>NC_133128.1:151756619-152369119 GCF_048418815.1 Hemitrygon akajei
CAAAACTTAATTGATATAGTTGTTGAAGAAAGTGCAAAAATGGGTCTATCAATTGCAAAAAGACAGAATGTATGGTGGTATCCAAAAAGGAGAATCCTATCTGTAGGCTGAAAATAAACGGGGAAGACATAAAACAAGTAAAGAACTTTTGATACCTGGGAATCTGGGTGACATCAGCTGGCAGGTGTGTCATGGACATCAAAAGAAGAATAGGGATGGCAAAAGACACCTTTATGAGAATGAAGAGTATACTGACCAACACTAAACTAGGCATGACAACTCGCCTCAGAACACTGAAATGCTATGTTCATCCAGTTATGTTATATAGCTCAGAATGTTGAACAGTATCTAGTAACATGAGGAAACAAACTGAAGCAGCAAAGATGTGGTTTTTGAGGAGGATGTAAAGAATATTATGGATGAAATGAACATCTAATGAGGATGTCATGAACAGAGCAAGCACAAAAAGAGAAATAATGCTGAGATCATGAAAAGGCAACGTGACTTCATTGGACATGTGATTAGGAAAGAGGAGTCAGAATGCACGGTAATTATGGGAAAGATTGAAGGGAAGAAAGCAAGAGGAAGGCAAAGACAAATGATGATGGAGACAGCAGCCAGAGAACTGGAAATGAATGCCAATGAATTGATCCACTTGACCCGAAACAGGAGTGTGTGGGCCATGGCAGACAAAGCTCAAACTGGGTATGGCACCTGATGATGATGATATCTAGCCCCAGTTTGGTTTTCACTATAAGAAGTGGAATGTCTATCACAGTACTCTTTCACATTGGGTTGTCCTTCAAAATTCTTATTTAGTTTAAGATGTCACAAAGTACTTAACAAGAGATCAGTTTTTCAGGTTGTGGTATACAGGATGAAGGGGAGGCTGTTATATCTGTTGAAAAGTCCAGAAATGCTGAAGGATGTCACTTTAAAATCATACTAGAATTTCAGAAACCTATACCATTCTCAGAATT
Source organism: Hemitrygon akajei (assembly GCF_048418815.1). Taxonomy (NCBI): domain Eukaryota; kingdom Metazoa; phylum Chordata; class Chondrichthyes; order Myliobatiformes; family Dasyatidae; genus Hemitrygon; species Hemitrygon akajei. The sequence goes on from NC_133128.1 coordinate 151,757,600, forward strand.
GAGGGGCTTGGGTTATTTCACAGAAAGTAACTGCTGGTTTAATGGCAGCCACACCATTCTGTAGTCAACAGGCCAATCAAATAGAATTAGGAGAAGCCATATTGTCTTGATGTCTGGTCAGGTTCACTAATGCAACAATGTAAAGAAACAACAACATGAAGCAGAGAAACTACCAAAACTCTCCATAACAATCCCATCCATAGCAACTCAAAATGCTCATTATCAAGCCACCTTCCCAATAATAAGATAATTTAGGGTTTGTAGGGAGGGAAGAATTTGAAATGATTTCCATTACTTGGGATATAGGGCTGAATGCTGATAATTTGCATTCTAGGACCTTAAAGGAAGCTATTGTTTAGTCAGCGCATATATTGTTACAATGTACCAAAATTCCCAAAATTATGGTGAATTCCCTGAGGACTAGAAAACTACATAATCTTCATGAATATTCCAGAAAAATGGGAGACAGAAAACAGTCAATTGTAGCCAGCTATCCTAACAAACTGCTATGACTTGATGGACTGGACAACATTCTGGGATTCACTTTCAAATCTGAATGAACACGTCCCAATTGACACCAACTTCTTGAAGGCCTGTGTGGATGAGTATGTGCCTTTAAGAACATACCAGACATATTGAAATCAAAAACAGAGGATGAACCAGGAAATTCGTAGTCTGCTGAGGGCTAGATTAGTGATCCTGAACTATACAAGAAGTCCAGGTATCATCGACAGAAAGCTATTTTAAGAGTGAGAAAACAGTTCCAATTGAGGTTAGAGACAGAATTGGAATCGCGTCAGCTCTGGCAGTTTTACAGGCCATTACTTCCTGCAAAACAAAACTAACATCATGAATGACTGTGATGTTTCACTCTCAGCTGAACTAAATGCCTTTTTTGCATGCTTTGAAAAGGAGAATAAAACTACACCTGTGAGTTTCCCTGCAGCATTTGCTGACCCTGTCATCTCTATCTTGGAGGCCGATGTCAGAACATCTTTCAAGAGGGTGAATCCTCACAAGGCTTCAGGCCCAGATGGTGTCCCTGGTGGGGTTCTGAAAACCTGTGCCAACCAACTGGTTGGAGTGTCCAAATACATCTTTAATATCTCACTGATGCAGTTGGAGGTTCTCAACAGCTTCAAAATGGCAACAACAACCATCATCCAGTGGCACTCACATCTACTGCGAAAAAGCCCTTTGAAAGGGTGGCCATGGCTAGAATCAATTCCTACCTAAGCAAGGACGTGGGCCTGCTGTAATTTTCCTTTTGCTACAATAGGTCTACGATGGATGCAATTTGGTGACCTGGAGTGGTGTACAGAAGTGAGATTGACCAGCCAGTTGAGTTGTGTCACAACAACCTTGTATTCAACAATTCAACATCAGTAAGATCAAGGAATTGACTGTGGACTTCAAGAGGGGAGGTTGAAGGAAAACACCTCAGTCCTTATCGAGGGATCGGCAGTGGAAAGGGTGAGCATTTTCAAATTCCTGGGTATCAACATCTCTGAAGATCTATCATGGACCCAACATATCAACGCAACTACAAAGAAGGCACAACAGCAGCTATAGTTCATTAGGAGTTTGAGGAGGCTTGGTATGTCAACCAAGACACACTGAAATTTCTACAGATGTACCGTGGAGAGCATTCTAACTGGTTGCCTTACCATCTGGTATAGAGGGGCCACTGGAGAAGATCAAAAAAAGCTGCAGGAAGTTGTAACACACTCAATATTTCAGGAACAGCATCTTCCCCTCCTCCAACAGACTTCCAAATGCACAATGTATCCATGAATACTACCTCACTTTTTTTATCTTTCTTTTTACTCTTCTTATTTTAATTTTTAATGTATATATATTTAGTATGATTTATAATTTTTATTATTATAAAAACACAAGAAATTTCACGACATATGGCAATGATATTAAACTTAATTTTGATTCATCCTTTACTGGAAAGACTATAATCCATCACTAAAGGGGTAACACCGAGGCATTTAGTAAACTATATAACCTATAAATCATATAATTCAGACAAAATGAACCTACTTTTATCCAAGGTAGATTGTCTTTGAGAAGTTTACTAAAGGATGTATCAGAGTGTAGATAAAAGGCATTTGATAAAGTACTTCCTAAGATGTTACTTCACAACAAAAGAGTCCATGGGTTGGATGTGATATACTGGCATGGAGAGCAGGATGGAAACTTTGGTCTTCATGCTTAAGGAAAGATTTCATTGGGGGCAATGCAGAGTAAGTTCGTTAGGTTGATTCCTCTGATGAAGAGGTTGATATATGAAGACAGGTTGGGCAGATGAGCCTATAATCATTGGACTTTGAAGAATGAGGAGCGATCAGATTGCAATATATAAGATTCTGAGGGGATTAACAGGGTGGAATCTGACGGGATGTGGAGGTATCTGGAACTAGGGTTAAAGTGGACAAGGGAAGAAATTTCTTCTCATGAAAATTCTTGACACCTTTTGAATCCTCTATCTCAGAAGGTTTTAGTACTAGGTGAATGAATGTATTCAAATGATTGACAGGCATTTGAACTACAAGGGAATTGAGGGGAAAATGGTGCTGAGGCTGAGATTGGACAGCTGTGATTTTACTGACTGTTTTGGTACAACTTTGACAAAAGATGACAGATTAGCACACAAGATGCCGGAGGAATTCAGCAATGAATAAACAGTTGACGTTTCAGGTTGAGACGCTTTATCGGGACTGGAAAGGTAGGGGAAGATACCAAAATAAGAAGGTGGGGGGAGGTGAAGGAGGAAAAACATAGGTGAAGCCAGGTGGGTGGGGAGGGAGATGAAGTAAGTAGCTGGAAGGTGATAAATAGAAAAAAACAAAGGGCTAGAGAAGAAGGAATTTGATAGGAGAGAAAAATAGATCATTGGAGAAAGGGAAGGAGAAGGGGCACCAAGGGGAGGTGATGGACAAGTGAGGAGAAGAGTAGGGAAATTAAGAAGAGAAGTGGGAGGGGAAAGAAAGGTGACAGATGCCAGTAATAAGCAGTGAAGTGTTTACTTCTGACATCTTTAATGCTGGAACTGGTGAGACATGGTATTCTGTCAATTTCTTACTTGATATTACAAACTTTTAATTCATGTTTACCAACATATCACTTCCCACCCTAGTTAAACAATATTAGCATGGTATCTCTGTCTTAAGATGTAGTATTTTAACTTGGGCTGAATGGCTCAATCATATTAACCCACCAAATGAATCCAGGTTTGTCTATTGGCTCAGTAAAAGCCAGAAGTGGAAGAGAAAGTGGGAAGTTTAGTCTGTTGCACCTGTGAACTTTATAGATTGCAACAAATCAACTGATTCCTAGGAGAAAACTGTGCAAAATACATCAATGCAAATGCTGACTGAGCATTTCTGTCAAAATGTATGTGTGAAACATCTCACTAAACATAAGCAAAGTGAAAATCAACACAAAATCCGCAGAAGCACACACCAGTTCAGATTAAATGTTCTGAAAACTTCCAAAACCACCTTCTCTGAAATATTCCTATGAGAGGACAATGATTGAAGAATATTGCAGTTTATTTTCCAGATTCATTTAATTATGTACAGCAGAATGCCTAGAGCTATATAAAACTAATCTGATTATTGTTCCTTATTAAAATATAATATTTTATACTGCAAAAAATATTATTCCCATTAATGGAGGGTAATTTGCAACACAACAAGAAAGGCACAGCCAACACATCAGGCATAATTACCAGAATGTAATATTAATGTAGAGTATGGTATGATTATGTGCAATTATGCTGAATCTAACGTAAAACTCAAAATCCTGAAAAAATTGAACAAGTCAGTTTCCTGAGAGAGTGAGAGAGAAAAACAGTCAATGTTCAGCTAATGACAATGTTGAACTTAATTTTCTCTTTAAAACTGCTTCAAATGTGGCTTTGTGGTACTGCTCTTGGCTCTTGCTGCTGTGGAACATGTCTGGTTAAATGTTAATCACAAATTCAACACCACTAACACTATTCCTACATGCTTAATTTCCAAAAACCATGCTTCACCACCTGCAGCTATAAGAAATGGCAACATCTGCCTTGAAAACAATATTGAGCAATTCGAAGTTGTATAGGAAAGTGATTCAAGTCAAGTCAAGTCAAGTCACTTTTATTGTCATTTCGACCATAACTGCTGGTACAGTACACAGTAAAAACGAGACAACGTTTTTCAGGACCATGGTGTTACATGACACAGTACAGAAACTAGACTGAACTACGTAAAAAAAAAACAGAGAAAGCTACACTAGACTACAGACCTACACAGGACTACATAAAGTGCACAAAAACAGTGCAGACATTACAATAAATAATAAACAGGACATTAGGGCAAGGGGTCAGTCCAGGCTTCGGGTATTGTGGAGTCTGACAGCTTGGGGTAAGAAACTGTTACATAGTCTGGCCGTGAGAGCCCGAATGCTTCTGAGCCTTTTCCCAGACAGCAGGAGGGAGAAGAGATTGTATGAGGGGTGCCTGGGATCCTTCATAACGCTGTTTGCTTTGCGGATGCTGCGTGTAGTGTAAATGTCCATGATGGCGGGAAGAGAGACCCCGATGATCTTCTCAGCTGACCTCACTATCCGTAGCAGGGTCTTGCGATCCGAGATGGTGCAATTTCCGAACCAGGCAGTGATGCGGCTGCTCAGGATGCTCTCAATACAACCCCTGTAGAATGTGATGAGGGTGTGGGGGGGGGGGGGGTGGGAGATGGACTTTCCTCAGCCTTCGCAGAAAGTAGAGACGCTGCTGGGCGTTCTTTGCTATGGAGCTGGTGTTGAGGGACCAGGTGAGATTCTCCGTCAGGTGAACACCAAGAAATTTGGTGTTCTTTACGATCTCTACCGAGGAGCCGTCGATGTTCAGCGGGGAGTGGTCGCTCCGTGCCCTCCTGAAGTCAACAACCATCTCTTTTGTTTTGTTCACATTAAGAGACAGGTTGTTGGCTCTGCACCAGTCCGTTAGCCGCTGCACCTCCTCTCTGTAAGCTGACTCGTCGTTCTTGCTGATGAGACCCACCACGGACGTGTCATCGGCGAACTTGATGATATAGTTCGAGCTGTGTGTTGCAGCACAGTCGTGGGTCAGCAGAGTGAACAGCAGTGGACAGAGCACGTAGGCCTGGGGAGCCCTCATGCTCAGTGTGATGGTGTTGGAGATACTGCTTCCGATCTGGACTGACTGAGGTCTCCCAGTCAGGAAGTCTAGGATCCAGTTGCAGAGGGAGGTGTTCAGGCCCAATAGGCTCAGCTTTCCAATCAGTTTCTGAGGGATGATTGTGTTGAATGCTGAACTGAAGTCTAACTGAAGTCTATCCGAACGTATGTGTCTTTTTTGTCCAGGTGGGTTAGGGCCAGGTGGAGGGTGATGGCAATGGCGTCATCTGTTGAGCGTTTGGGACGGTACGCAAACTGCAGGGGGTCCAGTGAGGGGGGCAGCAGGGTCTTGATATGCCTCATGATGAGCCTCTCGAAACACTTCATGATGATGGATGTAAGTGCAACAGGACGGTAGTCATTTAGGCAGGACACTGAAGACTTCTTCGGCACTGGGACGATGGTGGCGGCCTTGAAGCATGTTGGAATGGTGGCGCTGCTCAGGGAGATGTTGAAGATGTCAGTGAGAACATCTGCTAGCTGGTCTGCACATCCTCTGAGCACTCTACCAGGGATGTTGTCTGGTCCAGCAGCCTTCCGTGGGTTGACACTGCACAGGGTTCTTCTCACATCGGCCACGGAGAGACACAGCACCTGGTCATTCGCAGGAGGGGCGGACTTCCTCGCCGCCACGTCATTTTCTGCCTCAAACCAGGCGTAGAAGTTATTCAGCACATCTGGGAGGGAGGCATCACCTGCACAGTCAGGTGATGTTGTCCTGTAATTGGTGATGTCCTGGATGCCCTTCCACATGCGCCGCGTGCTGCCGCTGTCCTGGAAGTGGCTGTGGATTAGCTGGGCGTGTGCATGCTTTGCCCCTCTGATGGCCCAGGACAGTTTGGCCCTTGCTGTTGTTAGGGCTGCCTTGTCGCCTGCTCTGAAGGTGGAGTCGTGGGACCTCAGCAGCGCACGCACCTCCGCGGTCATCCATGGCTTCTGGTTGGCACGTATAGTGATGGTCTTGGACAGAGTAACATCATCAATGCACTTGCTGATGTAGCTGGTCACTGATGCTGTGTACTCCTCTAAGTTGGTAGAGTCACCATCGGTTGCAGCCTCCCTGAACATGTGCCAGTCAGTGTGCTCAAAACAGTCTTGAAGAGCAGAGATGGCTCCTGCTGGCCAGGTTTTCACCTGCTTCTGAACTGGTCTGGAGCGCCTGACGAGCGGTCTGTATGCTGGCGGATAGCCAGTGTAGCTACTGATTTAGGTAATAGATTAAAGGGTTAAGTTCTCCAATTTTTTTTCAGATTCTGAAATGACAATCTTTAAATGATCCAGTGGCCCAAATTTTTCAGTCAGTGGAGAGGGCATCTGCATTTGCCATTCACTATAATTGTGACAAGACATGTTTTATTTCTGTCAGACATGGGACTATCTACAGGGATCTGTGACATCTGCAGGCAGGATTAAAAAAAAAGAATGATTTGTGAAAAAAAAAGATTGAAGAGTCATGGCTTAGATAGTACATACTGTGGTGAGCCTATCTGATCATATTTTCACCTATATACCTGCTGCCCTTTATGGTATGTCACAGTAACTTAATGCTATCTTGGTAGGGGCAGAACAAGATGCAACTAAAAATGAGGTACCAGGTTTGCAAAAAGGCAAAATCTAATTCAGTTAATTGTCAGTCAACTAGTATCCCCTTAAATCATCAAAGTAATGGAAAGTTTTATGGCATCATCATCAAAGAACTATTTATTCACCAGCAACTTGCTTGCCAATACTTGGACATTTATCACAGGGATCATTCCACTTCAGATTTCATTATAACCATGCTCCAAACATAACCGAGGTAACTGTGTTACAGCTGTAAAAGAGGAGCTGCTGCCCTTAACATTAAGACATCATTGATCATAAAGGGTCCCAGTAGGACTGAAGTCAATGGGAACCAAAGGTGAAATTCTTCTCTAGCAAGAGTCATTTCTACTACAAAGGAAAACAGTTACAGCTCCACAGATTAGGCAGTATCTATGGAAAGAGAAAAACAAGCTGAAACACCTCATCAGGATGGTCATCAGAGAAGTTGACTGTTTATTCATTTCATAGATGCTGTCTCACCTGCTGGGTTCCCTGCAGCATTTTGTATGCGTTACTCTGGATTTCCAGCATCTGCAGAACCTTTTGTGTTCAGGAAAACAGTTGTCCTTCCTGGAAGTCAATCATCTCAGTTACTGGGCCTAGCAATCTTCAGATACTTCATCAGTGAAATCCCTTCTTTCACATGGTCAGAAATGGGAATGTTTACTCATGATTGCAGAATATTTACAACCGCTCAGCTTATAGGAAACAAGAGCAAACTATATTCATGACAGGGCCAGTTATTGGTAAGTATCATTTGCTGCACAATTGCGTAAAGTTGAACATTTGTGACAGGAGAATTTTTGGACTCACCTTTGACATTACCATCAGCAAAGACCCTTCTTTCAACATCCTAGTGTATCATAAAGTGACCAGAAAATTATCTGGGACATCCACATAAATACCAAGGCAAAAAGTATAGCACAGAAACAGATACTCTGATTCTTCAAAGTGGAGAAAGATATATAATTGAAATGTAAGGGAACTGAGGCCATAAGAAGCAAGTGCCCACATCCTGTAAATGATTAAACTATGTCTGAACCAAGAAACATGAGTATAAATTAGATTTAATTCAGGATAAATATATGTACAGAGAAAGCAAACAGAGAATAACAAGTGAGATTGGAGTCAGTGAAATTGAAAGAGAAGCTGGGGTAAGACAAAAATAATGAGTAAACAAAGATTTTAAAACATCTAATTCCATTTAAATTAAAATATTCAGTGCTAGGGATGATCCTTGGTAGTCACTATGTATTTAAAAGTTCATTCATAACCAATAGACCAAGGTAATATCCAAAAGCTTCACCCTTTTAGATGGATTTCTATATAATGTTAGTTAAAAAGTGTCCAGAGCAGTTGGACAGGTAGTGAGATAGCACACACACACAAAATGCTGAAAGAACTCAGCAGGCCAGGCAGTATCTATGGAAATTAATAAACAGTCAACATTTCCCGCAGAGGCCCTTCATCAGGACTGGAACGGAAGGGGAAAGAAGCTAGAATAAGAAGGTGGGGGAGGGGAAGGGGTACAAGCTAAAGATAATAGCTGAAGTCAGGTGGGTGGGGGAGGGGTTGAAGTAAGAAGCTGGGAGTTGATAAATGGGACAGGTAAGGGCCTGGAGAGGATGGGATCTGATAGGAGAGGAGAGAAGACAATGGGGGAAAGGCAAAGAGAAGTGGCAGAAGAGGGAGGTGATAGGTAGGTGAGGAGAAAGGTGGGCTAGAATGCAAAATTGAAGGTGGGGGGGGGGATAATTACCGGAAGCTGGAGAAATCAGTGTTCATGCCATCAGGTTGGAGGACACCCAAAGGCTTTGGAGAAGTGGCTTCAGGAATGAGGAACTCTAGATATGTGAATGGTCTGGAAAAAGTGGACTGCTTCTCCTAGGAACAGAAAGTGCGAGGGGATCTGAGAAAAGGTTGTAAAATTGGGAACTGAATAGATAGAGCAGAAGAGAGAAACTGTTACCTTTGATGGAGCGATCAAGAACTAGAAATTGACAAAGATCTAAACATGACACAAGGAAACTGTCTGTGTTCAGGTTCTGGAATGCAATGCTGGATTAATGGAGGTATATTCAAGTACTGTAATGTGCTGTGCTAACCACTATGTGACTGTGCCACCCCAGAATGATATCATTCCACAGTGCCACGGTGCGATGCTGTAACCCTAACACATTCTAATATTCGTTTTACTGTCTAACCCTTTCAATGACACCTTTAAATCTTCCTGAAGGTCAATACTTACAGCATGGCAACATTCAGCCCACAAGTTCTATTCCTTATTGTAAAACCTTCCTTTAAGACTTCTCATTAAATCAATTGATATTCCACTGATTACATATTATTTCTCATACCGTTCAATCTTCTACTAGTTTGAGGTGGAAGGTACTAATGAAGCCCAAGTAGCAAAAAGACTTGAAGGAGGCACTCAGTAGTTAAGTATATTGTTGTATACACAACTGCCTGTAATACACAGGTACAATGAAAGCTTTTCTTTCTGCAGCATCACAGGCACAGAACTTTATATAAGCAGCATTATCAAGAAAACCGTAATCACAAATTATACGCTATTTTTAAAAGAAAGAACAGTTGGTGTGGGACCTAGGGCTCATATACCTTCTTCCCAATGGCAGCATTGAGAAGAGGGGATGGTCTGGATGGTAGAAGGCTTGATGATGGATGCTGCTTTCTTTTGGCAGTGCTCCTTGTAGGTGTGCTCAGTGGCAGGGAGGGCTATTCCTGTGATGGACTGGGTTGTATCTAGCACTTTTTAGATATTGGTGTTTCCATACCAGACTGTGATGTGATCAGTCACGATACTCTCCACTGTGCATCTATAGAAATTTATCAAAGTTTTAGATGACATGCCGATTTTGGGCAAACTTTTAAGGAAGTAGAGATGCTGCCATGCCTGCTTTTTGAAATGGCACTTACATGCTGCTCCCAGGCCAGATCTTCTGATCTGGTAATGCCAAGAAAATTAAAACTACCGACCCTCTCCATCTCTGATCCCCTAATGAGGACTGGCACAGGGACCTCCATTGTCTTCCATTGTAAGCAATTATCAGCTACTTGGGTTTGTTGATGTCGAGTGAGAGGTCGCTGTTGTGGCACCACTTAACCAGATTTTCATTCTCTTTCCTATATGCTAATTCATTACTCTCAGTAGCTTCACTGTGCAAGCATTTTTATAGCCTACATTTAACTTCTAAAACAAATGCACTGTTCTGAGCTCTCTTGTTGGTGGACATTTTCAGAGATGTTGCAGCACAGACACTCACAACTAGCATGCAAACAAATCATCCTCAATCCCAAAGGAACTGCTTAATTATACATTTACAGTGTGTTATATTATCACCTTTTGGATGAAATTTTAATGAGACCCCAAACAGCCCTTCAAGTTGAACATAAAAGATCAATTAACTTTTATGAAAAAGATAATTTTTTCCAATACTTTTGCTGAAAGTCCTCACTCAACCTGGGTGATCTTTTCAATGCTGACCTTTACTCAACCATTACATTAAAAAAAGCTGCTTTACATTTGAGCTCTTGTTAATAATCTCACTTGATCAGGAAAATGAAGAAACAATTCAAGGGGAAAATAATGAATTCAGAAAAGCTGTGCTGGTGCACACACCAACAGCAGTGAAGCAATCATGCAAATCTTTTCATTGATTTCATCACATTTCATTGTCAATGATTTGGAAGGTTAAGGTCCAGTAATTCTTCCAAGTCATGCTTGATTTTGAACATATTCAAAAACAAATGGGCTGAAGGTAAACACAGAAACTCCTCTGCTGCCACGACGAGGTCTCTCTCAGTTTGGAAAAACCCCTCATATTCCATCTGAGTAGCCTCTAAGCTGATGGCATGAACATTGATTTCTTCAACTTGGGGTAATTTTGCCCTCTCTTCTTTCCCTCTTCTTCTATTCCCCACTCTAGCTCTCCCTTACCTCTTCTCTTCTCCTTACCTGCCTATCACCTCCCCCTGGTGCCCCTTCTCCTTCCCTTTCTCTCATGGTCCACTCTCCTCTCCTCCTTCTTCAACCCATTACCTTTTCCACCGATCACCTCCCAGCTTCTCACTTCATACCCCCCTCTATCACCCATCGGACTTCATCTTTCACCTTCTAGCTTCTGTGACTTCACCTGCTCCTCTTCTCAGTACCTTCTTAATCTGGCTTCTTGCCCTTGCCTCTCTAGTCCTGATGAGGGGACTCTGGCTGATCCATCAACTGCTTATTCCCTTCTGCAGAGGCTGCCTGTACTGATGAGTTCCTCTAGCATTAGGCTGAAATTAATTAAGTTAAATTTACAACTTGAAGATAATATTCATTAGCTCACCTTAAAATGTAAAGTACTTGAAGATTTAGAATATGGTGCTTACAGTAATATTTGTATATTATTTTATAGATAACAATGTCAATCTTACTCGTCCAACTGGAGTAAAGAAAAGACATTTTCAGATGCAGAGAAATCATTCAATATTTCTTTTCCATTTTCTGTTAGCATTCACAATTTAGTATAAGGTTTGAACTTGGAAGGCTTTGCTAAAGCTCAATAATCAAATTCAAGTCCCATTGAACATGCAGAGGTTTTCTTAATTCTATCAGAATCTGAGGCCAGGAACAGGTTGATTGCTACCTACCTGTTCTTCACAGGTGCCAAGATTACTACTGCATGCCAGTGGATGTATTAACACACAAGAGCTGAAGTAGTTTCACATTGCGATGGAACATTGTCAGCATCTCATACTGACAATAGGAATTGCTGATAATTATACTAAAGAATCATTACATGAATAATTGCACTATGATAATTGATTTGTTTAACAAGTCTTAGCATATCCAAATTCTTGTGTAAAATACAATTTCCCACTTCCCTTGAAATATATTATAAGGTAAAGACCGTTTGGTTGTATTTTCTACAAATAAATCCGTCAACTATAGGAAGATTGTCCTGTGCTACACGGCAATCAGTAGTATATGACAGAGGGCTCTTTTTTGCCATGACAGATGCACTGAGGGTATCTTTGCAAAGAAGCTTTATTAAATCTAATTGTCTGAGTCTGAAACACAAAGGCATGTAATAAGGGCATCATGCTGGCAACATGGTGATAATCAAAAGCTCCCTCTGGTGTTAGAATAGACTGGGCATCCATTTCCACTACTCTTTAACATCATACCCAGTGTGCAGAGCTAAACTTCGTATAGTTATAAATCCAAAATCCATTTATTTAGAAGTACGATATTTAGATTTGTTAGATCCTGTACCAAGGTGACAAATTTTGATTTTGGTGATGTAATGATTGGGCCTATCTGATAAAAGCTGTGAATGGGGCCATGACTAAAACTGCCAGTGTATAATCTGAAGAGGAAGAGGTAGTGTCACACACTCTCAGTCTGTAACTAAATGCAAGCTGTTACACATATTTTGGTTGCCTTAAACAGGGAACATATTCCTGTTCTGGATGTTAGGAAGGTACATTAGTTTAGAAATTTGTAAAGCCTGGAGATGCAGCCATTATTCACATAATGCCACCTAAGTTCATGCATGTTGAGAGCTTTTCTGAATATCCACCTCTTGGTCATTTTGCTGCCTATGATATGAGACAGATGGTGGCCATTGGTGTGATCATGTCAGTTATTAAGAAAGAAATTTCTACAAAAGCCACCAAGGCCACCAGTAAAATATTAAACAAAAGGGAATATCACCACGAGCCACCAAGATTGAGCAAACCCCAATCAAACCCATATTAGGAAAGATGGGTGGGGGAATCTGCTGGCAGCTCAGTTTTGAGTAGGAGGATCATGCTTTGACTGTGAGGATGGGAAAACCCAGTGGTGCCTTCAGTTAGAGGATCAGGATTAAACTGACGGTTGGTTAAAGATCATAAAAAGGCTCCACATCATGGTTATGAATCAGGGGCCAATGAAGAATGTGGAAAAAGGGAAAGAGGAGGGGCATCAGAGGGAGGTGATAGGCAGGTGAGGAGAAGAGAAGGGGTAAAAGGGGAGACAGAATGATGAATGGAAAAAGAGAGAAGGGGGAGGTGGGAGAGATTACCGAACGTTAGAAAAATTAATGTTCATGTTGTCAGATGGAAAATGAGGAGTTGCTCCTCCAACCCGAGAGTGGCCCCTTTGTGACAGTAGAGGAGGCCATGGATTGACATGTTGGAATGGGAATGGGGATTGGAATTAAAATGCTTGGCCGCTGGGAAATCTTACTTGTTGCAGATGCAGCAAAGATGCTCAATGAAACGGTCCTCCAATCTACACTGGTTCTCACTGATGTAGAGGAGGCCTCACTGGGAGCACAGGATACAGTAGGTGACCCCATCAGACTCACAGGTGTTGTGTTTCTTCACCTGAATTGACTGTTTGGGGCTCTGAATGGAGGTGACAGAAGAGGTGGATGGGCAGGTGTAGCTCTTTTTCTGCTTGCAGGGTTAAGTGCCAGGAGGAAGATCAGTGGGGAGGGATGAATGGACAAGAGAATCGTGGAGAGAGTGATCACTGTGGAAAGTGGAGAGTGCTGGTGGTGGGAGGGAGGTGAAGTTGTGTTTGGTAGTAGGATCCTGTTGAAGATGGCGGGAGTTCTGTAGAATGATGTGCAGGATGTGGAGGCTCATGAGTTGGTAGGCGAGGACGAAAGAAACTCTAGCCCTATTAAGGTTGTTGGAAGATGGGGTGAATGTGGATATCTGAGGAATGGTGGAGATGTGGGTGAGGGCAAAATCCATGGTAGGGGAAAATAAATCTTGTTCTTTGAAGGAGGATGTCTTATGTTCTGGAAAAGAAAACACCATCCTGGGAACTGATGTGGCCGATAGGGAGGAACTGAGGAAAGGGAATGGCATTTTTCCAAGGGACAAGTGGGAAGAAATACAGTCAAGGTAGTTGTGAGAGTTGGTAGATTTATGAAATATATTGGAGATGGAGACAGAGAGATCGAGAAAGGGAAGACAGATGTCAGAAGTGTACCAAGTGAATTTAAGCACAGGGTGGAAGCTGATGAAATTGACAAATTCAGCATGGGTGCTTGAAGCAGAACCAATGTAGTTATCAGTTTAGCACAGAAAGAATTGTGAAGTGCTACCAGTGAACATAACACTACCTTGTTACTCCTCTTTTGTATGCTATTTATAGTAATTTTATGGCTTTTCACTGTACTGCAGCCGCAAAACAACAGATTTCATGTCAAATAAGAATGTTTATAAACCTGACTCTGATTCTGATTCTGGTATTGAGACCTCAGTCGCAGAGAGGAAGATGTTCTATTAGAAGATAATTGGGATTTGGTAGAGTTTGCTTGAGTTGTTAGCTGGGTAAAACAAGTAAAGATAAGGGACTTTACAATCAGGAGTCCAGTCTAGTATTGAGTTGGACAAATCTAATTGCTCCAGGAGAGCGTATTACTGTTCTCTGTGGGCATAATCTAATCCAAGTTCCTTGCAATATTCTAGATAGACAAAATTCCTGTGCCCTTAGAAAACCCATCATTTCATTTCACCCCTGAAAAGGTTACATGCCTGAATGGCTTAATATCTAAACCACAATTGATTGTACAACACAAACTTTACTGACAATTATTTTGTAGGACCTTAAAATCCCAGGTTGGCAATGCTCAATCTTGTACTTTTTTGATTTATTTGATTTATTTTAACTTACTCTTTTTAACCTTGGTGGCTCATTACAATCCCTGTGTTTATAGTCTCGTTTGAAGCTTTGAACATTCCAGCCTTCTCTAAGTTAAACAAATGCATCAAAAAATAGTTTGATGTTCCTCTTTCAGGTTTTGAAATTTCACAACAGCCCTTCACGTAGGTCTTTGGATTAAATGAAAGATTATTTTATATTAAAAATGTGAATAATTCAAATTATAATTCTATACCAAATCCAGAATTTTTGGTTCAGTGACACTAGGAACATATGTCAGGAAATTCCATAAGCGCAGCCTATGATCTTCCAATGATTAATATGAATAGTTGAAAGTTCACAAACTTGGAAAAAGCAATTATTGAGTTATAGTCCAAGCCCAGATTATTCCATTGCATCAGAGCCTTCAAACACTCACTGATTCAATAAAACAAATGTCTTCGCTGCTCATCGTGAAAGATACTTTATTATTACTTTCCTTAAATTTGATGTTGCTTTGAGGAAAGCTGTGGAATTGTACACCATTACAGAAAAACCATTACAGAAAATCCTTCACAGCTGCCTGTTCGGTTTTAGCAGCTGCTCAGACTCTTACACACTGCCCAAATACTATCACAGGTATGTACTTATTGAAAGTCATGAATTCACACCCTGCACTTTGTAAGTAATTGTGACAGGTCATTGAATTTCACAAAGCAAGGTCAATTCACCCTACCTACTGGAATCCTAAAGGTCCTATTTCTTTTATTTCTCACCATTTAAAAAAAAACACTTAGCTGAGTTGGAATAGATGTGAGCATATTAGAACAGAAAGTGTTGATGATCAAAACCTGGATGCATAGGGAAACAAGATGAATAAAGGCAAGCAATTTAGAAAAATATTGCCTGGACTGTTCTTGTGAATCTAATTGGACTCTAATTAGCATGGAATAGTAAGTCCTTATTAAAGGCTTCTTGCTGCCATTGACACAGTGAGATACAGTATTACAAGAATTTTTGATCATACTCCCAACCTAAAATTGCATAAAGATGTTCCCAGTGCCCTCTTCGACAGGGCCAACGTTTTCCTGTGCCCTCTCTGACAAAGACAGTATTCCTAGTGTCTGTTCCAATGCAGGCATTTTGCCCAGTTCCTGCTCCGATGCAGATAACATTCCTACTGTCAGCTCCAGTTCAAGAATAGGGATAATCCTATGTAAGCCAAAATGACTTTGGAACTGACAAGTGGTAATGCTGTAACTTACTCTATTAGTTGAATTCTATCAGAGGCATTTGAAAACAAAAAAAAAGAGGCAGTTTGCACAGTGCATTGGATAGTATTTAGCACCACTACAAATACTGCAGAAAGATTATAGACCACAAACAGATCTGAGAAAAATTTAATTTTAAGTTTTAGATTGAGGGGACTGTTTCTATCATTTCCTATTTCTCTAAGCAAGTAGGATCCATTAAGTGATCTACACATCTCTGTGAAATAATTTATCTATTAGTTGCACAGATCCTAACTTGGATGACCTGGTCCACAGCCAGACATTGTTACAGTGTGATGAACGGTCAGTATCATGGTTCTGAATTTTTAAAAAAATCTATAACGGCCTCTGAAAATAAAAAAATCAATTTGTGTTTAAAATTTTCAGTGGATTAAAA
This sequence comes from Hemitrygon akajei, assembly GCF_048418815.1. Lineage (NCBI taxonomy): Eukaryota > Metazoa > Chordata > Chondrichthyes > Myliobatiformes > Dasyatidae > Hemitrygon > Hemitrygon akajei. Next base: position 151,773,687 of record NC_133128.1, read on the forward strand.
AAAAATATCATCAAATACAGGGCACTGGTGTAGGGAAATTCAGCGGTACAACATCTAAAGAGGTCCTTTGATAGGAAAGACATACAGGAATACAGACTTAATATTGACATAAAGCATTGAGTGAATGCTATAGGGCAGCACCACAGTCACCTCTAATGCTCATTCCACCACTGAAACTGCCAACACCAGTGTCCTGTATTGCAATATAGTAACTGCAACTTAGGCTTTCCTATTCAATTTACAGCTGACTTGGATGCAAGCTCAACTTGGATATTTCAATGGGACTCCAAACAAAGTTAAAGGGAAGTAAATGGTAGAGTTGATTGTGCATGACAAAATGCTGCTGAAAACGAGAAACAGAGAGTAATGGAGAGGATCAGTCATGATCTGGAATTCTCTCCTTAAAGAGACAATTTTCCTGCTGATCCTAAAGCTGCTTAGTATTCTAGCAGGCATAACTAGATTTGAGGAGTTAGGATTATAATGAGGCATACTTGTCAACTTTTATCAAGTTCAAATCAAACCGTGCAGGAGGCTGAGTTTGGATACTTGCAAGTAAACAAACTGACACCACCATAAACTGTGCAAGATTCTTCTAACAAAGCAAAATGTTGATGCCCTTTTGGTATTTACATATTTCCAGAGAAAAAACTCAAATTTAAATTCTGCATGTGATATAATTTGACAATTTCATACTTGAAAGAAAATGTGATAAACCATTACAATATTTCAAGAGTATTTTGTTTTAAGAAAGTGAGTAAACCTAAGATTTCATTCCAGTCCTTAAATCAGTCTGACTGTATGTTGTTAGCTGTCACTTTCATATTTTACATTTTTGCAGACTTATTTTGTTATTGTGCATCAATCTTAAATGTTCAGAGATACCTCCAGACTTTTGGATTGTTTCTAGTATTTTTGCTGTTTTTTTTTATGTGCCCTGTTTTCAATGCTTTCCATTATCAATCCGGAGAGTGCAGAATTATATAAACAATGCAAGATATCCCATTAGCAGCAAGCATTGGTGACACTAGTAGTGAAGCTCCTTTCATTATATGGAAAGAAAACCTGGTAGCTTTCATAATAGTGCATCAAGTCTTCCTGCTATAAAAACCTTGACTCCCATCTCTCTCAATGCTTCATTCACCGTCCCGACCCCAAACCTAAACAGAAATTTCATGATTAAGTGAAATTGAGTAATAAATCCCTGCCACTGAGAATCAGAAGAACACCCAGGAAAGTGGCCAGTACTTGCCAATGGGAGATCTACCAAAGTACAGAGGTCAAACCTATGGGGTATTGCCATAGGCATGAAATCAAAGTGGCACTCATTTGAATAGATTTAAACCCAAAAATAAAACATATTCTTGTGAATCTCTTTTGTAATTCTCTATTGCTAACACATCCTTCTTGCAATGTGCCAACCAGAACAATATGCCGTATACTAAATACAGTGCAATTAACTGTAACTTGATGCCTCAACTCTTACCAGTTGCTATTTTCACTGCATTAACTGCTGTGCAACCATATTCAAAGAACTATGAATTCCAAGGTCCCTCTGTACATCAATACTCCTATGGTCCCTGCCATTTTCGCTCCCTGTCCTACCAGAATTTAACTTCCTGAAGTTCATTACCTCATGCTATTCTGGATTAAATTCCATCTGTCACTTCTCCTTTCTGCTCCAGATGATGCATGTCCTACTGTATCCTTATACAACCTTGCTTTCTATCTATAACTCTGCTAATCTTTGTGTCATCTGCTGATAATTAGACCACCTACATTCACATCCAAGTCATTTATTTATTATATAAAATGCAGAATATAAACAATGAAGATTCCAGTACCAAACCTTGTTGAACTCCACTTATTACAATTCCAGTCAGGAAAACATCCATTCACTGCTACCCACTGCATCCTATCATTAATCCTTGGATTCCTTGTCCTTTAATCTTGTGAACCATCCTACCATGTGAGACCTTGTCAAAAGCCTTACTAAAGTCCATGTAAACCACATCTACTACTCTGCCATCATCAATTTTCTCAGTTACCTTCTCAATAAAAGCATGCCAATTCTCCCCAAACAGTCTATGCCTTTCCACGTGAAAACAAATCCTATTCCTCAAAATTTTCATGATAAACCTCCCTACCATTCCTGTAAGGCTCAAGGGCCTATAGTTTCTAGGCTTATCCCTATTGTTCTTTTTAAACAAAGTGGATGACATTTGCTATCTTGAAGTCTTCTTGTATTTCACGAGTGACTAACTAACATGCAAAAAATCCCCCTCGGAGCCCTAGAAATCCTCTTCCTTGCTTCCTTTGGCATTCTTGGAAAGATCCTGTCAGGCCCTTGGAATTCATCCATTTTAAAGTGCTCCAACATTACTAGCATTTTATCATGGACACATGCTGCAGAAAATCAGTGTTACCACCCCACCCCCACAACACTTCAGTTTCCCTGTTCCTCTCCCTAGTGAATACAGATGAGAGTATTCATTTAGGATCTCACTCCTGTCTTCTGGCTTCATGTTTAGATTGCCTCTTTAGTTCTCAAGGGGACCTATTCCTTTCTTAGTTATCTTGTTGCTTCTAATGTGCTTATGAAAGTAGAATCCTGAAACCCTATGTGCCAATGCCTCCTTATGCCCTCCTAATTTCTTTCTTAATGTTTCTCCTATATTCCCTATAAACCCTAAGCAACTCATTCGATACCAATTTTGTATATTGACATATGCTTCCATCTTTTTCCCCATTCAAACCTTCAATATCATTTATCTACCAAGGTTCTCAAAACTTATGATCTTTGCCTTTTACTCTGACGGGGGCATGGAGACTCTGAGCTCTTACGTTAAATGCTGTTTCCCTTTCTAGTAGCTTCTCCCATCTTCTTCTCCCAAGTCCAGTATTACACTATTGAAATTTGGCTTCATCTAGTTTAGGGCCTTATCTCGAGCATTAACGACCTTTTTCCATTACTACTTTGAATCTTTATGATAATTGTTTTCAAAAAAATCTCTTCTTCAGATGCTTCAATCTCTTGGCCATTGCTCAAGGTCAAGTAATGCCCCTTGAGGATCTTCCTCCTCACGAGTTTTGATATTTACTAGGAGCTTTGCAGATGAAGGGCTCAAAGCATCGTTGAGGATCCCTACCACCTATCCCACAATCTCTTTGACCCTCTACCATCAGAAAGCAAGTACAGAAGCATCAGGACTATGATTGCCAGACTGGGTGGCAGTTTCTTCCCTCAAGCTGTGAGAATAATAAATACCCTGCCACAAGAACAGTGAGCGGTTTACTGTACTGTACTCTTCAATACATGCCTTTTGAATTATATTCATTAACTTCCTTGCATTATAATATTTTGTTTGATGTGCTGTGTGTGATATACCGTATGTTGTGTGGGTCCGGGAGAATGGACCTGGTGGAATGGTGTTTCACTTCGTAGCATGCATGTACAGTCAGAAGCCAACAAACTTGAACTTGAGATTCACTGGTAGGACTCTCTACATACTACTTCAGGTAATCTTCTGGAAAGCATTTTATGAATTCAGCCCCATCTCAGAATCCTTGCACTGAGGCAATACCTGTCAATATTAGGGAAGTTAAAACCCCCTACTACTATAACTCTATCCACAACTACAATTGTTTTTCCATCCTTCTGTGAAATATCTACATATCTGTTCTAATTGCTGATGACTGGGAAGTTTATAGGATAACACCATCAGAGCAACTGCCTCTTGTTTGTTCCGACATATATTCTATGCCTCCTTCAAGCATCCTGCAATTCCTTCATCTGTGTTTTTGTGTTTGCAACAGTATTGTTGTCCCATGTGTTGATCCACATTTTCAGCTTATCCTTCTAACCTGTAAGGCTCCTTGTATTAAAGTAAATGCCATTAAATGTCATGGACTCTACCTCCTTTCCCATATCCATTTCTCTTCCCACAGGGGACTTGTCTGTTCCACTTTCCACAAATGAGCCAGCCTACCAACCTGTTGTACTTATATTCTAGCTCCCCCTCCTCATAACCTCACTTGTTTAAACCCTCCCACACAGCACGAGCAAACCTTTTTGCAAGAATATTGCCCCCCCCCCACACCCCTCTGGTTCAAGTGTTCAAGTTCAGGTTTATTGATGTCATTGGCATATGTACATGGGATATAAATGCCACGAACGTTTGCTTTCTGCAGCAGCAGTGGAGCACTTTACAAAATGAAGGCGACCATAAGTTAAATGTAAAGTAAAATAAACAAAAATTATATGCAACAGTAATCATCAAAACAAATACCATTGCAAGACTGAGTGAGAGGAAAAACAGAAAGTCTGAGAAAGTGTTAAGGTTTTCAGGCTGGTTCAAGAACTTGACGGCAGTGGGGAAGATGATGTTGAATCTTGTGATGTGGTTCTTCAGGCTCTTATACCTCTTGCTCAACGGCAGCATTGAAAAGAGGGCATGGCCCAGATAGTGAGGGTCTTTAATGATTAATGCCGCCTTCCTGAGATAACACCGCTTGTAGGTGGCTTTGATGGCCGAGTCCACCATTCTCTGTGGCCTCTTGCATTTCTCTACATTGGAACTTCCATACCACACCCTGAAACAGTCAGGGTGTTGAACTGCATATCTGTTGAAGTGTTATCATAATTTTTGAGGACATGATGAATCTCCTTGAACTTCTAAGAAGTAGGGACACTAGTGCAGCCTTCTTCAGCAGAGAGCCTATGAAATGTTGGCACGTAAGCTGTTCACCCTTTCCACTGAAGACCCTTCAACTGTGACTGATACCATAGAACCACAGAACACTACAGCACAGTATAGGCCCTTCAGCCCTCCATGTTGTGCTAACCCATATAATCCTTTTTTAAAAAAGTACTAAACCCACACTACCCCATAACCCTCTATTTTTCTTTCATCCATGTGCCTGTCCAAGAGGCTCTTAAATACCCCTAATGTTTTAGCCTCCACCACCATCCCTGGCAAGTCATTCCAGGCACTCACAACCCTCTGTGTAAAAAACCTACCCCTGATGTCTCCCCTAAACTTCCCTCCCTTAATTTTGTACATATGCCCTCTGGTGTTTGCTATTGGTACCCTAGGAAACAGGTACTGACTACCCACCCTATCTATGCCTCTCATAATCTTGCTTCATATGACTTGTTCTCCAAACCAGGCAACATCCTGGTAAATCTCCTTTGCACCCTCTCCACAGCTTCCACATCCTTCCTATAATGAGGTGACCAGAATTGAACACAATACTCTAAGTGCGGTCTCACCGGAGATTTGTAGAGTTGCAACATGACCTCTCTACTCTTGAAGTCAATCCCCCTGTTAATGAAGCCTAGCATCCCATAGGCCTTCTTAACTACCCTATCAACCTGCACAGCGACCTTGAGGGATGTATGGATTTGAACCCCAAGGTCCCTCTGTTCATCCACACTCTTAAGTAACTGACCATTAATCCTGTACTCAGTCTTCTGGTTTGTCCTTCCAAAATGCATCACCTCACACTTATCTGGATTGAACTCCATCTGCCAATTTTCTGCCCAACTCTGCAGCCTGACAATATCCTCTTGTAACCTTCGACAACCTACAGCTCCATTCACAACTCTTTCAATCTTCGTGTCATCCGCAAACTTACTCACCCATCCTTCCTCCTCTACATCCAGGTCATTTATAAAAATCACGGACAGCAGGGGTCCCAGAACAGATCCCAATGGCACTCCACTAGTTACCGACCTCCAGGCAGAATACTTATCTTCCACAACTACCCTCTGCTTTCTTCCTTTAAGCCAATTTTTTATCCAAACAGCCAAGGTTCCACTTATCCCATGCCTCGTGACTTTCTGGATGAGTCTCTCGTGAGGGACTTTGTCAAATGCCTTGCTAAAGTCCATGTAGACCACATTCACTGCCCTACCCTCATCAATTCCTTTTGATACCTCTTCAAAAAACTCAATCAGGCTTGTAAGGCACGATCTTCCCTTCACAAAGCCATGTTGACTATCCATGAGTAGACTGTACTTCTCCAAATGCTCGTAGATCCTATCCTTAAGAATCCTTTCCAGTAGTTTGCAGACCACTGACGTAAGACTCACCAGTCTATAGTTCCCAGGTTTCTCCCTATTACCTTTTTTAAACAAGGGAACTACATTTGCCATTCTCCAGTCCTCCGGCACTTTCCCTGTAGCCAAAGAGGATTCAAAGATCATAGCTAATGCTCCAGTGATCTTCTCTCAATTCCCACAACAACCTGGGGTGTATCATATCCGGCCCTGGGGATTTATCAATCTCAATGATTTTAAGAAGATCCAGCACTTCTCCTTCCTTAATCTCCACATTGTCCAGCACACAGACTGGCTCTACTTCGACCTCATCCTGATTAAGATCCTTTTCACTTGTGAATACTGATGCAAAGTATTCATTTAGGACCTCCCCAACCTCCTCTGCTTCCAGGCACATGTTGCCCTCTTTATCCTTTAGCGATCCCACCTTCGTTCTCGTCATTCTCCTGTTCTTCACATACGCATAGAACGCCTTGGAGGTTCTCTTTAATCCTACATGCCAAGGCCTTCTCATGACCCCTTCGAGCTCTCCTAAGTCCTTTCTTTAGCTCCTTCCTGGCTACCCTATATTTCTCATGAGCCCCTCCTACTTCCTGCTTCTTATATCTAACATATGCTTTCTTTTTGCTCTTGATGAGTTGCCTCATGTGTTTCGTCAGCCACGGTTCCCTTTTCCTACCATTTTTTCCTTGCCTCAGTGGGACAAACCTATCCTGAACCCAGCTCAATTGGTCCCTAAGCTTCTCCCACATTACTTCTGTGCTTTCCCCTTTGAACATCTGTTTCCAATTTACTCTCGCTAGTTCCTGCCTCATCCCTTCAAAGTTAGCCCTTCCCCAGTTAAGCACTTTACCATTTCATCGGATTTTATCCCTTTCCATAGCTATGCTGAAGCTAAGGGAGTTGTGGTTACTCTCACCAAAATGCTCCCCCACCAAGAGGTCTGTCACCTGACCAGGTTCATTACCCAGAACTAGATCCAGTACAGCCTCTCCTCTCATCGGCTGGTCCACATACTGTGTCAGGAATCCTTGAACACACCTGACAAATTCAGCCCCATCTATCCCCCTTGCACTCAGGAGGTGCCAGTCAATATGAGGGAAGTTGAAATCACCCATAACTACTACCCTGCATTTCCTGCACCATTCTAAAATTTGCCTGCATATCTGCTCTTCGGTGTCCCGAGGGCTATTTGGGGGCCTATAGACTACTCCCAGCAGTGATTGATCCCTTCCTATTTCTGACTTAGACTGACTCCGTGGACACTCATTCTGCAGTATCCTCCCTTTCTATAGCCGTGATTCTATCCCTGACCAGCAATGCCACTCCCCCCCCCCTCTACCTCCCATCCTATTCCTTTTAAAACACCTGAACCCCGGTACCTGCATCATCCAATCCTGCCCTTCCTCCAACCAAGTTTCAGTAACGGCCATAATATCGTAGTTCCACGTATTTATCCATGCTCTAAGTTCATCCTCCTTGTTCCTAATACTCCTAGCATTGAAATAGACACATTTCAACCCCTTTAACTGGCTACAATTATCTTTTATCCCGTGCCTGTCCTTCCTCATCAACTCAGAACGCTTAGCATCTTGCCCTTTTACCTTAATCCCTACACTCACATTCTGATTCCCACCCCCCTGCCAAACTAGTTTAAACCCTCCCCAACAGCTCTATCATACCTGCCCACCAGGATATTGGTCCCCCTGGGATTCAAGTGCAACCCATCCTTTTTGTACAGGTCACACCCGCCCCAAAAGAGGTCCCAATGATCCAGAAATCTGAATCCCTGCCCCCTGCTCCAATCCCTCAGCCATGCATTTATCCTCCACCTCATTCTATTCCTATTCTCACTGTCGCGTGGCACAAGCAGTAATCCGGAGATTACTACCTTTGAGATCCTGCTTTTCAACTTCCTTCCTAACTCTCTGTAGTCTTCTTTCAGGACCTCTTCCCTTTTCCTACCTATGTCATTGGTACCAATATGTACCACGACCTCTGGCTGTTGTCCCACCCACCGCAGGATATCTTGGATGTGATCAGAAACATCCCGGACCCTGGCACCCGGGAGGCAAACTACCATCCTAGTTTCTTTCCTGCATCTGCAGAATCGCCTGTCTGACCCCCTGACTGTAGAGTCCCCTATCACTACTGCCTTCCTCTTCCTTTCCCTACCCTTCTGAGCCACAGGGCCAGACTCTGTGCCAGAGGCACGGCCACTGTCACTTCCCCCAGGTAGGCTGTCCCCCCCAACAGTACTCAAACAGGAGTACTTATTGTCAAGGAGTACAGCCACAGGGGTACTCTCTAGTACCTGACTCTTCCCCTTCCCTCTGCTGACTGTGACCCATCTCTCTGTTCCCCGTGGCACCGGAGTGACCACCTGTCTGTAACTCCTCTCTATCACCTCCTCACTCTCCCTGACCAGACAAAGGTCATCGAGTTGCATCTCCAGTTCCCTAACATGGTCCCTTAGGAGCTGCATCTCGATGCACCGGGTGCAGATGTGGCCGTCTGGGATGCTGGGAAACTCCAGGACTCACCACATCTGACACTGACCACAGAGAACTGGCCTCACACACATACTACTTCCTTTTGCAATCAACCACTGCCTCACCTCGTCCTGTTACCGCCGAAGCCTGTGGAGCCAAAGCCCTTTCACTCTGCTGCCTCTCACTCCACTGCCCGCTGGATATGGCTACCTTCTTTTTGAACTGTTTGTGCTCAACAGGAGGATGTCACGCACCTGCGCAGCCTGGCCTCTCTCTCCCCCCGAAACTCAAAATGTCTTCCCGCTGGAAATCCTTAGGTGCTCTCCCGCTGCCTTCTTGTTCTGAATCTACCGATACACGTGCACCTGACTTTCCCTTCCTGAAGTCTACAATCAGTTGCTTGGTCTTGCTGAATTTGAGCACAAGATTGTTGTTATGACACCGCTCAAACAATCCAGGAATGATTCCAAATAGTTTCAGCTACCATCCAGAGTAAATCTTTTAGGAAAACAAAGGTCTGAGTGAAATTTAAGATAGAATGGATTTCCAGTGATACTGCCAAAACTTGGACCCATTTACAGTAAACGTTTGCATGCAAACATGAATCAAAAACCAACTCATAGCAGCAATTTCCATTACTGTTTGATACACGACAAAAATAAATCTTCCTAAACTATAATTGAAAGCACAAACACTTTCAGAACATGAATGATGACTTCAATCCTCACTCAAATTTATCGTTGCTAATTGAATTTAGATACCTGAGATTCTATGGCCTGCAAAGTTGAGGGATATTCACTTTTTCATACCGCAGTGCTGAAATTATTACATTAATCTTCATTAAATGCCATTTTGCAAATAGAACTCAAACTTGTCAAAGTAAATGACTGTACCCTGCAGTAAGTACCTTATCAGCTATGATTTCTAGAGAAACGCCACATTTTTTCACCAATTACATTGAAGCTCTCCACTTGATCTCAGCTTTGCTCCCCCTTTTCTCTTTGTAGATGTGCCTTCTGATTGTTCTCTGCCCCTCAGCTTAGTTCAGTCACACAGCATATGGAGGGGTTTTCTGTGGGTGCAATAAGCAGTGAGGCAGGAATTCAATTCCTTAGTCTCTGTGGCTCAACAATAAAGGTAAAGGTAATTGCAACAGAATGAACCGGAGCAACTATGTCAGCCAGCCTGCATGTCTGCTATGCCATACAGCAAATTCTTTACTGACTGTCTACCTCAACAACACTAAACAAATAAATTTCATAAAACCTGCACCTTCCCTTCACGACTAAACATCTATAATATCGATAAAAACAAAGAATGTAGAAGGTCAGAAGGAGGATAATGGTAAGAGAAATAGAAATAGAGTTAACATTCCAGGTTGCTGACCTTTCACCCAGACTAGTTTTTGTCTGTACAAATGGTGTCTGAGGAATGAAAAATTGCTGAAATGGTACTATTGTTTTAAACAGGAGCAAGTCCTAGACTGAGTAACTATTGCAAAGAAGAGAACCTGCAGATGCTAGAAATCCAAGCAACGCACACAAAATGCTGGAGGAACTCAGAAGGCCAGTCAGTACCTTTGGAAAAAAATTACAGTCGATGTTTCGGACCAAGACCCTTCGGCAGGACCTTGAATAACTATAGAGCTGTCACCCTGTTATCCATTGGTGGTGAACAAGTTTTAGGAAGGTAACTTGGTGAGATGGCATAAATTAGTATTCAAGATTTGTTAGGGGAGGTTGTGTGGATGTGCAGCTGGCAAGAATGTCAAGGGGTAGCACAGTGACACAGCTAGAAGAGCTGCTGCACTCACAACACCACAGATCCAGGTTCAGTCCTAACCTTGGGTGCTTTCTATGTGGAGTTTGCATGTTCTCCTTGTGACCACGTGGGCATCTTACGGGTGCTGATATTTCCTCCCACATCCCTAAGGTGCGGGTTATAGGGTTATTGGCCTTTATAAATCGAGTGATGGAATCTGGGGCGGGGTGCTGGGAAGTATGTGGAAAGAATAATAGATTGGATTAATGTAGGATTAGCATTAAATGGGTGATAAATGGTCAATTTGGAATCTGTGGGCCAAAAGGACTATTTCTGGACTATATTTCCCTGTAAATCTTTGACTGTAAAGTAAATTCAAGATTCAAGATTGTTTAATGTCATTTCCTGTACACAGGTATAAAGGAGAACAAAATAATTGTTACTCTGGATCCAATGCAGCTCAAAAGAACCCACAAAAGATAAAGAACCCATAATCATAAAAACACACAATAAATATAAAAACAAAAAAGTTACTTTACCCAAGCGGTAATGCTGATCAGCACTTCCACCTACTAACCCCCACACATTACATCACCCCTCCCACCACTACATTATCATTTTCTGTCAGTCACTTTATGTACAGACACTATTGTGCTTAGCATCAATTTATGGACATATAATTAATATATATGCATAAGCTAACTTATTATTTTATCTTAATTATTGTGTTCTGTTTCTTAGTGTTTTCTTCTATGCTGCATCAGATCCAGAGTAACAATTATTTTGCTCTCCTTTATGCTTATGTACTGGAAATGACATTAAACACTCTTGAATCTTGATTTTACAATCTTCCCTGCTCTTTCACTTTATTTGTCTGCTTACACTGTACTTTCTTTGGAAATGTATCATTACATTTTGCATTCTTTTTTTTTTGTGCTACCTCAAAGTAATTATGCATGAAGTAATCTGTCTGGAAGACATGCAAAGAAAAACTTGTCACTATATCTCAGTACACCTGACAATAATAAAGCAATTTGCAAAGTGACAAGCTGGAATCAGAATAGTATCAGTGGCTGAATTTAAAGAATAATTATCAAAGGGAATTTTAATGATTGAAAGACTATATGTTATTGAATTCAGCAGGGACCTTTATTTAAATCATAAAAAGAGGTCAAGGGTAAGCAAAATTAAGGAGAATGTAATTGTTTAGAAATTTGGCTGATAGTGAAGAAGAAAGTTCTGTGATTGATATTCAGTGTTCAGGTCTGGGAGGCCTTTTTTGCCAAGTTTAGCTTTCTAACACAGCAGCCGTGAGTTTCTAGAAATCAAGGAATTGTTTCTGAGTAAGTTAGACTTCCAAACAATAGTCTTTATTCCGCTTCTTGTTGTAAAGGAGAGCCAGACTTCAGTTCTTAATGTAAATGGAAAGCAATAGTCGGTCTGAAGTTAAAAGGACAGTTTTGTAAACAAACCACACTGTCTATAGAGAACAGGCTGCTGGCCCATACATTCAGGGCTGTTTGCTGTGTAAAATGATGAGCTTATGTCAATTGGCTGGTATCAAACCAGATGACACTGGCTAAATTATTTAGTTCAAGGAAGCTTGCAGACCAGATTGATAATATCACTTAGCACACCAAATAGCTGATCTATCAATAATTGGATACTGATAGATCAATCTGCTAAACTCACCATGGGAGTTTTGCTGCCAATACCCACTCCTTGAGTGGATAATCCTTCCTCCCTACCAGGGAGGAGATACTTCCATCTAACAAAGTAGTTTGAACAGTTAATTTATTTACTTTGTTAGCTGCAGGTATCTCCTCCTTGGAAGGGAGGGGTAACTAACCACTCAAATAGTGAGTATTAGCAGCTAGAGCAATTGTGGAGGATAAACAGAGAAGAGTTCTGACCTTTGAAGACCAGGGGGCCACCATATAACCTCCCTTTAGTGAGGGCTCCCGGAGATTTCCATAACGGATATAGCTTCAGATCTTTGCTTGAGTTTAAAACTTCACAGTCACCCAACCCAATACCATCAAAATTGGTGCCCAATGAGGTCACGTGATGTCAAAAATATTATTTTATAAAGAGTTATTATTTATGTGTAGTCCAATTCAGAGCACACTCAACAAGTGTTGTGGCGTTCCACCTAGTACGGATTGAACACCCTTTATCTGAAATTCCAAACATCAGTAAACCTCCAAAATCATGTTTTTGGAGCACTGCCATGACATCTCAAATAGAACATGATACAAGGCACAGGGAACTGTCCCTGGTGAGGTGGAGGTCTCTGTGCACCACTGAGAAGTGACCTCACACACAGTATTTAATGAATAGTAGTTAATGAGAAATAGAGAAACATTTCAAAAAGTGAAAAATGAAGATCTCGATCGTGTATTGAAAGAATGGATTCATCAGCATTGGAGTGAACATACGCCATTTAACATCATGAAACAAGCAAAGATTTATCATGATGAACTGTAAATTTAAGGTGAATATTCAGCAGACTGCAGAAATTTAAGAAAAGCAATTTAAGATCATGGTATTAATTTTTGAAAGATATATGATGATGAAGCATCTGTTGATTTTGAAGCAGCAGTGAAACTCATTGATGAGCTTGCCATGATTGTGGCTGATAAAAACCTAACGCGCTGAGCAGCTGCATCACATATATGTGATGAGCAAGTGTAAGGTGCTCCCAATGTGGCCTCCTCCACATTGGAGAGACCCGTTGTAAATTGGGAGCACTTTCACTCTATCCACCAAAAGTGGAACTTCCCAGTGGCCAAACATTTTAATTCCCATTCTGACATGCAAGTCCATGGTCTCCTCTTGTGCCACGATGAGGCCACCCTCAGGGTGGAGAAGCAACACCTTACATTCTGTCTGGGTCATCTCCAGCCTGATGGCATGAAATCAATTTTTCCTTCCAGTAAAAAAAATCCTTCCGGCATCTTCCCCCTTCTGTTCCAGCCTGTAAAAGGGTCTTGGCCCAAATCATCAATTTTTTGTTCATTTCCATGGATGCTGCCTGACTTCCAGCTTTTTTTGTCTTTTGCTTTGGATTTCCAGCAATTACAGAGTTTCTTGTGTTTGTGTAAGACAGAGGTTGCTTACCAGTAACACATAAATTCGGGAACGATGAGTTGTGAATGATGACATGCAAAACAGCCACTGACTGTCCACCTGGGTGGCAGAGGTAGTGATAACTTACTTTTCTGATGGTTCAATGTACATGATATTATATTATGGCACAAAATAATTAAAAATATTATATAAAACTCCTCTCTTCTTCTATTCCTCACTCTGGCTGCTTATCTCTTTCTTGGATCCTTTCTTCCCTTTCTTCAATGGTCCACTCTCCTCTTCTATCAGATTCCTTCCTCTCAAGCCCTTTACCTTTCCTACCCACTTGGCTTGCATTTTCTGCTACAGTACATTTATTGATAATAAATACACTTTGAATCTTATAAAGTCCCTGTTCAGATACAGTGTCTATAAAAAAAGTATTCAGCTCCCTTTGAAGTTTTCATGTTTTATTGTTTTACAACATTGAATCACAATGGATTTAATTTGGCTGTTTTGATGCTTATCAATGGAAAAAGACTCTTTCATGTCAAAGTGAAAACATATCTCTGCAGAGTGATCTAAATTAATTACAAATATAAAACACAAAATAATTGATTGCACAAATTTTCACCCTCTTTAATATAACACACCAAATCATCTGGTGCAGCCAACTGATTTTCGAAGTAACATAATTACATAGGCTGTCCTAGCTATATATAAACCTGTGTGCAGTCAAGGTGTTTCAATCAATCGTAATAAAAAAATACACCTGTATCTGGAAGGTCCAACTGCTGGTGAATCAGTATCCTGGCAAATCCTACACCATGAACACAAAAGAACACTCCAAATAACTCAACGAAAAGGTTATTGAAAAGGAGATGGATACAAGAAAATTTCCAAGTCACTGAATATCCTTTGGAGTACAGTTAAGTCATTCATCAAGAATGTAAATCTGACTAGAGTAGGCCAGCCTGAGCAACTGAGTGCCCATGCAAGAAGGGCATGGAGGGAGGCCCCCAAGAGATTTATGACAATTCTGGAGGAGTTACAAGCTTCAGCGGCTGAGATGGGAGAGACTGCACATACAACAACTGTAGCCTGGGTGCTTCACCAGTCGGCTTTATGGGACAGTGGCAAAGAGAAAGCCTCTGTTGAAAATAAACTCAGATGTAATCTCAGCTAGAATTTGCCAGAAGGCATATGAGAGACATTGAAGTCAGCTGGAAGAAGGTTCTCCAGTCTGATGAAACCAAAATTGAGCTTCTTGGCCATCAGACTAAACACCGCACATGACCGAAAACATACCGTCCCTACCGTGAAGCATGGTGGTAGGTGCATCATGCTGTGGGGATGTTTCACTGCAACAGGCCCTGGAAAGCTTGTGAAGGTAGAGGGTAAAATGAATGGAGCAAAATACGGGGAAATCCTGGAGTTAGAATTTGTGGCTGGTCTTGAAAAGGGCTATTCTCTCATGATCCCCATGCTATCTGACAGAGCTTGGGCAGTTTTACAAAGAAGAATGGGGAAAAATTGCAGTATCTAGATGTGCAAAGCTGATAGAGAACTATCTACACTGACTCAAGGTTTTAATTGCTGTCAAAGCTGCATCTACTAAATACTGAAGTGGGTGAGTAATTATGCAATCAATTATTTTGTGCTTAATAATTGTCATACATTTAGACTAATTTGTAGAAATTTGTTTTCATTTTGACGTGGAAGAGTCTTTTTAGTTGGTCAATGTCAAAAAAGCCAAATTACATCCATTGTGATTCAATGTTGTAAAACAATTAAAACATGAAAACTTCCTAGTGGGGTGACTACCTTTTATCGAAATTACCCTCTACCAGAAGTGGCTGTAAAGTCTTTGTACCAGCTTGCCCCAAATTGCACCAAACTAGTGCTTCAAATAGGAACACTGGGTGCTTCCTGTTGGATACGTACCATAATCAATCAACAGCTGATGCAACTGGACCAGATAAATGAGACATACACATTCATAAATAGCTAGACTACTATCAGAATAAGACAGTCAGAGTGAAATTGAAACATATTTCATACAAATATTATGACCATCTACAACAACATCTGAATCACTATGCGATGGTTCATACTGAACCAACTAAACTAGAATGCAGTGCTTTCCCTTGCCAGGTCCAGAGCATAGAGGAAAGCAATCCCTGTAGGAAACTGTAAACTCCAGCTAGAAACATGGTGTTTTGCTAAAAGAACCTTCTCAATTTAACTTGCTCATGTTCAGTGTAGCAAAGCCTGATGGGCGATGGTGATTGGTCATCAGCAATATAGTCTTGAATAAACACACAAAATCTAATTCGGCCCAGCAACTCTCATTGAAACAGATGCTGCAAGGATTGTCTCACAAAAAATATAAACCTTGCATAGATCTGGTCACAAGCTTCTGGCTCACATCCAATTCTTGAAAGTGACAGACATTACACAACCTTTACAGAACTGTACTCTTCCTTACCTCACTACACATGTAAAGGTAACCAGCTTTCACAAATGCTTCGTCCTCTAAGTATATTGTGAAATCACGTAACTGATGAGTGTAATTTTCTATAACTAATCCTTAGGCAAAAGAAGAAAGCAATACACAACCAGTAACTTGGTTACAAGACTTGTTTTCAGAAAACATGAATAATATCGTGCACAGCATCAGAAGCAAAGCAAGCACCCCTGTGAAAGAAATGCACAATCTTTAGCTCAGTGAAAGACAATACCAGCTGACCCGATGAATTAATGGAGACTAACATAGTGATCCAACCTTGCATCAAGGAAACAGCAAGAACTGCTTGTGAGAAAGAAAATCTTTAAAGATGGATTAATAATGATATTGATGCATTATTGCCATGTATTTATGAAACACTTTATAATGGTAACAATCTTTTAATCCTTTCAGGTTTCAGAAATGTGTGCAGCTGAGATTAAGGAAATGAATACTACAAAGAGGAAATCATACAGAAACCATTAAATTGAAAAGTACTCAATGAATTCTTGGAGCATCCAATCAAGGAGAGCTCCTCTAGCACTGGTAAACTACTGGAAAAACAGTGGAGTGATTGTCTGCTCTCAAGAGGAGTATTGGTAGGAATCTGACCTTGAAACTGATTTCTATGAGGAGATGCTGGGCTGGAAATCTTCACCTAGCAAGTGGGAGATGTAATAGATATTCACTGGTAAGGGCTGGGGGTGGGGGATGCCTTTATGCCAAGCTCAGCTTTCTAACACAGCAGCTGTGAGCTTCAAGAGATCAAACTGTTGTTTTTGAGTAAGTTAAACTTACAACCAATATTTTTTGTTCAGCTTCTTGTCATAAAGCTGGCTGGTGGCGTAGTGGCATCAGCACTGGACTTTGGGGCAGAAGTCCCGAGTTCAAATCCAGCAGGCTCTCATGCACACTTTCCATCCATGCTGGGTTGAGTGCCAGGCTAGCAACCCAACCTCATAAAAAAGAAATTGCCTGCTACAGAAACATCAACAGCAAAAAGTTGATGGCCTATGCTCTCTTGTGAGTTGAAAGGCAATTTCTCTCTCTTTCTTCTTGTCATAAAGGAAAGCCAATCTTCAATTCTTAATATTAATGGAAAACAGTCTGAAGTTAAAAAGCCTGCTTTTCAAACAAACAACACTGTCTAGAGAGCACAGACTATTGGCCCATAGTACAGGGTTGGTTGCAATGCAAGACAATGGGGTTATGTTAATTGGCTTGTATCAAACCAGACAACACTGGGTAGGCTATTTAGTTCAAGATAGTATCAATCTGGTCTACAAACTATCACTCAGCAGATCAAATAGCGGATCTATGAATAGTTGAAAGGGTTGTGTACTCAGAGGGTCACTTTTCACAGCATTAATTGTCAATGTCTGGGATATCTGTTCCCAAAAGCTTTCAGACCAGTTGTGTAAAAAGGTATCTGAAGTCACCCAAGTAGGAAAAAACTGTATAAATGTTAGATAGCAGTCAGACCTCTTAGGAATGGTCAAGAAACACCAATAAGAATGACAGAAAGATGAGGTGAGCTAGAATTCACTCCTTTGCCTTGATTTCTTTGATGGATGATTCATTCATCTGCAACTTGTTGGTATGTCTTTTTAGTTTATAAGAATTGGATCAGTGTTTTGGAAATCATTTGCTTTTAGAAATCATTTGCAATTTAGAAATATTTCATGAAATAGAAATCCTCTTCAAGTTTTAAATGTGTTTTAAGAATTCTAAGAACTCTTAAGATCTTTGTTTGTGCTTAGAACTTTGTGATCAGAAAACCCAATGCCATCACAGTTCTAGGCTAAGGGAAGATATCAATGGACTGGCTAGGTGGACACAACTGTGGCAATTAGAACTCAGCCTCAGCACAGAGAACTAGGAGGTAATACGTTCAGGGAGGACAAAGAAAGGCAAAGGAATAAAGATAAAAGACAGAATACCTGGAAGAGTACAGGAACAGTAGTATCTTAGATTGTGTGTCTACTAACTCCTTTAGATAGCAAGACAGGTACATTATATGGTTATCAAATTATACATTATAACATCTGTGTCATAATGTAATATTAAGCCATGGACTATAATTGTTCCAGTAATATTTAAAGGACTTTTTCATATATTAAATTTGGGTGAAGAAAATTCCAGAAGCAAAGTATTCGAAATAAATAAACTATAAAGATTCCTTCTGGCTCAGTAGGCCATTTGATGAATCAAGTACTTTTGCTAATATTACAAATTGTCAACTAATAATATGAGCAAGAGACATGGTGAGAACGTGAATACTTGCCATTATTGACTATGGCAGATGGTATGGGAGAACTAGGAAACAAAAAGAGATATCGACTAGGAAATAGCGAGAGTACTGCATCCAGTTCTGGTCACCACACTACAGCAAAGAATAGATTTCACTTTATGAAGATGTTGCCAGGGCTGTAATAATATAGTTTTAAGGGGAGTTTGACAAAGATTGATTATTGGATTTGAAAAAGAAATAGACTGAGGGAAGAGTTAATTGAGGTGTATAAAACTACAACAAAATGGCCTGACAAGGCAAACAGAAAGAACCTTGTTGCCATAGCAGAGAGGTTAGTAACCAGGGGAAAAAGAATTAAATTAATCAGTAGAAGGATTAGAGAGGGGAAAAAAAATCACTCAAGTGGTAGAGGTCTACATCTTGAACTCACTGTCTTAAAGGATGGTGGAGGAGGATCTTCACCTCACTTAGAGGAACAGGATTGACTACTTCTTACTGAAAAGGTAGAAAGTAAGATCAACCTTGGCCATTTGTGACTGAAATGGAATCATGTGCTGAATGACTCCCATCTGTAATTAGTATGATTCCATGCAATGCTACCTGGCCTAAGAAGAACTTTCAGCAATTTTATGTTTTACCTTAGATTAGCAGTATCTGCAGCATTTTATTTTTGGATTATTGTCATCTTAAAATGTTGTTTGTAAGTCCATAAAAATTGAAATTATTTTATCTTGGTTGTAACCATGTTAGTTTTGATGTGCTTCTGATGAGTTGAATTAAGTTCGTAACAGCATGATACTCCACATGCATTGTCAATTCAGGGATTTGGCAGCCACAACAGAAAGGCCTAAAGAATTTGTTATGTACTCAAGGTATTTTACAAAAAGTTACAGCACTTTTTAATTATAGTGCTTATCTAATTTAGAATATGTGACAATCTGAGCAAAACAATACAATGTCAATAAGTTAAGATCCTGATAATCTCTTGCAGCTATGCCTTTTGAAAAAGATTGTTCAGTAGACTGACAGTTTGTAGAACGGATGGACCTGGGTTTATCATTGCATCTGAGAAATGAAGCGCCACTCCCCTGAAACTGCATTGGAGAGCAACCCTCAATTTTTGCTCATCTCTTTAAGATGGGCCTTGAACATGATTTCTTCCACCTTAGAAGGGAAAGTGACGTTTATATAATGATATAACAATTACAGCATGGAAACAGGCTATCTCGGCCCTTCTAGTCCATGCCGAACGCTTACTCTCGCCTAGTCCCACCTAACTGCACTCAGTCCATAACCCTCCATTCCTTTCCTGTCCATATGCCTATCCAATTTTTTTTTAAATGACAAAGTTGAACCTGCCTCTACCACTTCTACTGGAAGCTCGTTCCACACAGCTACCACTCACCGAGTAAAGAAGTTCCCCCTCATGTTACGCCTAAACTTTTGCCCCATAACTCTCAAATCATGTCCTCTTGTTTGAATCTCCCCTACTCTCAATGGAAAAAGCCTATCCACGTCAACTCGATCTATCCCCTTCATTACTTTAAATACCTCTATCAAGTCCCCCCTCAACCTTCTACACTTCAAAGAATAAAGACCTAACTTATTCAGCCTTTCCCTGTAATTTAGGTGCTGAAACCCAGGTAACATTCTAGTAAATCTTCTCTGTACTCTCTCTATTTTGTTGATATTTTTCCTATAACTTGGTGACCAGAACTGTATACAATACTCCAAATTCGGCCTTACCAATGCCTTGTACAATTTTAACATTACATCCCAACTCCTATACTCAATGCTCTGAATTATAAAGGCCAGCATACCAAAAGCTTTCTTCACCACCCTATCTACATGAGATTCCACCTTCAGGGAACTATGCACCATTATTCCTCGATCACTCTGTTCTACTGCATTCCTCAATGCCCTACCATTTACTATGTATGTCCTATTTTGATTATTCCTATCAAAATGTAGCACCTCACACTTATCAGCATTAAACTCCATCTGCCATCTTTCAGCCCACTCTTCTAACTGGTCTAAATCTCTCTGCAAGCTTTGAAAACCTACTTCATTATCCACAATGCCACCTATCTTAGTATCATCTGCATACTTACTAATCCAATTTACCACCCCATCATCCAGATCATTAATGTATATGACAAACAACATTGGACCCTGTACAGATCCCTGAGGCACACCACTAGTCACCGGCCTCCAACCTGACAAACAGTTATCCCCCACTACCCTCTGGCATCTCCCATCCAGCCACTGTTGAATCCATTTTACTATTTCAATATTAATACCTAACGATTGAACCTTTCTAACTAACCTTCCGTGCGGAACCTTGTCGAAGGCCTTACGGAAGTCCATACAGACAACATCCACTGCTTTACCCTTGTCTACTTTCCTGGTAACCTCTTCAAAAAATTGTTCAAAATCTCCCCCATCTCTTTTGGCTCCAGACATAGCTGTCCACTCTGATTCTCTAAGGGACCAATTTTATCCCTCACTATCCTTTTGCTATTAATATAACTGTAGAAACCCTTTGGATTTATTTTCACCTTACTTGCCAAAGCAACCTCGTATCTTCTTTTAGCTTTTCTAATTTCTTTCTGAAGATTCCTTTTACATTCTTTATATTCCTCAAGCACCTCCTTTACTCCATGCTGCCTATATTTATTGTAGATCTCTCTCTTTTTCTGAACCAAGTTTCCAATATCCCTTGAAAACCATGGCTCTCTCAAACTTTTAACCTTTCCTTTCAACCTAATGGGAACATAAAGATCCTGTACCCTCAAAATTTCACCTTTAAATTAACTCCATTTCTCTATTACATCCTTCCCATAAAACAAATTGTCCCAATCCACTCCTTCTAAATCCTTTCGCATCTCCTCAAAGTTAGCCTTTCTCCAATCAAAAATCTCAACCCTGGGTCCAGTCCTATCCTTCTCCATAATTATATTGAAACTAATGGCATTGTGATCACTGGACCTGAAGTGCTCCCCAACCCATACCTCCGTCACCTGACCAATCTCATTCCCTAACAGGAGATCCAACACTGCCCCTTCTCTAGTTGGTACCTCTATGTATTGCTGCAAAAAACTATCCTGCACACATTTTACAAACTCCAAACCATCCAACCCTTTTACAGAATGGGCTTCCCAGTCTATGTGTGTAAAATTAAAATCTCCCACAATCACAACCTTGTGCTTACTACAAATATCTGTTATCTCCTTACAAATTTGCTCCTCCAATTCTCATTCCCCATTAGGTGGTCTATAATACACCCCTATGTGTTACTACACCTTTCTCATTCCTCAATTCCACTCAAATAGCCTCTCTAGACGAGCCCTCTAATCTATCCCGCCAAAGCACCGCTGTAATATTTTCTCGGACAAGCAATGCAACACCTCCCCCTCTTGCCCCTCCGATTCTATCACACCTGAAGCAGCGGAATCCAGGAATATTTAGTTGCCAATCACACCCCTCCTGCAACCATGTTTCACTAATAGCTACACCATCATATTTCCAGGTATCAATCCATGCTCTAAGCTCATCCACCTTTCTTACAATGCTCCTAGCATTAAAATAGATGCATTTAAGAAACTCTCCACCTCTTCCTCTATGTTTATCCCTAATGGTGCAAACAACTTCATTATCTTTTTCTTCCTTCTCCCCTATATCTTCGGTCTGAGTGCTCCCCTTCTCTATCACCTGCCTATCCTCTCTCACACACCGTCTACAAACTTTCTCTATTTGTGAACTGGAAGCTTGAACCACAGCAGACAATGGAAAAAACCTTCTGGCTTCCAAACAGCTCAGGAATCAACAATAATGAGATGCTAGATTTCTTCTGTCATTTCAAGGGCCAAAAGAAGGAAGCAGAAAAGCGCCCATTTGTCTGCACAGGCAGTTTGGTCTTCCCTGTCTGAGTCAGCAGTCAATGTAATTACAGGAGTCATTTGGGCACTGTTGGTCATAGTACACAGCAGTAAAACAGATGCAACAGGTAATGTAGACTGAACTAAACAGGGAGCCAAAATAAGTTGGAAGTTAATTTTGACTGCAGTACATCATCTTTTTTGTGACATATCTAAATTACACAGGAGTTGCACAAATAACATGTGATCACCTTGCCTTGCTCACCTGGAAAAGATAACTCAGGGTTTATGAATTGTGACATTGTGTTGATTCTTATTATGAAGGACATATGCACTCCTAAACATTGGGAATTCCTACAGAGCAATTAATTGGAGCATACCTTTGAGAATTACACTTATTATGAAATTAGGCAAATTTAATTGCTGTTCAAGTTTAATTCTGCTCTGCAGAAAAAAAGCAAAATAAGGAGTCAAAAGTCAAAGTTAACAGCAAGAATGAGAGCCAAGGTCATTGCTCATTCTTAGTTGCCTTTTTTTTTAGCTTTGTAAGGATAGTTTTGGGACAGCACAGGGAATTAGGGATCAGGGTGAGGTCAAAGACCAGCAATTCTCATTGATGGATCTCAGGTCATCAAGTGCTGTTGATGAAGATCAGCGAATGACTGAGGTTAGTGGGCCCCGTGGACGAAGGCTGGTGATTTGTCAGGTTGGCGGGTTCTGGATCAGAGGTCCGTGTTGATATGAGGCATGAGAGCTGGTAGCCACCCCCCCCCCCCCCCCCCCCAGTTTCAGAGGTCAATGCAAGTCTGGCATTTGAGTTCCCATGATTGATGAGTCCTGGGTCCTATACCCAAAGGTTGAAGACTGAAGTTAGTGAATCCAGAGTTGAGGCCCAATGGTTGAAGCCTTTGGTCTCCGTGTCCAGAAGTTGGAGGCCTGATGTCTCTGAGTTCCGGTCAAGATGGTGCCTGCGTACAACGCTCTTTTGGTCGACATCTTCTGGACAAATCATGGATATTCACTTCTTTTATGTCTTTTACATTGTTTCTCATCTTGAATGTGATTCTGGAACTGTTGGAGCTTGTGTTTTGCTGTTTGGAGATCATTTGGTTGCTTCAGCACTCTGCAGTCTCCAAGACTCTGGGAGACAGAGGCAGCACGAGCGAACTCATGGCAAGAAGGCTGCAGGATGGTGCACGGGCCAACGTTTGACCCCATTTTGCTGATTATAACTTCCATTGATCACCGATCAAAATGACGAGGGCACCTGAAACATTGAGGTGAGAACGGAAGTTTGGATATCATTTGGGTGTTCCAACACTCTGCAGTCTTCAACAGGATTCCAAGAGGCAGCATGTGCGAAGCTTGTAGCGGGCAGGCTGCAGGACGGGACACAAGCCGTTGTTTGGCTCCATTTCACTGCTTAAAGCTTCCAATGTTTGCTGACTAAAGCAATGAGGGCGACTGAAGCCTCGAGGTGAGTGTGGGGCGTGAGCTACCAGAGAGGGGAGCACCTGTCACTGCGGAGAGTGTTGCCCAGGATTGTTTCTGCATCTTGGATGTGGACTTGGCCTATAGAATCTTTTCTTCAGTCTTACTGTTTTTATATTCTGTGTTTTTTCACCTGATCTTTTCATTTTTTTGTGCGGGGAAGGAGATTTAGGGGTCAATGTGTCTGATCCATTTTGTTCATTTTTTTGTGTGGGAGGATGAATTTGGGGGATGATGTGCCTAATCCATTTTGTTTATTTGTTTTTGTGCAGGATGGGGGATTTGGGGGTCAATGTACCTGATCTGTTTTGTTTGTTTTTGTGCAGGAGGGGGGATTTGGGGGTCAATGTACCTGATCTGTTTTATTTGTTTTGTGTGCAGGAGGGGGGATTTGGGGGTCAATGTACCTGATCTGTCTTGCACGGTTTTTATGCAGGAGGGCAGATTTGGGGGTTGATGTACCTGTTCTGTTTCTGTTCATTTTATTTTAACTCGGGAGGTGAAATTTGGGGGTTGATGATTGCGCTGTTTTGCTTTTCTTTCTTGGTTTCGTGCCTACCCAGAGAATTGAAGAATTGATGATAAGATTGAACCTTTGAACCATTGAGTTCAATGGGAAAGTCAGAATGCTGATGACTGTGAGTTTACTATAGTCCACTGAAGGTGGGTGACCCAGAGGCCTGGGGTTGGAGGCCTAGCTGTGCATGTGAGTGGCTGCGAGGAGAGGGACTTGTTTTGTTGCTGTTGTTATGTTCTTGTTATCGCTTGTGCTGTTTGGCTGAACGTTGTGGGCGTGCTACTTTGGTGCCAGAATATGTAGGAACACCTGTGTGATATACTGAGCATATCTTTAGGTTTTGTTGGTCATTAAAGCAAACAACACATCTCACTCTATGTTTTGATGGAATTGTGATAAATAAATGAATTTGAATCTGAAACTCTATCTGAGAACAGGCAGATGTTGTAAATCAATAGGCGCTTACTAGGTGATGCAAAGTGCATGTTTTAAAGGCTGTGTTTCAGAAGCAGGAATTTGACATTGATTAAGGAAAATTTTCTGAAATCCCGAAGTATAGTAGAAAATAATATGACAAAATGAATAAGGATGATTCAGCAGCGATGTTATGTTTGGAACATGAAGGCAGAGAAAAAAAAGTCAGTGTATCACAGATCACAGTAGTGTTCTCTGAATGAAATCTCAACCTAACTCTGAAAAGCTCCCCAAGCATCTCCTGTGCATCATAGCAGTAGAGATGGCACTCAAGTATTTGGAACATCATAGACCAGCAGAGCTCCAGTAACTGGCATTTCAGTGGGAGCTGCCAGGCTGCAGGATAGCATTGAGGGGGCACTTGAGCTAACAGTGGGCAGTGAGACGGAAGCACTCAGGGCAACTGGCATTTTAGCAAGGAGGCACTCAGGCCAACATCAGAGTAATGCCAAGATTTCAGCTAGGCCAACATCAGGACACCACAGAAGGTACCACCCACTTGCAACAGGGCTGAGGGATCTCCTGGCTTGAAAATGGGGCAGTATTGATGGATGCCAGGTAAAGCTCTGATTAGTTGATATAGTTGATCAAGTCTGGCATGAGTTGGATAACCAGATTAGATCAGAGTTGCTTATTATCATATACATGAAGGTGCAATGAAATTCCTTGTTTGCACTAATTCACCAACTGTGTACATGGCAAGAAAAAAATTCAATAATAACTACAGTGACGAGCGCAAAACAGAATGGTGCAAAGACTGTAGTACAATCTGAAGTGGTGCTGAAAATATACTGAAGTGATGAGAGCACAATAACTGAGAGAGGAAGAGTTAAGGGTAGGAGAATGCGGCAGCATGAGAGATGAACGGTTCACGAGTCCAATAGCAGTGGAAGCAGCTGTTCTTACTTTTGGACTGGCTTTGGAGGTCTTGTATCTTCTCTAAAAGGCTGAGGCGAGAAAAGGGAATGGCCAGGGTGATAGGCATCCTTGACAATACTGTGAGACTTCCTGAAGCACGAGGATGGACTGGATGGAAAGAGTAGTAGGCAGCCATTGATCCCAGGGGATCGTGGGTTTGCACCTCTAGTGGACAGGAAGATTTGAAGAACTAGCTGTTGCCCATGTAGCAGGTTCCCCCTCTCCACATCACTGATGTTGTCCAAGGGAAGGGTAAACGCCAATACACCTTGGCACCAGTGTCGTCACAGAGGTTGCCAGAGTGAAGCTGTAAACATCAAACTGCCTTAGGGACCTCGGCTCCAGATTTCTTCCTGGGGGTTTGCCCCCGAAGACCTTCCCATGGGCGGGTATGGCCGCAAGGCAGCAGAGGTTTAAAATCAGAGTTTTCCTTCCCCAAGGTGGGCTGCTGTCCAAGGCTGACAAGCCCCACCTACCCGGGATGGAAAGAAGCGACAAGTTTACGATGGACTGAGCTGTGACTGACACCTTCTGCAGGTTCAGTTGGGCAAGAGCAGAGCAGACTGAGTTACAACCTATCAAAATACTTGCTGTAGCACATCTGTAGACATTCATGAAAATCCTCTTCTCTAATGTCAACGACAGAGGTGAAATGTCCATAAGAAGCTGTCTTTCAGAATGGTACCTACAGAGACCAGGCAATGGCAGGCAGGAACCCCAATTATACCAGCCAGCCACTCCCACTCGTCACCACCATCAATTAACCTGCACCCCAGGGGAACAGCAGATCATTCTACCCAAACTGCCCCCACTGACAATTGTGTGTGCAAGGCAGAATTTTGGCGTCAGTTAGAAGAAATGATCAAAATCCACCAGATGCACCCCAAAGACGTGAATGTGTTGTTCAAAGCAAAATGTCCCAAGAAATATGTGGGACAGAATAACCCTAGGAGTGCAGGACAGAACATGGGAAACTAATGGGAATGCCAGTAATGTGAGACTTATTGCTTCTTTAAGGAAGAAGTGAGGCAGTGACTAGCAGAATGAGAGACTAAATTGGGGGGGCGGGGTGATGATCTCAAGTGTTAGGAAAGCTGATGAACCCACCATGGACTATGCAGAGTGAACATATTGGGCCTGTGAGGAATACTCAGGGTTGGGCAATCCAGGGAAGAATGACCCAGTCTTCCTGAAAATGCTCAAAGGGCTGAGACTTGATGATAGCAGTGGGATCAGGCTTTCACGGGCCAGGGAGATGGACCCGAAGAGTGGGGAAGAGAGGTCGCAAGGTGACTCTAGTGTATGTAGCTACAATAAAGGCACAGGGTACCTGTTTTATCTGCCTGCAGTCAGGACATTTAGCCAGGAATTGCCACACTAGACGTAGAAGGTTAAAGGTGATGACTTGGTACAGCTGTGATCTCTCAGGTCACGGTCAGAGACAGTGGCCCCAACGAAGGAGGAAGCTACGAGTCACCCATCAAAATGGGCAGAAACCACAGCAGAATCCTTACTACCCACACTGACTGCTGGCCGGATCATGGAACCAGGGGGGCCAGCATCCAGGTCACACGGCAAGCCATTGGCTGCCTCCTCGAATGTACATGAGCTTTAATAGGGGGCCACCAATGTGATATCTTAGTGTACAGTATCCATAACTGACCTAACTTTGCCCATGACTGGAGAAGCTATTTATCTTACAGGTGTAGTGGGGGAAATACAAAGCAGTATCATATTATAGAACTAGTTTTATTGAACAATCATCAAGAGCCTTCTTGATGACTTCTGTGAAAGTAAGATTTCAGATGTGAAGTTTTTAAATTTCAGCTTTGTGGTGCTCCACACTGGCTGGCTTATTTATATCAGAAGTGCACAACACACTTATAATATTCATAAGTTAATCAAAACACTAGATGCTTTCCCAGAAGTAATTGAAAAACATTAGATATACAACCTGAGCAACAATTTAGTTTCATGCTCTGCAGAGGAAGTGGCAGCTCCTATAAATAATTCTGTTTTTATATTAATGATTGTTAGGTAAGTTCTTTGATAGATTTGCGCTCCGAGGCATGTAATTTTCTGGATTTCCAGCTCTCAAATCCAAAGTTCTGACTAATTATCCAGAGATAAAAGTTCTAATTCCACCTCGATAGCTGATATTTAAACTGTCCAATAATAGTCGAGAAACTCCACATCCAGCACAAAGAAGTTCATGGAATGGTACTTGATGGTAGGGATGAGAGATTAGCTTTATTTGTCACATGGACATCAAAACATCGACCCCTACACTGAAATGTGTTGTTTGTGCCAGGATGAGCTGGGGGAAAGCCAGCCCATGAATATCACTATGTTTCCTGCGCCAACATAGGATGTCCACAACTCACAAACCCTAACCCGTACATCTTTGGGATGTGGAAAGACATTGGAGCACTCGCAGGAACTCACCCAGTCACAGGGAGAACATACGAACTCCTTACAGACAGCAGTGGGAATTGAACCCCTATCACGATTGGTGGCACTGTCAAGCATTACGCGAACCACCGCGTTACCGTGCCCACTACTCAGAACAATGTGCACATTGAGGCAACTGGAGGTCCTTGGCAGCAATGTAGACCACCAGTAAGATGCACAGGATTGACTCATTGAGAACTTACTAAACAGGACCTCCAAAACCTGTGACCTCTACCAGCAAGAAGGCAAAGGGTGCAACTAATCTTTTGAAGTTCCTTCATCTTTGGTGGATTAAAATTTGGAAGCCGGCAATTCTACACCATGAATGGAAACATCATCAGCCAAACAAGTGCAGCAGGTCAGTGCAGGCCTCACCAGTTACTTCCGTACCCCAGTAAACACTGATGCAAACTTCCCTAAGATCATTATACTCTGATATTGGCCACAGTTCAAAGTAATGCAAATAATTCCTTCAGATTAAAAATTGAGGGAAAGAACAGACAATTCAACACCTGCTCAGTTGGTATTCATGTCCTATTACATTTACAGAGATGTTTTATGTTATCAGCAGCTTCAGCACCCGCCTGAAATAAATAAGAGCTTCATTTTAAAATTTAATTTAAGCTTATCACAAGTAGCCTAGTTGTGCAGTGGTTAGAGTAACACTATTGCAGCGCCAGTGACCTGGGCTCAATTCTGCAGCACTCTGTAAGGCGTATGTACATTCTCCCCCGACTCTGCGTGTTTCCTTTGGGTGCGGCAGTTTCCTCAAACATTCCAAAGACGTACAATTAGAAGGTGGATGAAATTGGGCAGTGTGACTCATTGAATCAGAAGGGCTTGTTACTGTGCTGTATTTCTAAGCTAAATAAGAAAATAAAAAAGCTGTAATGCACAGTCCAGGTGCAGTTTCTCTACATCCATATCATTAGTAAGGCCACCAGAGAGGCAATTGATTTCAAAGTTTGGATATGAAAGCCAGTTTGGGAGGGACATTGACAGCTGTTGAGGGACAGGGGAGGCAGGATAAGCACTAATAAGGAGGACTACAACAAATTACAGAAGGACGTTAATAAAGTAGAAGAGTGGGCAAATAATCAGCAAATGCAGAATATTTTTATAGGGAGATGACAGAGCTTACTTTTTACTGGGAAGGTGAGAGTCTAGGTGGGCAAAAGGTCTTGGTTTATAAATATGCCAACCACTGAAATTTGCGCTGCAGGTTAATAAATCCATATAAAAAAAGTCAAACCAAACCCTATGATTGAATTCGTTAGAGGTAGAATTGAAATGTAGGGACACCACGCTGAATCTGTTTTGAAACTGGATTAGACCACAATTGAGTACTGTGTACAATTCTGTTTGCCCTGTCATTTAAATATCATACTGACAAATGGGAAGGTGTAGAGAAGAGATACAGCAATCATTCTGGAAGTCCAAGCTACATGAAGCACAGATTGGGTCTCGCTTCTCTTGAGAAAGGAAAGCTGGGCTTTGACTAAATGAAAACCCTTAACATTACAGAAGGTTTTTGGAATTGTGGAATGCCAGGCAAACAGTATGCACACATTTCAGGTGAAGAGCATAATTAATGACAATCACCAACAAAATACAACAGTTTTACGTAAAGTATTTGAGAATGTAACAAAATAACTGGTTAAGGTCAATAGTGTAAATGTATTTAAGGGGATGCAGCCAATGAGGGAGAACTTGCCTGAGCCTATGGCTGATGTACAAGTTGGTTAAACTCGGTGAAGCCCCAGTGAACTGTATCAAAACCTCTGCAAGGCTGCTGAAGATCAAAAGATATCATGATTTTTTTTTTAATTCAGCAGAATGTTAAGGGTGCCTAAGTTCTAAATCTTGCCTTTGTCTTCTTTCCCCACTGGAGCTCTTGAACAACAAAAGGATTTCTACATCTTTTAACGTCTAAATGAGGATTCATTTTCTGTGGCACGGTGACATTGGCTCTGCCATTGGCCTCATGAAAACCCTGAGTGATGTTCATCTGGTTCTTGGCAGTGTACTGATAAACTCGAACTTAGTATTCTCAAGGACCTTGCTGAGATTATCCACCTTTCCAAACAGCCCAGGAAGATTAGTACGCTAATTGCTGAGACATGTATTTCTTTAAGTTTTAGCGTTTTTATCCCTATCCTGAAGAAAAAAAAAATTCACCAGCAGTGAATGCTGGAATAGCTAACTTCTCAGATTTTTGGAGTGGGCATGTTACCTAGAAGTGAGCACCAACCACTGACTTATCACTATCAGCATCAGTGTTTTTCATCCATGAGTCACCAGGTAAAGAACTGAGATCATAAGACCATTAGAGACAGGAGCAGAATTCGGCATTCGGCTCATCGAGTCTGCTCTGCCATTTCATTATGGTTGATCCATTTTCCCTCTCAACTCCAATCTCTTGTCTTCTCTCTGTAACCTTTCATGCCCAGACCAATCAAGACCCTATCAACTTCCACCTTAAATACATCCAGTGACCTGGTCTTCACAGCTGCGTGTGGCAATAAATTCTACCGATTCACCACACTCTGGCTAAAGCAATTGCTTCTCATCTCCATTGTAAATGGACGTCCCTCTATTCTGAGGCTGCTCCCTCTGGTCCTAGACTACCACACTAAAGGAAACATCCTCCCCACATTCACTCTATTTATGCCTTTCAACATTTGACAAGTTTTGAGATTCTGCCCCACCCCCTCATTCTTCTAAATTCCAGTGAGTACAGACACAGGGCCATCAAACGCTCCTCATATGATAAGCCTTTTATTCCCAGAATAATTTTTGTGAACCTCCTTTGAACCCTCTCCAATGTCAGCACATCCTTTCTTCGATAAGAGGCCCAAAACTGCTCACAACACTCTAGGCAAAGCCTCACCAGTGCTTTATAAAGCCTGAGTAATTACATCCTTGTTTTTTATACTCCAGTCCTCTCAAAATGACTGATAACATTGCATTTGCCTTCCTCACCACTGACTCAACCAGCAAGTTAACCTTTAGGGAGTCTTGGATGAGGACTTCCAAGTCCTTCTGCATCTCAGATATTTGAATTTTCTGCCTATTTAGAAAAAAAATAGTCAGCACTTTTGATTTTTCTCCAAAGGTACATGACCATATACTTCCCGGCACTGTATTTCATTTGCCACTTTTTTTGCTCGTTCTCCCAATCTATCTAAGTCCTTCTGCAGCTCCCCTGCTTCCTCAACACTACTTGCCCCTCCACCTACAAAATTGTCCCCAAAGCTGTCTTCAAAATTATTGACATATAACGTAAAAAGAAGTGGTTTCAAGACCGACCCCTGTGGAACACCATTAGTCATCGGCTACCAGTCAGAATATGCTCCCTTTATTCCCACACTTTACCTCCTGCCAATCAGTCCATCCATTCTGGTATAATTCCTGTAATACCATGGGCTCTTAACTTGTTAAGGAGCACCTTGTCAAAGGCCTTCTGAAAATAAGATGCACACCATTCACCCATTCTCCTGTGTCTATCCTGCTTGCTATTTCTGCAAAGAATTCCAACAGATTTGTCAGGCAAGATTTCCCCTGAAGGAAACCATGATGATTTTGGCCTATTTTATCATTTGTATCCAAGCACCCCAAAACCACATCCTTAACAATCAACTCCAACATTTTCCCAAGCACTGAGATCAAGCTACATGGCCAATAATTTCCTTTATTCTGCCTCCCTCCCTTCTGAGGAGTGGTGTGACATTTGCTATTTTCCAGTCCTCTGATTCTTGAAAGATTATTACTAATAACTCCCCAGTCTCTTCAGCTAACTTTTATAGAACCCTGTGCTGTAGTCCATCAGGTCCAGGTGAATTATCTCCCTTCAGGCTTTTCAGCTTCCCAAGTACCTTCTGCCCAGCAATAGCAATTACACTCACCTCTGCTCCCTGACACTCGCAAACTGCCTTCATACTGCTAGTGTCTTCTACAGTGAACGTGGAAGCAAAACACTCATTTAGTTCATCCATCATTTCTTTGTCCTCCATTACTACCTCTCTGGTATAATTTTCCAGCAGTCTGATATCCACTCTCACCTCTCTTTTACACTTCATATATCTGGAAAGACCGTTGATACTCTATTTGATATTATCGGCTAGCTTACCTTCATATTTCATCTTTTTCTGTCTTATGGCTTTTTAGTTGCCTTCTGTTGGTTTTCAAAAGCTTCCTGACTCTCTAACTCCCCACTAATCTTTGCTCTGTAATATGCCCTCTCTTTTGCACTTATGTTGTTTTTGACTTCCCTCCTCAGCCACGATTGCATCATCCTGACTTTAAAATACTTCTTTGTGATATATCTATCCTGTGCCTTCTGAATTGCACCCAGAAACTCCAGGCATAGCTGCCCTGCCCCCATCCCTGCTAGTGCCTCCTTCTAATCAACTTTAGCAGGCTCCTCTCTCATTTTTCTGGAATTCCCTTTACTCCTCTATAAAACTGATACTTTTGACTTTAGCTTCTCCCTCTCAAATTGCAGGGTGAATTCTATTTGAATATGATCACTGCCTCTGAAGTGTTCCTTTATCTTAACCTCCCTAAACAAATCTGGTTCACCACACAATGCCCAATCCAGAATAGCTGTTCCCCTAGCGGGCTCAACCACAAACAGCTCCAAAAAAGCCGCCTCGTAGACATTCTATACATTCTCTCTTGGGATGCAGCACCCATCTGATTTTCTGTAAAATGAACTGAAACAAAAAATTATTGGTACAAGTTTCTCTTTCAGCGTCAATAATTTCCACTGTATACAAAATCTTTCTTGCAAAGGTGTTTCTTCTTTGTGGTCACTACATTTCAAACCTGGCTCCAGTTTTTGGACAGGCTGTGAAGTTTGGTTGGTACCAGTGACTATGATTAGAAACAGGACCTGGGAACTCTGCTTTCGATGAGTGCAGATCCAGCAATACTGAAGAGGTTCAAGACCATCCTGACAGAGAAGAATACTTTTCCACCATGTGAGGAATGCATTTCCTCCAGCAGGGGTGCACTGTCACTGCAATATAAACCTTTAAAATATGTGCCGGAGTATGACTTTGCTAGGAAAACTTCTTATCCCCATGGCAGTATTGAAGGAAAAAGGAAACGGTGCATGACATAGCCACTAACTGCAGGCCCCCAAATCTGCCGACTTGAAAATGTATCAGCTGTCTCCCATTCTATCAATTGCTCAAGACCATGGAACTGACTAACTAACAGCATTGAGAGAGCTCCTCAACACTGTAACTTTAGGAGTTCTTAAAGGTTTTGTACCACCAACTTATCGCAAACTAAATGCTCCCGAACAGCACGAGTGGCAAATAAACGTCTTCTTCTATCAGTAAATGCTTTCAACTACCTTTTCTGAATCCCTGCAGATATTATAATGTGTGCAGGTAGTCAATGAAATTTGCACATTAAAACAATATGTGACACAGGCTGGCAACACAAGCTGACTCTCTAGTAGTTACCAGACATTTTTCCTATTTTCAGTTCCCAATTTAATGTTCCGGTATTGCAGCTTTATTAATACTGACGTACAAATTCCCACACGATTTACACCAATAGTAACCTCTCACTACTTTGGCCTTAATGCAAGAAGTGTAATCAATTCCAAGTTCCATCTGATAAGCCAAGACCGATGTGTGAAATGAACTTGACAGCCACTTAGCTGGAAGATCAAACACCCTGGAATATTAAATGACTTTAAAGAGTGAAACTCTGGGCCATCTTTACTTCAGCTACACACAAATAAATCACTACTTTTGAACAGGTAGATGCCAGATCTTAATAAAAGTACTGGAAAGAAAGCAAATATCTGTAAATACAGGTTTAATTGTGATGAGGAACACAAGATTCTAGTTTAATAACAGCACCAACCTGCACTTAATTAGCATCTGTAACAAATCATCTTAAAGAGTAGGATATAGCTGACAGGGTGCATATTGGATACTGGTCTTTCTAGGCGAATTAAGAGATCTGGAATAATCCTAACAATTTAACAAAAAGAATATACATTACCATAATCAGTAATGTAAATAACACACACAAAATGCTGGTGGAACGCAGCAGGCCAGGCAGCATCTATAGGGAGAAGTACAGTCGATGTTTCGGGCCAAGACCCTTCATCAGGTCTAACTGAAAGAAGAGTTAGTATGAGATTTGAAACTGGGAGGGGGAGGGGGAAATCTGAAATGATAGGAGAAGCCAGGAGGGGGAGGGGTGAAGCTAAGAGCCGGAAAGGTGATTGGCAAAAGGGATACACAGCTGGAGAAGGGAAAGGATCATGGGACGGGAGAACTTAGGGAGAAAGAAAGGGGGAGGGGAGCACCAGAGGGAGATGGAGAACAGGCAAGGAGTGATTGTGAGAGGGGCAGAGGGAAAAAAAAGGGGGGAATAAATAAATAAGGGATAGGGTAAGAAGGGGAAGAGGGGCATCAACAGAAGTTAGAGAAAACAATATTCATGTCATCAGGTTGGAGGCTACCCAGACGGAATATAAGGTGTTGTTCCTCCAACCTGAGTGTGGCTTCATCTTAACAGTAGAGGAGGCCATGGATAAACATATCAGAATGGGAAAGGGACGTGGAATTAAAATGTGTGGCCACTGGGAGATCCTACTTTCTCTGGCAGACAGAGCGTAGGTGTTCAGCGAAACGGACTCTCAGTCTGCGTCGGGTCTCACCAATATATAAAAGGCCGCACCGGGAGCAGCGGATGCAGTATACCACACCAACCGACTCACAGGTGAAGTGTCGCCTCACCTGGAAGGACTGTCTGGGGCCCTGAATGGTGGTGAGGGAGGAAGTGTAAGGGCAGGTGTAGCACTTGTTCCGTTTACAAGGATAAGTGCCAGGAGGGAGATCGGTGGGAAGGGATGGGGGGGACGAGTGGACAAGGGAGTCGCGTAGGGAGCGATCCCTGTGGAAAGCAGAAAGAGGGGAGGAGGAAAAGATGTGCTTGGTAGTGGGATCCCGTTGGAGGTGGCGGAAGTTACAGAGAATTATATGTTGGACCCGGAGGCTGGTGGGGTGGTAGGTGAGGACAAGGGGAACCTTATCCTGAATGGGGTGGTGGGCAGATGGGGTGAGAACAGATGTGCGTGAAATGGGAGAGGTGCGTTTGAGAGCAGAGTTGAGGATGGAGGAAGGGTTGATGGTTAGACCGTTTCGCTGAACACCTACGCTCTGTCCGCCAGAGAAAGCAGGATCTCCCAGTGCCACATATTTTAATTCTTCGTCCCATTCCCATTCTGATATGTCTCTACTGTTAAGATGAAGCCACACTCAGATTGGAGGAACAACACCTTATATACTGTCTGGGTAGCCTCCAACCTGATGACATGAACATTGATTTCTCTAATTTCCGTTAATGCCCCTCCTCCCCTTCTTACCCCATCCCTTACTTATTTATTCCCCCCTTTTTTCCCTCTCTCCCTTTTTTCCCTTCTGCCCCTCTCACAATCACTCCTTGCCTGTTCTCCATCTCCCTCCCCCTTTCTTTCTCCCTAGGCCTCCTGTCCCATGATCCTTTCCCTTCCCCAGCTCTGTATCCCTTTTGCCAATCACCTTTCCAGCTCTTAGCTTCATCCCTCCCCCTCCTGTCTTCTCCCATCATTTCGGATTTCCCCCTCCCCCTCCCACTTTCAAATCTCCTACTATCTTTTCTTTCAGTTAGTCCTGATGAAGGGTCTCGGCCAGAAATGTTGACTGTACTTCTTCCTATAGATGCTGCCTGACCTACTGCGTTCCACCAGTATTTTGTTGCTTGAATTTCCAGCATCTTCAGATTTCTTCGTGTCTGCGATGGTAATGTAAATGAAGTTTTGTAAGGTATCCCACTGGCTAATGGTTCATAGCATTGTATGCCCTATTGACATCATATACATTCAAGTGAAATGCAGTTGGGCCACAGGGAAACTGGACTTTCATAGGAATGGATTTTCAAAGTACACAGAATTGAAAGTTTACAATTTTCATTTGTCTTCAGCCATCAATGACTTCAGTACGACTGCATTTACTATCCATCTCAATACTATAGATATAACTTTGCATGAAGATTGACACTTTCTGTTCTAATTGCACAAAGTTTAAAATTCAAAGTAAGTTTATTATTGAAGTATGCCACTCTGAGATTTATTTTCTTGTGAGCAAACTCAGTAAATCCAAGAAACATAATAGAATCAATGAAAGACCACAGCCTAAGTAAGCTATAAGTGTAAAGAACAAAGTATATTCCTTGTAAGGGAATCCATAGGTTGTGAGAACAGTTTAGTGATGGGTGAGTCAAGTTGAGTGAATTTATTCCCATTGGTTCAAGAGTCTGATGGCTGAGGGGTAATAACTGTTCTTGAACCTGGTGGTGTGGGTCCTGAAGCTCCTGTACTTTCTTCCTGATGGGAGCAGCAAAAAGACAGCATGGTGGGGGGTTCTTCCCTGCCTGTGTGCTCCATGTAGATATATTTAATGGTGGGGAGGGCTTTATCTGTGATGGATTGTGCTTTTCCTTGTAAAAATTGTGTATAATTTATCTTTTTCTCGTGAATGCTTGATGCTATGTTCCTGTGACGCTGCTTTTCATTGCTCCTGTGCAAACACGTACCTGCACATATGGAAATAGACAAAGCTTTTACCTTGAAGATAGTTTTTGTGGCATTAGTTCCCAACCAGTCAGTGATAGTAGCAAGTTCCAGATCTGATTTATATTTTTTGCTTCTGGGATCTGCAGCAAGGCCAGCATTTATTGATCATTCCTAGCAAATCTATTTTGATCAAGATGCCGGTGGATCTCTGCTGCATTCAAGGTTTATGCCTAATGTTGATTCACTTATAACACCAGCAATTTTTAAACAATGAAGAACAGCATGTGGCTTAGTGAGAATCTTGGAGACAGTGACTTTGGTGATCTTAGCCTCTATGATCGAGAAGACTCCTGCCAAAAATACCATTTTCAATTGCAACAAAATACCATGAACATGCTGAGTTCTTGATTCATTGGTCCCGACCTTCGTGGTGTGAACTTTGATGCCACTCATGTGGATGTATTAATGACACTTAATTGCCATGACTACATCTGCATGAGTCCCATCACTTCTGCAACCTTGACGTAGAAATCACAATGATGCTCCAATGTTGTCTATGCATCACTTAGCGTTAGAGAATTTAGTACAGATCAAACACAAAGATCTCACAACTAGTTACCTCCTTCGTTTTGTGATATCACGGGGAGCCGTCGTTCCAAGCAACAACAACTCCCCCAATGCAAGGTTCAAATTTATACTACAAATCTATTTACACTAGGTCAGCAGGTCTCAAGACACTTTTTCACAATTTACACAAAATTAGCACCTACACAATCGGCTCCTCATTGATCAGAATACAAAACAATCTGTTAATCCCTCATTGATGACATGATCTATTGTTAGTTAGTACAAGTAAGATAGATCTATTCTGCTTCCTATCATGCTATCCCCATGATTCCTTAGTCCTTAAGCTTCAGTTTTCCCTCCACACTCAGTATCCCATCCTCCACTCACTTATCCTAAGATAATATGTCTTTTGTTAATATGGTTGTATCAGCTCAGCATCTGACCAATGGTATCTTCAAAGTCCTGACAGATGGAGGCCCTGTCAGCAAGGCTCAGAGTGTGTTAGCTGCCTTCCTCAATTAGCAATGACTACTATTGGAGAATGGTATGCTTTGAAAATTGTCTGGCAAAAGGTAATCCAGAGAAGTGACTGCTCTAGTCTAGATGCTATCCAAGTACTCTCAGCTGAACTAGGCTCCTTAAATAGAGAACTGAAGAAACCTAACAGTGCAGAATCAGCAGTGAACAATCCCAGTTCCTGCAGAGTAGCTTCATAACAAGCTTCAGTTGCATCAAGATGGTCTAACAATTATAGGAGGCATTTTCTCCTTTGATAAATACAAACTTCAGATTATCTAGGGCTTCTTAGAGTCAGAGTCAAGATGAACTACAGCACAGAAGCAGGAACTCTGGTCCAGCTAATCTATGCTGAACTACTATTCTGCCTGTTCCCATTAACCTGAACCAGTATCATAGTCCTCCATACCCCTACCATCCATGCACCTATCCAAACTTCTCTTAAATGTTGAAATCAAACACATCCTCCACTTGTGCTGCCAGCTCGTTCCACATTCTCACCACCCTCTGAGTGAAGAAGTTTCCTCCCATGTTCCCCTTAAACTTCTCAGCTTTCACTCTTAACCATGACCTCTGGTTGTAGTCCCATCTAACCTCAATGGAAAAAGCCTGCTTGTATTTATTCTGCCCATACCCCTCATAATTTTGTACACTTCTATCAAATTTCCCCTCATTCTCCTACATTCTAAGGAGTAAATTCATAATCTATTTAACCTTTCCTTTAACTCAGGTCCTTAAGACCTGGCAACATCCTTGTACATCTTCTCAGTACTCTTTCAATCTTATTGATATCTCTCCTGCAGTAAGTAGTCCAGAATTGCACACATTCCAAATTAGGCCTCACCAACACCTTACACAACTTCACCATAACATCCCAACTCTTGTACTCAATTCCTAGATTTATGAAGGTTAATATGTCAAAAGCTTTCTTTACAATCTATCTACCTGTGACACCACTTTCAAGGAATTATGGATCTGTATTCCCATATCCCCTTTTTCTACTGCATCCCTCAGTGGCTTAGCATTCTGTGTGTCAGCCTTACCCTGGTTTGTCCTCCAACATTAAAACACCTGCAGTTGTCTGCATTAAATTCCATCTGTTATTTACAGCTGTGGAGGCCAAGTGTTGATGTGTATTTAAGGCCGAAGTTGATAGATTCATGATTTGTCAGGACATGAAGGGATATGGTGGGGCGAGGGGGGGGGGGGGGGAAGGCAGGTGATTGAGGCTGAGAGGAAAAATGGATCAGCCATGATGAAGTGGTGGAGTAGACTCTACAGACCAAATGGCTTAATTATGTTCCTATAGCTTATGGTCTTATGGTCTTTATGTCAAAGGTCAAGTGCCATCATTTCTTTACCAGCTGGGTGATTCTGAACATCATGGGGCACATTATGAACAAGAAGCAAAGGCTTAATGAAACTTTTATTGATTCTTTTCATCCTTTATTCTTGACAGGGAAAAAAGCTGAAGTTGAGAAATAGTTGGGATAGATTTGAAAATTATAGGCAACATTCTACTATGTCACATAAAAGCTGTATAATGGTATTCCATCACCCTCACATTCTTGGTACCAGGAAGCAGCTTGCATTGTTTCATAGATCTTCAGTTTATAATCTGGATGCTGAAGAGGTTATAGGTTTTATTAAGCCCTCTTTACTTAGTTTCTTTTTCAATGTTCTCATATTTATTTACAATATAAGAAGCAATTCTGTCCTCTAATCCATTCTGGTTCTCAGATCAATCCCAATGTCGTAAGGTATTTCCTGGTTAGTGGGCTATGTGATGGTGAGGAATTCAAAAACACATTAGGCAGAAGATACTTTGCAGAAGTTTAACACTTTTCTGGGCTCCACCATGGTTGAGAATGGGATGATCATGCAGTTAGATACCTGTTATTAGATTTTCTTTATTCAATGTAGAGTTCCAGTCTTTTCTGTTGGCTATTGATGCAGGGAGTACTTAACTTTGTACATTCTCAGTTCTTTTGTTCTATTATCTATGTTTGGTATACAAGCTGCACCTATTAGATACATTATGTTGGTGTTTCATTCTAAAACATGCTTGATGCAACTCTTGGAAAATTATTCTGTACTTCACACAGAATTAGTTGTCTCTCGTAACTTTGTATGGGATCTTAGCTGAATTTTTGGGTGGGGGGAGAAACTGATCATAACTGTCTCTTTTACTATCTACCAGCCTCTGAAACATTTCAATTCATGTTGCATCTAAGGCTTCTGGGACATGATTCATATTCTCAAAGTCAAAGTGCGAAAAATATTTCTTGAATTGCCTTTTGGCTATGTTTATAACCTCTAAAAGAAATTATGAATTAATGCCACCAATAACCTATGTTGAATCCTTGTCATCCTGTTGTCTAGTACATTTTAAATATGAGTTAACTTGCCTCTGACTTTTAATATCAATTTATGCATTCTGTTGCTGACTATTACCATTTAATATACCATATCAACTGTATCCCTGAGGCCACCACTTTTGTAGTTCAAACATATAAAATACATTTTGAATAAGATGTAAGCCTACTCATTCAACACTGGAGCCCAGCACAATCTGACACATTAAACATATGGCACAGAGTAAAAAAAATGTACAATAATGTTCAATGATGTTATGGATCATGCATATTTCCAAAGAAATGTTTATTGATTATGAGATTCCAGGTCAATAATCAAATATCATTTGCATCTTAAAACTAGGGAGGTTATTTAACTCATGGAATCCATGGTGAGAAAAACAGAGAATGAATAATAAAAAATGCACAGTTATTTCTAAAATTCAAAATTACCACATGGAAATTAGCACCAGATTCCATGACAGCTACTGTTCTGCATCAGAGTTAATGTACTCTTGGACATGGACAAACAATCTAATCATCAGTGTTATGTCTCTCTGGGCTGAGTACTGACACATTACTTTGGCCCTAAATTACAATCTAGAAACGGTCTGTGTCACAGAAGATTGAAAGCGATGTTGACTGAAATCTATTTCTACACTCAATGTTTATGAATAAATATCTAATGTGCCAACCACTTTGCTTAAATAGCAAAATAAATTAGAGGAAAGGAAACCTATTTTCCGATGGTGAGGCTTCAAATGTGCATCTGAATGTCATTTTACTCAACTTTAATGGGCACTGAATTATATTGAAATTGTAATGAATAAGATTAATCGAGACAGATAAAAGTTTAGCGGCTCATTCCAGTGCATTTTAAGGTCTACTGGTTGTGGATAATCATGCACCTGTCTATATTAACTGCAGTCCATTTGTTAAATTGGGGTAAAACCAATTACTTTTAATATCAATGCAACATTTGAATGAATGTGGCAAAAAAGAGCCCCAATAAAAGAAAAAATGTAGTGACTTTCTACAGGCTGGTGACAAACACAGCACAAAGGAAAGTGTCCATTGTTGTTGAATATCAATATTAGCAATCCCAGGATATTAATTCAAATAAATATAATATTTTAGCATACTAAATATAAACTGTCATCATAGAGAGCATCCACACATTAGTCATCACTGTCTGGTTTGTACAGCATCCTCTCATAATACTCTATACAAAAACTACAGTGAACTGTCAGGTGAGCAGAAAAGGTCATTGGTTGCAGCCTACCATTACTGCAGGAGGTGAATGTGTCCAGGACAAAGAGGTGACAGAAAAAATGTTCATGGACACTCACCACCCCAAAAACTGCCTTTTCCAAAAGCTCCCTTCTGTAAAGTACTATACGCTACGAAAGCAAAAACATCATGCCACTTTAAAAGTTTCTTCTCCCAGGCAGTTAATCTAGTTAGTTCCCTGCCCCTATCTATCCCTTCAATCACTGAACTGTAAATTCTTTAAACCACTTTTTATAATGCTGCTTATGTTGTAAATACATTTTGGTATTTTAGCACATTTTATTCCATTTCTGTACTTTAACCTCTACCTTTATTATTATATAATTCTTTATAATTACTGAATTTTGCTTTTTGTTTCATATCATGCCAACACACTGCAGCAAATTTCCAATATATGTAAGGGTGTATATGGAGAATAAATCTGATCCTTAATCAAGCATCATTTCTTTTCCCAAGGCAAAGGATGATCACCTTTCTCATTCATAAGGCCAGTGATGTTGTGGGGGTGGAACTGGACTCACTGACGGTGGTGTCTGAAAAGAGGATGCTGTCCAAGTTGCATGCCATCTTGGACAATGACTCCCATCCACTCCATAATGTACTGGTCAGGCACAGGAGTACATTTAGCCAGAGACTCATTCCACCGAGATGTAACACTGAGCGTCATAGGAAGTCGTTCCTGCCTGTGGCCATCAAACTTTACAACTCCTCCCTCGGAGTGCCAGACACCCTGAGCCAATAGGTTGGTCCTGGACTTATTTCCACTTGGCATGATTAACTTATTATTATTTAATTATTTATGGTTTTATATTGCTATATTTCTACACTACTCTTGGTTGGTGTGGCTGTAACGAAACCCGATTTCCCTCAGGATCGATAAA
The DNA here is from genome assembly GCF_048418815.1 of Hemitrygon akajei. Classification (NCBI taxonomy): domain Eukaryota; kingdom Metazoa; phylum Chordata; class Chondrichthyes; order Myliobatiformes; family Dasyatidae; genus Hemitrygon; species Hemitrygon akajei. The sequence goes on from NC_133128.1 coordinate 151,815,748, forward strand.
GTCTGTATGTCTGTCTGTTTCAGTAACAAATCTTTGCTGTCACAAGTTCATAAGTATGAATGTTTGCTTATTGATACAAAGAGTTCACAACTCTCCATACGAAGAACCAATCTATGCCTGCATTCAGCAGGATTGAGTTCGATAGCAGCTCTAGGCTGATGCGTGGCTTAAACATTACTTGTCGTTCAAGTGCCCTGCAATGGCCGCTTGAAGAAAAGAGAAATTATATGTTATATGTCAATGATTTGGATGACGGAATTGATGTCTTTGTGGTCAAGTTTGCGGACAACACAAAGGTAGGTGAAGGTAGTAGTTATGAGGAAGCAGGGAGACTACGTAAGGACTTAGATTAGGAGAATGGGCAAAGAAGTGGCAGATGGAACACAGTGTTGGGAAATGTATGGTCGTGCACGTTGGTAGAAGAAATAAAGGGTAGTTTATTTTCTAAATGGAAAAAAAAATTTAAAAACCTAAGTTGCAAAGGGACTTGGGATTCCTTGTGCAGGATTCCCTAAAGGTTAATTTGCAGGTTGAGTTGGTGGTGAGGAAGGCAAATGCGATAGTTAGCATTCATTTTGAGAGGACTTGAATAAGAAAGCAAGGGTATAATGTTGAGGCTTTATAAAGCACTGCTGAGGCCTCACTTGAGGTGTTATAAACAGTTTTACGCCCCTTAGCAAAGAAAGGATGTGCTAACAATGGAGAAGGTTCAAAGGAGGTTCACAAAATGATTCCGGGATTGAATGGCCTGTCATATGAGGAGCATTTGATGGCTCTGGGCCTGTACTCACTGGAATTCAGAAGAATAAATTGAAAGTAATAGAATGTTGAAAGGCCTTGATGGAGTGGATGTGAAGAGGATGTTGAGGACACAAACTCAGAACAGAGGGACATCCATTAAGACGGAGCTGAGGAGGAATTTCTTAAGCCAGATAATGGTGAATCTGTGGAATTTGTTACCACAGGCTTCTGTGGAGGAAAAGTCTTTATGTAGATTTAAGGCAGAGGTTGATAGATTGGTCAGGGCATGAAGGGATATGGGGAAGGGGGAAAGCAGGAGATTGGGGTTGAGAGGGAAAATGGATCTGCCATAATGAAATGGCAGAACAGGCTTGATGGGTCAAATGGCCTAATTCTACAGCCATGTTTTATGGTGTGTAAATTGTCCAAGAAAAAAATAATAATGAGAACATGAGCTGTAGAGCCCTTGAAGGTGAGTTTGTAGGTTGTAGAATCAGTTCAGAATTGTGGTGAGTGAATTTAGCCACATAGATTCAGGAGGCAGATGGTTGTAGGGTAATAATTCATCCTGAACCTGGTGGTATGGTTTCCAAGGCTCCTGTACTTCCTGCCTGATGTTAGGGATAAGAGCATGGCTTGGATGTTGGTGGTCCTTATTGATTGATGCTGCTTTACTGTGGCAGTGCTTCTTGTCAGTATGTACAGTGGGTGGGAGGGTATTTCTTGTGATGGACTGGGCTGTATCCACCGCTCTCTGTAGGCTTTTCCATTCCTGGGAATTGATATATTCATACCAGGCAGTGATGCAATCAATTATGAGACTCCACTGTGGATTTATAGAAATTGATCAAAGTTTTAAGTGAGGTGCTGAATCTATGCAAACTTCTAACAAATTAGAGATGCTGTCATGCCTTCTTTGTGATGGCACTCACAGATGGTTGTAGGACAGATCCTCTAATAGGGAATTTAAAGATACTGACACTCTACAACTCCGATCCCCAAATGAGGACCCATTTCTTCCTCCTGTAGGTCATAATTAGCTCTTTGGCTGTGCTGACATTGAGTGAGAGGTTGCTGTTGTGGAGTTATCAGGGAAAATGTTACAGCAGGGCTTAGGCAGAATAGACTGTAAGGTTTATCTACTGAAACTATATAGGCAGAAGTGAGGAATAAGAAAGGGATCACCAAGATAAAGGAATTATATTATAGACCTCCCAACAGTTAGCAGAATTTAAAGAAACAAATTTGTAGAGAGCAGACAGGTGCAAGAAAAATAAGGTGATAGTAGGTGATTTTGATCTTTCCACATATTGACTAGGACTCTCATACTTTAAAAGGGATGGAAGGGATAGAGTTTGTCAAATAGGTTCAGAGATGTTTCCTTAATCAATATATGGAGGTCCCAACTAGAGGGAGATGGCATCAGAAAAGATCTGGCAGGTGTGGATTGAGATATGTTGTTATCTAGCGAGGGGATGCTTGGCAAGTGGAAGGCCTTCAAAAGTGGAATATTGGGAGTAGAATGTTTGTATGTCCCTATTAGAATAAAAGGCAGGTTTAAGGAATGTTGGTTTATGCGGGGTATTGAGGCCCTGGTTAAGAAGAAGAAGGAGATACATAGCAGGTATAGGAAGCAAGGAATGAATCAGGTACTTGAGAAGTGTTAGAAATGCAAGAAAACACTTAAGATAGAAACCAGGAGAGCTAAAGAAGGCATGAGATTGCTCTGGTAGACAAGGTGAAGGGGAATCCTAAGGGCTTCTGCAGACATTATTAAGAGCAAAAAGATAGCAAGGAATAAAATTGGTCCACTTGAAGATCATTGTGGTCATCTATGCAGGGAGTCAAAAAGGTTGAGGGAACTCTTAAATGGAATTCTTTCATCCTTATTTACCAAGGAGATGGTCACAAATCCTATAAAACTGAGGCAAAGTAGTAGAGAGGAGTTGCCTGCTGTCTTCAGTAAAATTATGGTAGATAAGTCCACAGGACTCACATGGTCTCTCCTTAGGCCTTAAGGGAGACTATTGCAGAAATTGCAGGGGCCCTAGCAGAGGTATGTAAAACATCCTTAGCTATGGGTCTGGAGGCAGAGGTCTTTAGGATAGCTAATGTTGTTTCACTGTTTGAGAAAAGTTTTATGAATAAGCTGGAAAATTAAAGGCTGGTGAGCCTGATGTCAGTGGTGGTAAATAATTTGAAAATATTCTAATGGGCAGGTATCTATGTAAGTATCTCAGCAGGTCGGGCAGCATCCGTTGAAATGAGCAGTCAACGTTTCAGGCCGAGACCCTTTGTCCTGATGAAAGGTCTTGGCCCGAAACGTTGACTGCTCATTTCAACGGATGCTGCCCGACCTGCTGAGTTCATCCAGCTTTTGTACGTGTTGATTTGACCACAGCATCTGCAGTGTACTTTGTGTTTATGTAAGTATCTGGATAGGCAGGGTTTGATTGGAGATATGCAACAAGTATTTTTGCACAATAAGACCAGATGGAAAAATGGCAGATGGATTTTAATGCAGACAAATGTGAGGTGTTGCGATCTGGGAGAACAAACCAGGACAGGACTTACACAGTGAATGCTTGGGCATTTAGAAGTGCTGTAGAATAAAAGGATCTGGGAACATAGATCCATAATTCTTTGAAACTGGCATCACAGGCAGATTGGTTTTAAAAGAGAGCTTTAGCACATAGGACTTCATGAATCAGAACACTGAGTACAAGAGTTAGAATATTATGTTGCAATTGTATAAGATGTTGGTGAGGTAAAATTTGAAGTATTGTCTGCAGTTTTAGTCACAAAACTACAGAAAGGATGTCAATAAGATTGAAAGAGTACAGAGAAAATTTACAAGGATATTGCGGGGGCTGAAGGACCTAAGTTATAAGGAAAGATTGAAAAGGTTAGAACTTTATTCCCTAGAATGTAGAAGATTGAGGGGAGATTTGAAAGAGGTGTACAAAATTATGGGAGGTATAGGGAAAATGCAAGCAGGCTTTTTCCAATGAGGTTGGGTGAGACCACAATTAGAGGTCATGGGCTATGGATGAAAGGTGAAATGTTTAAGGGAACCATGAGGGGGAATTTCTTCACTCAGAGGGAGATGAGAGTTGGACCGAGCTGCCAGTGCAAATGATGAACGTAGTTGCAATTTCACCGTTTAAGAGAAGTAGTTTTCTTACATTTCCCTGGACAAAAATATCTGTTTAATGTGTCTGTAAAGTCAGCTTTTGTCAGGTAATTTTAATTTAGTGGTTTTATACACGTTCTAATCGATACACGCCTATTTAACTATAAATGCCCATCCATTGGGAAGACTGAGTGTGCATCTCCAAAACAAGATGACACACTTCAGAAAGATAGGCTACTCCATGCTGTTTGCACTAGAAATGCCAGGGGCAGTGTTATTCATGTCTAGTGATCCAGCCGGTGGCTCACACAAAAATCCAAGTCAAGGCTGAATTGTTGTTTTGATAGACAGTCTGCTTCAACTGTCCGAAAGAGATTTATGTTTAGTAATGCTGAGGTACTTAAAATACATTGCACTAAACAATTCCTCCAAGTAAGACAAAGGATTATCAGCAGTGATCAGTCTGATGATGAGGCACTATGCATGGACTGACAATCACTTGAAAAACTGCAATCCACAGTTCTAATCGAGGAAGAAGGAAAAGCAGCCAGCTTCAAGTGTGGGATTCAACTAACTTGGGGAATTCAAATTTAAAACTAAATTCTAATACATTTTTGAATACTAAAACTGTAGACTGATCTCTAGATTTTAGTGCTTAACTTCTGGGAACAATTATTGCTTCTGAGAGTAAAAGTAGGCAAAACTCTTAATTCCCCTATTTTGCAAGCCTACAGTTCTTTTTTGGAACTTCCTCACCTGGTGCTTTAAAAGAAGGGGAGACTAAAGAAATAGGGTGCAAAATATTTACCTGAGTTTCCCTCTGGATGTCTGGGTTGTAGGGGGAGTGAGGTGGTGAGGAGGGGTGAGGACAATAGTTAAGGGAAGAGAGCAGGGTAGGCGACTTTTACCAAAGTAGATTCTCTTTTTCCTTGCGACAGCCCAATTACACATCAGGTCTGGCAGCCTGCTAGTTGCTGTTCTCCAATGGTAACCCTCAATAAGGAAATGAGTGAAATGGATGGACCAATCTCTTGGCTCTGTGCAAGGCCATCAGGAAAGTAGGCATAGGTAGAGGCTATAAGAAGACCATAGCAATAAACCTGGTCACAGAAATCAGGTGCCCTGAGTCTGAGCGTCTGCAGTATACTTTGGGGAGTTTGAGCCGAGGTAAGGGTGACTCGTGTCAGAACCCATGAATTTCAAAAATGGATCAGATAGTTTGAATACAGAAAATTAGAAAAATACAGAAAGTAATGTTTATTTAACAAAATACAAACAATAGTTATATTAAAACTTGATTTTACAGAATGGATTTACTTGATAAATGCCTGCTTAGGCCCAATTTTCCTTTGTTTCCTGAACTGTAAGTGCTAATGCACAAGGGAGTTGGCATAATCTGACACCACTCCCACTGGTTATGAACTTGGGCAGATGCAATTAGAATTGCTAATGCACACAAGGGTACACACTGGGCTTGAATCCATTTTGCAACATATTGGCAATTTAACACAGTAAATTAAGGTTGGCGAATTTATTCTGTGGAACAGGACAACAAAAACAGCACCCTATTCTGCTAATGGCACCAAATGATTAAAGAAATATTTGACTGCCATTCTGTTATTGTGATTGAACATCTAAGAAAGAAATAGTGAGGCATCTGGATAGGGGTGGTTCCGTCATACTGGCACAGCATGGACTCATGAAGGGCAGGTCCTGTTTGACAAACTTACTCGAGTTGTTTGAGAATATAATGAATAGAGGGGAACAGGTGGGTGTTAGATGGATTCGTGGGAGGCTTTTGATAAGTTGCCACATAAAAGACATTCATAAGATAAGGATGAATGGAGTCGCTGGTGAATTATTAGCATGGATAGAGGATTGGTTAACCAATAGAAGGCAAAGACCCGGGATCAACAGTGTTTCTCTGATTGGCAGTCAGTGGTGAGTGGAATGCTGCAGTGGTTGATTTTAGGCCCACAGATGTTCACGATATACAATTATGATTTGGAAGTGGGAACAGAGTGTAGAGTTTCTAAATTTGCTGATGACACTGAAGTGAGTGGAAAAGCAAATTGTGCAGAAGATGTGGAGAGTCTGCAGAGAGCTAAAGATAGGCTAAGTGGGTGGGCAAGGGTCCAGCAGATTGAGTAGAATAGAAGACTAGAATATCAGACTATTATTTAAATGTTAAAAGATTGCAGAACACTGCTGTGCAGAGGCACTTGGGAGTGCTTGTGCATAAATTGCGAAAGGGTGGTTTGCAGGTGTCACAGGTTATCAAAAACATAAATGGCCTTCATTGCAAGAGGGATCTAAGTTAAGAACAGGGAGGTTATGCAGCAACTGGACAGGGTACTTGTAAGGCTGCACTTGAAGCACTGTGCGCAGACCTGGTCTCACTACTTGAGGAAAGATATACTGGCTTTGGAGGCAGTGCTCAGGAGGTTCACCAGCTTGAATCTGGAAATGAGTGTGGGTTAGCTTATGAGGAGAGTTTGAGTCATCTGGAACCATGCACACTGGAATTCAGAAGGATGAGAGGAGATCATATAGAAACCTATAAAATTGGGAAAGGGGTAAATAAGATAGAGGGAGGAAAATAAGGCTAGAGCAAGGGGGCATAGCCTCAAGATTTGGGGAAATAGATTTAGGATGGAGATGAAGAGAAACTGCTTTTTCCCCAGAGACTAGTGAATCTGTGGAGTTAGATGTTCGAGTAGCAGCGGAATTTAGAGCAATGGGGAAAAGGCAGGTAGGTAGAGCTGAGCCTATGACAGATCAGCCTCTATCTTTTTAAATGGTAGAGGAGGCTTGGTGAGCTATTATGGCCTATTTCTGCTCCTATTTGATATGTTCTTAATATTTTGAAAAACACCTGAACCATTCATCCAATTTAAAATATGCCCCATTCCCAAAACTCTTATATTGAAGAGCAACTTCATCAGGCGGCTGAAATTGTATAGGAAGCTAACTTAGCTATGTCCGAGATCGACACAGCTAAGTCTCTAACAATGAGATCTAGGTGTTCTTGTACATCAGTCAATGAGTGTGGGTCTTTGGGCTCCTGTATCTCCTCTCCAGTGATAGTAATGAGAAGAGAGCATGTCCTGGATGCTGAGACTCTTTAACGATGGATGCTCCCGTCTTGAGAGTTCTGCCTCTTAAAGATATTCTTAATGGCAGGGAAGGCTCTGCCCATGATGGACCTGGCTGAATCTACAACCCTTTGTAATCTCTTGAGATCCTGTACATTGACCCACACTCAGTCATGATCACAGTGAATGGCGGTGCTGGCTAGAAGGGCCGAATGGCCTACTCCTGCACCTACTGTCTATTGTCTATTGTCCAATTTCTTTACTCAACTGCAACTCTCTTTCCTGCCTTACCCAACACAATAAACATAACATCCGTGGTTTGGAATATTAATTTCCAATCAAACAAAATGGATTGCTTTTGTTTGGATTTCCCAATCCGTTATCCTAATACTGATGATAACTCACTTAAAGTAATAAATCCAGAAATGTATACATCGGAAAGGTTAACAATGATGCTCTATCCTTACTACGGTGCTACTTGGAATCATTTTGAATGCCTACTGTAGTAAAATAAATGTGTACACCAGGGTTGGAGATCCTGTTGATTTCTTTTAAAATCGTGATTTGCACACTTGTCTTCACTTACAATCAACACGTGTGCACCTCAAAGACGTGTGTTTAGTCTGCCGATCTACTCTCTCTACACTCGTGACCAAGTATAGCTTAAACACCATCTATAAATTTGCAGATGACACCACTGTTATTGGTAAAATCTCAGATGGCGACAAGTAGGCCTACGGGAGTGAGACAGATGGGCTAGTTGAGTGGTGTCACACCAACAAACTTGCACTCACCATCAGCAACCCCAAGGGATTGATTGTGAACTGCAGTAAAGTGAAGTCAGGAGAGCATGCAGCAGTTCTGTGACCTGATCTATCACAGTCTGGTGTGGAGGCTTCAATGTACAGGATTTCAAGAGATTACAAAGGGTTGTAGATTCAGCCAGGTCCATCATGGGCAGAGCCTTCCCTGCCATTAAGAATATCTTTAAGAGGCAGAACTCTCAAGACGGGAGCATCCATCGTTAAAGAGTCTCAGCATCCAGGACATGCTTTCTTCTCATTACTATCACTGGAGAGGAGATACAGGAGCCCGAAGACCCACACTCAACAATACAAAAGCAGCTGCTTCCTTTCCTTCATCAGATTTCTGAACGGTCCATGAACCCAGGATCTACCCCATTATTCCTTTTCTCTTGCACTATTTATTTTGTAATTTATAGTAATCTTAAGTCTTTGAACTACACTGCTGCTGAAAACAAATTTCACGTCATACAAGTTAGTGATAATAAACCTGATTCTGACGGAAGTCAGCTTTTGAGTGAAGTACTCCCCTCGTACAAGTTATTTAAAATGTATCTGATTCATTTGAGTTACCTAACAAATTCAGCTTTACTATTCTAGTGAATAACTTGTTTGTTAGGTACTACTTTAAAAATTAATTAAATGTTGATAAATAAACTCAGCCAAAATTACTTGACATAATTTCATATTGTAAATGTGGAGCTATTTATTAAGTGTGCCCTTGAAAACTTGCACTTGACACCAGTGAACTGGTTATAAGATTCCCCTATATCATAGCAAATCAAACTAAGTCATAGGTATAGATGATTGAATTAGGAATTTGAAAGACTCTTACTTGGGAAATAATCTGAACACACATTCCCTGCCAGGGCTTGGCCTACAACTACCGAAGGGCAGGAAGAAAACTAAATCACATCTCTAGCCACCAAGCTAGTTAATGGGTATTGGGAGGGGGAGAATCAACACCAGCTGCATATATCAGGTATTATTTGTTGTTCTGCTGGTACTGAGAGATGGAATATGAGACGTAGAAGCCAAAAGATGCATGGCATATCATAAATAGCCAAGCAAATTCCTTGGATCGCAAAAGAAGAGCTTATGAGCTTGTCTGATAATTATACGTGTAAGTAGGAACAAGAGCATATCATCATGGTCCCTGAAGCCTACCACAGTGTTAATACGATTCTACTTACCTAGCTGTTTAAGAAACAGTTTAGCTAAACTTGCTTTTATATTCTTTCAAGGAATTATGGGCTTTACAGGCTGGGTCTGGATTTAACTGCCCATTCCTGATGCCCTTGAGAAGATGTTAGTGAGCAGTTGTTGCTAAGCTTTCTAAAGAGCTTGAGAGACTGGTGACTTACTTGTAGCAAGGATGGCTAGGATAAGTGGCAGACCACAACGAAGCTTGAAAAATCCACTTCTGTTCAAAAACTGGGAATTTTTACTTTATTTGCACTACAATGCGGCACATACCCAAGTGTGTTCGGGTGTTGGGTTTGAGATGGTATATTTCACTTTGAGGAAGTTAGAGAAACATGGTTAATGTACTAAGGACAGAAACACAGTAGAGGTTGTATCCTTATCATGACCCCAAAAAATTAGTTAAAAGAGCTGATATTAGTTTTCCCAACTCACTGAAACAAGTTTGAATTACACTTCTGCGTGGAGTATTATGTTTACACTGGCTAGCATTCTGCATACATAAAGATATCATTTTCTAAAATGATTGAAATATTGCAATTGAAGCTATTTCCTGAAGAGAAATGAGCTAATTAAAACAATTTAAAAAAATAAACTATAAAAACATTTTGAAACGTGTAACAACTTGAATCAAGTTTATTAGATATTTACAAAACCAGTAAAGAGAGAATAGCACGTGGTCAGAACTGAGGAAATCTACGCCCAAGGTTTTTTTTAAGCTTGCAGGGATGAAATTCCATTGGATTACACCAACTCACAATTCTACTGATTCCCTTCCCTCCACCCCTTCCAAATCCAATAACTCAATTTCTTCCACCTTCTTCTCCCTTCCCACCAGCCTTTGGAATAAGGGGGTGTGGTTCCTATAGATGCACTGAGAAGATCTATTTGCATAGTTCGGAAAAGAAAACAAGTGTCTTTTCCCAGCATTATAGCTAAAACTAAAAACCGATTAAATGCAGCCATTGACTTCATTGCAGTTTGTGGCATCAGACCGGCATCCATTTTAAAGTAAAAACATTGCAGTTTATTTGTGCTATTGCTGAGCTTCTACTGATGTTCTTACTAAAATTGTTTGCATAGTCATCTTTGTGCCTATTTTAATTCAGTTTAGTTATACGAATAAATGACATTCTTAATTGCAGGATGCTTTAAAGCACTTGGATATACAACCATTGTTTTGCAACACAAAAAAAAAAGAAATGTGGCTGGAAATGTGCACTTGATAAGTGTCACAAATAGCAATGATGTAAATGGATAAATAATTTGTTTTCTTAGCTTTAATGCTGGGAGAACACTCTTGTTTCTTTCCTGGACTCTGCCATTAGATCTGTTAAGTGCATCTGCCGGAATCGCAAGCTCTTAGTTTAATGCCCTATCTGAATAACAATCTAATCCATGTAATGAATTCATTGGTTGTCTCTGTGTTGCTTTGTTGAAAAAAAACCTTACAAATGGACAAGAAACCTCTCGTTCATGAGAAAATAATCAAATTCCCTCTTAATTCTTGAGTGTTGAATGTAATCCGATTTGTCACAATCGAGGACTTTCTATGTCTGAAAAGAAAAGTGTCTGCCTTATTTGATATCAATGCAGGATACCTATTTTCCTGTTAAACAGAATTCGGTCAACTATTTCAATGCTGTATTATTCTATGATTCCTCCAAGGTACACAATTCTTTAGAACATCAAGCCTTCTGTCACCCACATAACTTGTATTTTTCTTGGAGATTGGCTCATGTAAAGGGAGGATAAGGTAACTGTGGCTGACAAGGGAAGTCAAAGGCACCAGAGAAGGAAGAGAAGGCATATTATATCGCAAAAATTAATGGGAAGTTAAAGGATTGTGAAGCTTCTAAAAATGAACAGAATGCAGCTAAAAACCCATAAGGAGAGAAAAGGTAAAATATGAGAGTAAATTAGCCAATATGTAATCTAAAAGAAGATACCAAAAGTTTTTTTTCCCAGAAATATAAAGATTAAAGGAAAGGCGAGGGTGGATAACGTCCCACTGGAAAATGAAGCTGGGGACGTAGTAATGAGAGACAAGGAAATGGCAGACAAATTTATCGAGTATTTTGCATCAGTCTTCACTGTGGAAAATGCTAGCAGCATGCTGGAAATTCAGCAGTATCATGGGCAGGTGAGTGTAGTTGCTATTCCCAAGGAGAAGGTGATTGGGAAGCTGTAAGGTCTGAAGGTAGATAAGATACCTGGACCCAATGGACTACACCCCAGGGTTCTGAAAGAGGTAGCTGAAGAGACTGTGGAGGCATTAGTAATGATCTTTCAAGAATCACTAGATTTTGAAATGGTTCTGGAGAACTGGAATATTGTAAATGTCACTTCACTCTTTAAGAAGGGAGGGAGGCAGAAGAAAGGAAATAATAGGCCAGTTAGCTTGACTTCAGTGGTTGGGAAGATGTTGGAGTCCATTAATAAAGATGAGGTTTCGGACTTGGATAAGGTGCTGCATAGGACGTCGTTTAACAAGATATGAACCATGGTATTATAGGATAGATACTAGCATGGATTGATTGGCTGATTGGCAGGGGGCAAAGAGTGGAAGTAAAGGTGGCCTTTTCTGGTTGGCTGCTGGTGACTAGTGGTCGTCCACAGGGGTTGGTGTTGGAATCGATTCTTTACATGTTATACAGTATGTCAATGATTTGGATGACAGAATTAATGGCTTTGTGGCAGATGATAGATTGAGGAAGCAGGGAGTCGATGGAAGGACTTAAACAAATTGAGAAAATGGGCAAAGAAGCAGCAGACGGTATATAATGTAGGGAAGTGTATAGCCATGCATTTTAGAAGAAGGAATAAAGGCATAGACTATTTTCTAAATGGGAAGAAAATTCAAAACTCAGAGGTGTAAAGGCCCTTGGGAGTCATTGTGCAGAATTCCCTAAAGGTTAACTTGCAGGTTGATCTGTGGAAAGGAAGGCAAATACAATGTTAGCATTCATTTCAAGAGGACTAGGATATAACAGTAAGGATGTAATGTTGGAGCTTCGTAAGACATTGTTCAGACCGCATGGAGTGTTGTTAGCAGTTTTGGGCCCCTAATCTAAGAAAAAGATGTGCTGCCATTAGAAAGGGTCCAGAGGAGGCCCATGAAAATTATCCCTGGAATGGAAGGGGTAATGTATGAGGAGCATTTGACTGCCCTGGGCCTGTACTTGCTGGCGTTTAGAAGAATGAGGGGGGAAATCTCATTGAAACCTATTGAATAGTGAAAGGACTAGAAAGTGTGGACGTGAAGAGGACATTTCCTATAGTGTGAGTCTATGAGCAGATGGCACAGCCTCAGAATAGAGGGATGCCCATTTAGAACAGAGATGAGGAATTTCTTTTGCCAGAGGGCAGTGAGTCTCTGGAATACATTGCCATAGATGGCTGTGGAGGCCAAGTCATTGGGTATATTTAAAGTGGAGGTTGCTAGGTTCTTGTTTAGTCAGGCTGTCAAAGGTAATGGTGGGAAGGCTGGAAAATGGGGTTGAAAGGGATTATAAATCAACTATGATGAAATGGTGGAGCAGCCTTGATGGCCGAATGGTTATTTCTGCTCCTATGTCTTATATTGTTTTTATTTATATGAACCATTCCCAGATAAAGTTGATGATCAAAAAGAGTGGGTTTTACAGAGTGAAAAGTATCCAGTTTCCCAACTTAGGGAAGTGGGAAATGTTTTTTTTTCCAGAAAATGAAGTACAAGTAGCTAGTTTTTTTGGTAAAAATTCTCAGCTTTTATGCATTCCTTCAGGTTGAGCTTGTGTTCTACTGTTAGAGCTCAAAAGACAGATTTCAGAATGAGAGACCGCAATGCTGAGCACCTGTGTTCAGTCCACAGGGTCCTATATTTCCAATTGCCTTCCAGTTTAAATCTCCATCCCACTTTGACTGTAACAGGGCAAACTTATCAACAAGGCCCAATGCAGACGAGGAACAGAACCTTATTTTCCAGCTGGGCATGGTGTAGCCTTCTGGACTCTGAATGTGGACACTTCAGGTTACTTAATTTCTCCATCTGTATCAGGTATCAATGTGATGTCAGCTCAGATTGTTTGTTTTTCTCCCAGTTTTATTCTCTGGGAGTTGAGGACATGTTGAGCATGTCTTCCTTCTCTGCATTTTTCACTCCTACTCCATGTTATTTTGTCTATTTCTCATTCCCTAACTGCTCCCATTCATGAACTGTTTACAGGTCATCAGTATGGTCACCCCATTTTCAATCTTCTTCCCCATCCTCCTTGCAGTTTAACAAGCCTCTTCCATCTCCTTCTCTGTCCTGACAAAGGGCCTTGAGCTGAAACATTAACTCTGTTTCTCTTCCTATAGATACAGCCACTCTGTTGAGTATTTGCAGCATTTTCTGTTTCAATTTTAGGAAGTCCAGAGTTCAGAAGGCTTGACCGTAGCAGAAAATTTGTGAGGTAGAAGTGGAAAGACATGAATATGATTATGGAGTGCTTTGAGACCTTTAGCGATACAAAGAATTGCAGATAGGGAGGAGTGAGGATATGCAAGCATTTGAAAACAAAGATAACAACCTTAAAAGATCTAAAAGCAGTCATATAACTTTATTTAAAAATTAATCACATTTATCAAAGCAAAAGGTAGCCAAGGATGTGAGGTTCAACATGTTTGCAATAAAGTCCTATAATATTTTTATGTTCCATAAAATCCACTTAGATTCCACCACTTAACTACTCTAGGGACAAGGAAACCGGAGCATCTGGCAGAATCCCATGTGGTCACAAGAGGATGTGTGAACTCCACGTAGACAGCAACAGAGATCAGGATTAAACCTGGGTCACCAGAGCTGTAATGTAACAGCTCTGCTAGCTACACCACCGTCTGTCTCCAATAGCTGATCCGGGCACTGTTAATATGCAGCTGTTCTCTATTACCCAATCTTGTAGCATTAAATTGGAACTTTTGAGGTATATTGCTTATCTTTAATTTCCCAATTACAATAAAAGTATCCCTTTGAATTCACTTGTTTGAACTTTGTCCAGTACTCTTTGAAGACATACAATGGTGCAGGGCAAACTATTTTAGCATTTAGGGATGAAGGTGCTTTGGCTAATCTAGGTTTTGACAGGGGTTTTCTCAGATACATTGCCTCTGCATTTAATCATCCTAGAATTCCTACATGATGAGTAATTAAAATATTTAAGAAAGGTCACCACTTGACCTCTAGATAAGTTGTTTCAAAATAAGAGCCATCTTTAATGTCCTTAAAGAGCTTATCATTTGCATTTCAATGCCAATAGTGCCCAGGGCAGCATTCATCATGCCAGACAACTGACAGTGGTGAGCTGAGAATGAAGAATACATGAAAAAGGATGTGTCGTATTAGATACATGTTGTAATATGTCACAACATGGCTACTGAGTCAAAAAACAGATGTTTAAGATTTTCCTATGAGCATGTTTGAGGTTTTTCAAGTGCTGACCTCACCTTGGGCAATGAAGGTTATCTGTGTTGTGCTTTTAGAACATCTGAAGTAGTATGACTGAAAAAATAAGTGGGAAGAAATTAAAATACACACCCTATATTTTAAATCAATTTTCGTAAATTTTATTGTAGAGGCAAAGAGAAAGTTCACTTACTACTTTGAACTGTATAACTTGACATGTAAATTAAAACTTGTGTCATATAATCCCACTTTGTCAATGATTCATGCCTGCTTCTACTCCTGAACAGGAGTGAGAGGTATTTATGATAAGATGGCCATCAGCCTCAGGTACATGGCCATTTGGGACATCAGTTAGTGCTGATCTATAAGCCAATCTTGTATGGGGTAGCTCTAAAGCAATTCAGTTCCAGAGAAAATCCCGTTTGGTTAAATCCAGAAGTTCAGCAGAGCTCATTGTCAGATGGAAAGGCAGTTAGTTTTCCTAAGAAATATTTGAAATATATATCCATCTTACACACTCTTTGTAGCATCATCTGGCTTCTAATTCCAAATTGCATCCTTCAGGAGGGTGAACCCACAGAAAGCAACTAGCCCAGATGGTGTACTTGGCTGGGTACTGAAGACCTGTACTAATCAATTGACTGGGTTGTTTACTGACATCTTTAACCTCTTGCTTGGCAATCTGAGGTACCCACCTGCTTCAAGCAAGCTTCAATCATACTGGTATCCAAGAAGAACATGGTAACTTGCCTCAGTGACTATCATCCATTGAAGTACTTTAAGAGGCTGGTTATGAAACACATCAGTTCTTGCCTGAAGAGTGACTTGGATCTGCTCCAATTTGCCTACCATCACAACAAGTCCACAGCAGATGCCATTTCATTGATTCTTCACTCAGCTCTGGAGCATCTGGATCACGAAGATGCATACATCAGGATGCTCTTCATTGTCTATAGTTCAGCATTCAACACTATCATACCCTCAAACCTAATCACTAAGCTCCAAGACCTAGGGCTCGATACCTCTTTGTGCAACTATATCCTTGATTTTCTCACTTGCCGAACCCAGTCAATACAGATTGGCAACACCATCTCCTCCACAATCCACATCAGCACAGGTGCACCACATGGCTTTGTGCTTAGTCCCCTGCTCTATTCAGTTTATACTTATGAGTGTAAGTCTACGTACAGCTCCAACGCCATATTTGAGTTTGTGGATGATGCCATTGTCATTGACCGAATCAAAGCTGGTGACAAATTGGAATATAGTAGTAAGACTGAAAATTTGGTTGAGTGGTGCCACAACAACCTCTCACTTAATTTCAGCACAACCAAAGAGCTAATTATTGACTACAGGAGAAAGAAATCAGGGGTCCATGAGCCAGTGCACATTAGGGATTGCAGGTAGAGGGAGTCAGTGATTTTAAATTCCTAGGTGTTATCCTATCAAAGGATATGTTCAGGGACCAGTACATAAGTACCATTTCATTGAAAGCATGCCACACCTCTACTATCTTACAAGTTTGCACTATCATCTAAAACTTTGACAAACTTCTATAGATGCACAGTGGAGATTACCCTGACTGGATGCATCACACCTGATATGGAAACACCAATACTCGAGAATGAAAAGCCATAAAAAGAGGTGGATACAGCCCGGGTCATCAAAGGAAAAGCCCTCCCCACTAGTCAACACATTTACAAAAAGCAACGCACAGTAAAGCAGTATTTGTCATCAAAAACCCCCACCATGCAAGCCATGCTCTCTTCTTGTTGCTCCCATAAATGAAAAGGTACAGGAGACTCATGTCTCTCTACTACCAGGTTCAGGAAAAGTTATTACCCTTCGAGTATCAGACACCTGTACTAGAGTGGATACTATCACTCATCACAACACTGAACCAATTACTGAACACAACCTATGGACTCACTTTTAAAGACTCGATAATTCATGTTTGCAGTATTATGCATTTATATATTATTATTATCATCATTATTTGTATTTGCACTGTTTATCTTCTTTTGTACATTGGTTGCTGGTCAGTCTTTGTCTATAGTTTTTCATTGATTCTATTGTATTTCTTTGTTCTACTGCGAATGCCCGAAAGAAAATGAATCTCAGAGTAGTATTTGGTGACATAAACATACTTTGATAAGAAATTTACTTTGAATTTTGAATTGTTATATCCCACTCCCCAATTCATCCCATCTGAAAGAGTATCATAAATTTAGTTTCTGATGTAATGGGTCTTCCAAACCTTGAAAAACAACTGTTCCTGGCTTTAAAGAGCTCACTGAATTGGGAAGAGAATTTTGCATGATAATTTGACGTAATTTCAAAGGTCACAAGCTTTCACTCAAATTACTTTTCTCCATATATGCATTTCTCCATATATACATTTACTGCTTTGCTATTCATGGCATATTCTTCAGAGCAAACAAACAGTTAGCAAACCTAATTATTATTTTGGACTGATACAATGGCTTAACTTACATGGTAAGACATACTTGAGAATGGGTATGAAATATACATAGGTGTACATAGAATTTTTGTTCACTTACATGTGAGTTTAGCATTTAAAATTGTTTGGATTCACATATGTACACCCAGGATATACAACACCACATTAATACGTTCTACTATTTGAATTGAACCTCAATCTCTGTATAAAGGAATGAGACTGTATTTCTGAAGTTAAAAGGGATCACAATTATTAAATATGTTTAAAGGAGTAACACTTCTCCTGCTATTTTAAGAAAAAAAACCCAAAAAGATGAATGCTGAATAGATTTTTCTTTGCCTCACCAAGGACTGTGGCTGAATCCTGGTAGAAGTTCTAGGTAAGATTGACTGAGAACAGAGCTTGTTTTTGAAATTACTACTGTGATAGCCTCAATGGGCAGGAGTCAAGTGAAATTGCAGACTGTGGCACAGCATATTCAAAACACAGCAGGATCAGGGATAAACAAGAGGGAACCAAATGATTTCAAGAGTCAAATAATTAGATACCCAGCATTATACTTTCTTCATTTCTGCATGGTCTCTATCTGGATAGCTACATTGAAAGTGATTACATTTTTTTTTACAACTCTCACAGTAAAATCTATAGATTTGGAATTAATGATAAAATTTCTGAATGCTTTGTTGGAAGGCAGAGAAGCTTTCTTTCATTTAAACCGCTTTGCTTCACTTGACTGAACAAGTCTTTAATAATACCCTTCCTTTCACATCATACAGACAAACTAAAATATACTTTCAGGCCTAAATTCCAATGTTTTATTATTTGTGTGTTTTGGCAATATTGACACCTCATAATGATAATGCAATATTTTCCACAGAAGTGCACTAAAGCCTCACCAGCTGCAATAACATTACCATGAACATACTTAAAAAAACAATTCATTTGTTCCAAAACGTACTTGAGGCATCTTGAGAGCTAAGATGATACAGTATGCAATTGTACTTTGGAAGCTGACAATATTTAGTGATCTTAGTTTACGTTCAAAATAACCAAACTGTCATAGAACATAGAACAGTACAACACAGTGCAGGCTCTTTGCCTATGATGTTGTGACAATCTTTTAATCTACTCTAAAATTAGTCTAATCTGTAATTCCCTGCTAAATATGACGAAGTTTTGCAGTTGTAGAATAATACAGGAGTGAAACCTCAATGAACCTGTTGTACCTGAGTAAAATGGGCACAATATCAATTAGCACTAAGCATCAATGTCCAGTGCCCTGGGGACACAGAACACCATTTAAAATAAACCTGGATTGACTGTCTTTGAGGCAAAATAAAACGTCTGTTACATCTCTTAATGGGATGTATTTCATCTGTTTTAGCATAAGGAAAATTTGTCAGCCCCGGAAGGGACAAGGACCTGGGAGATCAAGAGCCTAAAGCAAGGGATCATGATCTTTCTTATACCATGGACCCTTACCATTAACCAAGGGGTCTGTGGACCCCAGGTTGGGAACCCCAACCTAAAGGATTATAGATGTGAACTCCTGTACGACATAACATCGGCAAATTGCAACCCACCTCTCGTCTCACAATTCCTGCTGACAAGATGGGCACCCAAAATTCAGGGCTGTAGAAAAAGCGTGATTATTTCAGATACACCAAATGTTAGGGCACTTTCTATGTCTAATGCTCAGCCTTGATACAGAACAGATTATATTCTTTCACAATATAAGATCAGTAATACAGAGCTGAAGACTTCACGTTGAGGATTTTTTTTTGGCATAAACTAATCACAAGAATAGTTCACAAAATCCTCATTTTCATCAATAAAAATGTACTCAGAGCCTTAACTGAAATAAAATGTCTATAAGATGATTCATGGGGGACATAATCATAAATGACACCATGGTGAAGGTGGCCAAAAGGAGAATTTTCATGAGCAAAACTGAAGGGGTATAGAAAGAGAGAAAGAGAGAGAGAAAGGGAGAGAACATGCATGCGTGTGTGTGTGTGTGTGTGTGTGTGTGTGTGTGTGTGTGTGTGTGTGTGTGTGTGTGTGTGTGTGTGTGTGTGTGTGTGTGTGTGTGTGTGAGAGAGAGAGAGAGAGGGGGGAGAGACAGAGAGAGATAAAAGAAGGTACACAAGATGTCAGAGTTAATTGAAGCTACAGATCAGTAGGAACAAAATGATGGCTGATAGATTCTCCTTATCACCATCTGAAAGGGAAAACGTCACTTCTGAAAATTTTTCCATCTAGTTATTAAACTGTGTCTGTCTATACCCTGGAGCACGTTACTCATATTGACAGTCATTTATGTTGGAGAGAGCCACTTAATTAATGTGGCCTAAACAAACAATGGTTTTGGCAAGGATGTTAAAGGCATCCTGCTGCTCATCCTGAATGCAGAGATGCACTTTAGATGTAAAGAGGTGGCCAAAGATCTCTGTGCATCACTAAGCTGATCTTTAAACCTGGTTTTCAAGGTTTCAGCTCTAGGAATAATTCCATTTTGCTTCACTCTAGCTTCACACTAAAGTGGACAAGGAGTCAGGCAGATTAGGAAGCAGTTGAGACATGGATTATTTTTGCATTTATTGTTGCCATCATAGTCAGGCACCCACAGTGTTCCCTTCCTTATTCCCACTATTGCAGATGTATTTGCATCTCCTACCTGAAAGGAATTCTTTAATAATGGCTGTTCCAAAATGTCATGAAACAGCTACTCTTGTCTTAACCTGGCTCACTGAGCCAGGCCAAGACTTGCTTTCTAGTGTATGAGTTGGGAAGGTTATTGCTCTGTTAGCAAACATACAGCACAATCTGATAAGATTTCAATGATCACATCAGAAGCTCATCTCATATTAACAGAAAAAAATATTTTCAATGTATTTTCTTCTTCCAGGTGCATATGGCACTTCTACGTATCCCACATCAAGATGGACTCTCAATAAAGAATAAACAAGCCAACTGGACCCACGCTATCAAATTACATTCTGACACTGATTAATGATGCAATGACTCAGAGTAATCATCGAAATTGTTTGCACATGGCTCTGGAAAGTAGAAACACACCTGAATTTTCTGGGGGTGGGGGTGAGTGATGGTGGTAAACAGAGAACAGAATTTCAGAATTTTAGCTGACTGCTGATATTTGTGCAACTGGGTGTCTTAGATCCAAGATTTCATAACCAGCCAGCCTCTTAATAGATAAATGTACACTCTAATAAATGTATACTCTTTAATGGCTGCTAAGATAGAGGAAAGCTTCAACAGAATTAGACTTCTTTGCCACTGGATAGCAGCTTCTTCAACACCAAGATCCACGCAGTTGCTGGTGTGCAACACCTCCCTCACTTAAAGAAACCCTCTACAGGTCTCCGACAAATTTTACATGATGAACTAAAATAGATTATTATATTTTATTATTTGGGCATGTTGACGTCATTGACCTCACTGTAAAAAAGTAGTAATTTTCAGTACCAAATTCTTACTGGCTCAATTGTTGATAAGGCCATTTGCTAGAGATGAAAGATACTTTTGAAAGACTCTGATGAATGCAGCAAAGTATCATGAAAGTGCTCATTACAAAATGGCACTATTTGCTGCCTACAAAATGCTGGAGGAATCAGCAGATCAGGCAGCATCCAGGGAAAGAAACAAACTACTGATATTTTGGGGCAAGGACTTCCATCAGGACCAGTCATATGACATATGCTGGTGATATTAAACCTGATTTTCATTCTGTTAAATGTCAAACTGAAGTCGATGAACAACAACCCGGTGTACTAGGCATCGTTTTCTAGGTGTGACAGGATTTGAGTGGAGGGCCGAGGCTATGCATCATCTCAGTGCTCTGGAATGAATGGCAGGTGAATTGGAAAGGGTCCAATGTAGCTGGAAGATGGGATTTTATACAATCCATTACTAGTCACTCAAAGCACTTCATTATTGTTGAGGCCAGTGCCACTGGGCGGTAATCGTTTAGGCCGGTTACCATTGCTCTCTTCAGCATCAGAATAATGGTGGCTGCCTTGAAGCCTGCAGGGACAATGGATTGTTAGAAAGAGATATTAAAGATGTCTGTTAAGACCACTGTTAGCTGGGCCACACAGTCCTCTAGCACCTGTTACGAATGTGCCACAACTCTGAGGGGCCGAAGGGTACAAAGTAGCCCCCTCCTTTTTGAGAATCACAAGATCGCTATTAATTCGGGTCTGGGACCCAGGAAATGAGAGAGAATCCACAAGGGTTTGGAATGTGTCCTGGCCTCAGCGATACAAAGCCATGGATACCGGCCATTGTCTCTTGGAGACGGAATTGTGTATTGAGTACTGTACTATTCATTGAAGCCCCTCAGGGGACAACCAGAGTGGGCTGGTTGAGGGATTGCATCATCCCAACCTGATTGACATCTGAGACCCCGTGACTAAGGATAAAAGAGGGTCTGGGGAACAACCCCTTCAGACGCACCAGGAGAAACGCTAGAAATCCCGTGACAGGGTTTAAGAGCGACAACAGGTGGGGCCCGCATGCGTCCTTTCCCTTGCCTGGGATTGGCGGCCGTAGCACGGAAGAACGACTTAGCTAAAGGAAAGGACACCAACGAAATTTCGAAGGATCGACTTCATAAAAAGGAAAAGCTGGCAAGTTTCAAAAATCCCTCTCTTGACTCCAACCAAAGGCTGCAGCCCATGAACTGAGTGATTTTTATATTTCCATCGGACAATACATTATCCCCTAGACAACGATAGAGCTATTTCTTATTGATTATTATTATACCCACACTTTTAGAGTTAGTATTGACAACGTATATTATCTGTATGTTTGCATTGATATTATTTTTGTGTATTTTTACCAATAAATACTGTTAAAAATAGTACCATCAGACTTCAACGGACCTCTCTATCTTTGCTGGTAAGTGACCCAGTTACGGGGTTCGTAACACACCCGACCAGGTATGTTATCTAGCTCCGCAGCTTTGTGTGGGTGTGATCCTCTTCATCTCTGCTGCGGCCAGACAGGCTGTCTGTTCCTCAGGGGGAGAGGAGCTTTTCCTCAATGTCACATCATCGATTGCATCAAATCTTGCATAGAAGGCGTTCAGCCTATCAGGAAGGGAGTTGTCATTGTCGTTGACTCTCAGGGTGGACTTCTAATCTGTTATGGTTTCGATACTTTGCCACATGCACGCATGTCACGAAAGTGTCTGTAAATTTTCTGTGAGTACACTTGTTTTCCTTCGTGATGGCACGGGAGAGTGTGGCTCTTGAAGACCTTAGAGTTGTTCTATCCCCAATCTGAAGACAGCATCCTGGTCCCTAAGCAGTGCATGGACACCTGCAGTCAGCTGTGCTTTCCGCTTTGCCCTGGCAGTGTAGTGTTTAATCAACGTATTTTCCTATGTAGCCAGTCACCAGTCCCACATATTCATCGATGTTGATGTGATGATCGTAGGTAGCCACCTCCCTGAATACAGTCCCAGCTGTGCTGTCAAAACAGTCCTGCGGTGCTGAGGTGCTGATCTCCCTGTAAGCTGGGTTGACTTGTTTAGCCAGTCTGTATGCAGATATTAGCAAAATGGATGTGTGGTTTGAGAATCCAAGGTGTAGACTGGGGCAGCCTTGGAGGCTCCATGAACGTTGGTACAGACCAGGAACATTTCCTCAGCACTAGCGTGGGGATTGTAAACAGCAGCAATCACAATGGCAGTGAAATCCTTCACGAAGTAGAAGGACCATTAAAAACTCTGTCTGTGGTGAGCACTGAACCATTACCAAGGTGTTCATGCACCAGTTCTGATTGACGTAGCCACACAGATCTCCTTGGCGGGTCTGATCGGAGATCACAATATTTCTGACTCCTGGATGGCTGAGTCAGGAGTGGAGGCCTGGGAGATATGTTTCTGTTAAGACAAGCGTGCGGCAGTCCCTCATCTCCTATTGGTCCAAACACAGACGCAGGTAGTCCAGCTTAATTTTAGATCAGACTTTAGCGAGTGGAGTTGTCATGAGCGTGGGCCTGCATCAAGTCTTGCTCGAACGTTAACATGCTTACGACATTTCTGAGTCCTTGCGCAGCACTTCCAATGCCTGTTTCCCTGAGTAGCTATGGTAGGCCTTGGCGTGGAGTGAGGGCCCACTCCATGTATTAGGATGTAACTGCACAGCACCTTCAATATCCTGCTAGCCAGTGAGGTAGAGTTGCAGATTTTAGCGTACTTTACGATCAGCAGTGTTTTTTGACCATAGAAAGGATGAACAGGACAAGAAATTTCAGCACTGATTGGAGCCAGAGAGGCTGCATCACCATCAGACAGTCAAGTCCCAAGAACAGCAAGAACGTGTGCAACCTGAAAGTAGGATAGACCATTCCTGAGATCAATTAAAGCATCTATAAAATCACTTAATGAGGAGACTTTATGTATTTTAGTTTCTTGGAAATTTAGCAGCAGCAGCAGTGGCAAGGACCCAGCTTCGCAAGAGCTTGCTGATCTAAAATGCCATTGATGTGTTTTTTTTTGCCCAGTGCAATCTTAGCTAACTGACCCTCACTCAGATTTATCTGGAACTACCACTGACCTGCCAATTTTTGGAATTATTTGATGAGAAGCTGCCTGCCAAGCTAACTTACATTGAGTATTTAAGAGAGGTCATATTCAGATTACATCAAGCTTTTATGTTGTGGCTTTTATATTTCTGAATGTCTAGACTTGCTGTGTCAAGGATGGAATCTTTGAATGAAAATGGTTCAGTTACATTGATCTGCAATGCTGATTTTGAAGATAATTTTGCTGTAGAAATCGCCAAGTATAAAATGACTAAGGTTGGGATTTGTTCTCAGATCCTCGAAATCCTCTGAACACCAACATTTAACAGATTTCCATTATTTTAGTTAATTAAGTTTTGCAGTTCTTCCTGTTACAGTCAATACATTTGTAATCCCTCATGCTATGCTCTGGCATCTTTATGTCCACTCATTTATTCTGCCTGCATCCTGTTGTGAATCTTCCTATTTCTCCATCCAGGGAACAGCGGATACTCAGAATCTGCTTTTTTCCAAAGATGTAACTAATTTTGCGATCTAAATGAACAAGGGGGCACTTACAAAATGTTTCAAGAGCATCCGAGGCATTTTTTGAATTGTGGAGCATTCAAGTGGCTGAATGGTCAAATTCATTGTCTTTCACCCTCCTCATTGTCAGAGTGAGAGCTGTTCTCACAGTCATTGCAGCTTTAAAGGGCTAATCCTTTAATCCAGTACTCATCTTTAAACATTAAACTGTTTCAAACTCTGTGCCATGACCAGACCTCTCCAAAAATCATTCAGATAAGTCATCTAGAAATGAGTGCATCCTTTCAGATCTCAATGGCTCAGAAAAAATACAGTTTGGAGAATGAATCTGAACAGCTGGATGTTGTTGCTCTTGGTTAAAACCAATGCCTGTTTTAAATTTTGCAGCTTATTGGAATGCTTTTGATCCCTGGCGAAGATCTGCTACTGCTCGTGCCTCCTCCACCCACGAGCCAAGTTGTCCACTAAAGACGGTGAAAGTAAAGTGTGTTAATGAAGCACTGCCAGCAAGACTAGCTGAGGTTCCATCCTTGACCTTAGTGGCTCAACAATCAATTTTGGTTTATCATGCACACTCATTGTCAAAATGAAGATAATCAGCACCTTTAAAAGATCTGCAGCATTGGTAACTGACAGTAGAGATGAGGTAAGAAAAAATAATGGCCTCCTGTATAAGGTGGAAAGAAAGCATATATGAACACATATTCCAAAGTAAAAGTGAACTTAGTTCAGTTTACTCACCACTTTTCTTATAGAAAATAAGTTCAGTCTTGAACTCGCGCTTCTCATCCAGTGCTTTCTGAATCTGGATTTTCATGACTTCATTTGTTTCTACTCCATAGAGGAATTTACAAGCGCAGCTCTTCTGCATGAGTTCAGCTCGAGCATAGCCAGTCAGTTCACAGAATCCATCAGAGCAGTACACTATCGGATACAGGTTCAGAACCTGAGCATTCCCCAGAACAAAGTTGCTGTCTGTTGGATTGAAAAAGAAGGACACATTGTTGTCTTTTCTACTAAATTGGATCTCCAAATCCCCAGACAATAAAGAAATACTGTTACAAAAATATTATCAGTATGGAAGCAATTCCCTTACATTTCCATCTTAAAGAATTGTGCTACCCTGTGTACAAATCTGAGAGTGTATCAAATTTAGATTTACAGAATGTTCCTTGTATTGTTGATTACAAAACAGACGTTGAAAGGAAATCCTCCTTGTGTGGGTATATATAATGCAAGAAAATTTGGATTATATGAAGGATTTTTTTTAAAAAAAATCACACTGTTGTGTGCCAAGCTCAAAGGGAATGTGTAGAGAGGATCAAGAACCAGTAAGGGAAATGATACCGATCTTTACATCTGTTCCAGGTCAGTGAGATAGAAGGGGAAGTCTGCAAATTGTCCAGAGAAATAAAAGAATGCTACACACAAGAGGTAGTGCAGATGCTGGAAATCTAGAGCAATGGAGGAGCTCAGCAGGTCAGGCAGCATCTACGGATGGGAATTAACAGTTGATGTTTTGGGGATCAGTGGAAAAAGTTTGAATGCTTTTAAGTAGTGAAAAGCCAGTTTAGTTTTAAATGACATTTACCATACCAAAGAAATATAGTTTCATAAGCATTAATAAATAGTGGTTAGAGAATTCTCAGAGCCATGGCATATATGGTCAATCGAATAATCAACTTTCTCTGAAATATAGGCAGAAATGAGGATGTAGGCAACAAATAACATTAGATATCGCTGCCAGAACGAAATTGTTTCTGAATAAATTCGAGGAACTGAAAGCTGGTGTTTCTGGCTTTCTGATGGATATTGGAGTTAAAGAATTATGCAAAGTTAGCAGCCATTAATTGAAATGAAAAACCACTTCAAATGTACAGGCAATAATCAGTTTGAAATTCAAAAGGCAGTTTCACAACATAGAACATTATACCATAGTACAAGCCCTCTGGCCCACGATGTCATGCTGACATTTCAACCTCCATTTTTTCTTACATCCATGTGCTTATCTCAGAGACTTTTAAATGCTCCTAATGTACCAGCCCCTACCATCGCTTGTGATAATGCTTCCATGTATCCACTAGTCTCTGAATAAAAAACTTACTTCTGATTTACCCCCTCATATTTTCCTCCAGTCACTTTAAAATTAGACCCGCTCGTAGCAGCCATTTTTGTCCTGTGAAAAAGCCATTGGCTGTCCATTCTCTCCATGCCTCTTATCTTAAATACCTAAATCGAATCACCTCCCATCCTCATCCTCCTTCACTCCAAAGAGAAAAGCCCAAGCTCACTCAACCTATCCTCATAAGACAGGCTTTTTAAACCATGTAGCATCCTGGTAAATCTCCTTTTTGTCCACTTTATAGCTTCCATGTCCTTCTTAAAAAGAGGCGATCAAAATTAAAGACAATACTCCAAGCGCAGTCTAAACAGAGTTCTGCAGAGCTGCAATATTATCCCGTGGTCTAAACAGAGTTCTGTAGAGCTGCAATATTACCCCGTGACTCTTGAACTAAATTCCCGGATTAATGAAGGCCAACACTCCATACCCCATTTTAACAACCCTATCAACTTCCACAGCAACTTTGGAGGATCTATGGACGTGTACTCCAACATTCCTCTGTTCCTCCACACTGCTGACATTAACCTTGTACTCTGCCTTCAAGCTTGACCTTCAGAAGTGAACCACTTCCCAGTTTTCTGGATTGAACTCCATCTGCCACTTCTCAGCCCAGCTCTGCATCCTGGCAGTGTCCAGTTGTAACCCATGACAACATTCTACACAATCCACAAAACCACAAATTTGTGACATCTGTAAACTTACTAACCCATCCTTTCACTTCTTCATCAAAATCATTTATAAAAACCACAAAGAGCAGGGATCCCAGGACAATCCTACAGACAGAATATGCTCCATCCACCTACACTCTCCGTCTCCTGTGGACAAGCCAATTCTCAATCCATGCAGCCAGGTTTCCCTGGATGCCATTGCTCCTGACTTTTTGAACGAGCCTACCATGGGGAACCTTGTAAAACACCTTAGTAAAATCCATACAAACCACATCCATTGCTCTGCCTTCATCAGCTTGTTTTGTCATTTCCTTGAAGAATTTGATCAGCCTCATGAGGCATGACTTGCCCTTCACAAAGTTATGTTGACTATCCCTAATCATCAAGGTTTCTCCAAATGCTTGTAAATCCTGCCTCTGAGTATCCTCTCCAATAGTCTGTTCACTTCTAACACAAGACTATAATCTCTAGGATTATCCCTATTACTTTTTTTGAATATTTGTCACCCTCCGATCTTCTGGTGCTATGCACGTAGCCAGTGAGGATTCAAAGATCATTGCCAATGGTATAGAAATCTTTCCTCTCACTTCCAGTAGTAACCTGGGGTATATCCTATCTAGCCCTGGGGAGTTATATATCTAATGTTTTTCTAAAGTTTCAGCACATCCTCCTTCTTAATGTCAAGACGTCCCAGCATATCAACCTGTTTTATCTTTGTCAAGGTCCTGCTCACTGGTGTACATTGAACCAAAATATTCAACTCTAGGCACGTGTTTCCTCTTTTATCCCTGATAGATTGTACCCTCACTCTAGCCATTCTCGTGTTCTTCATGTCTGTATAGACTACCTTGGAGTTTTCCTTAATCCTACTCACCAAGCCTTCTCATGTCCCCTTCTAGTTCCCTTAAGTCCCCTTCTGAGCACTTTAATGACCACCTCTAGAGCTCTCTCTGATCACCCTCCTTGACAAGTAAGCTTCTTTTGTTCTCTTGACCAGATGTTCCACATCTTTTGTCAACCATGGTACTTTCACCATACCATGTTTTCCCTGCCTCAATGAGACAAACTTATCTATAACCCCATGCAAATGCTCCCTGGAAACCCCTACATTTATCGAGAGGTCCGGTCCCCTTGCGGTCCTACTTTTCAGCTTCTCACATAGCTCCCTATACTTGCTCTTCAGGACCTCATCCCTCTTCCTGCCTATGTTGTTGGTACTGACATGTACCACTACATCAGGCTGCTCACCCACCCCCTCAAAAATGCTTCAGACACAATTTGTTACATCCTTGACCCTGGCACTTGGGAGGTAACACGCCAATCAGGAGTCTCTTTCATTTCCACAGCATTTTCTGTTCTCTAACTTTCAAATCCCTTATCACCACTGCTCACTTCTTCTTCCTGGTCTCTTTTGAGCGATAGAGCCAGACGCAATGCCAGAAACCTGGTCACCGTGGCTTTTCCCTTGTAGGTCCTTTCCCACTCCAAAAACAGCAGTATCCAAAGCAGTACTTGAATCACAAACAAGAGAAAATCTGCAGATGCTGGAAATCAAAGTAATACACACAAAATGCTGGAGGAACTCAGTAGGACAGGCAGCATCTATGGAAAAGCGTAAATGGTTGACATTTCGTGCTGTGACACTTAGAAACATAGAAAACCTACAGCACAATACAGGCCCTTAAACCCACAAAGTTGTGCTGAACATGTCCATACATTAGAAATTACTAGGCTTACCCATAGCCCTCTATTTTACTAAGCTCCATGTACCAAATCTAAAAGCCTCTTAAAAGAGCCTATTGTATCCGCCTCCACCACCATTGCCGGCAGCCCATTCCACGCACTCACCACTCTCTGGGTAAAAAACTTACCCCTGACATCTCCTCTTTACCAGCTCCCCAGCACCTTAAACCTATGTCCTCTTGTGGCAACTATTTCAATCCTGGGAAAAAGCCTCTTACTATCCACATGATCAATGCCTCTCATCATCTTGTACACCTCTATCAGGTCACCTGTCATCCTCCTTCGCTCCAAGGAGAAAAGGCTGAGTTCACTCAACCTATTCTCATAAGGCATGCTCCCCAATCCAGGCAACATCCTTGTAAATCTCCTCTGCACCCTTTCTATGGTTTCCACATCCTTCCTGTAGTGAGGTGACCAGAATTTAGCACATTTCTCCAAGTGGGGTCTGACCAGGGTCCTATATAGCTGCAACATTACCTCTCGGCTCCTAAATTTAATTCCATGATTGATGATGGCCAATACACCGTACGCCTTCTTAACCACAGAGTCAACCTGCACAGCTGCTTTGAGCATCCTATGGACTCGGACCCCAAGATCCCTCTGATCCTCCACACTGCCACGAGTCTTACCATTAATACTATATTCTGCCATCATATTTGACCTACCAAAATGAAGCACTTCACACTTATCTGGGTTGAACTCCATCTGCCACTTCTCAGCCCAGTTTTGCATTCTATCAATGTCCCATTGTAATCTCTGACAGCCCTCCACACTATCCACAACACCTCCAACCTTTGTGTCATCAGCAAACTTACTAATCCATCCCTCCACTTCCTCATCCAGGTCATTTACAAAAATCACAAAGAGTAAGGGTCCCAGAACAGATCCTTGAGGCACTCCACTGGTCACTGACCTCCATGCAGAATATGACCTGTCTACAACCACTCTTTGCCTTCTGTGGGCAAGCCAGTTCTGGATCCACAAAGCAATGTCTCCTTGGACCCCATGCCTCCTTACTTTCTCAATAAGCCTTGCATGGGGTACCTTATCAAATGCCTTGCTGAAATCCATATACACTATATCTACTGCTCTTCCTTCATCAATGTGTTTAGTCACATCCTCAAAAATTTCAATCAGGCTCGTAAGGCATGACCTGGCCTTTACAAAGCCATGCTGACTAATCACCCTAATCATATTATACCTCTCCAAATGTTCATAAATCCTGCCTCTCAGGATCTTCTCCATCAACTTACCGACCACTGAGGTAAGACTCACTGGTCTATAATTTCCTGGGCTATCTTTACTCACTTTCTTGAGTTAAGGTAAAACATCCACAACCCTCCAGTTCTCCAGAACCTCTCCCGTCCCCATTGATGATGCAAAGATCATCGCCAGAGGCTCAGCAATCTCCTCCCTTGCCTCCCACAGTAGCCTGGGGTACATTTCGTACGGTCCCAGTGACTTATCCAACTTGATGCTTTCCAAAAGCTCCAGCACATCCTCTTTCTTAATATCTACATCCTCAAGCTTTTCAGTCTGCTGCAAGTCATCGATACAATCACCAAGATCCTTTTCCATAGTGAATAATGAAGTAAAGTATTCATTAAGTACCTCTGCTATTTCCTACGGTTCCATACAAACTTTCCCACTGTCACACTTGATAGGTCCTATGTTTCTATGTTTCTATTTCAAAATTCCAGCTTCTGCTGATTTTATTTTTATTTTTATCTGGTGCTGGCTCATGTATTTCTGCAGATTTGTAGACTAAAGGAAGATCCAAATGAAAGGTCTTGACCTGAAAAACTGACTGTCCATTTCCCTCCATAGTTACTGTCTGACCCATTGAGTGTCACGACCATTTGATAGTTAAGTTTGTGATGGATTAAATACATCCAACTTTATAATTCTCTCTTCAGACCACCCTAGGATTACTGTGGACAGAGATCTTTCTGAGAGTCATAAAGGTTTCAAAATAAGTTTAATTCGGCAGAGTATTTTTAGTTTTATTCATTTTCAAGATTGTGGTGAACTAGATATACCTGTCTGACTGCTCCTGTGGCTCCTCCCACAGACCCTGCTGACTGCTCCTGTGGCTCATCCCACAGACCCCTGTATAAAGGCGACTGTGGGCTGCTGCTCTCCCTCATTTTCCCCAGGATGTAGTGTTGTTTATTCTTCCAGTCAATAAAAGCCGATATCTCGTTTCCTAAGTCTCAGCGTGAGTTATTGATGGTGCATCAAAGATGAGGCTATTAGTGGCAATCATGACCATCGCTAACTTCTATAGAAGATGGTGGTGATCCACCTTCTCAAGCTGCTTCAGTTATTCTGGTGAAGACATTCCTGCAATTTTATGGAGTAGAAAGATTCAGGATTTAAATGGAACAGCACTGAAGAAATAGCAAAATAATTCCACATCAGGATGGTGTGTGAGTTGAATTGCAACCAGCAGGTAGTAGTGTTCTCATTTTCCTGGTGCACTTGGTGATATAAGTCATAGGTTTGAGAGAGACTCCTGGAGTAGCTGAGGTATTGGCAGTATATTTTGTACACTGCAGACATTGTGGTGGGGTGAATGAATGGAATACTAATCTAGCCGGTTGCTATGTCCTGGGTGGTGTCGAGTTATTGCGAGTTGATCAAGCTCAGCTCATCAGGCTAGGTACACACTATCCATAAAGTTCCTGACTTTTATCGGTGGGAAGAAGTGAATTCACTTCCCAAGAATACCCACGTTCTGACATACACTAGTAACTAAGTACCTTAGCTTTTTGCTTTGGAATAGCTAGAATACAGCAAAAACATACAGGCTGCTCTTTACAGTCTGCCATTCACCACCATCACTCACTACAAATCAGCAGGATTCAAAATCTGGGCCTCTGTACCTCTCTCTGCAACTGGATCCTCATTGGGAGATCAGGGTCAGTGCGGATTGGTATTAATATCTAAGCCCACATCCTTCAGCTGCACCGATAATACAGATGCACCTCAAGTGTGTGTGCTTTGCTGTCTGCACACTCATGACTGCATATCTAGGCACAGCTCAAGTGACGCCGATAAATCTGCCCATGGCAACACTATTGTTAGCATGATCTCAGACAGTGATGAGGAGGTACACAGGAGTGAGATGGTACTGCATCACCAACCTCAAACTTAATCTCAGTGAGACCAATTGTCAGAAAGGGGAAGTCAGGAGAATCCACACCAGTCCTCATTGAGATCTCTGTCACAGATTCACGTTCCTAAGCACCAACACCATAGATCTATTCGAGCCCAACAAGTTGATGCAATCATGAAGAAGGTACTCCAGTGGCTCCACTTTGTTAGAAGGGTGAGTATATTTGCAAGTTCACCAAAGACTCCTGCAAATTTCTACCGACGTATGGTGGAGAGCATTCTTCTCACTGGTTGCACCACAGCAGTATGGAGGCTCCAACAGACTGGATAACTATAAGCTGCAGAGGGCTGTAGAATCAGACAGCTCCATCATGGGCACAGCTCTCCCCACCTTTGAGGACATCTTCAACAGGCGACACCTCAGGAAGGTGACATCCATCATTAACCCTCAACATCTGGGAAATACCCAACTCATGTTGCTACTATTGGGCAGGAGGTACAGGAGGGTGAAGACCTACACTCAACATTTTAAGAACAGCTTCTTCCCTTCCACTATCAGATTTCTGAATGGTCCGTGAATACTACTTTACTGATGCATCTGTGACATATAGGTTGGTGAGGATGAAGTCAAGTGGTTTACTTATCACCTGCAATACCATGTATAACATACAAAGTAAATCTATTATCAAAGCACATACATGTCACCATATACTACACTGATATTCATTTTCTTGCAGGCATTCACAGTAAGTACTATAGAATCAATGAATAAATGCACACAACAAAATAACCAGTGTGCAAAAGACAACAAACTGTGCAAGTACGAAAAGAAAAATACCCAAACTAGTAATAATAAATAAATAAGCAATATATAAATATCGACAATGTGAGATAAAGAGTCCTTAAAAGTAGGTTAAGGGAACAGTTCAGTGATGGGGCAAGTGAAGTTATCCCCTCTGGTTCAAGAGTCTGATGGTTGAAGTGTAATAACTGTTCCTGAACCCGGTGATGTGGGTCCTGAGGTTCCTGTACTTCCTTCCTGATAGTAGCAGAGAGAAGAGCGCATGGGTAGGATGGCGAGAGTCTTTGATGATGGATACTGCATTCCTGTGACAGTGCCATTTGTAGATGTGCTCAGTGGTGGGGAGAGCATTGCCTGTGAGGGACTGGGCCGTATCCACTATTTTTGTAGGCTTTTCTATTCAAGGACATTGATGTTTCCAAACCAGCCTGTGATGCAATCCATCAGTATATGCTCCATCGCAACACTATAGAAGTTAGTCAGCGTTTTAGATGACATGCTGAATTTTCGCAAACTTCTAAAAGAGTAGAGGCACTTGCTGTGCTTTCTTTGTAATGGCACATGTGTACTGAACCCAGGACAGACCCTCTGAAATGATAACACTGAGGAACTTCTAGTTAAGACTGAATGTATGCGACAGATCTCTGGCAGTCAAAAAGCTAAGAAATCTGACAAAAACCATCACTAAAAATACCTTTTTTGAGATAAATTATGTTAAATTATTGCTGCAAACAGTGAAGGGGCAAGTGAAGGCGAGGTGAGTTCAGGGGGTGAGCTGATGTTGTATGCTGCAGAATCATTGCAGATAGAGTTCCAATGCCCCAAGAGTGAGGCTGGATGGCTCAGAGCACTGAAAGGAGGAGTTGGGGCCTGGACAAAGAAGTTTTGATGCTCGGTCAGCTGGCCTGGGTGTGGAATTGCATCGCTCTGGGCACCGAGATGATTGGAGGAGCCTGAGAGAAGTTTCAGGCTGTATGATAGAATTTGGGCTTGAAGCGAGTCGCTGGCAGAGCGGGCGTGGTCTAGGCCCGAAGCCCTTTGCAGCAGCAGTGTCTGGGTCCTAGTGCGAGGTACCTTACGCTGTTTAGGCAATTTAAACACTGGCCCAGATTGGAGGTGAGAGCCAGTTTTGCTTGCTCTCTGTGATCTTCACTGCTCTCTTCAGGGCTCAGAGTCTTTCACTGTTCTGTTGTTGGGTCAGTCTAAACGCCAGCCCAGATAGACTGATAAAACAGGGTGTCGGAAAGAGAACTGATTTCCCTCTCTCTCCCCAGTGGTCATCTCCATGGCGATGAGGCTATGAAGACTGCCCTGTCTGCTATGCTCCATGCCCGCTAATATGATGAACTGATAAGTGAGGCTTTCGGCCTACTCTGGGCTGCTCCCGATTTCGGATCTGAGGACTCATTTTCAGTTTGGAATGCTGTTGATTGCTTCAATTATTTGCAAGATCTTTTTTCTTCTTTCTTTGCACATTGAGAGTTCTTTTATTTTTATTTATATTCTTTTCTTTCTTTAATTGGTTACTTTTGGGTTTCTTGCTTTGGGGCTACCTGTGAACAAGCAAATCTCAAGATTGTATCATTTTTTTCTCTGATAATAAATGAATCTTGAATTTGAAGTTGTTGACTCTCTCCATCTCTGATCCCCTGATAAGGACTGGCTCATGGACCTCCGGTTTCTTCCTCCTGTAGTCAATAATCAGCTCCTTAGTCTTGCTGACATTGAGTGAGAAGTTGTTGTTGTGGCATCACTCAGCCAGATTTTCAGTCTCCCTCCTATATGCTGATTTGTCACCACCTTTGATTTGGCCAACGGCAGTGGTGTCATCAGCAAACTTAAATATGGCATTGGAGCTATGCTTAGCACAAAGCACAAGCAAAAGCAAGTACTAAGTATAAAGCAAGTAGAGCAGGGGGTTAAGCACACAGCCTTGTGGAGTGCCAGTGCTGATGGTGACTCTGGAGGAGATGTTGTTGCCAATCTAAACTGGCTAGTGTCTGCAAGTGAGGAAATTGAGGATCCAGTTGTAAAAGGAGGTATTGAGACCCAAGTCTTGGAGCTTATTGATTAGTTTTGAGGGGATGATAGTATTGAATGCTGAAATGTAGTCAATGTACTGAGACAGTAAACCCTCACAAGGCGGAAGGTCCCGATGGAGTACCTGGTAAGGCTCTGAAAACCTGTGCCAACCAACTAGCAGGAGTATCCAAGGAGATTTTCAACCTCTCTCACTTGCTTCAAAAAGGCAACAATTATACCAGTGCCACAGAAGAATAATGTGGGCTGCCTTAATGGCTATCACCCGGTAGCACTCACATCAATGGTGATGAAATGCTTTGAGAGGTTGGTTATGACTAGACTGAACTCCTGCCTCAGCAAGGACCTGGACCCATTGTAATTTGCCTTTCGCCACAATAGGTCAATGGCAGAACCTGGGCCTCTGTACCTTCCTAACCAGAAGACCACAATCTGTGCAGATTGGTGATAACTGTGTAGCTAGGCATAGCTCAAATATCATCTATAAATTTGCTGATGATACAACCATTGTTGGTAGATCTCAGATGGTGACAAGAGGGCGTATGGGAGTGAGATATGCCAACTAGTGGAATAGTGCCGCAGCAACAACCTGGCACTCAATGTCACTAAGACAAAAGAGCTGATTGTGGACTTCAGAAATGGTAAGACAAAGGAACACATACCAATCCTCATAGAGGGATCAGAGGTGGAGAGAGTGAGTAGCTTCAAGTTCCTGGGTGTCAAGATCTCTGAGGATCTAACCTGGTCCCAACACATTGATGTAGCCATAAAGAAGGTAAGATGGTGGCTATACTTGATTAGGAGTTTGAAGAGATTTGGCATGTTAACAAATACACTCAAAAACTTCTATAGTTGTACCGTGGAGAGCATTCTGACAGGCTGCATCACTGTCTGGTATGGAGGGACTACTGCACAGGACTGAAAGAAGCTGCAGAAGGTTGTAAATCTAGTCAGCTCCATCTTGGGCACTAGCCTAAAAAGTACCCAGGATATCATTAGGGAGCGGTGTCTCAGAAAGGCAGCGTTCATTATTAAGGACCTCCAGCACCCAGGGCATGCCCTTTTCTCACTGTTACCATCAGGTAGGAGGTACAGAAGCCTGAAGGCACACATTCAGTGATTCAGGAACATTTTCTTCCCCTCCACCATCAAATTCCTAAATGGACATTGAAGCTTCGGACACTACCTCACTTTTTAAAAAATATACAGTATTTCTGTTTTTGCATATTTTTTTAAAAATCTATTCAATATACGTAATTGATTTACTTGTTTATGTATTACTACTTTTTTGATTTTATTATTTTTTCTCTGCTAGATTATGTGTTGCATTGAATTGCTGCTGCTAAGTTAACAAATTTCACGTCACATGCCAGTGATAATAAACCTGATTCTGATTCTGAAGAGCATCTTGATGTATGCATCTTCACTGTCCAGATGTTCCATTGTGTGAAGAGCCAAGGAAATGGCATCTGCTGCTGACCTGTTGTGACAGTAGGCAAATTGGAGTGGAACCAAGTCACTCATCATGAAAGAGTGAGTATGTTTCATCACCAACCTCTCAAAGCCCATCTGACAGATCTGTCCTTCAGGACTTTGCTAGAGTAGATTCTGTGTTCTTGCTACTTTCACCATTTTATTCCAAGTGTTTTCGAACATGGATTCAATAGCTGAGGGCGGACAGTAGTGGTAATTTAGGTTTGACCTGAAGACATGAGACTACATGGGATCTGGAGACAATGTCAGCGATACTCTCTCCAGTCTGTGTAGCACTGTGCTGCTACCTCTGGTGATGTAACAGGATCTACCTAATGACAATGACAGGGTAGCTTGCTGCTTTCTTTATAAGATACAATTCTAGGGGTGTGAATATGTCAGGCTGTTGTTCAACTAGCTTGTGGAACAACCGTCCTAATTTAATACCAGTTCTTGAAGATGTACAAGAGCGAATACAGATGCCTGACATTTTCTGGGCAGAGCACCAACCAGATAGTTTGGACTGCTCTGTTTTTTAAGGTCAAGGTCACTGTCACCCTAGATCATCCTAGGTGTCAGTAGATGAACACGGTCATGTATTTGCTCAGGAAGTTCCAAGTGTCATACCACAGTTCAAAACAAAATCCCTCAACTTGGATAAAGGAACGACATGAGTTTCTGACTATAGGGAAGCTCCATGTTCTTGCTCACTTTACAAGAATCAGCTTACCACCAGATCAGTTCCACCTCGTTGAAGGGAAACTACTGAGAGGGCACAGATCAGCGGGAAGTGCAGCATGTGATATGCATACGGTAAGGGTTAACTAAAAGCAAAGACATGATTCTCCAGAGGTGTTGCCTTGGGTGTTGGTTGAAGAATAAGTGTTGGACAAGGCACCATTTAAAAGACTGTCATTCTCCTTAAATGGCACCATGGGATATCTAATATGCACAAGGCTATGGGAGAGATGAGATCTAGTGATGTCTTAACTGAACAACAGAACATCCCCAGTGCTGCGGGAGCCTCCTCCCACTACACTGGCACGGATTTCACCATCTGCCTCCCCCTAATCTTTTATACTTCCCCAGCCCGAACATCACATTCGACCCTTCTCCCCCTCCTCTCTCTTCATAGCTCCATCCCACTATGCTATACTCCCCTGAGACTCCTCTTCCACTACACGTGTCCGACTTTGTACCTGACCCAGTTCCAATCCCTGTTGGGATTTTACCATTCCTGATCCCTGAACTCCCCTTCTGCAATGCAGAGCACTCCTCAGGAGAGACCTCACTTTCAAAATCTTTCACCCACACTTCAACACGTTCTGGGCCTGTTGTGATGGCAGCCCTTCCATCATCTTTGCCTCCATGCTTAATTCATGATAAGAAATCCTCACCCTCCAATGATGACCCTTCCTCTTAACCCTCACACTCCTCTTCCTTACGGACAATCCCCTTCTGGCCTTTTACATTCTCTTGACTCATCATTTCCAACTGTCCCAGTCAACTTGACTTCTCTACTCTCATCCCCTCTAGGTGAGCAGTTCTCAACTTGCCTCTCAGCAATGTTTCATCATCAAACCCACAGGCATGGCAGCATCACTGCGGTCTGGTGGATGGCCATTATCCTGCAGAGGGTAGATAGCTCTTGGAAACCCCCTGACATCTGTCCCAGACCATGATCCCATCAATGAACAGCAGATCACTTCTTCACAGTCTTTGACCTGATTGTACCCCAACTCACTGTTTTCTGCTTTTATCTCCTTTTCAAGATTTCCTTTCTATTCTGGT
This sequence comes from Hemitrygon akajei, assembly GCF_048418815.1. Classification (NCBI taxonomy): domain Eukaryota; kingdom Metazoa; phylum Chordata; class Chondrichthyes; order Myliobatiformes; family Dasyatidae; genus Hemitrygon; species Hemitrygon akajei. The sequence goes on from NC_133128.1 coordinate 151,853,442, forward strand.
AGACCCACTATTTTTGCCTCAGACCTCAGCTTTATCCTTTCTTTTGTTCATTCCATCCCACTTACCTCCATAAAACCATAAGACATTGGAGCAGAATTAGGCCCATTGAGTCTGCTCCACCATTCCATCATGGCTGATCCTGGATCCCACTCAACACCATACATCTGCCTTCTTGCCATATCCCTTGATGTCCTGACCAATCAGGAAATGATCAACTCCTCCCTTAAATATACCCATAAACTTGGCCTCCACTGCAGTCTGTGGCAGAGCATTCCACAGATACACTACTCTCTGGCTAAAAAAACTCCCCTTACCTCTGTTCTAAAGGGTCACCCCTCAAATTTGAGGCTGTGCCCTCTAGTTCTGGATACCACCGCCATAGAAAATCATGCTCTCCACATCCACCCTATCTAGTCCTTTCAACATTTGGTAGGTTTCAATGAGATCCCCACACAGTCTTCTAAATTCCAGTGAGTACAGGCCCAAACCTGCAAAATGCTCCTCATATGTTAACCCCTTCATTCCCAGAATCATCCTCATGAACCTCCTCTGGACTCTCTCCAATGATAACACATCCTTTCTGAGATATGGGGCCCAAAACTATTGACAATACTTTAAGTGCAGCTTGACTAGTGTCTTATAAAGCCTCAGCATTTTCCCTTGCTTTTATATTCTATTCCTCTTGAAATAATGCCAACAATGTATTTGCCTCCTTTACCACAGAATCAACCTGTAAATTAACCTTCTGAGAGTCTTGCATGAGGACTCCTAAGTCCCTATGCCCTCTGATGTTTGAATTTTCTCCCCATTTAGATAATTGTTTGCACTATTGTTCCTTTTACCGAAACGCATTATTATACTTGTCCATCTGCCACCTCCTTGTCCATTCTTCCAATTTGTTGAAGTCCTGCTGCGATCGCATTGCTTCCTCAGCACTACCTACGCCTCCGCCTATCTTCGTATCATCCACAAACTTTGCCACAGAGCCATCAATTCCATTATCTAAATCATTGACAAACAATGCAAAAAGCAGCAATCCCAACACTGACTCCTGAGGAACATGATTAGTCACCGGCAGCCAACCAGAAAAGGCCCCTTTTATTTCCATTTACTGTCACCTACCTGTCAGTCATTCTACTATCCATGGCAGCCTCTTTCCTGTAATACCATAGGATTTTATCTGCTAAGAAGCCTAATGTGTGGCACCTTATCAAACACCTGAAAATCCAAGTAAATGACATCCACTGCCTCTCCTTTGTTCACCCTGCTTGTTACTTCCTCAACACCTTTCATATCCTTTGCTATAATGACAATTTCTGATTCCCTAGCCCCAGCATTCATCTTCACCATGGATGTCCAGTTTTTAAGCACCTCTAGCCCCCTTTTGTGTTGGCACATGGCCAAGTGGTTAAGGCATTGGTCTAGTGATCTGAAGGTCGCTAGTTCGAGCCTCAGCTAAGGCAGTGTGTTGTGTCCTTGAGCAAGGTACTTAACCACACATTGCTCTGCGACGACACCGGTGCCAAGCTGTATGGGTCCTAATACCCTTCCCTTGGACAACATCGGTGGTGTGGAGAGGGGGAGACTTGCAGCATTGGCAGCTGCCAGTCTCCCATACAACCCTGCCCAGGCCTGTGCCCTAGAAACGTTACAAGGTGCAAATCCATGTTCTCACGACACTAATGGATGCCTATATCCCCCTTTTAGGAAAGTCACATGGCGTTCTATTTCAATGTGGAATGAAGATCTAACCATATCTTCTCCACTAATTCACCTAACAGAATGTTGTTACACTGAATAACTTCTCTTTTGGTTCCTGTCACTTTCAGGAAATCATAGGTGTAGCCTTGGGCTCTCCCATGGGCACTAACCATGTCTGCCTTTTTGCTGGCCTTGTGGAAGAATTTCGTCCCAAAACCTTTTCTGGCACCACTCCCCAACTCTTTTTCCCACATCAACAGCCCCATTGATGCTGTTTCCTGCACTCAATTTTATCATCTTTGTTATTAACCTTCACCCCCCTTCAAGTTCACTTGGACCATTTCTGACTACTCTTTCCCTTTTCTTGATCTCCCTATTTCAGCTGCAGGAGACAAATTATCCACATACACTTACTATAACCGATCGACTCTCACGATTACCCCGACCACACTTCCTCCCACCTAGTCTCTTGTGAGAACGCCATTCTTTTCTCTCAGTTTGCCACATCTGTTCTCAGGATGATGTTTTTCACATCAGGGCATCTGAAATAGTGTGAGGGGAACTTGTCATGAGTAACTGTCTTCCTCCTGGTACTCCTGTGGCTCAGTGTAGCAGAGGCTGCCTATGAGACTGGCACTGGGCAGGCCTAAGCGACTGTTGCATCTGCTCGGTGCTGAGGTGAAGCGCTCAGGCTGCACCATGGAAGACCCAATGAGCTTGTGCCAATGCTGGATCTCTGCACAGACTGTCTGCATTCTATGTTGCCTCTCTTCACCTCCTACGATGAAAGCTGCTGTTCGCCTCAGCTCCCACCACGTTTATTTTGCCTAGAGCTGCAGAGCGTTATTAAAACTGGTTAACGACTGCTCTGCATGTGACCACAAGAAACTGCATAAAGGTGTGGACCCAGCACAGCACATCACAGAAACCAGCCTCCTCCCCCAATCCAACCCCCCCCCCCCCCCACCCGCCATGGACTCTGTCTGCACTTGCTGCCTCAGTAAAGCAGTCAGACTGATCAAAGATCCCACACACCCTAGACATTCTCTCCACAGAAGAGCAGGCTGAAGGATAGCTGATATCCCACTGTTATATGACTATTGAATTGTTCCCTAGTTTAATAATATTGACTCTTGACCTCATAACCTACCTTGTATGACCTTGCACCTCATTATTTAACTGTGGCTGTTACGCTTCATTCTATGCTCTGTCAATGTTTTACCTTGTATCAACGCAATGCACCGTATGAACGTAAGCAAGACAAGCTTTTCATTGTAACATGGTACGCCTGATAATACCAAACCAATTCAAATTCCAAGTCTCTCTGCAGGAACAAGCAGCTACTGTCTGTTAGCACCTGCAATGATCACCCTGGCTTGCCCAACACCACTTCTCAGAGGATGTCTCCCCACCCCAAGCCAAGGGTGTTTCCCTTCCATAAGGGAAAGTACCAGAAGAAAGAAGAGGCCTATGGAAGAGGAGTGACCATATTAGCTGGCCAAATGTTCTTGAAATCATATTTAAGAAACAGCTTTATATGGCACAACCCCAGTGCTATTCACAGAAGAACATCTAAAGATAGTAACAAGTTCATTACTATTAACGTATAAGCAACAAATTTTAAAAACACATAGTTGTAAGCTTTGTTGCAGTTATAGTCACTAGCAGAGATTCCACAGATGAAATAATTTCATGAATGTTTCTGAATTCTGCCTTTGTTTTACAAAAGATCAGAATCTGAATCAGGTTGATTCTCACCGAGGTGGTACAAGTAAATAAGTAGTGTAAACAGCAAAAAGAGCAAAAACAGTGTGGTGTCAATATCAAAATGGACCAAAAACATACTTTGACTACTGTCTGAAATAGTCTTCAGTTCTTACTGACTTTAGTAATTGGAGGAACCCATGGAACATATTAATATAGTAAACATTCCAAGCACATGCTCTCTTCTCATTGTGTTACCACCAAGGAGGAGGTACAGGAGCCTGAAGACACACACAACATTTCAGGAACAGCTACTTCCCTTCTGCCATCAGATATCTGAATGGACAATGAACCCATGAATACTACCTCAATATTATTTTTTGCTATCTTTGTACTAATTACTTAATTTTATATATATATATATATATATATATATTTGGGACAGCTCTCAAAGAATGAAAACAAATTGAGCAAATAGCCAGGTTTCCCTTCATTTATTTGTGACAATATGCCACTTAACTGGGACAAGAGACTGTTGTTGAACATTTTCTAACTAGCATCAGCCGTGTGCATGTTGTGTGGCCATTAGACAGTACACCGTGCTTAGAGTGAACAGTTTTTAAATAGAATCAATGCGTGAGTTTGTGATCAGAAAGCAGAGATTTTTGTCACTGATAATCAGCAAGAAATAACCGGTAAGACAATTCAGAGTTGTTAAGCTCACTGTGGTTTCAAGCATTCAGACTTGAAGATGCCAGAAGCAGTCGGGAATGAAAAGGAAACAATTTCACTACTTCAACAAGTTAGGGACTACAAAGAATTTGAAGGTATCAGCAATTGTCTTGAATGTTAACTTTGGTCCCCACCGGACACTTAGCTCTAACCCGTGGATCCGAGTAACTTGCTGCATGTGGCAAATACAGATCATACTTAGAACGATCTTGCAATAAGCCAATCGATAGAGTCAATCATCTACCATTCTGGTGGCAGTAATCCTTTAAAATTCTGATAGAATATGCTCCCAGCATTTCCTTATCTAATATATTAATTAAATCTGGCATTGTCGATCATGCTGTGAACACTATGGCTTGTTTAACAACAAGTATAAGAAAGGGATAACACCTGAAATTATTTCCTTAATTTTCAAAATGTATTCACACTTACTGCTTCTGCTTTGTCCACGGAAAAATCTCAGACATTAATGATTAACATCCCCACTGTGATGGCTTGTTGCAAATATCACAGTGCGCATCATTATTTACAGTTCTTTAGGTAGCAAAACATACAATTTCTATCAGCAGTATCACTGAGATATGCTAAAACATGGGTTGCAGTTTGATGAAAATATCACTTGCTTAACAGGTACAAGACCATAACCATCTCTAATGAAGGCACCACTTCACCTCCCCCTCAATGATCTTTGATGGTAGCCACTATCAACACCATGGAAGGGTCAGTTGGGATAGCCATGTAGATGCTCTGGATGTGAAATCAGAATAAAGCATCAATATCTGTTATTCTGAGTTTAACTGATTCAGTCAAGCCTCTACGTCACCAACAGGGTTGGGAGTGTGATGGAATACTCCCCACTTACCTTGATGAAAGCAACTGCAACAATATTCAGGAAGACTTGCACTACTCAGGAAGACTAAAATTTCACTCATCTCCCTAAGAGCCTAATATTTGTGGAATGATAGGACCAATTTTAGAATTGGACATTTGTGAAGTAGGTCAAATCAAAGAGAACACAGATGGAAAGAACGAATGGTTACTACAAACACCATTTTTAAATTTTACATTTATTAATCAGAAAGGTTGAAAAAAATTAGGCAGTACCGGCCACAAACCATCTTCCAATCTGACTGGTGTTTATTTTCAGACAGAAAGCAGTGTCCAAAATAATGTAGTTAAATCTTTTAACATCTGCAATGCTGACAAACGCATTCACTATTACTCCCCTCCTACAGCAATTCTCTCCATGAAGTTGTTTTCCTTCTTATATTAAATTAGTACCTAGCATTGACGTTTATTAATTCAAAGAAAACATGTACAGCCAAATTATATTATTGGTAATGATATTGTTGTATTTTGCTTAGGATTAATTTTCACTTCCAAAATGAGATTCAAATAGAATATATTAAAATTAACTAAACCCAGGGACTTAATGAACTCTTAGGATTTCTACATGGCGACAACAATAACAAGTGTAAAGACAAGATAATTCACTTTGGCTGAAGTTTGAGTTTGTAAAGTGAACCAGATCAGTTTCTACGCATTACGCTGAGGTTAAGTTAATGAGGTCAGCCATGTTCATTAACATCTGATTTCAACCGCCAAGGGGTGAGTTGTGTCTGTAATGTGCGAGTGAATTGGTACTTTCAAGGTGGGCTTTGCTTTGGGGTTTGAGCCAGATTAGATTTAACTGGAAGAACTGTAATTTCTTGTCATGCCTACTGTACATTGTCAACCAGCCATTGAAAAATTAATCCTGATATATTTATCTTACTGCTAGTGGCAAAAATTCCACTTCTATCAAGGGGTTTAGACTCCTAATTTAAATTCAAAAAGAGTCATAGGAGGCGGTGGCCAAATTGTGATCAGAATGTACCTTCGGTACTGCATTCGCTCCATGCACGATGAGACACACAGAACATGAGCAGGCGGTTCCTAAAGATAGAATCATTCTGAAGAAATGAGTGAAGAAAACTTGGTGAGGTCTGGGGTGTGGTGTGGGGGGGGGGGGGGGTGAAGAGAAAAGATTCTTTCTGGATGAATGAACCAAAGTGAGCTCAAGGGTCTTTTTCATGTCTAATTACTTTATGAACTCATTGGCTTTCGGCCTGAATTCAGGGCTGATAGTGAGCTGTCCTTTCTAATGAAGCCAGCCAGCATTTGATACTTTTCAAATTGACATGTACCAGAAAGTGAATGTGACCATGAAGCCAATTGTCTCGCATTTCAATAAATTTATGCGCTTGTGTTTATTTATTTCAAGTAATTTCTGAGAAGAAGGAACTGGATTAAATACATTAGGAAATATGCATTCTTTCTTACTGACCTATTGTTACAACTGATTTTCCTTAATTAAATGCTATTCATTGAACCAGCTTGTTCTAAACTTTTAGAACAGAGTCTGAATCATCCTAATTTATGCAGTTTGCCCTGTGATTTAACGTTTGTCCAGACCTGAAGAGGTTGTGTACAGTTGCAGCTTACCCCAGTAGCTCGCTGAAGATAGTTTTGCTGTCAATGAGCTCAGTGAATCATTGAGAGAATCACAATGGTCCCGATCCACTCTTAACTCAATAACACATATATTGATTTTTCAATAGAGTCATTTGCATGGGAGTCAGTGTAGACCTTTAACTTGATCTTTGATGATTATCATAAACTATTTAAGTATCAGGTCAGAATTATGGCAAGGATATCATGCAATAGATGGTTAAATGAGGAGGGAACAGAACCCTCCAATCTTAGTCAATAATTAATAAGAATAAAGTCAGTCTACTAAATTCATCATAAAACATTAACAAGAATGCCTGTGAGTCATTTCTGTATGTGCTCTCATTAAGGATAGATACATCCTCACAGAACAATTGATGTCAAAGAGTTAAATAAAACAATTCTGATCAAAGATTATCAACCTGAAAAATAAACCCTGCTTCTCCCTACACCAATACTTCCTGGCTTATTGAACATTTTCTGCTGTCTTTAAAAACATTTGAAGCACATCTTCTCCCAAAATATACCTTAAAATTAGTGCTTTATAATTAATTAATTGACTTATTTAGAGATACACCACAGGACAGGCCCTTCCGGCCCATTGATCTGCCCCGCCCAGTTGCTTAATCACAGAACAATTTACATTGACCAATTAACCTACTAACCAGCACGACTTTGGACAGTGGAAGGAAGGTGGGGCACTTGGAGGAAGCCCATACTCACGTGGAAAGAACGTACAAATTTTCTTATGGAAGATTCTGGAAGTGAACTCTGAACTCTGATGCCCCAAACTGTAAGAGCGTCGCGCTAATCGCTATGCTACCGTGGCGCTCTACATGACATTCTACTGTTATATACTGACTACAGATATCTTTACAGTTTCACTCCAAACATTCCATCAGTGATCAGTCTGAGGTTACTACGCAGAGCCCAGTCCCTTATTTTAATGCCTTTGTCCCTGAAAGCGAACAAAATATATAGTCACACACAAAATGCTGGATGATCTCATCAGGCCAAGCAGCGTTTATGGAAAAAAGTACAGTCAATGTTTTGGCTGAGACCCTTCAGGAAGTGTCCTGGCCCAAAACGTTGACTGTAACTTCTTCCACAGATGCCACCTGGCCTGCTGGGTTCCTCCAGCATTTTGTGTGTGTTGCTTGGATTTCCAGAATCTGCAGATTGTCTGATTTGTGAAATATATGGTCAGTTTGAAGACAGCTGTATGGAAAGAACACACAGTGGAGATAAGACACGGTATGGTCAAGCAGCACGTTTCAATAAATAACAAATTCACCTTAAAAGGCTTTACAGCTAAATCACCCTAAAATAAAACTGTAAAGTTGTTTAATCCTCTTGGTATTTTTGCTTCAGAACAAGTCCAGATGGGCTGCAGCGTTATCATGCATGTGCAGTATTGAATGTAGTTGAAAATACTTAAATACTATAAGCCTGGAAAATGGATCAATTAGCACTTGTTTTTCTGGGCATTATGTGTTCCAGTTTTGACCAAACCCAGAATAGACTGCGCTAGAGATCGTTTCCAGATAGAATAGCGGCAGGCACCACAAAATTAGGCCAGGTATTTCTGTGCATTAGTCACATTAACGTGCCCAGTGTTTTCCCAAGCTAGGTATGCTCCAAATAATGCCATCATTCAAGTAACAATTATTTCCACCCTCACTGATATAATTTGGAGCAGAAGCTCTCAGCTTACCATCATCGGGGAACAGACAGCGTCAAATTGAGAGCACGTCGCACTAGTGTATTATTTTTGAAACATAGAGGGAGATTCTGCTGACCACAGGAGACAAGAAAAGCACCTTCAAAAGGCACTGCAAAGTTCACAGAGTGTGTTACAACTAACAGTGAGAGCTTTCTCCAGCAGTTAGATGCTCAGATTCTGATACAATGAGAGTCTGTGGTAATAATACCAGTGGCGTTGTTGTGGCCACAGATGTCTTCTTGTGCCCTCTTTTCCTAGACTTCCCTACCATGGGAAATAACTTTGTCATATCTAATCTGTTCAGGCCTTTTAACATTTGGAATGTTGATATGCGATCCCCCTCATTCTCCTGAACTCAGGGAATACAGCCCAAGAGCTTTCAGACATTCCTCATAGAGTAACCCTTTCATTCTTGGAATCATTCTCGTGAATCTTCTCTGAACCCTCTCTAATGTCATTATATCCTTTCTAAAATAAGGAGCCCAAAACTGCCCACAATACTCCAAGTGTGGTCTCACGAGTGCCTTATAGAGCCCCAACATTACATCCCTGCTCTTATATTCTATACCTCTAGAAATGAATGCCAACATTGCATTCGCCTTCTTCACCACCGACTCAATCTGGAGGTTAACCTTTAGGGTATCCTGCACAAGGACTCCCAAGTCCCTTTACATCTCTGCATTTTGAATTCCCTTCCCATCTAAATAATAGTCTGCCCATTTATTTCTTCCATCAAAGTGCATGACCATACACTTTCCAACATTGTATTTCATTTGCCACTTCTTTGCCCATTCCCCTAAACTATCTAAGTCTCTCTGCAGGCTCTCTGTTTCCTCAAAACTACCCACTCCTCCACCTATCTTTGTATCATTGGCAAATTTAGTCACAAATCTATTAATCTTATAGTCCAAATCACTGACATACATCGTAAAAAGCAGCAGTCCCAACACCAACCCCTGTGGAACTCCACTGGTAACCAGCAGCCAGCCAGAATAGGATCTTTTTATTCCGACTCTTGTTTTTTGCTGATCAAGCAATGCTCCACCCATGCTAGTAACTCCCCTGTAATTCCATGGGCTCTTATCTTTCTAAGCAGCCTCATGTGCAGCACCTTGTCAAAGACCTTCTGAAAATCCAAGTACACAATATGTACTGCATCTCCTTTGTCTACCCTGCTTGTAAATTCCTCAAAAAATTGCAGTAGGTTTGTCAGGCAGGATTTTCCTTTCAGGAAACCATGCTGGCTTTGGCCTATCTTGTCCTGTGCCTCCAGGTATTCCGTAAACTCATCCCTAATCGATTCCAACAACTTCCCAACCACTGATGTCAGACTAACAGGTCTATAGTTTCCTTTCTGCTGCTTCCCACCCTTCTTAAATAGCGGAGTAACATTTGCAATTTTCCAGTCATCCGGTACAATGCGAGAATCTATCGATTCTTGAAAGATCATTGTTAATGCCTCTGCAATCTCTCCAGCTACTTCTTTCTAGACCCGAGGGTGCATTCCACCAGGTTCAGGAGATTTATCCAGCCACAGACCATTTCACTTCCTGAGCACCTTCTCAGTCGTAATTTTCACTGCACTTACTTCACTTCCCTGACATTCCTGAATGTCTAGTATACTGCAGATATCTTCCACTGTGAAGACTGATGCAAAATACACATTCAGTTCCTCTGCCATCTCTGCATTTCTCATTACAATATCTCCAGCGTCATTTTCTATTGGTCCTATATCCACCCTCAACTCTCTTTTACCCTTTATGTGCTTAAAAAAGCTTTTAGTATCTTCTTTGGTATTAGTCGCCAGCTTCCTTTCATAATTCATGTTTTCCTTCCTAATGACCTTCTTAGTTTCCTTCTGCAAGTTTTTAAAAGCTTCCCAATCCTCTATGTTCCACTAGCTTTGGCTTCCTTGTATGCCCTCTCTTTTGATTTTACTTGTCAGCCACAGAAGAGTCCTTCATCCATTCAAAAATTTCTTCTTATTTGGAATATATCTGTCTTGCACTTCCCTCATTTTTCGCAGAAACTCCAGCCATTGCTGCTCTGCCGTCCTTCCTGCAAATCTCCCTTTCCAGTCAACTTTGGCCAGTTCCTCTCTCATGCCATTGTAATTTCCTTTATTCCACTGATGTACCAACACATTGGAGTTTAGTTTCTCCTTCTCAAATTTCAAAGTGAACTCGATCATATTGTGATCAGTGTTCCCTAAGAGTTCCTTAACCTTCAAGTCTTTTATCACTTTCGGATCATTGCACAACACCCAATCCAGCACAGCCAATCCCCTAGTGGGCTGAACAACAAGCTGTTCTAAAAAGCCATCCCTTACACATTCTACAACTTCTCGCTCTTCATGTCCAGTACTGGCCTGGTTTTCCCAATCCACTTTCATGTTAAAATCCCCAACGATTATCATGACATTGCCCTCTGACGTGCCTTTTCTATCTCCTGCTGTAATTTGTAGTCCACATCCCAGCTGCTGTTTGGAGGCCTGTATACACCTGCCATTAGGGTCCTTTTACCCTTGCCATTTGGTAACTCAATCCATAGAGACTCTACACCTTCCGATCCTATGTCATCGCTTTCTAATGATTTAATATTATTTCTTATACACAGGGCCACACCAGCCTTCTGTCTACTATATCCTTATATGGATACATCTTTCCGTTACACAGTATATCTCTTGGACATTCTCCTTGAATTCTCTCTTCAGGACACCTCCCTTTTTCTACCTATGTCATTGGTACCAACGTGTACCAAGACTTCTGGCTGTTCACCCTCTCCCTTCAGAATACTCTGCACCCGATCTGAGACATCCCGTACCCTGGCACCCGGGAGGCAACATACCATGCAGGTATCTCTTTCAGGCTGACAGAGCCTCCAGTCTGTTCCCCTCACTATGGATTCCCCTATGACTACCACATTCCTCATCTTCTTTTCTCCCTTCTGCCCAATGGAACCAGGCTCAGTGCCAGAGACCTGACTGCTGTGATCGTCCTCAGTCAGGTCATCTCCCTCAACAGCACCCAAAATGAGATAACGATTACTGAGGGGGATGGCCACAGGGGTGCTCTCTACTGTCTGAGCTCTTCCCTTCACTCCCCTGACAGACACCCACTTATCTAACTCCTGTAGCCTCGGGGTGACTAACTCCCTGTAGCTCCTATCTATCTCCTGTTCACTCTCCCTAATAAGCAGTAGGTCATCAAGCTGCAGCTCCAGATCCCTAACACGGTCTCTCAGGAGCTGCATCTCTGTGGCCATCTAGGAGTCTGGAAGATTCCCAGGATTCCCACATCTGACACCCAGAGCAATGTACTAACCCTACACACATGCTCTTTACTTCTCTAAAAAATAATGGAAAGAAAATAAACGGTCCACTCACCCACTTACCTCGCTGAAGCCCGAATGAGCCAAAGCCCTATCACTCTGCCTCAGATCACTCCATCGATGACTGCTCTACTAGGCAGTGTCTCCCTTTTATGCCTGAACCTTCCCTGCTATCTAACTCACAGTTGGTGCTCTGGTTATAGCAGCTGATAGGCCACGTACAATGGACAAACGCTCTTGAAGCTCCCTTTATAAATAACCGCCACCGACCTGCGAGAAATCCCTCTTGGTAAAGCTCTGTTGACGCCACTGATAGGCCACGTACAATCAGATTATATTTTGAAAGCTCAGGTTTTCCACTGGTAGGATATTCAAACCTCTGTGGAAAGTCTGACAGCCACAGTCTGGTTTCTCAACTGTTCTTTCTATTGGGGTCAAGGACTCTTTGAGTCGCGACCTGCTCTTTCTAAATGGATGCAGTGGATGTTGCTGCGCCTCCCATTTTCTGCACCATCAGAAAGGCCACCCAGCCACTGTATAAATGAAGACAGTATTTAATTGACTACGACATCAGTGAGGTAAAGGTGGTGTTCCACGTAGTGAGGGCTGGCAAATTTGCTGGCTTCCCTCAAAAGCAGGCAGCCATTGGCTGGAATTTAGGGGCCTATGAGATTGCTATTAATAGCTTAGAATTTTTTTGAGGTATTAAAGTGCAGGCGTTATGAAGTGGCCTCATGGAAATGGATCTTTCAAGGAAATCCAGATTATTTACTAATACTAAAGTAGTTTGCAATCCGAGTCATTTTTAGTGGCTGAAACTTTCCAAAAAGTATTGTATCTGGAACACATGCTTAACCTCTGCTTCCGTGGCTTCTCCCACCAGGATGTTCTCCAACCCCAGCAGCTGAGTAACAAGCATAACAGGAGCCAGGCACGTGCCAGGAGTGTTACCAAAACACTGCCCCCCCCCCCACCCGGGGCAGATATCGTCACCTCCACCAGTCTGGGGGATACTTGGAGCATAACCCTGGAAGAAACAGAGGTTGATTGCTGCACTGTCTAACAAACTAGACACAACAGCAAGGTACCTAAAGAATAGCAGCAAGAAGACTCAGAGATGCAGATACATGAGGCCACCAGAAGGCTGTCCCTGATCTACATCCAGAGCCTTATCTCCAAGCTGAGCAGAGACTGCAGGCATTCACCACATGTGATATGAGGAACTATCTTCAAAGATAAATTACTTCAATTATACCCTGCAAAATAAAATCCCCAGTGCACATCGGGCTTCTCATTACACACCAATGTCTTATACGGATAATCAGCTGATTGACCACATATGAGATGTACATCCTGCGTAATAGCTCGAACTGTACTCTTCAAAGGACAGTGAGTGAATGCACACTGGTTTAATTACTATATTACCAGATTTCTGTATTTTTCACCATATGGGACATTTTGCTTCTACAGAAAAAAGTGATAGCCACTTCATGCCAGACCTGTCTTATGGAGAACCTGGCCCCTTGCTACACAGGACCTTCCTTGAGCCATACATCAGCCAGGACTTTGACATTCTTTTGAGTGATCATTCACTCCCCTTTGCAACCTGCATCTCTCTGTGATTGCTACCATGCAGAATGTGACCATAATGCTAACACTTTTCTCTGAATGCAATGTAATAGCACTTTAGGAGATGCAGAAACTGAGTGAGGTCTCATTGTTAGACATTGTTTTTTTCTGTTTACAAAGAATGATTAGTTTTCATGTATTTTTCCTAACTGGATAATATTAATCAGATTAAAATTATAGGAATGTCTTTGCTAATCAGAGATTTGAGCATTTCTTTTAAATGCAACTATTTAAAGTCATTCTTTTAAGTGCTCTGCCCAACAAAATAATGCAAAGACATAAGGATTTGAGCCCCAAATCTGGACTGGCACTTGAATGGCTAAGAGAATGTGATGCTGTCAGGGTACAGACTTCCATCAAAGACATTAAACTGTGAGCCCACCTGGTCTCTCAGAAAGATGAAAAGGATCCTCTGACACTATTTAAAGAATCTAAGTGAGGTTCTTCCCTGTGATTTATCCTTCACCTACTATCACTGAGACATGTTAACATCTTACTAATTTGAGGACCTTTATGTGCTCAAAATGGCAACTGAATTTCCTACCTTGCGTTAGAGACACTGCTTTCCAATATTTCATTGGCTCCTCATGACGCAAAGGGTACTGAAGTTGTACAACTCTTTGAAATGAAAGCAGCAGCAGAACATCAAACCACATATCTTTTGTAGGTAAGCAATCTCAGAAATATCAGTCTATATTATACAACTTGAGTCTTTGTAATTTGTCGTCCTACTTTCGATATTTGAACCCATGTTATTTTCTGAATTCATTTACCTTGAAATATATGGCCTTGGCAGAATGGCAGTTAACGTCTACTTTAAACAACAATAGGATGTTTTCGATAAAACCACATTGCAAATCATGCAGTGATATGAAGAAATGGGTAGACACTGGATCACACTACTTTAATTTCTTCGCTTTAGCTTATCTTCTGTTCACTTCACAATGTCCCGAGCTGACTGTTTCCATTAGGGGTGGTATAGTGGCACCGCTGGTAGAGATGCTACCCCACAACTCCAGCAACTTGCTTTGATCCTGCCCCTGGGGATTGTCTTTAAGGAATTGGCACTTTCTCTCTGTAGATCTGCAAGGTGCCTCTGGATGCATAGCAGCTATCTCACACACAGATACGTGCATACACTCCCATAAACATTCCCTTCCATCCTCAGCCTCGCAGCACCTGCACCCCTCAGCTCCAGTCTGACACCCACTTTCAAGCTCCTTACATCTCCTTCTCTCCTGGTCCCCCACAGCCAATCACCTCTCCATGACTGCTGCCCACCTTTCTCTCCACTGCCATTCAGTTATAGCCACTATGGTAACTGTAGCCAGTAACCTGACCCAAAGTCTCAGCCCACTTGTAGAAACCCATGGAACATTTTTAGCCACCTACCTGATGCTGTTCAGTGTCAACAGATTAACGCTGTTGACACAGCTGAGCAACAGAATGATATGCATATGTCATTGTTCAATTTCAGAATCAAAATTTTACTTCCACAAGTATATGTCAAGTACTATTCAGTAAAAGCTGATTTAGCGCACTGAACCGCGTGTCTTTAGTATGTCATTTCTGCTGCTTGCCTTTGACAGTGTTTAACACTAGACTCTAAACCCAAACTCCAGAAGGTCAGGGGCCTCAATCCAATTCACCGGATTGTCCTGCTAAATAGCCATGGGTTTATTAGTTTGGAAAAGTTAGCAGTGCAGCCTATTCCCTTGGATCACCAGGGCATGTTTCACATTCTGCTCCTCCAACTGTTCAATTTGTCACCTTCCCCCTCCCAGTCAAAGAAGTCATCAAAAAGACAAAGTCAGCAGGAGTGCCAGGTTTGAATGGAATTCCTTACAGGCTCTACATAAACTGCTAAAGATTCCGTGGAACCTAATGCGAACTGCCTGGAAAAGCCAGCGCGTCCCTGATTATCTTAGAGGCATGGTTTCCGATTACTTCAGTGACCTCCCGATGGGCCTCTCTTTTTGAGATTTTACAATGGAGTGGTAGCTGCTCGAAGTAGGCATTGGAATGGGACATTCCATCTCTCCCATCCTGTTTGTGGCCATCCTTGAGATCATCATTATTGGAGCAGTTCAGGTGTTGGAGGGATAAAGCTACAGTCAGGACCAATTCTTCCTCCACTGAGAAGTGACATGGATGATGTCACAAGCATCCCTCAGACGGCTGCATGCGTAAGAGGTCTGCTGAAAAGGCTGGGCGAGCCAGTGACATGGGCAAGGATGAAGACCAAGTTGCGAAGTTTATCCCTCCAAAAAGGGGTAAGAAGTGACAACATCACATTTGTTGTAGGGGGTGAGAAGGCCCCATTGTTGGCCAGGTATCCCATCCAAAGCCTTGGAAGGCATTTCACCGCAGAGCTCTCTGACTGGCAGGTGGGAAAAGTAGCACAGAAACAGCTCGCAGAGGGTCTCCTCAGAATCAACCAGAGTCAACTACCCGGAAAGTGTAAAGTTCACAACTGTACCAAAGGGTGATGTGGTCTCCTGAAAATGTGTAAAATTCCCTCATCAACAGCCTGTAGGATGGATGAGATAGCCAACTCGTACATCCAGAAATGGCTGGGGCTGCCTCAGAGTTTTTCGGACACTGGCCTCTTTGGGAAGAGCATGTTGCAGCTGCCACTGGGGTACAAGCAGGAGAAAACCCACTGGTCATTGAGCTGAGGGAGCCCGCCGACCCACTGGTGAGGAGTGCCAAGTCTGGTAAGAGCACAGATTGCACCTGCCCAAGATCCCCTTCAGGACCCCTCTCCACAGGCAGATCCCCTCCTTCAGGACCCCTCTCCACAGGCAGATCTCCTCCTTCAGCACCCCTCTCCACAGGCAGATCTCCTCCTTCAGGACCCCTCTCCACAGGCAGATCCCCTCCTTCAGGACCCCTCTCCGCAGGCAGATCCCCTCCTTCAGGACCCCTCTCCACAGGCAGATCTCCTCCTTCAGGTCCCCTCTCTGCAGGCAGATCTCCTCCTTCAGGACCCCTCTCCACAGGCAGATCCCCTCCTTCAGGACCCCTCTCCACAGGCAGATCCCCTCCTTCAGGACCCCTCTCCACAGGCAGATCTCCTCCTTCAGGTCCCCTCTCTGCAGGCAGATCTCCTCCTTCAGGACCCCTCTCCACAGGCAGATCCCCTCCTTCAGGACCCCTCTCCACAGGCAGATCCCCTCCTTCAGGACCCCTCTCCGCAGGCAGATCTCCTCCTTCAGGATCCCTCTCCGCAGGCAGATCTCCTCCTTCAGGACCCCTCTCCGCAGGCAAGGATTGGAACACGGGGGGGGGGGGGGGGGTAAATCTCAGCAGACAGCTGCAGTTCCCTATGGAAATCACCACCATGTCTCACTGTCCAGACATTGTACTGTGGTCCACAGCCACCAAGACAGTCCTCCTCACTGAGTTAACCATCCCACGGGAGGAAGGAGTGGAGTGTAAGGAAGCTGACTGGAGAACCATCATCTACCCTGGGGTGTTAGGATGCCAGGGCCCAGTCAGCACATCGACAACAAGGTCATGGCAGTGACTGGAGCAAGGGTCAGGAGGGCCACCGGAGAGTTGACAGAAGAGGCAGAAAAGGGCAACTTTTGGCCATGGCTGAGCAGGAAGAACAGAAATTGGAGGAACCGATTAACCCCATCGGAAGCTGCAGGGGGTGACGAAGAGATGCCCCTGGCTGATGACCCTGCAGCTGACCTACAGGCAGAGTTGGATGTGTGGCATGCAGCCATGCCAAGCAGGAAACAACATCTTCCTGTAAATCTCGTTACCTTATATATCCTGAATAAGTACATCAAGCTCATAGGCAACTTGATATGATTAAGACAGCAATAAATACAGAACTCAGCTGGTCAGGCAGGATCTGTGGCAGGAGAAGTAGAGCGAGCTTCAAGGGTCAATGCGTTTTCTCTGTTACCAAAGAAGCAAGGTCATCAACTTGAAACATTAACTTTGTTCCTCTCTCCCCTGGTCCTGTCTGACCCGAAGAGTGCTTGAAAACTGGGCCGTGAAACGGAAGGGCAGATTCAAGGGGGTGTGATAAAGGAGAAGGAGAGACTGTGAGAAAAAGAGACTGGCAGTGGATGATCTAGAAATGGCCAGGAAGAAGAATTGGAGAGAATAAAGAGGAGATGAGAGACAGAGAGAGAGAGGAAGAGATACAAGGAGCCTTAAAGGGTATCAGGCTGGGGCTGAGGGGTACAGCTGGTGGGACAGAAAGCCTATAAGGGCTACAGAATGCTTTAAATTCAGACTGAAAAAAAATCAGGAAACCGTAGTTGAGCACTTGACAGAAAAAATGTGTGCAAATGTGTATGCATAGGTGTTGTGTACTCAGAGGGAAGTTACAGAGTTTTAGAGAGGATGTTCGCCAGTTCCATACAGATAGTACCCAGGGTCAGGATTGAAACACATTGCTGGGGCTGTGAGACAGCATCTCTCCTAGCTGTGCCATTTCCACCTGCAAAGCTGAAGTCAAACATTAAGCCACCGTCCAATTCAAATGGAAGACTGCATCAAATGATAATACATCATATGATGAAACCTCTTACATGGATCCAGACTGAGCTGATAATCCTACTCCATTGTACTCATTTTAGCGTCTTGGCCTTTTAATATAATTTCTGTTATTTAACAATTAATACTAACCACGCACGTTGTTCAAGTAATCATAAGGAAATATAATAGGCAATCAAGTTCCTGAGAGAGTGAATGATGCTCAAAGGAAACTGACCTAATTTTCAGATGGGCTGGTCATTCACTGGAAATGACTGCAAACACTGCAAACGAGACAAGTTCTTCTTGTGTGTGATTTATGTGCAAAGAGCAAATACATTTTATGTGTAAAATGTATTGGCACAGATACACCAATAAGATACACACCCATTTTTCTAATCTCCAACAGATATGGAAGCATATTACTCAATGTTTCTGTATAGGGGAGTACAGTAGAACAGTACAGCACAGGCACAAGCCCTTCAGCTCACAGTCACTGTGCTGACCATGATGGCAATTTAAACAAATCCCAACTGTCTACACGCCTTCCTTTGTCTCTGCTTCTACTATCCCCCCTAACAGCACATTCCAGGCACCTCCCACTCTCCATGTAATAAAAAACTTGCCTTGTAAACCTTCCCCTTAAATCTATGCCTTCTGGTGTCCAACATTTCCATTCTGGTGAAGACTCTGACTACTGTCCTTACACTTGCCTCTGAAGATTTTAAATACTGTATTTATAAGACCATAAGACCATGGGAGCAGAATTAGGCCATTTGGCCCATCGAGTCTGCCCCATAGTTTCAACATTGCTGATCCAATTTCCCTCTCAGTCCCAATCTCCTACCTTCTCCCTGCATCCCTTCATGTGCTGACCAATCACGAATCTATCAACTTCTGCCTTAAATACACATTAAGACTTGGCCTGCATAATTACTTGTGGCAAAGAATTCCACAAATTCACCAGTCTCTGGCTAAAGAAATTCCTCCTCATCTCCAATCTAAATGGGCACCCCTTTATTCTGAGGCTGGGCCCTCTGGTCTTAGACTCTCCCACCATAGGAAATATCCTCTCCACATCCACTCTATCAAGACTTTTCACCATCCAATATGTTTTAATGAGGTCACCCCTCAATCTTCTGAATCCTTGTGAACACAGGCCCAAAGTCATCAAACGCTCTTCATATGACAAGCTATTTAATCCTGAAATCATTTTTGTGAACCTCCTTTAAACTCTCTGCAGTTTCAGCACATCCTTTCTAAGATAAGGAGCCCAAGCCTGCTCACAATCCTCCAAGTGAGGCTTCAACAGTGCTTTATAAAGTTTCAATGTTACATCCTTGCTTTTATATTCTAGTCCTTTTGAAGTGAAAGCTAACATCGCATTTGCCTTCCTCATCACAGACTCAACCTGCAAATTAACCTTTAGGGAATCCTGCACAATGATCCGCAAGTCCCTTTGCAATTCAGTTTTTTGTATTTTCTTTCTACTTAGAAAATAGTCAACCGTTTCATTTCTTCCACCAAAGTGCATGACCATACACTTCCGGAGACTATATTCCACCTGCCATTTTCTTGCCCATTCTCCTGACCTCTCTAAGTCCTTCTGTAGCCTCTCTACTTTCTCAGAACTACTTGCCCCGTCACTTATCTTCATATCCTCTGCAAACTTTCCAATAAAACCATCAATTCCATCATCCAAATCATTTACATAAAAAGAACTGGTCCACACACAGACCCCTGTGGAGCACCACTAGTCACTGGTAGCCAGACAGAAAAGGCTCCCTTTATTCCCTCCATTTGCCTCCTGCCAATCAGCCATTGCTTTATCCGTGCTCGAATCTTTCCTGAAATACCATGGGCTAGTAGCTTGTTAAGCAGCCTCATGTGTGGCACCTTGTCAAAGGCCTTCCAAAAATCCAAGTGCATGACATCAAATGATTCTCCTTTGTCTATCCTGCTTGTTGTTTCTTCAAAGAATTTGTCAGGCAAGATTTTCTCTTGAGGAAACCATGCATACTTCAGCCTATTTTATCATCTGCCTGTAAGTACCCTGAGACCTCATCAACTCCAACATCTTCCCCACTACTGAGGTCAGACTAACTGGCCTGTAGTGTCCTTTCTCCTGCCTCTCTCCTTCTTGAAGAGTGGAGTGACATTTACAACTTTCCAGTCTTCTGGAGCCATTCCATATCAGGTTAATCTTTGGCACCTGATGCTCGAGAGAACACAGGCTAAATTTGACCTGCCAAAGTTGCAAAACCTCAGACTTGTCCTGATTTAAGACAGTGAGATTAAAGATTATCTTTATTTGTTATGCATACACAAAAACACTGAAACATAAAAGGGTCACCATGCTTCCCATGCCAAAACAGTGTACACACAATTTTCTAACCCTAACCAATATGTCTTTGGATTGTCACCACCGCCTGCCATTTCTCTGCCCACATTTTCAACTGGTCTACATCTTACTGAATCCGCCGACAAACCTCCTCAACATCCAAAACTCCACAAACTTTTGTGTCATTGGCAATCTTTGAAGTGAGCAAGATGGCAGCGTGATGCAGTTTGCAGCGGCCTCTGTGGAATTGATATCTGTTATTTGTTAAGCAGAGTGCCGTGCACAATCCTAATCTGATGAAAAACAGATGTGGAAGCACGGAGGAACATCCGGAAATCTCCAGGAAGGCCTTCTTCGTTGCTGCTGCTGTTGTGAGGTCCGGGTCTCTGCTGGGAAGAACAGGTCCCCAGTCCTCGGGGTCGCATTGCCGGTGGCCGTTGGCGGGGGCGTCGTAGTGCGCTCGGCAGAGGATGGTGCTCAGGGAGGCTGTGCCGGAGGGGTTGGTTGGAGGCTCGGAGGTTTGATGGACTCGGAGGCCACTATGGTTGGGCTACTTTCACTGTGTGCTGCATCTGCGAGGCTGAGTCTGGCAGCATCTTGTAAGTCCATAGCGGGGGTATTCCCTTCTGCCGCCTGCATGGAATGACGAGTCTATCGGGGACCCTGAGGTCTTGTGGAAACTGTGTGGTGGTTTCTTTTGAACTTACAATCTTTTAACATCTTTGGACTATTTTTACTGTGCCCACGGTCTGTTTTTTTAAAAATCAGTTATGGTATTGTCTACACTGTTGTAACTATATGATAACTATAACTATATGTAACTATGTGGTTTTGTGTATAGGTCTTGTAGCTTTAGTTTTTGGTTTGTTGGGTGGTAGAGTTGGTCTCCTGACTTGGTGTGTCTGGGTAGTCTTGTTTTGTCTGGTGGGTTTGGAGTTCCTTTCCGGGAATGCGCTAAGATGGTAGCACAATATTAATATGCAGCAGCCTCTCCGGACTCTGGATTTGGAGATTACCAAACATTATGTGGATTTTCTGGTGTAGTCTGTTTTGTTGTGTGCTTTTGCGATATCATTCTGGAGGAACGTTGTCTCATTTTTTAACTGCATTGCATTTGTAGTTTCTAAATGACAATAAACTGAAACTGAACTGATTAATCAGCCCACCTACATTTTTTCCCCAAATCTTCTAGTTACATACATCATAAATAACAGACCATTGTGGAACTTCACTATTCACATACTTCCATTTAGAATAATACCCTCCACCACCAGCCTGTCTTCCATGGCAAAGTCTACTAAGTCTCCATGGATATATCGTTCCTTGAGGGACCTAGTGCAAAGCTTTACTAATACCCATTGTACATCATTCATTGCCCTATCTTCATCACTCATCTTTGTCACCACCTGAAAAGCTCAATGAAGGTTGTAAGATGCAACTTCCATCTAGCGAGCCTTAGATCAGAAGAACACTCTCAGCCACTGCCACACTTGGAATTGACATCTGCTTCACTCACTCAAGCTTCTGCCACTTAATGGGCAAAAATAAAACTCAACTGCATATCTCCATCTCCGGCCTTCCCCAAATCCTTACAATCGCAGGAAAACTTTTCTTACACCTCATTGCTGACTGTATCTATATATTAACTCTGGGCTTCATGTTCATTAGCATAGTCAAATTACTGTGAATCCAAACATACGCTAGCCTTGTCCCTTCTTCAGGACTGAGAGGAAGAGGGAAGATGGCCAAGTGAAAAGGTGGGGTGAGGGGAAGGAGGCTGGCTGAAAGGCGATAGGTGAAGCCTGGTGGGTGGGAAAGGTCAATGGCTGGAGAAGAAGGAATCTATTGGCAAGTAGAGTTGAACATAGGAGAAAGGGAAGGAGGAGGGAACCTAGGGGAGAGTAATAGGCAGAGGAGAAGAAGTAAAATGTCAGAGTGGGGAGTGGGGGGGGGGTGGAATTTATTTACCGGAAGGAAAATTGATATTCATGCCATCAGGTTGGAGGGTACCTAGATGGAATATAAAGTGTTGCTCCTCCAATCTGAGTGTGGCCTCATCATGGCACAAGAGGAAGCCATGGACCAACATGTTGGAATGGGAAAGAGGAATCAAAATTAAAAAGTTTGGCCACTGTGAAGTCCTACTTGTGGCAGATGGTGCGGAGGTGCTCATCAAAGTATTCTCCCAATTTACGATAGGTCTCACCAATGTAAAGAAGGCCACTTTGAGAGTACAGAACACAACAGATGACCCAAACTGATTCACAGGTTAAGTGTTGCCTCACCTGGAAAGACTGTTTGGGGCCCAAGAGGGAGGTGAGGGAGGAGGTGAATGGGCAGGTGTAGCAGAACATATGCTGCTTGCAGAGATGTGCCAGGAGGGAGGTTAGTGGGACAAAAGGACAAGGGAATCACAGAGGAAGTGTAACCCCTGTGGAAATCTGGGGGTGGGGGGCGTGGTGGAGGTAAAGATATGTTTAATGGTAAGATCCCTTTGGAGATCCTGTAAAGGATAATGCGTTGGATACGGAGGCTGACTGGGTGGTAGATAAGGACATGAGGTACTCTATCAGTATTAAGGTGACGGGAAGTTGGGGTGAGCACGGATGCATGGGAAATGGAGGAGATGGGGGTGAGGGCAGCAACAATAGTGGCGGGAGGGAAACCCCATTCTTCAAAGAAAGAGGGCACCTCTGATGTCCTGGAATGGAAAACCAAGTCCTGGGAACAGATGTGGCAGAGGAGAAGAAACTTAGAAAAATGTTGGCTATCTATTAATTTCCACAGATGCTGCCTGACCTACTGAGTTCCTCCAGCTTTCTGTGTGTGTTGTTTCAGATTTCCAGCCTCTGCAGACGTACTAGTGCTCAAAATATACTAACCTTTCATCTTTCAAAATATGTTCTACTTTTCCTTTCTCCTCAACAAAGTGGACAATTTTATACTCCATCTGACACTTTCTTACTCAAATACTTATCGGTCTACACACTTCTCTATTGTTGAATTGTCTGCCAAGCTCTGCATGGACAAGAGCATCTTTCTGTAACAATTAATCACTTACTTTATCTAAGCCTCTTTTCTGTAAAGAAGGAACAACAATTTTTGTTAGGACAGAGATTCTGACACTAAGCTCCTTTTTCTCTATATTGCTCTTTTCTAAACATTGAAATTGCACTATGTTCAATAAAACAGCGGCATGCCAGGGATTTAACACTATGCAGCTGATTTTAGTAATCCTATTCTAACAAAGTCGTGCAAAACTATTGCAGTTTTCAAATTTGTTAAAACAATGGATTAATTTGTTCAGGACCTGACAACCTGAAAAGTGAGGCATCATTGAACAGCAATTGTTTTCACTTTGATGAGTGAATCCACGGCACAGGATTTCCTTTCGTGGCTGACATGATTACCTTAATCATGGCCAAAGCATTTTAAATAAAATGCAAAACTCTATAGGTAAATCTTTTGGAAACATACAGCAACTTTACACAGTATGGTGATAGTTCAGTCTACAGGCTATATAAATCTAGACTGATCAAAAAGGCAAAATTACAGAAGTATACCTTTGTTCACAACTACAAAGGTGCTTTTGAATTGGACTGTTTGAGTACAGTGTGGATGTGTTCAATGCTGTAATTTCCATAGTATACGGCAAAAGGCACATTCGAGGCCAGCATGGAAACGCATCAGGCAGTGTTACTCTGGCACCTCACCCAGCGGTGTCAAGAGGCTTGTTTTGAGAGCAAGTGCTGGGCAAAATCACATTTCTGTTCAGTGCTGAAGTGCGAGCCCTGTGGCTGTGTCTTGGCTGCCACAGTGAATGCGAGCTATTGCCAAAAACTGGCAGCACTGCCAGGATCACACGATGTCTTTCAACTCTCTTTGGTGTATTCGTCAGGCCAGGGCTCTCTCCAGTCATGAGATTTCTTCATGGCTACAAGCTCAGTAGCCAACAACCACCAATTTCTGAACAGATGGACACACAGCCTGAACGGAGTTTGCTTTAGAATATAGGGTGTTAAATACCGGTGAGTGTTTGAACTGGAGGACCTAGCATGTTATCATCAATTTTTGCTCTTCAGGATAGCACTAAGCAGTGAATCCGTTCATTAGAGCCCCTCAAAGCCCTCCTGTGCAGAATCCATTGGGTCCTATTACTTGTTCATGCCTTCAGAACCTAAAAGGGCAGAATCACTTTCCCAATTTACTCACACAATTAAGATAGTTGTTCTGCAGGTGGAAAAGGAAACTGGTTTTCATGCTGACTATTTTTATTCCCTACCCTCCCAGCTATGCCAGAAAATTGAGTGAAACTTCAGATATATTGACCATTTTCAACACAGAGAAACATTACAGTTCCGTGAAGTGGTTTGTGCAAGATAGAATTTGATTCCAAGCTAAAGGGAAAGACAATAGATAGGGTAACTAGTTTAGTTAAATAAAAGTTTGAGCAAACAAAGAAAGGAAGAGGTGGAAGACACAAGAATAGACTTTCAGGATTTAGAGTTCAGGCAGTTAAAGACATGGCTATAAGTGTTGGAAGAAACTCATTGGAGATCACACCAAAAGTTAGATTTGGGACTTCAGTAGAATTTGTAGGGTTGAAAAAGTTTACAGATATAGAGCAGAGAGACCAAACCAACTTAAACATGAAAATGATCATCTCAAGTTCAGGCATTGGGAGTTCATGTATGAAAGCAGATCACTGGACTAAATTTCAGACATAAATTTATTGTTGCCAAGATCAATTTTGGAACTAGTTACCTCATTTACAGTAACTGTGCTCCAAGTTTCAGACTGATAGCAAAAAATTCAGAGGACTAGAGCACCTGCCTAAATCATGGCCAAGTTGAATAAAAACTGGCTGGAACACACATTACATGTTATTTACTCACAGTATTTGCAGAATGTCAATAATTCAGCATTTATTGTTTATCTCTGAATGCCCCGACCAGAGTAGCTTTCTCGGCCAGTTCAGTGGGCAGTCAAAAGACAATTGCCGTGGTACAGCTGGATGCACATTTGAGCAGAGTGTGTTAGGATGTCAGATTTCCTTCTCTGAAGCACTCCTGTTTCTTCTGGCTACTCAGTTGCCATGCAACCACACCTGACCAAAACCATGGAGCCACTTGAGGGCTTTCACAGCCAATCCAAACTGCTGAGCTCCAAACAGATTGATAGGTGTTACAACTCATTGGTCAAATACAATCAAGTGCTGAATTTGACACAGGTCTCATTGCACTAAAGAACATTAACTCCATGGACATCAGACTACTTCAGGTGGCTACACCATCTAGCTCTTATTTTTTTGCATTGTACTATTTTTCTATTCTCAGTATTAAATCTGCAAGCCCAATTGCTTCTGAGCAGCAATGCTTCAAGTTTATATGGTTACGTGCAATAAGCTATAATTCACTTTCAATGTTTTCTCTCACTCTGTTTTGGTGTTGTGATTATTTAGAACTGCTTACATTGCATTTCATTTCAAATAGCATAAACGGCATAGAACTCCAGAGATTTTGCATTCCTATAAGTTCATTTTGGAAGAGTTGGATGAAATAGCCTGAATTCATACTTATTCTTTCATTTACAGCTATTTTAAATAGTAATGGAGTTATTACCTGTCTGCGAATACTCTTAACAGAACATGGTAAGTTACTTTGAGACTCCCTCTAGCCCTTCTGAAGAAGATACAGTTCAAATGGGCAAACTGGTCTTGCTTTGTGTGAGGTACTTCACTAACCCCTTGATACTCATTGACTTCAGTTTTTACCAGGACCCCTTGTTTCCACACCTGGTCACATGATACCAAGAGTAGTCACTCTCTCCTCACCTTTAGCTTTCTACATTTTGGCCCAGGTTTAATCAAGGCTATGATGCAATCTGGAGCCAAGTAATGATTGAACGTAAGTGGAAATTTCTCAGGGTGAATTATTCCTGCTTTTCTTTTTGACCAGGACACATCTGGGAAATTATCTACATTGTTGGGTAGATGTCAGTGTTACACCTGCATTAGAATACCTTGGTCAGAGATGGAGATTGTTCTGGAGGGTTAGTCTTCAGCACTATAAGTGGTACCTTGTCTGGTCCAATGGTATTTGAGATATTCAGTGTTTTCAGTTACTTCTTTACATCATATTAAATGAAATTCACTGAATTGGCTGAAAACTGGTTATGGTGAATGCAGAGATCTCAGAAGGAAGGTAGGCAAGATTACAAATGCTTCAGCATTGTAACTTCAGCACCTACATGCTAGACCCAGCTATCAGTGAGGATGGGAATGGTACTGGAGCCTCTTCTACCCATTGTTCACCCGTCCACCACTTTCAGGAATGAGAGGCAGGACTGGAGAGTTTGGTCTGATATGGCAGATATGAGATTGCTTAACTCCATTCCTACATGCTGTATTTGCTTATGAGCAAACATGCAGTCTTGTAGTGCATCTTCAACAGGTTTACACTGTCTGAAGACGCCCTCCTGTACTCTTGAGCAGGTGTTGATCACTGGCTTCATAATAACAATGAAGTAGGGATCCGTGGAGTCAGAACATTACAGACTGTGCTGCTCATTTCTACCGCAGTCAATCGTTTACAAATGATGCCCCATTTTGAAGTATACTTGAAAGAAGTTTTGTGACAGTTCATTAATGGGCATTTTCAAATAGACTGACCCAGTGCTCTCTGGATCTGTTTCCCTTCTTCCACTCTATAAACTCTGCCAAACTCCGTTGCAGCACCAGATCGCTCATTATTAGTTCCCCGGACTTCAGCGTAAACAAATCTCCATCTCAAAATCAGCTGTTACAATACTTTTCAGACATGCTCCTCTTTAACTTGGAAAACTGAAAGGATTTACTAGCGAATTCCAGCTGCTAACTGCTGGCAATGTGATGGAATCATTCAAATTCCAGAGTTTGGAATTGCCCCAAATGGGCCAGTACTTCATCCAAAGACCTGGAATATTTTTATTCAACGGAAAGGCAATGAATAAATGTGATTATTATCTATAATGAATTAATTACATAAGTTCAGTTTCTTCCACCATTACGGATCCAAAACTGATAAAACATAGCAAGAAGGATGATCTCCCAAGGACAAATCCAATGACTTTATCTCTAAAATTAGTATTAGAATCTACACTTTATATAAATCTGCATAAATTGTACAGATTTAAGTAGACTGTAGAATGCTATCAGCTCCATGCAATAAAATGCCTGCGTACTAATGCCAAATTCGAAACGGGACAGCTTGTAAGTAACAACATGCATTATTTATTAGCCGCCAACTGTGCATGAAAGTCATACAAGAGGTCAGGGTGCTTGATCCATCTCATCTGCTGAACATTAGAGTGACTACAAATAGCTCATCTGAGAGCCCTATGTAACTGCAACAGAGGAAATAAAACAGTTTGGATTGTATTAAGAGAGCATCAGAAGAGGGGTAATTTTGTCATGCACAAAACTCCTTCAACAATTCCCTTTGATATTCCTATAATTTCGAAGTGCACAAGGTGGAATTTTTCACTCAAGTATTGCTGTGATGCTGCCACTTTCCCTAATCCCACCCTTTCCCATGGCTTTGCTAATGAAATCACCGGATTAAACAACACAATTCCTGAGAGATCACTCCACTAGAATGCACACAACAATGATGAGATAAACAAAATCCACTTAATTAAAGTTACTAAGCCACTCATTACGATGAGCTACTTTAATAGTTTAAAATGGGAATATTTTGTAACTTCAGCCCTTGAATGCACACTGATGTCTGTTAATGAATCACATCAAGCATTTGGTACCAGAGGACAAAAAGCAAGAGAGAAAAACATACTTCACTGGAGCGGCTTTATGGGCTGACCTGGATGCTATCCTCAGGGCTGGAATAAATAAGTACTGGAAATGACTGCTAGGTATTCCAGGCATACAGCAAGTGTGTCTTACTCTCAAGACCATAAACCATAAAGGATAGGAAGAGAATTAGACCATTTGGCCCATCAAGTCTGCTCTGTCATTCCATCATGCATAATTTATTATCCCTCTCAACCCCATTTTCCTGCTTTCTCCCTATAACATCTGATGCCCTTACTAATCAAGAGCCTATCAACTTCCACCTTAAACCAATGTCGTGGTCTTCACATCCGCCTGTAGGAAGGAGCTCCATAGCTTCACCACCTTCTGGCTAAACTCAACCACTATAGGAAACATTTTCTCCCCAACAACCCTATCTAGACCTTTCAATGAGATCCCCCCTCATTCTTCTAAACTCCAGTGAGTACAGGCACAGGGCCATAAATGCTCCTTATTCATTAACCCTTATAATCCCAGAATAATTATTGTAAACTTCTCTAGACCCTCTCCAATGCCAGCAAATCCTTTCCTACATAAGGGGCCCGAAGCTGCTCACAATACTCCAAATGTGGTCAGACCAGTGCCTTATAAAGCCTCAGCATTATATCCTTGCTTTTATATTCTAGTCTTCCTGAAATGAATGCCAACATTGAATTTGCTTTGCTTACCACCGACTCAACCTGCAAGTTAACCTTTGGCAAAACCCTGCATGAGAACTCCTAAGTCCCTTTGCAGCTTTATTCCTCTACCAGAGTGCATGACCATACACTTACCTCCATTCTATTCCATCTGCCCATTCTCCTCATCTATTTAGGTCCCTCTACAGACTCACTGCTTCCTCTGCACCACCTACCCCTCCATTTATCTTCACATCATCCACAAACTTGGCCATTAACTCATCAGTTCTGTCATCACAATCATTGACATACCGCATAGTTTGAAACTAAAAGACTCCAGCACTGACCCCCGCAGAAGATCTCTTATCACTGATAGCCAACCAGAAAGAGGCATCCTTTATTCCCATTCTTTGCCTTCTGCAAGTTAGTCAATCTTCTTTCCAAGTTAGCATTTTTCCTGTAAAACCATGGGCTCTTATCTTGTTTAGCAGCTTCATGTGCAGCATCTTGTCAAAAGCCTTAAAAATCTGAGAAAAGTACATTTACTGATTCTCCTTTGTCTATCCTGCCTGTTATTTCCTCAAAGAATTCTAACGGGTTTGTCAGGCAAGCCTTCCCCTTAAGGAAACAATTCTGACTTTGACTAATCTTATCATGTGACTCAAAGTTCCCTGAAACATCATCCTTCGTCATCAATTCCAACATCTTCCCAACCACTTTCTTTTGCCTTCCCCACTTCTTAAATTTTCCAGTCTTCTGTAAGCATTTCAGAATCTAGTGAAAGATCACTACTAGTGTCTCCACTGTCTCTTCGCCTGTCTCTTTTAGAATCCTGGGGTGTAGTCCATTGGGTGAAGGTGACTGATTTACCTTCAGATATTTCAACTTCCCAAGCACCTCCTCCCCAGTAATAGCAGCTACACTCACTTTTTCCTCCTGAAACTTTCGAATTTCTAGCAAACTGATAGTATCTTCCACAGTGAAGATTGATGTAAAATACTGACTAAGTTCGTCCCACTATTTCATTGACCCCCCCATTCAATGACCCCACCATCATCTTCCAGCAGTTCACATGCACTCTTGCCTTTCTTTGACTCTTTATATATGTGGGGGAAAAAAGCTTCTGGTACCCACTTCTATATTATTGGCGATTTTACCTTCATATGTATTTGTTTTCACTCCTTATGGTTTTAAGTTATCTTCTGTTGGTTTTTAAAAGCTTCCCAATCCTCTATCCTCCCACTAATTCTTGCTCCATTATTTGCCCTCTCTTTTCCTTTTATTTTATGATTGGAACTATGAAAAGAAAGTTCTGACTTTCAGAACCCCCAGAGAGTAATGACCTCAACAAGGCACCTTTAATGTTGCACTCAGACCTTCCATGAATCCTGCACACCATCATCTTCCTTGTCTTGACATCCATTTTGCCATGGCCTGACAAAAGATTATCAGTCAAAAATGTTAACAGTGTTCTCTTTCTACATATGCTATCTGACCTGCTGAATATTTCTATCTTTTTCTGATTTGATTTCATACTTCACCAATGAGTTGACATTGACATTTATATTACATGTGAGCAAATTCTCCTGATGCAATCTCTACCGTTATATCCCCTGAAGCACTTCAAAGTTAAGGGGCAACAGCAATGATTTGGAATGCAGCATTAGAATCCTCATTCAATTTGAATAATGACATAGTTTCTGCCTTAAACACTGATCCTAGAAGTGAATACAAGGAAACACAGAGGTTTCTACTTTCCTCTGTGACTAAATCTCTTCCATTTAATCGTGTACATCGGTCTATAGACTGACCATTTTTTGTGGTTATTGTCTGTATCCAAATGTATTTATACTTTTTAAAAAAAAGTTATCTCTGTCCCATATTTTGCAATTTTCCATCAAGAGAAGAATTTTTTCAAGTCTATGTGTCCATTTAACAAATAGCTACAATGAGAAAATCTACAATTGTATCCCTTTGAAATCTCAATATTCTTAACAAAAATGTCCAGGTACTTTGTGCAGTTGGTAATCCAATCAGACAATCAGAGATGGAGAGAGTCAGCAGCTTTAAATTCCTCAGCGGTATAATTCTGGAGTACCTATCCTGGACCAAGCACCTAAGTGCAATTACAAAGAAAGCACGGCAGTGCCTCTACTTCCTTAGGAGTTTGTGAAGATTCTACATGACATCTACAATGTTAGAATCAGAATCAGATTTATTATCACTGGCATGTGATGTGAAATTTGTTAACTTGTTAAATGTTGACAAAATTCTATAGATGTGTTGTGGAGAGTATATTGACTGGCTGCATCACAGCCTGGTATGGAAACACCAATGCCCTTGAATGGAAAATCCTATAAAATGTAGCGGATACGGTCCAGTCCATCATGGGTAAAGTCCTCATCACCATTGAGTACATCTACATGGAGTGTTGTGCAGGAAGGCGGCATCCATCATCATGGACCCAATCATCCAGGCCTTGCTTCTTGCTGCCATCATCAGGAAAGTAGTACAGGAGCCTCAGGACTCACACCACTAGGTTCAGGAACAGCTATTGCCCCTCAACCATCAAACTCTTGAACCAAAGGGGATAACAGCACTCAACTTCATTTGCTCCATCATTGAAATGCTCCCACAACCTATGAAATCACTTTCAACGACCCTTCATCTCATGTTTTCGATATTTATTGCTTATTTATTTATTATTATCATCTCTTTCTGTTTGTATTTGCACAGTTTGTTTTGTCGTTTGCACACTGATTGAACACCCAAGTTGGTGTGGTCTTTCATTGATTCTATTATGGTTATTATTTGAGCATGGATTTATTGAGAATGCCCACAAGAAAATGTATCTTAGGGTCGTATATGGTGACATATACGTATTTTGATAATAAATTTACTTAAACAAATAATGGTAAACAAAGTTATTATTTTCATATTCTACATCTCCTGATAAAAACAGTATTTCATCCCCACTCCATGGCTTTACTAATCTAATGTATGTTAAAATACTGCCCCCAAATCCCATACCAGTAAGCCTACTATTAAAGAGTGTCATTATTCCACTTGTTCTCAATGAAAGCACATCACTTCAGATTCTGTAACAGTATTCTTACAACTTTTGTTAGATCAATATCTGGTGAACTTTGCATCTTTTGGGAAATTATTACAAAAACATCTAAGCATCTATTACCTAAACACAAACTATGTAATGTGACATGAATAATGGCTGCATTCCCTGTGAGTGGCATTCTTTCCATTAATATCTGTAGGACAAGATGCTTGGAAATCAGAGGCAACAAATCCCTACTCTTTAGCCTTTTGGAAAATTGCACCACATTTCACAATTGTTCTTGCAATTCAACATAACTTGCACAACACAGAAGAGTGTTTGTATATACAACTGCTAAACCTGTGCTAACCCAGTTGTGACTATTAAATGTTATGCCTCTTCAGCTGTATCCTTCTTGTAAGGCCACAATAGACTTATTATTAGTTTCAATATACATCAGTGAATTTTCATGTACTTTTTAATTTATAGAACAAGACAGAGAGATGAAATTAGTCAAGGACATTGCACAGGGTGCAGGATAATAGGCTGGGATTTTTACAGCAGTCCTTGGATTACTTAGTGAACAATAAGTAATCTATATAGCTTATATTGAAAAGAATAAAAAAAAGGATGTGAGCTTTAGCTGAGCAAATCATGTCTGTTAAATGAAGTTGATCAAAGAAAACAAAATGAGTAAAAGTTGGCCAAGGAAATATGTGTCAAGTGCTTACATGAAGAAAATTTGTCATTTTTAATCATAAATGAGGAAAGGAAGTTAATTAACAAGCCCCACTCATTTATTCATTTGACCAACTTTTCTTCTGCTCCTGGCATGAAGATAAACAATTTTTCATTTAACAAAATGCCAAGTCCCTCAGCTCTTCACTGAACTGCTAGCAAACAAAATCTGACACACTGCCACCAATGGAATTGCTAGGGCAGATGGATAAAGATTCATTGGGAAGTTAGTTTTAAGGAGATTCTTCAAGAAACAGAAGGTTTCAGGAGAAAATTGCAGAGCTTGCCTTGATAGTGAAAGCATGGGCATTAAGGCTGAAGTGATTAATAAAAAATGAGTAAGAAGATGGAGAGGTAAATAAACATGAGAAGTTATTTAAAAAAAGCAAATCAGTGATTGGATAGCCAGGAACTAGGATGACTGGGGCTTGATATTAATTAAGAACATAAGAAAGGAGTTACAGTAAGCCATTCAGCTCCTCACCCTTAATCTGCCATGCAATAAAAATGTGGCTGATCATTTACTTTAATGCCATTTGCCTGCATTAACCACATATCCCATATCCATGCTCAGCAGCTGAGCTTCCGCAGCCCCATCAGGTCAAGAATTCCAGAAATTCTCTGTTCTACAGATGAAGAAATCTATTTTCATTTCTGTCTTGAATGGCCAATCTCTGGCAGCAAACACCACAGACAAGGGAAACTACATCTCCATATCAAGTCTTGTTTAAAAATGATGCAGTAATCATGCTTCTACTTGGCTTGAGTGTCTAGAACTAGGGATCAAAGTTTCAAACTATGGGATCCAGCCCCAGTAGGGTAATGGATCTTGGGAGTTCTATACTCAACAAGGCCACGAAGATTCAGTTGCTAAGACAAAGAACATCAGGTTATTAGGTATCAAGCAAAATTGGGTCTGTGCAGGAAAATGAACCATGATTATACTTAATGTCGAAAACATTAAGAATATTTCATAAAGATTATGTCTCATTCTTTTAATTACTACAGTGTACAAACATAGTCTATTTGCATAAGATTCAATAAGGTCTTCTCTAATGTTGCCATGAGCTCAGCTCCTCCTACCTACCTTTTTCCTATAACCATTAACTCACCTGCTATGCACAAATCTATCTAACTGTCTTAAATATACTTAATGAGTTAGCCTCTACCACTTCCCTGGACAGAGACTTCCACAGATTCTCTGGGAAAGCATTTTCTCTTTACCTCTGTTCTAAACCTCTTCTCCCAAATCTTGAAGCTATATCCTCTACTTCTAGTCTCACCTACCAATGGAAACACCTTTCCAGCCTCTCTCTCTTATACCCCTTTCATGATTTTATATGTTTGTATAAGATCTCCCTTCATTTTTCTAAATTGCAGAGAGCATAGCTCAATTTCTCCTCACAGGTTAACCCCCTCTTCTCTAGAATCAAGCTTATGAACCTCCTCTGCACCTTCTCCAAAGTCAGTATTTCTTTCCTCAAGTAGGAAGACCGGAGATACATGCAGTATTACAGGTATGGCCTCACCAGTGCCCTATACGGTGGCAGCATAGCCTCCTGCTCTTAATTTCAATCCCTCGAGCAATGAAGACCAACATTTCACTTACCTTCTTGATAACCTATTACATCTGCAAACCAACCTTCTATGGTTTGTGCATAAGCACTCCCAAGAACCTCTTGCTGCAATCTATCATCATTTAAATCATTTCTATTTTTCTTTCCAAAATGGAAGACAATATTTATCAATGTTGTACTCCACCTGCCAAACCCTTGCCCACTCACTTAATCTATCAATATTTTGCTCAGCAGACTCACCGCTTCCTCTGTACAATTTGATTTTCCACTTAATTCTGTGTCACCAACAAACTTAAATATACTACAGTTGAACCCCTCAACCAGATTGTAAATATATAAAGTGAATGGTCACTCCTGCAACGTTCCACTCACTACTGACTGACAACCAGAGCAACACCCATTTATCCCAACTGTCTGCATTCTATTGGCTAACCAATCTTCTATCCATGCTAATACCATTACCACCAACTCCATGCAGACTTATCTTGTAGAAGATCTTTCAAGTGGCACCTTATTGCATGTCTTCTGAAAATCTAAATATACAACATCACCTGTTCCCTCTGTAACTCTCACTTCCACTAGTGGCTTAATATAAGGGGTGATAGCCCCCAGCCCGGCCAAACTTAAGAAATCTCGTTTGGGTGGATGCTGTGTGATGTGACCCCTGTTACAAATCAGTACCCTGAAATACCAAACAGTATACAAAATGTGATTAAACGATTAAGTTTAACAATTCTTACTTTGACTATATGGTTAGTAATGAAACGAAATAAAAGAAAAAAAGGGCCGAATCTTACTAAACAGTCTGTTGCGCAAAGTTGGAGCGCACTGATAAATCGATCATTCACCATCAACCTCCTCTGATCGTTGCTGCCCTTTGGACCCTCGCTCCGAGTCCACCCTGTCCAGTGGTCTCATCATTCGTGTCTTCTCTCCTCATCTCTCCCTGGCAAAAGCCCACAAAAAATCTACTTCCAGATTCACAAGACAGAGCAACAAAATCCTGATTGGCTAACATGGATACCACAGTCCTGTTATCTCCAGCCATAACCCAAAACATTGCTGCTACAGAGAAGCCGTTACTTCAGCAATGAACATTACAAAGAAGTCATTTCATTAGCCTTAGCAGTGAAACATTACAGAGAAGCCATGACAGTGCATTACACCTCTATTAACTGCACTCATTATATCCTCAAATAACTCCAATAAGCTTATCAAATAGGACCTACTCTTCATGAATCCATGTTGTGCTTGCCTATTAGAACCACTTCTATCCAGACATCTCACTATTTCTGAGAAATTTTCCTGACTACAGGTGTTAATTTAACTGGCCTATAGTTACCCAACATTTGCCCACATACTTTTTTAAACAGTGGCATGATATTCGCTGTCTTCCAATCTGCTGGGATCTGCCCAGAATCCTGGGAATTTTGGCATATTATCATATAAAAATGTTTAATCTCTTCTCAAGTAATAATCCCCTGTTCTAGAAATTAATTTGACAAATCTTTATTGGACTCCTTGATTACTCTCAAATATGTCCTTCCTTAATGTAGAGACTGGCATAGTTTTGAATTACTTTGAATTTAGAAGGATAGAGAAGGTGCATTGGAATGGTAAAACCACAGTTTCAAGCCATGGCTAACAGTTGAGCAGACATATTGTGGTAGGGGCAAGCCACTTGATCTAAATTGTTTGAAATAGAAAGCATAGGTGTAATGGGATATGATTGAACAATCTTTTCGGGCCAAGTAACCACTGGGGCAGACAGCCTATTGTGGTTTCAGTGAGAGGGAGCAAGTAGATTGGAAACCAGCAGAGGAGGTCACAATAGCTCAATGAGATACAGTATTTTAATGTTTGTCCATATGTCAATGTTCAGGAAGAAGCTGTAAATTGTAATTCTTTGGCCGTAACTAGATGGTTAAGAATGACCAAAGGAGGTATCAAGGAAGGGATGATGAGTGGTTGGCAGTTAATGGAAATTGTAAGCATGAATTGGACCTTGGTAAAGTAAGCTCAGAGATGCTATGAGGAAATGTGTTAAACACTTACAGACTGTACAGTTACAGACAGGGGAAAAATTGTCACATTTTTTCTAGTTTAGCCAGTGGAAAATTGTAGGTGAGAGGAAAGACTGGATAAGCAGGAACCAAGAAGGCTCCAGGAGACTTAACCAAGTAAAGTAAAGGGCACAAATAAGGAAATAATTTTTCACCTAGAGGGTGATAGGGGTGAGGAATTCACTGCCTGAAATAAAGAGGGTGAAACCTTTCTCATGTTGAAAAGTGCTTGGATGTATATACTTGAAGAACTGTGACCTTCGGGGGATGGAAGATAGGAGAGCAAAGCTGGCTTACACTTCCAGGACCAGCATGGACCAAAGGGTGTACTTCTATGTCATATAAATTACAAAACTCTAAGAAAACAAATATTTGTTTTTATTTAAAATGACACCTCATGCAGACCTTAAAATGTTACTGTTTTGTATACAAATATCCCTTTCTACAGATACACCCGTACCTTTCATCACTATGTTTATGTCCCTGCAGGCCACGTCTCTTCAAATAAGTATACAAGTACTATTTAAAAGAGATGAAGTTCTATTTCATGCAAAATTATTTCAGTCCTTAAATAAATGTATATAATTAACATATTGCTAGAATTATTCTATCCTTCCAAGGTCTGGAATCAGGTTTATTATCATTGCCTTATATTATGTGAAATCTGTTGTTTTGAATAAAAATATTATAAATAACAAAATAAGTAAATGTGCAAAAAAAGGAATCATGATGTACTGTTCATAGACCATTTAGAAACTTGATGACGAAGAGAAAGAAGCTGGTCATGAATACTAATTGTGGGTCTTCAGGCTCTTGCACTTCATCCCTGATGGTTCAAAGTTGCTAATATATGTGAGTTAATATCAAAGTACATATAAGTCATCAATTTCTTGTGGGC
The DNA here is from genome assembly GCF_048418815.1 of Hemitrygon akajei. Taxonomy (NCBI): domain Eukaryota; kingdom Metazoa; phylum Chordata; class Chondrichthyes; order Myliobatiformes; family Dasyatidae; genus Hemitrygon; species Hemitrygon akajei. The sequence continues at coordinate 151,890,380 of NC_133128.1, forward strand.
ATACCCAATAGATCCATAGAATAATAACCATAACAGAATCAATGAAAGACTGCCCGACTGGGGCGTTCAACCAGAGTGCATACATAAGCAATAAGTATTGAGAACTTGTGATGAAGAGCCTGTGAAAATGAGTCAATTCATTCTGGGAACATTTCAATGATGGACAAGTGAAGCTGAGTGGTTATCCGCTTTGGTTCAAGACCCTGATTGTTGGGGGGGGTGGTGAAGTGGGTAATAGCTGCAGCTGAACCTGGTGGTGTGAGTGCTAAGGTTTCTGTACCTTCTTCCTGGAGAAAAGAGCATGTTCTCGGTGATGGGGCGCCCTGATGATGGATGCTGCTTTCCTGCGACAGTGTTTCATGTAGATATTGGGAGGGTTTTACCCATGGTGGACTGGGCAATATCCACTACTCTTGGTAGGATTTTTTATTCAGGGGCACTGGTGTTTCCATACCAGGCTACAAAGCAGCCAGTCAGTATACTCTCCAGTATACATCTATAGAAGTCTGTCAAAGTTTTAGATGTCCCAAACTCCTAAAGAAGTAGAGGTGGGTCGTGCTTTCTTCTTTATTGCAGTTATGTGCTGAGCTCAGGACAGATTCTCTGAAATAATAACACCGAGGAATTTAAAGTTGCTGACCTTCTCCAGCTCTGATCCTTCGATGAGAACTGACTCATGGACCTCTGGTTTCTTTCTCCTGAAGTCAATAATCAGCTCCTTGGTCTTGCTGACATTGAGTGAGAAGTTGTTGTTGTGGCACCAGTCAGCCAGATTTTCAATCTTCCTCCTGTATGCTGAATTCATCACCACCTTTGATACAGTCTATGGCAGTGATGTCATCAGCAAACTTGAAAATAGCGTTCAAGCCTTGCTTATTCACACAGTCGTAAGTGTAAAGTGAGTAGAGCAGGGGGCTAAGCACACAGCCTTGTGGTTTGGCTGTGCTGATGGGGAGCATGGAGGAGATGTTGCTGATGGTAGTAAGGAGAAGAGGGCGTGTCCCAGATGATGAAGATTCTTTATGATTGATATTGCCTTCTTCAGTCACAGCATCTTGAAAGTGTCCTTGATGATGAAGAGGAGTTATGCCTGTGCTGGAGCCTCATGTGATCTTGTGCAATGGAATCTCCATACCAGGCTGTGATGTAACCAGTCAGAATGCTCTCCATCACATATCTATAGATATATGCAGGAGTATTTGGTGATATACATAATCACTTTAAACTTCTCATGAATGGTATGTCTCATCGTGTTGGGACCAGGACAGATCCTGTGAGATACTGACACACCGGAACTTATAGCTGCTCCCCCTTTCCACTGCTGACCACACACCCCCCCCCCCCATGTCTTCATTAAATGTTAGCTGGTGATGCACAAATTAAATTTGGTAATATAGTTCCCACTTCAAAGATGGTGCTGATAAAAGTCAATTCATTGTGTGCAGCTCTAATGGAAATGATCAAATAGTCCCATGCATGCATTCCAAAGTCACAGCCATGGGTATTTCATTAAGCAACATTGTTTAATACATATAAAAAATCTATTGATATTAAAAATTGATAGAACCTAGATTGCAGACTCAGGTCGCGAGTGAAGTTTCCCTTTAAGAAAAAGGAAGTGAGGGAAGTTTGCTGGGATGCAAGTAAGAATGAAACATAAAGGCTTTAGACTTCTATTCCAAACTATCTTTCTGGCAATTGTACGATCTCGGGAACATAAAATTGAAGATCTCAGAGCGAGATTGCATCTACAGAGGATGCAATCTCACTGGCTCTCCGCTTGGCCTTGGATCATCTGGACATTAATAATACTTACATCAGACTGTTATTTAGTAACCACAGCTCAGTGTTCAACACAATCACACCCTCAGTTCTAATCAAAAAGCTCCAAAACCTGGGTCTCTGTACTTCCCTCTGCAACTGGATCCTTCACTTCCTCACTGGGAGACCACAGTCTGTGAGGAAGTAACATCTCCTCGCTGACAATCAACTCTGCTGCATCTCAAGGACGCATGCTTAGTGGACTGCTCTACTCTCTCTACACCCACAACTGTGTGGCTAGGCACAGTTCAAACATCATCTATAAATTTGCTGATGACACAACTATTGTTGGCAGAATTTCAGATGGTGACAAGGAGGCATACAGGAGTGAAATTGATCAGCTAGTTGAGTGGTGTTACAGCAAAAACTTTGTACTCCACATCAGTAAGAACAAGGAATTGATTGTGAACCTCAGGAAGAGGAACTTGAGGGAACATACACCAGGTCTCATCGAGGGATCAGAAGTGGAAAGGGTGAGAAGTTTAAAGTTCCTGGGTGTTAACATCTCTGAAGATCTACCCTGGGTCCAACATACAAAGAATATACAAAGAAGGTAAAACACTGGTAAAACTCATTAGGAGTTTGAGAAGAATTGGTATGTCACCAAAGACACTCACAAATTTCTACAGATTACCATGGAGAGTATTCTAACTGCATCTTTGTCTGGTATGGAGGGGCCACTGCACAGGATCAGAAAGTGGTAAACTCTGCCAGCCCCATCATGGGCACTAGCTTGCCCTGCATTGAGGACACCTTCAAAAGGTGATGCCTCAAAAAGGCTGCATCTATCATTAAGGACCACCATCATCTAGGACATGCCCTCTTCTCATTGCTAACATCATGGAGGAGAAATAGGAGTCTGAAGACACATACTCAGTGCTTTACGAGCCACTTCTTCCCCTCCACCATAAGATTTCTGAATGGACGATGAACCCATGAACAGTTCCTCAGTACTTTTTCCTCTCTTTTGAACTACTCATCTAATTTTTAAATATATACTTATTGTAATTTGTTTTTTTATTATTATGTATTACAATGTACTGCTATCACAAAATAACACATCTCACAACATATTCCAGTGATACTCAACCTGATTTTGATCTGATTATGATTTTGAACTGCTGTGAATTTATGCTACATCATACTTGAGGCTGCGAAGGCAAAAGTACAGTGGTCTGAATGTTTCATTTCACCTCTAGCATCTCATAATCTTAGATTGTTCAATTTGTTTTCACTACAAAATACAATATTTGCGACCCTTCCACTCAGGAGGGTGGGAAATCTCTGAATCATTTGACTGTTTAAACTTGAGACGAATTGATTGTGGCTAACTAAAGAGTGAATAGAAATGGAACAAGGAGTTAGCTCATTAATGAGTCATGATCTTATTGAAAGGTGCAACTATCTCAAGGAGTGAGTGGTGATGCTCTTGATTCTACATACCCAGTCACAAATACAAAGAGTCATACATTCATCTTTTCTTATCTGCCATGTTGTTATCCAATTATTATCCCTGCACTCTCCCAAATCTTACAAGCCCACACACTCCCCTGAGACACTTGCCTGAGATTCACCAGAGCTCCAGCTCTGGAAATCCCAGGAGTTCACTTACTGAGTTCACTTGAGAATTTATTTCAATAACATGCAACATTTTGAAGAAACTAATTAAAAGAGTGTTAGGGAATTAACGTTCAATAAATATGCCAGTCTAGTACTACCAAAGTCCTGAGAATGCTGGATTATTGGAATTTTATTGCATGTCCTTCAGAACCATATGCTGTCACACATTGCTAAACAATTTGCCAGTTTTGTTTATAAATCTCAATTCTCAGCAAATGTCACATATCGAAGTTTAACATGATGTGATCTTTGTTCCAGATTAATCGAGTTCTGAGGAACATTTCAAAGTTTAGGACTCTAGGTCACTATTTCCTTATGACATGTGACATTTTGGAAGCTGTGTATTTGTTACAGAGATGATTATTTTAACAGCAAGGAACACTTTGTTGAAATTCTTTACCCTGTATCTCTTCCAGGAGGAATACAGTGGCATGCAGAAGTTTGGGCACCTCTGGTCAAAATTTCTGTTACTGTGAATAGAAGATGAACTGATCTCCAAAAGTCATGAAGTTAAAGATAAAACATTCTTTTCAACATCTTACACAAGATCAGTGTTTTATTTTTGTTTTGTACAATCCTAGAGTGGGGGAGAAAAAGGAAAGGAGCACCATGCAAAAGTTTGGGCACCCCAAGAGATTTGAGTTCTCAGATAAATTTTACCAAGGTCTCAGACCTTAATTAGCTTGTTAGGGCTATGGCTTGTTCACAGTCATCATTAGGAAAGGCCAGGTGATGCAAATTTCAAAGCTTTATAAACTAATTCATAGTTTATAACTATGACACCAGTCAGCCATTCTTGTCTGGAGCATGGTGTCAGGATTGGTCTCCTTTCGGATTAACTGGGTCATTGTATGAACGTTCCTGACTCGACCCTTGTTTTTTTATGAGGCCAAGTGGCTAGCTCGACGCTCAACCCGGCACGGATGGAAAGCGTGCCGGGGGTGGGGGGGAGGGGGCGACTGGATTTGAACTTGGGAGCCTTCACTTCCGAAGTCCAGCGTAGATGCCACTGTACCACCAGCCAGCTTAGCTTTATAAATACCCTGAGTCCTCAAACCTTGTCCCAACAATCAGCAGCCATGGGCTCCTCTAAGCAGCTGCGAGCACTCTGAAAATTAAAATAAATGATGCCCACAAAGCAGGAGAAGGCTATAAGAAAATAGCAAAGTGTTTTCAGGTAGCCATTTCCTCAGTTCATAATGTAATTAAGAAATGGCAGTTATCCATCTTTAAATGTGAAATACCCTTAGAGAGTAAGACCATATATTTTGGGTATATACCTCAAGAATGGTTGAAAAGAGATAAATATTTAATGAATATACTGTTGGTGGCTGGTAAAAAGACTCTTACTAGGAAATGGTTATCACAGAATAGCCCAACTTTAAATGCATGGATGGAAATTACAATGGACATTTACAAAATGGAGAAGATAACAGCATCTGTTAATCATAAGCTGGATCAATTTGATTCATACTGGGAAAAATGGTTTAACTACATAATGCCTCATAGTAACACACACAAAATGCTGGTGGAACACAGCAGGCCAGGCAGCAACTATAGGGAGAAGCACTGTCGACGTTTCGGGCCGAGACCCTTTGTCAGGACTAACTGAAAGGAAAGATAGTAAGAGATTTGAAAGTAGGAGCTGGAGGGGGAAATGTGAAATGATAGGAGAAGACCGGAGGAGGTGGGGTGAGGCTGAGAGCTGGAAAGGTGATTGGTAAAAGGGATACAGAGCTGGAGAAGGGAAAGGATCAGGTTGGAGGAACAACACCTTATATACCGGCTGGGTAGCCTCCAACCTGATGGCATGAACATTGACTTCTCTAACTTCTGTTAATGCCCCTCCTCCCCTTCTTACCCCATCCCTGATTTATTTATTTCTCCCCTTTTTTTCTCTCTCTGCCCATCACTCCTTGCCTGTTCTCCATCTCCCTCTGGTGCTTCCCTCCCCCTTTCTTTCTCCCTAGGCCTCCCCTCCCATGATCCTTTCCCTTCTCCAGCTCTGTATCCCTTTTGCCAATCACCTTTCCACCTCTCAGCTTCACCACACCCCCTCCGGTCTTCTCCTGTCATTTCGCATTTTCCCCTCCCCATCCTACTTTCAAATCTCTTACTATCTTTCCTTTCAGTTAGTCCTGACAAAGGATCTCGGCCCGAAACATCAACAGTGCTTCTCCCTATAGATGCTGCCTGGCCTGCTGTGTTCCACTAGCATTTTGTGTGTGTTGCTTGAATTTCCAGCATTTGCAGATTTCCTCGTGTAATGCCTCATAGGCCTGATTCTATTCTCACAAATCAATGAATATGTTGTTTAAAAAAAGATCACTCCCTACTTGTACATAGTTTTTCCTTTTGCTTGTTTTTTCTTTCCACTCTTTTCTATAAGTATATACCTCAGATAAATACTTTGTGGAGATTTGTGATATATATGATTATATGATATATATGTACAATGTCTGAAATACATCTTATGGAAATGTTTGTTTGATGATGAACTTCAATTAAAAAAAAATTTTAAAAAAGAAATGGCAGTTATCAGGAATGGTGGAGGTCAAGTTGAGGTCTGGAAGACCAAGAAAACTTTTCGAGAGAACTGCTCATAGCATTGCTGGAAAGGCAAATCAAAAACCCTGTTTGATGCAAAAGACCTTCAGGAAGATTTTGCAGACTCTGGAGTGGTGGTGCACTGTTCTACTGTGCAACGACACCTGCACAAATATGACCTTCATGGAAGAGTCATCAGAAGAAAACCTTTCCTGCATCCTCACCACAAAATTCAGTGTCAGAAGTTTGCAAAGGAACAGCTAAACAAGCCAGATGCATTTTGGAAACAAGTCCTGTGGACTGATGAAGTTGAAATAGAACTTTTTGGCTGCAATGAACAAAGGTATGTTTGGAAAAAAAAGGGTTCAGAATTTCATGAAAAGAATACCTCTCCAACTGTTAAGCATGGGGGTAGATCGATCATGCTTTGGGCTTGTGTTGCAGCCAGTGGCACGGGGAACATTTCACTGGTAGATGGAAGAATGAATTCAATTAAATACAAGCAAATTCTGGAAGCAAACATCACACCATCTGTAAAAAAGCTGAAGATGAAAAGAGGATGATTTCTACAACAGGATAATGATCCTCAACACAACTCAAAATCCACAATGGACAACCTCAAGAGGTGCAAGCCATGGTCTTCACAGTCCCCCGACCTAAACATCATTGAAAATCTGTGGATAGACCTCAAAAGATCAGTGCGTGCAAGACAGCCCAAGAATCTCACAGATCTAGAAGCCTTTTGCAGGGAAGAATGGGCGAAAATCTCCCAAACAAGAATTGAAAGACTCTTAGCTGGCTACACAAAGCGTTTACAAGCTGTGATAATTGTCAAAGAGGGTGTTACTAAGTACTGACCATGCAGGGTACCCAAACTTTTGCTTCAGGCCCTTTTCCTTTTTTGTTATTTTGAAACAGTAAAAGATGGAAATAAAACAGTAATCTTGCTTAAAATACTAAACAAATGTGTCATCTTTAACTTTATGCCTTTTGGAAATCAGATCATCTTTTACTCGCTTAGCTATTCACAGTAACAGAAATTTTGACCAGGGGTGCCTAAACTTTTGCATGCCACTGTAGATTAAAAAATGCCACTGAATCTCATAAATAGCACAGAAAGCCGAGTGCAAGATTGACATTAAACTCTAAAAAAAATTCAATCCAACCTCAAAAGCGAGGAGGAAAGATAAAAAAAAGCCCTTGAAAATCTCTTCATACAAAATCTTCAGATAATAAAGTACATAAATTCTGCTTTGAATATGAAAGCATCGTAATGTGTACTGGTGTGTGATCTTAGAAAAAAGCTTGTAAATAAAATGAAAAACCACAGATATAGTATATTGCAATATAATTCCAAAATAGTACACAAAACAAATTTAAAATTATTATTACTAAAAATAGAGCTACTGAACTTAGAATTATGCTAAGAGCAGAGTCAGGTTTGAAAACAACTAAGTATAAAACTAATCCTGACTGTGGAGGGGGGAGGCGTTCAACAAATCCGAAAATATAAGAATTAAGGTCTAAAATCATTATAATACAGATATGCTCTTCCACTCTATCAGACGTCAATAGTCCCTGTTCTCTCAGATTCGTCAGTTCTGGCAGAATCTGTGATCAGCTGAAACATTCACATTCATTTTCTCATTTTAGATGTTAATGGATTTGCTGCATTGTCCCTCATTAATGTGTTCAATCAAATAAGTGGCTCTCATTGGAGAAATTTCAAGTTGTAAACTAAAGTGTTGTGAAAGTGCAAAATGCACCTCTCTTTCAATTAATCCAACATTTTGATTTAACCTTAAATGTATGAAGAACCTCCCGACTGCACTGGATGATTTTCCTGTCATCCCAACCCTACTATATGTAAAACTTTGGGTAAAACAGGTCTGCAGTGGATGCAATCTCACTGGTTCTCCACACAAAAATGCTGGAGGAACTCAGCAGGCCAGGCAGCATCTAGGAAAAGAGTACAGTTGACGTTTCAGGGAAACCCTGTCCTGCTGAAGGGTTTTGGGCTGAAACGTCAACTGTACTCTTTCCGAGATGCTGTCTGACCTGCTGAGTTTCTCCAGCATTTTATGTGAGTTGTTCTGGATTTCCAGCATCTGCAGAAACTATTGTGTTTATGAGTACAGTCATGGCAGATTGATAGTAGCTTCTCCTCCTCACTGATGATCAACACAGGGGCATCTCAAGGATGTGTGCTTAGCCCAGTGCTCTATTCTCTCTATAATCTTAACTGTGTGGCTAGATATAGCTCAGACATACTCCATAAATTCACCGGCACCACTGTTGTTGGCAGAATCTTAGATGGTGGTGTGAAGAATGAGATTGATTGGCTAGTTGCCAGAACCTTGCTCTCAGCACCAAGAAGACCAAGGACCTAATTGTGAATGGACTTCAGAAAGGTGAAGTTGGGAAAACACACATCAGTCCTCATTGTAGGGTCTGCAGTGGAAAGAGTGAACAGTTTCAACTTCCTGGGTGTTATCATCTCAGAGGATTATCTTGGGTCCAACACACTGAGGCACACATGAAGGAGGCACACCAGCAGCCCTACTTCATTAGGAGTTTAAGGAGATTTGGTAGGTCACAAAAAACTCTTGCAAATTTGTACAGATGTGGTGAACTTTCTGATGGGTTATATCATTGACTGGAATGGAAGCTCCGATGCACAAGGGCACAGGAGGCTGCAGAATGTTGAAGGTTTACCCAGCTCCATCATGGGCACAACCTTTCCTGCCATCGAGGACATCGCCAAGAGGCAGCACCGCTAAAAGGTGGCATCCATCGCTAAAGACCCTCGCTATCTGAGACATGCCCTCTTCACATTACTAACATTGGGAAGGATGTGCAAGAGCCTGAAATCCCACGTTCAACATTTAAAGAACAGCTTCTTCCTCTCTGCAGTCGAATTCCTGAACAGTTCATGAACACTTCCTCATTATTCATTTTTTGCACTGGTTTTGTAACTTACACTCATTTTTACGTTTTGCACTACACTGTTGCTGCAAATCTCACAAGTCAGAAGCAAATTGTGATTTTTTTCAGATGATATTTATCAGCAGGCTGAATTGCAAGATCTCAATTCACAGACGATACCTCTTCCCTCCACCCACCACTTCAATGCGGCAGGAGTGAGCATACATCTATAGCTATAAGGCGTCTGCCAACTTAGACAAATTGGAAGAATGGACAAAAATATGGCAGATGGAATACAGAACTGGAAAATGTATGATAATGCATTTTGGTAAAAGGGATAATATTGTGGACTATTATTTAAATGGGGAGAAGGTTCAAACATCAGATGAGCTGAGGGACTTAGAAGTCCTGATGCAAGACTCCCAGACGGTTAATTTACAGGTTGAGTCTGTGGTAAAGAAGGCAAATGCGTTGTTGGCATTCATTTCAAGGGGAGTAGAATATAAAAGCAAGGAGATAATGCTGAGCCTTTATCAGAGACTAGTCAGGCCGCACTTACAGCATTGTCAACAGTTTTGGGCCCCATATCTCAGAAACAGAGTATCCAGAGGAGGTTCACAAGGATAATTCTGGGAATGAAGGGGTTGACATATGAGTAGCATTTGGCAGCTTTGGGCCTGTACTCACTGGAATTTAGAAGAATGCAGGGGAATCTCATTGAAATCTACCAAATGTAGAAATTACTACTTAGGGTGGACATGGAAAGGATGTTTCCTATGGCGGGGGTATCCGGAACTAGAGGGCACAGCCTCAAATTTGAGTGGCACCCTTTAGAGCAGAGGTAAGGAGGAACTTTTTTAGCCAGAGAGTTGGAAATCTGTGGAATGCTCTGCCACAGCCTGAGGTGGAGGCTAAGCCTCTGCATACATTTAAGGTGGAAGTTGATTGCTTCCTGATCGGTCAGGGCATCAAAGGATATGGCGAGAAGGCAGGTGTATGCAGCTGAGCGGGATCTGGAATCAACCGTGGTGAAATGGTGGAGCAGACTAGATGGGCTGAATGGCCCAATCCTGCTCATATTTCTTATGGTCTTCTGGTACCTTTGATGTCGAACATGAAATGTTGTGAATTTCTTTAATGTTGCAAACTACTTTCTTAGCACTTATAAAGCCACCCCATCGAAATATTTCATTCTGACCCTGAGAAAGTACAATGGTGTTTTTTTCCACACCAGAAGATTTTAATGGGATAGAATGTCTGTAAAAGACCAAGATAACATTAAAACAAAAATTTTATATCTCTCAACAGGCTTATTAATATAAAAGATCTTTACAAATCAGATGCATGACTTGATAATAAAAATAAGATTTTAAAAACATCTTTCTAAAACTATTTATGATCTCTTGAATAACTTGTAACAGATTGTTTGTGTGTTTAAGTGCTTCTAAATGTTTTTAAAAGGTTCTAAATCTTTTAAAGTTCAAACACAGTTCAAGTAGCTAAGTCTGTAGGAATGTCATTGTTCCTGTCAAACTACTTTCCGCTTTGTCACTGGGGCCGACCTTGACTGTCATGTCATTGAATAGAACAACAACATCGGAGGAGACATCGTTGAAACATCTTGCATTGTTTTCGTACAAGTTCTTACTGGGAGCATCAGTGAAGGCAAGAATGCAGTTTTAAAATCAAGATGAGTAGGAAACATTGACCACAAAATCTGTGCCTATTAGCAATCTGGCTAGTGTGGTTCAAAATTTCAAAGGTTCAAAGGTCCATTTATTATCAAAGCATGTATCCACATACAACTCTGAAATTTGTCTTCTCCAGGTAGCCACAAAATAAAGAAAGCATGAAACCCATCCACACCTGCACAAAAAAGGAACAGCATCATAAACATCAACCCCCCCAAACCCCCTCGCTGCCCCGTACAAAACAGAACACGAATATTGACCCCCCCCAAAAAAAACAATCCCCCGCACAAAAATACTAACAGAACATCAACACCCAAGCACCCTCCCCTCGCTCAACAAAACAGAAAAGGAACTGTCATATGCAAAAATAGATTGAACCTACTCATTGCACTAACTTCACATGGTAAAATCCGACATTTTGTAATTGTGAATCTTTTACATATTTACAATAGCTTGCAACAGTTATTAATCAATAAGGCAACTTCAATTCAGTTTCATTTCAGATAGCTGTAGTAAAGTAGGCTTTTTTCCTTTCTTCATAAAAAATAGGACATTGGAATAAAATGCAGATAGTCCATCAATAGAGCACGCATCAGCAGAACATTGGTTCAGAACTTCTTGACTCAAAATGTTAGCAAATCAGAATCAGGTTTAGTCACCGGCATATGTCGTGAAATTTCTAAACTTTACAGCAGCAGTACAATGATACAATAAATATATATGTATTCAAATAGTTATGTAAGGGTTTCCAGTGACGTCATCGTCGAGAATGGCAGCTGAAGTCACTAGCTCCTCCGGAAAAACGCGTATTAAGCCCCATTAACCCGTCAAATATAAAATTTTTCGAAAAGTATTTGAACTGAGAGAGGGGCAAGAATGGGGAGAAGAAATGGAAATAAAAAAAGCAACACTGCGGAGCCTGTGTCAGAGAGGAGTGCAGCGAGCGGCTCTCTGACCCGACCGCGTGCTAGTGAGGCGGCTGCTGGGCCTCGTTCAGTCGAAATCCTTCGACTTTCAAATGTCTTCGAAATCCTGAAAGAAATAATGGAGGTCCAGAAAGATATAAAGCCGCAGCTCCGTGATATTAAGGCAGAGCTCGCCAGCGTTAATCAAAAAATAGCGGTGGTAGAGACTCGCATTGAGAAGGTGGAAGATCGCGTTCAAAACGTGGAATGGATACTGAGCAAGACAATAAAAATAATACATCACCAAGAAGGTAAACTGCTTGACCTGGAGGGAAGATCACGGTGGAAAAATATCAGAATCTACAATGTTCCCGAAGGAGCGGAGGGCTCGTCTATGACGGAGTCTGTCAGAAAGTTACTGCAGGATGCGCTGGAGCTTCCCCCGGCTATGGAGCTGGAAGTTGAAAGAGCGCACCACGCGTTAGTCCCAAAACCTACCCAGGATGGAACCACGCTCAATTATAATTAAATTCCTTCGGTACAGCACCAAGGCGGAGATTCTACGAAGGGTCTGGGGTAAGAAGAGAGCGTTTTTAGAGGATAAATTAATATATTTTGACCAAGATTACCCCCCCCCCGCGGTCCTCCAGAAACGCAAAGAATACTCCGAAGTAAAGCGAGTATTAATGCAAAATAAGATTAGATTTCAAACTCCGTACCCTGCTAAACTTCGAGTGTTTTATGACAACGGGACGTGGTTGTACCAGACAGTGGAAGAGGCGACTACAGACATGAAGGCCAGAGGGTTGCCCGTCAGCATGACCAAAACAAAAGAAAGCCTGGCTGAGGAATTGTCCCACTCGGCTTGGGAAATAGTGCGAGAAACGAGAAGGCAGGAAATGGGAGGAAGCCAAGAGGAACATATCAGGAAGAGACCGGGAGTTTCCCAAAGACAGTCCTCACCCCCTTCAGAAGAGCCATAAGGTTTGGCTAACTTTAAAAATGTTGAGAAGCTAAACAGAAGCAAAAGTACACGGTGATATACCTATCTCAAGAAATACTTATTATAATGTGGATTTTATATTACTTAGTTGTTATTCTTTATTCAATCACTTACTCCTTTTTCCCCACCAAAATAAGAATATATATATGTGTGCATATATGTGTATGTGTGTAATTGTGTGTGTGTGTGTGTGTGTGTGTGTGTGTGTGTGTGTGTGTGTGTGTGTATGTATATATATATGAGGAGTACACAGGGAAATCTTTTGTGTAATGGATTTGTTCACTGACTTTTATGAATATTGCATGGGGGCCCTCAACTCACAAATAGGAGGGGTTATCCCCCACAATTAGACATTTCCTTTAGCTCTACGCAGGGCCATTTACTAGAGACCTCAGCCTTGGAATCACACGTTCGTTGCCATTTTTGTTATTATTCAAGTTTCTTGGTTCTTATTTGTTCAGGGAGTAGATCGATTAAGTTTTATTCTAATTTCAATGATACATTGACAGATAAATACAGATGGCTAAGGACAAGGTAAAGTTCATTTCTTTTAATGTAAATGGGCTATTAAATCCAATCAAACATAAGAGAATTTTATCCAAAATGAAAAAAGAACAAGCCCATGTAGTATATTTACAGGAAACTCATTAAAGTGATAATGAGCATAAAAAACTAAAGAGAATGGGCTTCACTAATCTGTTTTTCTCCTCATATAGATCAGGACATAGGAGAGGAGTTGCTATTCTTATCTCAAGTAAACTAAATTTTGAAAAAATATTCGAAATGGGAGATAAAGAAGGCAGATATATTCTGGTAAGGGGGAATATAGACGGCAATTCGGTTACTCTACTGAATATATACGCACCCTCGGGAAGTGATATTGGTTTCTTTCAGAAAATTACTGATATTATGGTAACCGAAACAGAAGGTCTCCTGATATGTGGGGGAGACTTAAATTTACAATTACAACCAAACTTAGACTCTTCCAATAGAAAAACCTATGAAACAAAATCTTTACATAAGAAAGTTAATACACTTTTTGAGGATGTTGGTTTAATTGATATATGGAGGGAACTTTTCCCCAACAGAAGGGATTACACTCATATATTTGTGATTATTTTTGTGAACAGAAACACCGCGTATTCAGAGCTGCGCCGGGTCCGAAAGTCCACCACACTGAACATGTCAAATAAAGTCCAGGGTTCTGCTGGGTCCTAAAGACCACCGCACTGATGCAGGTTAAATAAGGGACTTGAGCATCCACGTTTTTTGGTATCCGTGGGGGGTCTCAGAACCAATCCCCCCGCGGATAAGGAGGGCTGACTGTATCTGAGCAAAAATGGACAATAATATGGAGGTATCAATGGAAGTGTACCAGTTCACAGAAATGGAGGGAGTTTGGATGGAAAAACTTGATCAGATATTTTATTACACCCTCTGAGAAATCCCATTATGATGGTAACCTCCCTGTTTGCTGGAGAAATTGTGGAAATCAAAATGCAAATCATTATCATATTTTTGGGACTGCCCTGTTATCAAAAACTATTGGAGGGGGATACACAATGCCCTACAAGACATCTTTAAATGTGAAATACCCTTGGAGAGTAAGACCATATATTTTGGATATATACCTCAAGAATGGTTGAAAAGAGATAAATATTTAATGAATATACTGTTGGTGGCTGGTAAAAAGACTCTTACTAGGAAATGGTTATCACAGGAGAGCCCAACTTTAAATACATGGATGGAAATTACAATGGACATTTACAAAATGGAGAAGATAACAGCAGCTGTTAATCATAAGCTGGAACAATTTGATTCATACTGGGAAAAATGGTTTAACTACATAATGCCTCATAGGCCTGATTTTATTCTCACAAATCAGTGAATCTGTTGTAAAAAAAAGATCACTTCCTACTTGTACATAGTTCTTTCCTTTTGCTTTTTTTTCTTTCCACTCTTTTCTATAAGTGTATACCCCAGATAAATACTTTGTGGAGATTTTGTGATATATATGATTATATGATATACATGTACAGTATCTGAAATACATCTTATGGAAATGTTTGTTTGATGAAGTTCAATAAAAAAATAAATTATAAATAGTTAGGTAAGTAGTGCAAAAACAGAAATAAAAGAATAGTGAGGTAGTGTTTATGGTTTCAATGTCTGTCAGTGATGAATTAATTTTTAACTTAATGATGCATCAGTGGGAAATACAAAGAAATTAAAGGGTTTATAAGAGCTATAAAATGCTTTTAATTTAGAACAAAATGATTCAGAAAATTTAATCATGCTCTTGACAGATAAATGAAGTACGTGTCTGTGTTGTGCATGTGTGGTGGGGTGGGAGACCAAATTAATCTAAGAGAGAGCATTCAATGAGACTTCTCAATTCATAGTAAAGGAACATTTTCATCTTATTTTGTGCTGGCTGCTTAATTTGTAAAGCAAGGTCTGTTTATATCTGTGAACAGGGCTGGTAACCTAGTTCACAGATATAAACAGACCTTCGTGCTGGCTTCCATGCATGATTCAGAGGTTGGCCTTGCACAGGCTCAGGAACAGGTCACTGTTTTTGCCTCCTGTTAGTTTGTTGTGTCTATTTCTTACAAAGCCTTTCTCAGTACAATTCAGCATACAAGACCAGGAGACTTGGTTTTGGTTTTGCTCAGTTCACAGAACTTTGCTGCGACAATAACAAATTGCAATGGCTTTCTCTGTAGCCCACCCAGAGATATGTCCTGTGTAAAGGTCAGGAAATCCTAGCTATACCATCCAAATATGTAAATGCCTAAAACTCTATTTAGTTTTCCATCAAAGGTCTTAGCCTAAAGGGAGGCAATTTAGCATGATTCGCTTAATCTCTCATTAATTGTGCAAAGAGTAATTAAGCAATAGGATTTCTAGCCGCAACCATTCATCAAGAAGCTCTCACCCTCAACTCTGCAAAGTTGGTTATGGACTGCAGTAGAAAGTGAGATGGTTTTTCATTTGGTTGCAATGGGCTGGTTCAATATAACATGTGGGACGAGTGTCAGATCAAGTACAATCCAATCCAATGTGAAATCAGCTAGGGGGAAACTTAATACAAGATGCCGGGTTATGGAATACAATGTTTAAGAAAATGCTTTTGAGTTCAAAGGGATATTACAGTAATACAGCAGAAAAGAGAAGAACCAAAATTCAGGGACAACTACATCTGTTCCTGTATAAGTAACTTTGGTTCTACTTTTCACTGCCTGGAAATAAATGATTGCCCAAAACATGAGCTCATTCATCAAGAATGACGGAGATGACAGAAGAGACGATATGAAAAAAACTACCTGCAGCTTCCCATTTTTAGTTCCATGGTGGCAGACAGCTTCAGCAGCACTGTTTGGTAGTGTTATATGAACATCTCTTGTTTTTAAGTGAAAGGGTGAAAGAGACTTCATGTTGTCAGTGGGAACAATCTGTGTGAAGAAGGATGATAACGCAAGCAATTCCATTGTTAAATTGCATGCTATATCCCCAACTTAGATGGATCAAATGCCAATGAAATAAATGCAGGTGTAATGGCTTTGCATTTCAATAGAGGCTGTGCAGCCTTTAGGAATCCTAGTAGTTACTGCAACAAAATAAATCATAAAATTTACACTTTCCAAAAATATCCATGAATCATCTGGTGTAGGATGACTTTTCAGCAGTGCAAGTGTATAAATAATGCAAATTAAAGTATATTAATAACGCGTTGCAACTTAAAGCATATAAATGAAAGCACATAAATTTACACATTATACAGGAAAAGCACAAAGCACCCATATGTTTACCTCCAGGGGATACAAATTATTATGTAGAAAATACAATAGTCTTGATTTTAGTTGATGGCACCAATGGTATGTTTAAAGTGGCATAAAAACTGATTTTGTCCGATGTCATGGTCTTCTCAGCTAATAAATTCTGTCTCTTTACCTATCTGAGCCTTTTACAAACTTGTAGAACTCAATTAAATCTTCCCTCAGTGTTCGTTATTCCAAACAAAACAAATCCAGCCTAGACAGTCTCTTCTCATAATTGTAATTCCCATTATAGTTCTTGTGACCCGGATGATACACACTACTCTAGGTACATCTCAATCGTTGTTTTACTAAGTTTTAGCATGGCCTCTCAATTCTTGTACCCCTTATGAACTTTCCAACAATTGTTGATCATGGATGTTAGTCCAAATGACCTGCTATTGTTCAAAACTCTCACCCACCAATAATCTTGATCAATCAGAATTTTACCTAATTTATATATTCTATAGCATTCTGAAAATTCATAGCTACGCCAAGCTTTCCAATAACACAATTATCCTGTTGGAAATTTAATCGAAACAGCCACATTCCCAAAACCAGTCCAATGCATGGCTTAGTAAAGGTTATGTATATCAGGCACTAACAGATATAAGCAGGGAAGGGACATGTGTACTTATGTCACCTTTCATCCTTAACTTACTCTTGGAATTCAAAATGTTCACTGCCATTGAAGCAGTCAAGGCAGAATGCATTGTGGAGACTGTTGAAAATTATATACAGCACCAAAACAGGGCCTTTGGTTCACTGTCCCCACCAGCTATCATCCATTTACTCTAACCCTCAAAGTTAAAAGTAAATTTATATATTACCATATACTACCTTGAGATTCATTTTCTTGCAGGCATTTACAAGAAAAATAGAGACATACAGCAGAATTTATGAAAAACTATACAGTACTGTGCAAAAGTTTTAGGCACATATGGAGCTAAGGAGCCCAAGACACTTGCACAGTACTGTACTAATTTTATGTATTGCTCTGCACACCCTCTGCAAAAAGAAAAAGCAACTTTCACGACATATATGAGTCACATAACCTGATTCTGATATGAGTCTCTATTGTGGACTGAGAGTGGGAAGGCGGCAAGGAGAGGGAAAAGAGGAAGGGAGAGGGGAGGGAGTGGGAAGTACCAGAAAGACAATTTGCAAAAAAACAGTTGTTTGGAATCAAATGACCTTGCCTAGTGTCTCAGGGCTGGATGTATCTGCACCGCAACACCCCCCGCCCTGGCACATATTCTCTGCCACCCGTGCCATGGTGTTCCACCCTTCCTATATATATGGCTAAGACTTCTGCACAATACTGTACATAAACAAAAACCAATAATCAACCAACATGCAAGAGAAGGCAAACTGTGCAAGTAAGTATAACAGAGAACATTAGTTGGAAGGAGTCCTTAAAAGTGTGTCTGTAGATCGTAGAATCAGTTCAGGGTTATGCTGAGTGAAGTTATCCACACCGATTCAGTAGCCTGATGTTTACAGGGTAATAATTGCTCCTGAACCTGACAATGTGGGACAAGACCATAAGGTACAGGAGCAGAATTAGACCATTTGGCACATCAAGTCTGCTCTGCCAGTTCATCATGGCTGATCCAATTTTCCTCTCAGCCCTAGTCTCCTGCCTTCTTCCTGTATTTCTTCATGTTCTGACCAATCAAAAATCTAACAAACTCTGCCTTAAATATTCATAAAGACTTGGCCTCCACAGCTGCCTGTGGTACAGAATTCCACAGATTCACCACTCTCTGGCTAAAAAAAATCTTCCTCATCTCTGTGCTAAAATGACATCCCTCTATTCTGAGGCTGTGTCCTCTGGTCTTAGACTCTCCCACCATAGGAAACAATCTCTCCACATCCACTTTATCAAGGTCTTTCACCATTTGATAGGTTTCAATGAAGTCACCCTTCATTCTTCTGAATTCCAGTGAATACCAGCCCAGAGCCATCCAACACCCTTTGTATGACAAGCCATTCAATCCTGGAATCATTTTTGTGAACCTCCTTTCAACCCTCTCCAGTTTCAGCACATTCTTTCTAAGATAAGGGGCCCAAAACTGCTCACAATACCCCAAGCGAGTCCTCACCAGTGCTTTATAAAGTCTCAACTTGTAATATAACATATAAAATGCTAACATTGCATTTGCCTTCCTCACCACAGACTGAACCTACATATTATCCTTGAGAATCCTGCACAAGGACACCCAAATCCCTTTGCGCTTTCAATTTTTTGTATGCAGTGGATCCAAGTCACTCCTCAGGTAGGATTTGACCAATATTTGGAGCTCTAAATAACCACAATCTTCAGTTATTCCTCCAATATTGTTATCAAATACCTTCCGATTCTACCACTCACTTACATACCAGGGGCAATATACAGTGGCCAATTAACTTGCTGACCCCCAGAGAGATGTACAAAGAAGCTGGAGCACTCGGAAGAATGCTGGCCATTGGTAGAAAGTCAAACTTCTCACAAAGAAATGTGAAGTGAAAATTGAGCTCAGGTCTCTGGTGGTATGAGGATGCTTGTGGTGAATCCTACATCTCTTCTTTATTTCATAGCCCCTTATAAGCTGCATACATGGAACCACTTTAATTTCCCACTCCACCTTCAGTGAAAGTGCAAACATGCAGCCTCCCTCTTTCAGATGGCTAAGAACTCCAATGTAACCAAGGGGTGGTTTGTAAATAAGAGAGAAAATATGAAGAAAACAATCACTTGATCTGACCCTTGCTGGAGAAGGCAGCTGGAGGGAAGATTAACATACAGTGAGTTGATATGCCTGGATGTACAATTGCATACACAATTCTGGGAATTACCCACACTGACTGGAGACAGTTGATATAAAGGTGGGCGGTCCACAAAGCCTCTACGAAACGAAAAAAAATGACATTAAAAGAACTCAGCACCAATCTTGCACTGGTTAAGTGAAGCCCAACTTTCTGTGCACAGCTAACTTCATTCTAATACCATGTAGCATCATACAGCCAATGGCTCAGTTTCTATTGCAACACAACTAGAATTAACCTGAATTCTGAGGGATTCAGTACAACTTCAGTTTTCAACCTCACAATCTCATATTTTTGTTCTGGCACGAATTTTCCAATGGCCTTACAGTAATTTGTTCTCCCATAAACTGCAAAAAGTGCTGAAGCTCCACACAGGGAAATGACGCTGGATCTGAATAACTGCATGATTGGATCACTTTCCCATCAGAAAGCAACTAGCAAATATGCTGCAGCAAATAGCCCCTCTTCACCAAAGTGGACTTGTCTCATAGCTTCTCTTTGCTGAGGTGAAAATGGGTGGTTAATTACCTAAGTAACTTCGGGCTCCCATGGGTCTTCCCCCTCCTCTGCCTGCTAAGAGAGTGATTTGGTCTTTTTTCCACTATCTTCATTTTCCTAATCATACAGCATTCATATTGCAGAGGTAACCAACGCATTCAAGTTTGGCAGCATCATAGTTTGTAATGAAATCCTCACATCATTTCCTGTGGATTTGCTAGATGGCAATGAGAGCTGAGAACACTCAGCAGTGTCCTATACTAGCTTTCTATTTGATATCCACAGCTGTCCCGGGCAAGAAGCCAGTGATCAAATAGCACAGGTAGGGAGATCTTTATGTGGCTGACAACCTGAAGTTTTCATGCATCTTCTACACTTGCTTTAACTGCACTACTGAGATTCAGTTTGTCAGCATTTCATAATCGTGGTATGATATGTCCATGTGCATTACACACCAGGGCACCTTTGAGTCTTCAGTTTTAAGTCACTGTTCAACTGGTGACTAAAGCACATAAACAACAGAGGCTAGCTCATAAATTCTGAAGCCCTTGTTTTTAGTCTTGCTCCTGTAATGCAAACTCCGGCTCTTTTTCTTACTTTCTTAATAGGCTAAATATGGAACTAGTTACTAGGTAACGACCTACAACAGAATTATTGGGAACTTATGTTGATGTACAGGCCTTCTTTACAAAATAAATAGAATAGAGAAATTGAAGAAACTAGCAGAATATTAAACTGGGGGGGGCTAGAGAGTTCAATCAGATTGTTTAGATAAGCAAAATAAATATTCTCTCTGCACTAATCATTATTCCTGACAATGAACAGATTGAGGTGTGAGTGAGTGAGTGTGTGTGTGTGTGGGGGGGGGGGGGTAGGGGGGGGTGTCCTCATCACCTTTAGTTGAAATAGTTACCCAAGATTGAGCATGTTTCTATTTTCACCATCAAAATTTTTTAAAAAGGAAACCATAAAATGTAAGAGAAGCACAAACAAAACAGGAGGTGCATTAGTCAATTCACAGCTGACAAGGATAGCTAGATCAATTTCAGCTGAATGTTTACATGCAAAATGAGCTTCTGTCTTGCTGATGTTGTGAATTGCCAGCATTTATCAATAGATCAGAGTAACTTAATTAACTGCAACCAGTCATGAGCACTGCACACTAATCCATTCCTTTAAGATGCTTAAACTGTAAAAAATGAATAAGCACATGACCAAATAAGCTTTGGTCCATTACACATCTGTTATTACATTTCGAGTATTGTTTTCATCTGAATATTGATTATAAATGTTGACAATTAAACTATATATAGCCAGTGCATGTAGTTATGCATTTGAATAGTTCAAGACAAAACTTAAATAAGAACAAACAGACTTTGCCTTTAATCTCCTCAATGGATAGATTTGCCATATGGTATTGCATTAAGTCAGAAGCTTTTTGGATTCTGGTAAATTGTATCAATGAAAACAAATGCTGTTTACACTGCAAACGCCTGGTCCATTGCCAGATCTGTAGATTATTTCATGTTCTGTACATAATAGTGGAAGTTCAGGTGCCCATTTCCTAGAACCCTAATTGAACAAACACGAATATAAATATGAACATAGGAAACTGCAGATGATGGAATCTGGAGCAACACAAAAAGTGCTGGAGAAGTTCAGCATGTCAGGTAGCATCAATGGAGGGAAATATACAGTCGTCATTTCAGGTTGAAACACTTCCCATTGATTGACCATTTCCCTCCATTGATGCTGCTTGACCTGCTGAGATCCTCCAGTACTTATTGTGGTATTAGTATAAATTGATGGCTCATGCTATATATCCGTGACTGTTCTCTATTTGTGCTTTGCAAACCCATCTTCATACAGGTGATAAAAGAGTGACACAAATATGTTTCTCCCCTGTACAACCAACCAATGTGCAGTTTAGCTCATACTGCATTCCCAATAAAACTGGACAGCAAATTTTATTTGCAAGTGTTTCAAAATACTATTTCTTTTGCTTATGATAGACCGTTTGAAGCTGAGCACAAATACAATTTCAAACTATTTGCATCATGTTGGATTTTTGAAGAAGCAAGAAATTAACTTTTATTGAATACAATACATTTAATGGTGCAATAGTTCAAATAAGCTTCAAATGTTTTATTGATGATTTTCCTTTCTTTCTCACTTAAGTGTCCAAAAATAATCAACCAGCATTGATGGATTCCAGTTGCCCTGACACTGTTTTTCCATGACCACAACATCCTGGTGAAACCTTTCACCATGCTCGCGCTGACAGCACCAAGATTCGCAGGGAAGAAATCTAAATGGGAATGCAGAAAATGAATCTTTAGTGACGTGTTGCACTTCATAGTTTTGTATGTTTGAAGAAACCAGCTGCATATAGTTTGGTGCTCTGTAGTTGTCAAAAGGTTTCCAACAACATCCTTGAACGCCTCCCATGTGATTTTCTCCAGTCCCACAGGAAGTTCTTTGACTTGCCTATCACTGACGACCTATTTGATTTGTGGACCAAGAAAAATGCCTTCCTTAATCTTGGCATCAGTCATTCTGGGAAACATCTGTCTCAAATATTGAAATCCTTTATGGAAATTTTTGTGCCTGGGGACAGCAGATTCTTGAACCCAGTAGTTCTGCTTTTGCCTCTGACAAACCCAACTCTCTGACCAGGTCATTTAACTCAGATTGAGGCACCCTCGTGATAAAGTGTTCAAAACCTGTGCCAGCATCAGTGTCATTTTCCATCCCTGGCTTGTGCAGATTGGCAGCTTTGTCTGCCTCCTTTAGACTCCATGTCTCTGAAAGACGATCCTCATGTGGCACAGGACTCATGGCTGAGGGTAGATTGGGGTATTCAATGGACTTCTTGCTTTTAACAGAGAAACCAGAAGCACTGAAGCAGCAGTCTGTCACCTGATCCTCTGCTCTCGCCATATCGCCAGGACAGCAAACAGCATTCACTTCCGAGTACCTCTGAGCCAAGCTCCAAGATCAACAGGGGATGTTGTAAGGAGCCCAGGTTTTGTCTTGGTTGCCAATTTTGCACCCAAAGTAGAGCTCAGAGGCTTTCTTAATAAAAGGAGCTTTGCTCCGTCTTTGAGATTTAAGTGTATACTCACTACAAATCTAACAGAAAGCATTGCGGCCATGGCAATGTTGGCAAGGCAGTTTGCCATCACAATACAATTACTTATAATGAGTACACACAATATGCTATGTGCATCAATGTGATCGCAATTCATTTCCTCAAACAATTAGCAAACAAAGCAGCTTTATATCAGTTCTTATTCCTAACTGCTGTCATGGAAGCTGATAACCCCGGTGCCTTTTTTTCAAAATGTAATATTCTCTTTGAGAATTTCCACAGCAACAGCAGGGCCAGCACTGATAGTCCATCCCTCAGTATATTTCTTGAATTTAACATAGGACACAGCACAGTAAAGGCCCTTCACCCATGATGTTGTGCCAATCTTTAATCTTCTCCAAGATCAGTCAAACCCTTCCCACCTACATAGCATCCCATTTTCTTTCATCCATGTGCATATGGATTTTTATGACATCCCAGTAGTTTTGCCGTCACCATGACTAATGCTCACTACCTACTTCAGATTTATATGCATGCTTGAATTTCAATTTCCTAGTTACATGGAGAAACATGAAATAGTATCTCTGGATCAATAGTCCAGGACACTGGAAAATAATCCAACATCTTAACTGCCAAGCATTTCGCCAAGACTTCAGTGAATTCAGCAATCTTATATTTTCTGCTTTGAACGCTGTTCAGAATTCAAGAGCAAGTGACATCTGCATAATATAAAAATCAATTATCTTTGCTGCTGTCGTCAACTACAACATTCATGTTTTCTGAGTAACTATTGTAAGCATTACAGCATCAGATTACAACAGTTCCTTCACTAGCACAGGGAAGGGGAATATTGGGCTGAGTTCCTCTCCAGTTAATTATTTAAATACTGCCAACTGGAAGATCAAAGTGCACAGACCAACAAGACAATGGGATTGTGTTTGAGTCTGGAATGCAGAGAACTAATTGACAACCAATACTCTCAAGTGGCTCAGCCTCATAGAATTACATACCAGTAACAGTGAAATGGGAGCCAACATCACCCTTGTAACTGAACTTGCCCAAAAGTGAGTCCCTGAACAAAATTAAGAGGGGGCGGTGGGGGTGGGGGGTGGGTTAGGGAGAGGAAGTTGAAGTGAATGAACATCTTTTTTTATATTATGATTCCTTTTCTGTAAATTGACCAGATTTTTTCCTCTCTTGGAATTATATCACTTTTAGTTTGTTCTTAAAAACAACTTAATTAATTAATTTATTGAGATATAGGCCCTTGCAGACCTTCGAGCCGTACTGCCCGGCAACCCCCCAAATTAATCCCAGTCTAATCACCGGACAAATTACACTGAACAATTAATTTACCAACCAGATCGATTTTTGGAATGAGTGTGTAAACCAGAGCACCTGGAGGAAACCCATGCAGCCTTGGGGAGAACGTACAAACGCCTAACAGGCAGTGGCAGGAATTGAACCATGCCACCCCACAATTTTAATTCATGATATTAGTGAATATTTAAGTCTGTCATAATTCATAATACAGGATTAAATATTCAGGCAGAATATTACAATGAAGTAGATAATGAGAGTAAATTTGTGACTAAAGTTGTAATGAAAAGCAGGCTTTTGAAAAATCTACCAGAGCAACATAAAGCAAATTTGTTTAGATTTTTTAAAAGCTTTGAGGATCTTCCTGAGTAAATAACACTTTACTTGCTATTGCATTTCCCATCCAAGCCATCTATACCATTTATATGAGTATATTTGTTTTGTAATACTTGAATATATTAGAAATGATTATACTCTTATATTTCCTCATCTCTGTGGTCCAGAATTACAGTTGTCTACCTTAACGGCAACAAAACATACCAAGACACAAATTTGCTGCTGTGGAATGCTATGTCACAGATTGTGACAGAAGCTAAATCTATTGGTATACTTATGGTGGAAGCTGATCATTTCCTCATTGGTCAGGGCATCAAAGGATATGACAGAAAACAGGTGTATAGGGTTGAATGGGATCCGAGATCAGCCATGATAGAATGGAGGTAGAAGACTCAATCGGCTGAGTGGCCTAATTCTGCTCCTTTATCTTATGGTCTTAAGGTCTAATCTACATTTACTTACCTCCCCTCAGAATGGAGAATTTGATTCTATGCAGAATGCAAAATGTTGCATGTCTTTACTCTGACACAATGGCCTGAATTTTAAAGCAGAAATTGAGGTTTTGGACATTAATTAGGGAAACTGACTGTGCACATTTGAGATTTCCACATGAATCTATTTTAACATGGAAATTCTTTGGTGCAATTCTGCTTCATAGACCATGCTGTTTGTAATTTGCTTTTCTATTGAGATACAGCACAGAGTAGACGCTTCCTGCCCTTTGAGTCTCGCCACCCAGCTACCCCCAATTTAACCCTAGCCTAATCACGGGACGATTTACAATGACCAATTAACATCTTTGGACTGTGGGAGGAAACCAGAGCACTCAGAGGAATTCCACGCAGTCAGAGGGGAGCATACAAACTCCTTCCAGGCAGTGGGACATTAGGAGAAAAATGGTATGAATTTAACTTATTGATTTTAGAAAGATCTTGGAATGTTAAAATTATTATTCTGAACAAATTAGACTTCACCTATAAAATTTATTCTTCAGGACCAAAGCCTACTGTTCAGCAGTAAATGAAACTCGGTACAGCATTTGAAAGGGCAACTGTTCAATGACTTTTTATTGCGAAAAGAATTTTGAGATAGTCCTTTTTAAATGGGTGATTTTTAATGGTTCCACAGTGCATAAAATAATGGCAACTCCTGGATATCTGTGATAAACTGTGGGCGTGAATATGTCTGGGGTTATTGCTTTATTATAATGATGGCGAATAATGTATAATTTTGCCATCTCCATAAGCAAAATATCCAGGTCATTAATGGTGAATAGTGATTAACTTTTAGAGACATAAGAAACTGAAGATGCTGGAATCTCGAGCAAAAAGCAGACTGCAGGAAGTATCCAGCAGGTCAAGCACCTTTGTGGCAAGCAGATGTTCAATGCTTTGTGTAGAAACTCTACAGAGGGAAAATGGCCAGTATCTAGAGGGATGGTGTGTGACTGGCGGAACAAAATAATGGAAGGACAATGGGCAAGTGGAATCAGGTGGGGGAGGGGACAAGAAAGTGAATCAAAGAAAATCAGGTAGGTAGGTGATTGGCAGATGGATCCAGGTGTGGCGGGAAACAAGGGATGAAGCAGGTGAACAAAAGGAGGGAGAACCCGGGTAGTCAGGAAGGAGAGGAAAAGGAACACAATGGGTGCGGATTACTCAGACCTGGGAAATTTAATGTATATACGATTGATTTTTAATTGTGTACTTTGTTCTGATGCACTGAAGAAAATGGTCTGTTACTTTGGAAACAAACTCAAAAGTGCAATTCAGTTTATGGCAGCTTTTGATAGGTACCACATTAACAAAGTCAATAGCAGCACTTTATAAAAAAACTCCTTAAATAAAGATTGCTAAGTTGCAACAAACAGACAAGACAAATGGGTTCATTTCATGTAAGCAATTTTTCACTGTCATTAGCAGGGAAGATGGTCTGGTGGGATACTGTAGAAAAGACAGAATAGAACACTATCTAGATAGACAGCTAATCCAGTCCCTTTGTCCATGAAAGAGCTATATTAGCATTAAATGGAAGTAAAACATAATAAACATTTCTACTGGAGCAGGACACATTATAACCTTCTCCTGCAAACAGAATGCAATCAGCTTTGGTTACAGATGAGGACAGCCAGATCTCCCATGGTTAGCTGTACAACAGTTGCCCAGGTGTGCCTGAACAAGAGTGGAGTGGGAAACTGAACAGGCATTTCCCGTCCTGTGAAAAGCGGAATTTGGAGCCAAAGGATGGACGGTAGATAAGTGACTTAATCTATTGGAATCCTATGACAGAGTAATGGTATGAAGATCTAATTGTTCTGGAAGTGGTCAGGAACGGGAAGTGGAATTGATTAAATGTGGAGTTGAGGAAAATGATAATGGATATACAAGTTTGATTTGGGCGCATTTACAGAATACCTGTACATTGATGTGACCCAGAAATGTTCATTAACACAAGAGATTCTGCAAATGCTGCAAATCCAGAGCAACACATGCAAAATGCAGGAGGAACTCTGCAGGTCAGGCAGCATCTACGGAGGAGAATAAACAGTAGAAGTTTTTTGGCTGTGACCCTTCTTCAGGGAATGTTCATTATCATGTTTCACTCCATGAAATGCTCATTTCAGCCACACAGTACAGAAATAAATAGAACTGTGTGAGTGAATTTCTTAGCCCATGTGGAAAAAGCCACTTCCAAGACAAGAATAAAGATAGGAGGATGAACACTTATTATTAAGTAGTAATGTGAACGTTGTCCCATAAAACTACCCACCAAGAACTGTTATACTTTATCTAAAGAATAAGCACGCTTTCATCCCATCTATTATCCCGACTAAATAATTAAATTAGTCCTGCCCTTTTTTTCTGTCCATTCATTCACTATTTGAGGTGGAATATGAACGCACTCATCTGAAACCATATGGATGCCTTGGATGAGGTTCCCAGATAATACAAGTGGATTGGTCCCTGGTACTATTCAATGTTATTATTTCATTATTTCTATACTTTAAAGCTATTAAGCTACAGTTTGGCAAGGTTGCAAAATAATGCATTAATTGTGATTTAATTGCCATATCACATTACAGCAAAATAAATTAGGAAACTAAATTATCATTAATGAAGATGCAGAGCAAGGGCATTTGGATAAACTAATATTCAACCGATTGGACCTGAGCATTGTTGAATTTACAGAATGTAATCTTGGTCTTCTAACATGTACGTTTCAAGGTTGTTTTTCTTTCATAATTGTCCTTCAGGCAGAGAGAGTGATTTTGCTGAATGACGTGCAGATGTACAAAACATGTCTACAATAGATATGAAGAAGGCATTAGAAAACAAGCTGTTCAATTGAGCTGTGAGTTCATTGCTTTGCCTCCAATAAACAAAACTTTCGGTGGTACAGTACTTAAATGAGAAGCTAGTCTGAGATTAAATTTACCATCGGACTGTAAATATGCAAAAAGTTATGCGTAGCATCCAAATTCCTTGTTTTAAGCATTATTTATCATAGGTACATCACAACAGGTACTGTTACAGCAAAATCTATGTAGGTGCAGGACAGTGTCTTTTAGATCTCTGCATTTAACCGTGTGTGCATACACTTCATGTCTGGTGTACTAGTTAGAAAGCAAAGTGTTTTATTGCTATATCACTTCTCTTACTGAATCAGAATCAAAAATGGAATTGACATGTCAGTTTCCTGCACACTACTGCATGTTCCAATGGGAAAATTCTCATTAAATTCTCTTCTTGAGCTGCTAACTCTCACAATCCTCTTACCACTGTAATCTTCTATGTCCCAGCCTGTCTTCATCCGGAAATGAATGTTTTTTACTCAATTACTGCTTTCATGGTGTCTACCTTCTGTTATGTCAGCTTGTTGTTCCTAAAATTTAATATTTAGATTTCACAAGATTAAATTTTACCTACTCTCCCCCCCACCTTCCGGCGGAGTGGGAACAAGTTGTAATCCTATTCTGTGATGTAGTACTACATCAATTTCTGCTTAAATCATCACGAATATTCATGATGCTGCAGAGACTGAATATGAGCAACTTTTCTAACCTTAAGATATCAAGTCCTGACCATACATCAGCACAGGCACATTCCCAGCAGGTGTTACTGAGTATTCATTTGAAGTACTAAGCAACTAGCTTTCTGCCTCAGCAGCCAAATGCATTACGATTGTCTACTACAGTTGCTGTTGGGATTGGTTAACAACGAGCCCACAGAAAAGTGAAATGGAACATTACACTAAGAATGCTATATTCAGGCACACAGTATTAGGAATAATTATTCTGACATCAGACTGAAATAATTGTTGCTGAATGTCGCTACCTCTACTTCGAGGATCACTTTATTTGCCATATACATTTATATGTGTTAGGAATTTGCTGTGGTGGTGTTGGTTAGGGTGCAACATGCAACAAAAAACAACATTCAGCAGAGGTTAAAGGACAAATATGGACTAAATAAATACTAGCAGTAACTTACAATAAACAGCATTATGAAAAGTGGTTTAAGTCTACAGTGCAGTGAAATGGCAGGGTTAATGGATAGAGGGGGTGGGGAGCCCAACTAGAATGGTTGATCAGATTAACTGCCTGGTTGGGGGGGCACTTTTAAGATGTTAACACGAGGAAATCTGCAGATGCTGGAAATTCAAACAACACAAACAAAATGCTGGTGGGACATAGCAGCATTTTGTGTGTGTTGTTTGACTTTTAAGGTGTTGTAAGGTTTTTATTTTAACAGTCTACAGCACTTTCCAGAAAAGAGCATTTGGAAAAGGTAGTTTACAGAATGGGTAGTGTTACTTGGCCTACTAATGAGACTTCTCTCAACCTGGAAGCATGCTGTAGTTCATAAATAATTATTCTGTTATTCTTGATGTGTTCCAGTAAGGTATAGACAATTATCATTCAATTATGACTCATATCATGTTACGTACCCACTTCTACAAAGAATTCAAATCTAGCCCAAATTTATTGAAGGAGTGTGCCTTGTTAAACAAGTCCAACATGAAATCATTGAGAGGCAAGCAACCAAAACACAAGGCTGTTCTTGAAGCTGGTACAACTTTTGAAATGTAAAAAGAAAATAAATGTATTCCTCAAAAATGAAAAACTGAATTAATCTTGCTGTTCTGGTATATACAAGTTTATCCATTTAAATTTTTGATAGCTATTAGTCCAAAATATAAAACAGATACTCTAATTATTTATGATTATAACTGTAATAATGTAATAGTTCAGTTCATTTCCATTTTATTTATATTACAGCAGATGGGAAAATGGAATTAAATCAGTAATTGTTAATTAGTACCATGCACATGGATTAGTCAACCCACATTTTTATCCTGAACAAAACAACAGCTTCTCATGTCACCATCTAGGTTGAAAATACATTACCCAGCAACAGTTATTAACTATTAACAGATTCCATTATCAAATTCTGCACAGAATTGCAAGCATTACCCTATATATATTCCACTGAATTTGGGATTCTGTCAAAAAAGCCTGAACTTGTTGATTACTCTTCCCTGATTGAACACCAGATGTACTCTGGCAATGCAATGCAGTAATTCCCAACACTTCAGTAGTTCATATTTTTTGTATTAATTGATTTTTTTATTTGCTTAACAATGTTTAGTGCATGTTCTGATTTATTTGTTTATTTTAAAATAGTTTAAAAAGATGAAATATTGCTCTGATTTTGCAGCATGTTATGAATGGGTCAGCCTGTCAGGGACTGGTTAACTGATGGAGTGTGGCTAAGTCACCTGTCATCTGTTTCATAAGTGGAGCTTGTTCTGGTTCCCCATCTGACTTCATCACCCTCCAAAGCACAGGCCTCACCATTTATGATTGCTGCGCTGCTTGTCAATGGCTCCAAGTTGTGGCTCAATGTTCAAAACATTTTATCATTTCACTAGTCCTTACTAGATTTATGCCTGAGGATGTCTGGACCAAATCACAAGCAAACCAATGAAAAGCTGACAGGACTTTGAGAGAAATTAACAACCAAATTCTAATCTACTTCTAATCCTACTAAATTAGAGTAACAAAATCATGAACATTTTATTAAATTTCAAGTGCCAAAAGTTTACATAATAGACAGGTATAAAAGGAAACAATATTTGTTTGATTGGGGTTGTGTGGTAAATGAATCTCACTCTGCTAATCCTTGACTCTATAACACCATTATAGAATTGTGCAACTGCTTCACAGGTCAAGCATGGATAGAACTGATTCTAACAAAAGACAGATCATCATCTTTATCCACAAGGACATTATACATAAATATTGTGCATCTGGAGAACAAATTTGAACTTAGTGGGCATACAAAATAATTTCTCCCTGAAACAGAGGCCTAGTTACACTAAGTGAAAACTTGGAAATTTGCATCAATGCAACAGCCAAATAGTTATAATTTTTTTCTTTTTCTGGTAGACTTGATTGAATAGCTGCGCTAAATGGTGGAATGAATAGTCACCTGAATCAACAAGGGCAGGTCAAATTAGAGTTATGAATAAGCAACAAACCTGAGTAATGCTAGTGTACTGACCTAATAGCAATGATAGTGTGATGTGTTCACTGATGTTTAAAAGGGACAAAAGTGAAGTCATCAGCTGCATTTCATTCAGGTTGATTTCAACAGAATGACACAAGCATCCTCACAAATTGGGCTAATCATTTGGAGGTGTTCAAAATCAAAGTTTGTCATGATGTAGTAGGAAAGAAAAACAGGATGGCAAGTAAGGGACAATGAGAAAGGAAATTTTTTAAAAATACACTGAAAGAGATTGAGGAGACTGTGAGGGACAAAAAGAACAAATCTGTTGGGAAAAAACTAAGGTTTAATCTGGGGAATAAAGGGGACAGGAACAGGAATTTGGAAGGGATTAAAAATCAATGTGTTTTGCAACATGGAGATGAAAGGAGTGGTCTAGACCCATGTAGACCCTTTGGATAATGGGTTATGTGCTATAATTAACACAGGCAAAATGACAGTAATGAGGTAAACAGGAGTATTAAAGTGACAGATTACCGGGACTCTTTTTGTTTTCGTCCCAAGATTTTAATATGCAAGGAAACTGGAGAAATCATAACCGTAATCTGCCTGAGTTCTTGATTCAGGAAACATCCTTTCCTCTTTATAATTTGCACATGTCGGTCCACACTTTAAGGAAAGGTGAGTGGAGAAACAAGAAGATTATGTACCAAAAGGAGTAAACATCACTTGTCATGAAATTACTGGAGCCCTGTGTAGAAAGAAAATGACCACCCATTTTAAATTATCAGCTGCTCAGAGAGTCAGAATGGATTTTTTGAGTGCAGGTCATAGCTAATGAACCTGATTGATTTTTTTTAAGTGACTGAAGTACTGCACAGATGAATGCTTATTGATGTTACTTAAATGAACTTCTGGTAGGTATTTGAAAAGGTCCTTCAGAGGAGACTGCCAGTTAAAGTTAAATCTCATGAACATGAATGCAAGTTACTGGGAAATTGGTTGACACAGGAAACAGGGAAAGGAAACATGCAACCAGGTTGGTTAGATATGATAACTGGTGTCCTGCAATAATCTGTGTTAATGCCTCAACCGTCTGTGTATTTAAAAATAAATTAGATAATTTATATTCGAGTTTTTGATTACACTTATATGCTATTGTGACCTGTGTAAATAGCTTGCAAAGAGATAAATGATTAGGTGAATGAGCAGAACAGCAGCGAATGGATTTTAAAATTGGTAACTAAGATTGGGTACAAGTTTAGATTGGGTTAGGCTAGCAGGCTAACTGCAATTAGGAGTCAAAAATATTGTTGTGGTTAGGTGTCATAATGGTTGGATCAGGCAAGAGTAGCAAATTTCCTTCCCAAAATGTAAGGACGTGAAGACATTAGAATGGTTTTGCAAAGAAGCAGCTCATATCACCCATACAGTATGTAGCATATTTCTGTGCATATTTGGCAGTCTCTTCCTTACTCATTATCTATAGGATTGCAACTTACCCTCCTTTAATTGCCAATTCAATTGAATTATTTTTCTACCGCTTTTACAGTTCAGACCATCATTACTCTCCAAAATAAAACTGCTTCTTCACATGTCTCCTATATCTTTTCTCCATCATTTTACATCTGTAATCTCTAGTTCATAGGCTTTTAAAAATAGGAATAACTTATCTTTACTTAGTCAAAGATCTTTAACTTATTTCTTTAATGAGAACAAATATAGCTACTTTTAGACTAATATAGCAGCAAAAATTCCTAGAGCTGTGAAAATCTTTCCTGTACCTTTGCTAGGAACTTCCCTACTTCCTGAAGTATACTTTCTTCATTTAGTCACTTGGTCACAAAGCCAGATACTTAAAATGGATTGAAACTGTCACTGTAGAATTTCAACTCATTGGTCTCAGCCTTTGATCCAGTAAAGAGGACAAGATTTACATTTCCAAATTCGAAATCCAAGAATTGTATATGTGATGGTGAACAGAAAAATATGCAGCTTTGAGTGACCCACCTTCAATATCCAGAACACACATCCCAGTAGCAACCATTTTATATGGGTGAGCAAAGAAAAAAAGGTTATCAGATGGATATGATGATTTGAAACCCTTGTATTAGTTCTCTCAGTTTCTAGAAGTGCTTTGTACTTGCAATGTCCAATTTAGAAAACTGTTTTTAAAAGGCGTGGTTGCACTTGGAGAGCAGTGTTGTTGAAATGGTCCAAAATAAAGATAACTTTTCCCCTGTGAATGCAATTAAGCATTGCTCATCAATGTCTTGTAGTGGAACTGAATTATTACCATTATATATCAAGTGAAATTATGGTGAATGTTTTGTGGCATGGGTTGATACAGGTTATACAGATCCTCACTGCTGAGGTTCAGAGGGTTGAGAACTTTGAGTTATTAATAATGTACATCATAAATAGCTTGATCTGGTCACCAAGGCCAGGAAAGCTCACCAGCACCTCTACTTCCTCAAGAGGCTAAAGAAATTTGGCATGTGCACTTTGACTCTAATTGATGCACTATAGATCCTATCCAGATGCATCATGACTTGATATGGCAACTGCATGTGATGGCAAAAAACAGCAGAGTTGTGGACTTAGTTGCGGACTGCCATTGGGGTTGAGGATGCCCTTGGACCAAGTCACCTTTGATAAACTTCTGCCTGCACCACCTCCAGCAACATAGAATATGCAGTTTACTGTAAATAATCCATTCCCGAACTGTACAGAAGAATGTGTATGATTTAAATTCTACGCATTCTGAAATTCCACCTGATATAATCCTGCACATGATATTTCTTTGACAACTTTTCCTCCTGATCTGATATCAAAAAAAGAAGCAAAAATTTTTAGTGGATATGGAGTGTGTGGCCGAGGGGGCACAGCCTCCTTTCCTCCTGTTCTGCTCGAGCAGCTGAACTTTTTTGCCTTTAACAAAAGCCTTGCAGCTGGAGCCCAGAATCTCATTATGCCTTGGGAGTAGCGCATGACAACGGACAATTATGGAAACTACGTGGGTTTCTTGCCTCTTTGGAACTTCGATGAAAGATAGTGAACTACTTATGAAGCTTTCCCTGCTTTAAATTACTGCAATCGTTGCTCTAAACTATATGTCTCATAATAACAGCAATGATGAAATAACTAGAGGAAATCAACAAGCTGACTCCTTTGTTAAGGCAGTAACAGCAGCTCTTAATGGCCATGGTCAAATTGTATCGATGAACTCGTAAAATGACAGTGTGATGCATCAATAGCTGAAAAATACTTTATGGACTGAAGTACACTATGTGCAGGACTACCAAGGATAGTTCATATAATTGAAAATGAGAGATTCTCAACCAAAGTCAGACAAATAACAGCAACCGTATGATTTGGCAGAGACATGCACCCGAAAGACACTGCCGGTATTTGCTGCTGCTGGAGATTATTTGTTCATCTCCAAATGGACTTGATGCAGTTACCTAAATGTATGGGTTGTGATGGGCTGTGATTATGCACCTGCTATTGCATTATCTCCATGGGTGGAAGCTACAAAGTTCAATGTTCAAAGTAAATTTATTATCAAAGTACATATATGTCCCCATATACAACCCTGAGATTCATTTTCTTGTGGGCAATCGAAAACAAATCTATAGAATAATAACCATAGCAGAATCAATGAAGGACCACCTAATTAGCGCATTCAATACTACTTTTTGTAGGATTTTCTATTCAAGGGCATTGGTGTTTCCATACCAGGCTGTGATGCAGCCAGTCAATATACTCTCCACCACACATCTATAGAAGTTTGTCAAAGTTTCAAATGTCATGCTTAATTTCCAAAGACTCCTGAGGAAGTAGAGACACTGCCATTCTTTCTTCCTTCATAATTGCATTTACTTGCTGGGCCCAGGACAGGTCCTCCAAAATAATAGCACTGAGGAATTATCAGACTCGGAGAAAGGCAGTTGTAACTGTTGCTAAATTTTATTAAGAGAATTTATTCCTAGGTTTGTGATCCTTGAGAAAATTCCAGTGACCCAATTAGTGGCGGGACTAGTGCACAGCGAGGAGGTTTCTTGTAGGTGCTCGTTTAAAAGGAGAGCTTCACAGGCGTTCGGTGTTATTCTGGTGGTTCGTTGGTGGTGGGAGCAGCGCAGAGGGGAGTGAATGAAAGGACAGGTAGGGCAGCTATTGTCACTGGTGAGAGTGTGTCAGTGGTGAGAGTGTGTCAGCGGTGGGAGTGGGTCAGCGGTGGGAGTGGGTCAGCGGTGAGAGTGGGTCAGAGGTGAGAGTGGGTCAGTGGTGAGAGTGGGTCAGTGGTGGGAGTGGGTCAGTGGTGAGAGTGGGTCAGTGGTGGGAGTGGGTCAGTGGTGAGAATGGGTCAGAGGTGAGAGTGGGTCAGTGGTGAGAGTGGGTCAGAGGTGAGAGTGTGTCAGAGGTGAGAGTGTGTCAGTGGTGAGAGTGGGTCAGTGGTGGGAGTGTGTCAGTGGTGAGAGTGGGTCAGAGGTGAGAGTGTGTCAGAGGTGAGAGTGTGTCAGTGGTGAGAGTGGGTCAGTGGTGGGAGTGGGTCAGAGGTGAGAGTGGGTCAGAGGTGAGAGTGGGTCAGTGGTGAGACTGGGTCAGAGGTGAGAGTGGGTCAGAGGTGGGAGTGGGTCAGTGGTGAGAGTGGGTCAGAGGTGGGAGTGGGTCAGTGGTGAGAGTGGGTCAGTGGTGGGAGTGGGTCAGAGGTGAGAGTGAGAGTGGGTCAGTGGTGAGAGTGGGTCAGAGGTGAGAGTGGGTCAGTGGTGAGAGTGTGTCAGTGGTGAGAGTGGGTCAGAGGTGAGAGTGGGTCAGTGGTGAGAGTGGGTCAGAGGTGAGAGTGGGTCAGTGGTGGGAGTGGGTCAGTGGTGAGAGTGGGTCAGAGGTGAGAGTGGGTCAGTGGTGGGAGTGGGTCAGAGGTGAGAGTGGGTCAGTGGTGAGAGTGGGTCAGAGGTGAGAGTGGGTCAGTGGTGAGAGTGGGTCAGTGGTTGGAGTGGGTCAGAGGTGGGAGTGGGTCAGTGGTGGGAGTGGGTCAGAGGTGAGAGTGGGTCAGCGGTGAGAGTGGGTCAGAGGTGAGAGTGGGTCAGTGGTGGGAGTGGGTCAGAGGTGAGAGTGGGTCAGCGGTGAGAGTGGGTCAGCGGTGGGAGTGGGTCAGCGGTGAGAGTGGGTCAGAGGTGAGAGTGGGTCAGTGGTGAGAGTGGGTCAGTGGTGGGAGTGGGTCAGTGGTGGGAGTGGGTCAGTGGTGGGAGTGGGTCAGAGGTGAGAGTGGGTCAGCAGTGAGAGTGGGTCAGAGGTGAGAGTGGGTCAGTGGTGGGAGTGGGTCAGTGGTGGGAGTGGGTCAGTGGTGAGAGTGGGAGTCTCAGGCTTTGGCTCAGAGGAGGCGTTGGCTCTGTGTAAGTTTCTGTTAAGCTTCCCTTTATTTAAACTGTGTCAGGGGTACTTAGTGTAGTTTAAAGGGCCATTGTGTGCTCTTCATGCTGGATGTTGGAGCCCTGGGAGACCCAGAGTCTCCCAGGAACTACGTCTGTGTGAACTGCATCCAGCTACAGCTCTTTAAAGACCGTGTTAGGGATCTGGAGCAGCAGCTGAATTACTTTCAGCTTGCACAGGACAGTGAGGAGATCATCGATCAGAGTTACAGGGACGCAGTCACCCCAAAGTTGCAGGAGGCGGGTGGCTGTGTGACTGTCAGGAGAAGGAATGGGACAGTAAATTGGCAGTTAGTGCAGATCACCCCTATAGCCATCCCCTCAATAATACGTATATCACTTTGGATACTCCTAGGGGAATGCCGTGGATACCAGGTTACTGGCACTGAGCATGGGTCTGTGGTGCAGAAGGGAGCAGTAGTGACAGGAGACTCGATAGTTAGAGGAACAGACAGGAGTTTCTGTGGAAGTGAACAGGACACCTGTACGGTATGTTGCCTCCCAGGTGCCAGGGTCAGGGACGTCTTGGATCACATCCCTAATATTTTGGAGGGGGGCGGAGAGCAGCCGGGTATCTTGGTATTTTGGCACCATTGACATAGGAAGGAAAGCAAAGAGATCCTGAAGAGGGAATTTAGAGAGGTAGGCAGAAAGCTGAGAAACAGGACCTCCCGAGTAATAATTTCTGGATTGCTACCTGTGCCATGCACCAGTGAGGGTAGAGCAGGATGATTGAGAAGATAAATGTGTGGCTGAGAAGCTAGTGCAGGGGACAGGGTTTCAGGTTCTTGGATCATTGGGATCTCTTCTGGGGGATGTATGATCTGTACAAAAGGGTTATGTTGCACTGGAACCCAAAGTGTCCCAATATTCTCACAGGCAGGTTTGTTAGAGCTGTTGGGGAGGGTTTAAACTAATTTGGCAGGGGGATGGGAACTAGAGTGAAGGGACTCAAGATAGGATGGATGGTGAAAAAACAAAGATAGCGTGCAGTCAGACTGTCAGGAAGGGCAGGCAGATGATAGGACAAAACTGTGGCCAGCCGGGTGAGTATCAGTGCATTAGGGATGCAGAATCAAAAAGGGTAGCAGATACAGTACTCCGAGTGTTATATCTCAGTGCACAGAGTATAAGAAATAAGGTGGATAATCTTGTTGCGGTTGTCGGGTATGATAATCTGGCCATCACTGAATCGTGGCTGAAGGATGGTTGTAGGTGGGAGCTGAATGTCCACGGTCACACATTGTATCGGAGAGATAGGAATGTCGGCAGAGAGGATGGTGTGGCTCTGCTGATAAAGGATGGCATCAAATCATTAGAAAGATGTGACATAGGATTGCAAGATGTTGAATCCTTTGGGGTTGCGTTATGAAACTGCAAGGATAAAAGTACCTTGATGGCAGTTATATACAGGCTTCCAAACAGTTGCTGGGACGTGGACTAAAATTAAAATGGGAAATAGAAAAGGCATATCAAAAAGGCAATGTTATGATGGTTATGGGGAGATTCTCAATCTATAATACAGGTAGATTGGGAAAATCAGGTTGGTAATGGATCTCAAGAGAGTGAATTTGTTGAATGCCTATGAGATGACTTTTTAGAGTTGTTTCTCATTAAGCCTACTAGGAGATTAGCTGTACTGGATTGGGTGCTATGTAATGAACTGGGGCCGATTAGGGAGCTTAAGGTAAAGGAACCCTTAGAAGTGAGTGATTGAATTCAACTTGAAATTTGATAGAGAAGGTAAAAACTAACATAGCAGTATTTCAGTGGAGTAAAGGAAATTACAGTGGTATGAGAGGGGAGTTGGCCAAAGTAAATTGGAAGGAGATGCTGACAGGGATGACAGTAGAGCAGCAATGGCTTGAGTTTCTGGGTGAAATGAAGAAGGTGCAAAATAGATGTATTCCAAAAAGAAAGAAATACTCAAATGGCAAAATAGTACAACTGTGGCTGACAAGGAAAGTCAAAGCAAATGTAACAGCAAATGAGAGCACATACAACAGAGCAAAAATTAGCGGGAGCATAGAGAATTGGGAAGCTTTTAAAAACCTACAGAAAGCAACTAAGAGAACCATTTGGAGGAAAAAGATGAAATATGAAAGCAAGCTAGCAAACAAGATCAAGGTGGATAGAAAAAGCTTTTTCAAGTATATAAAAAATAAAAGAGAGATGAGAGTGGATATAGGACCGCTAGAAAATGAAACCCGAGAAATAATAATGGGGACAAGGAGATGGCAGATGGACTAAGTGAGTATTTTGCATCTCTCTTCACTGTGGAAGACACTAGCAGTGTGCCAGGTGTTGAAGGGTATGAGGGAAGAGAGTGAGTGCAGTTACTATTACAAGGGAGAAGTTGCTCAAAAAGCTGAAAGGCCTAAGGGCACACAAGTCACCCGGACCAGATGAACTACACCCTAGGGTTCTGAAAGATGTAGCAGTAGAGATTGTTGAGGAAGGCATTAACAATGATCTTTCAAGAATCATTGGACTCTGGCATGGTTCCAGAGGACTGGAACATTGCAAGTGTCACTCCGCTCTTTAAGAAAGAGGGAAAGAGGGAAGCAGCAGAAAGGAAATTGTAGACCTGTTAGCCTGACCTCAGGGGTTGGAAATTGTAGACCTGTTAGCCTGACCTCAGGGGTTGGAAAATGTTGGAGTCGATTGTTAAGCATGAGGTTATGGAGTACTTGGTGACACGGGACAACATAGTACAAAGTCAGCATGGTTTCCTGAAGAGAAAATCTTGCTTGACAAACCTGTTGGAATTCTTTGGGGAGATTGCACATAGGATAGATAAAGGGAATACAGTGGGCGTTGTATATATGGATTTTCAGAAGGCCTTTGATAAGATGCCACCTATGAGGCTGCTTAATAAGTTAAGAGCCCATACTATTACAGGAAAGTTACTAGCATGGTTAGAGTATTGGCTGAATGGTAAGAGGCAGCTAGTGGGAATAAAAGCATCCTTTTCTGGTTGGCAGCTAGTGACTAGTGGTGTTCTGCAGGGGTTGGTGTTGGGACCACTTCTTTTTATGCTGTATATCAATTATTTAGATGATGGAATAGATGGCTTTGCTGCCAAGTTTGCAGATGATATGAAGACTGATGGAGAGGCAGTTAGTGTTGAGGAAACAGATAGGCTGCAGAAGGATTTAGACAGATGAAGAGAATGGCCAAGAAAGTGGCAAATGAAATATAATGTTAGAAAATGCATGGGCATGCACTTTGGTAGAGTAGGCTCCCTCACCTCTGCCCCTCTGCCCTTCAACACAGGAGCCCCCGAGGGCTGTGTCTTAAGCCCCCTCCTTTACACTCTGTATACCCATGACTGTGTTGCCACCCACAGCTCCAATCTGCTAAATAAGTTTGCAGATGATACTACATTGATTGGCCTTATCTCAAATAATAATAATGAGGCAGCTTACAGTAAAGAAGTCATCACCCTGACACAGTGGTGTCAAGAAAACAACCTCTCCCTCAATGTGGCAAAAACAAAGGAGTTGGTTGTGGACTACAGGAGGAATGGAGACAGGCTAACCCCTGTTGACATCAATGGATCTGGGGATGAGAGGGTGAACAGTTACAAGTTCCTCGGCATAAACATCATGGAGGATCTCACTTGGTCTGTACATACTGGCTGTGTGGTGAAAAAACACAACAACGCCTCTTTCACCTCAGATGGTTGAAGAAGTTTGACGTAAGTCTACAGGGGCACATTGAGAGCATCCTGACTGGCTGCATCACTGCCTGGGATGGGAACTGTACTTCCCTCAATCACAGGACTCTGCAGAGTGTGGTGTGGACAGCCCAGCACATCCGTGGATGTGAACTTCCCAATATTCAGGAGATTTACAGTGACAGGTGCGTAAAAAGGGCCTGAAGGATCATTGGGGACCCAAGTCACCCCAAGCACAAACTGTTCCAGCTGCTACCATCTGAGAAATGGTACAGCAGAATTAAAGCCAGGACCAACAGGCTCCAGGACATCTTCTTCCACCAGGCCATCAGACTAATTAATTCACACTGACACAATCATATTTCTAAGCTATATTGACTGTCCTGTTGTATATCTTACTGTACATACTATTTATTACAAATTACTATAATTTGCACATTGCACATTCAGATGGAGACATAATGTAAAAATGTTTACTCCTCACGTATGTGAAGGATATAAGAAATAAAGTCAATTCAATTCAATAAATGTGCAGACTATTTTCTAAACGTGAAGAAAATTCAAAAATCTAAGATGCAAAGGGACTTGGGAGTCCTTGTGCAGAACATCCTAAAGGCTAACTTGCAGGTTGAATTGGTGGAGAAGAAGGCAAATGCAATATTAGCATTATTTATAAGAGCAGGTGAGGCCTCATCTTGAGTACTGTGAACAGTTTTGGTCTATCATCTAAGATAAGATGTGTTGGTATTGGAGTAGGTTCAGAGGAGGTTCACAATGATGATTTGGGGAATGAAACAGTTATCATGAGGAACGTTTGATGGCTCTGGGCCTGTACTCGCTGGAATTTAGAATGATGAGGGGGAATCTCATTGCAACCATTCTAATGCTCAAAGGCCTAGACAGAATAGATGTGGAAAGGATGTTTCCTGTGGTGGGGGAGTCTAGGACAAGAGGGCACAGCCTCAGGATAAAGGGTCGTCCATTTAAAACGGAGAGATTTCTTTAGCCAGAGGGTGGTGAATCTGTGGAATTTATTACCATAGGCAGCTGTGGAGGCTAGCCATTGGGTGTATTTAAGGCGGAGATTGATAAGTTCTTGATTGGCCATGGCATCAAAGGTTACGGGGAGAAGGCCGGGATCTGGGGCTGATGAGGGGAAAAAAGGAGAGCAGATTCAATGGACGAAATGGCCTTATTCTTCTCCTATGTCTTATGGTCTTAAAATCTCATAACAATGGCCCTTACTCTATGGTTAAAATTATGTAGGAACTAACAAAAGCCTTATAGCGTAAGCAACTTTTCATCTACCCTTACGACAGTCAATCTTACAGGGCAGCTGAAAGACAGAATGGGGCCCTGAAAAACAGCTTAACTAAACTGCACGACAAGACCAAGCTAAAGTGGTCAGAGGTGCTTCCACTGGCCCTTCAAGACAATACGCAGAGCTCCAAACTGCATTAACAGGCCTTTCTTCACATGAGATAGTCTTGGAACGTCCCAAATGCTTGCCAGTCACCTGTCTCTTTTTAATTAAGTAGATGTACATCCGTGTTATGAGTGGAAGCATTATTGTAGAGTGTATTGGATTGCCAATGTGTTTATACCACTGAGTCACAGTTCTGTGTTTTATTTCGATAATGAAACTAGAATTGTAAGGAAGTATGGAACTGCACTGCCCACAGGAATGACTCTTGCCAATGCAACTGTTTTGAGGGATAGTATCAACCTACAGACAGTGATTACATAAGCCACCCACTCCAAAGCTGCTTTATTATGGCGATAGGAGTGAATTATGTTACTGTAACTATCAAGGTACAGTACCAGACATTGGTAACAGTACATGCAATATCTACACTACAAGGTGACCTTCTGAATCCCGTTAACAGTACCTACTGGGTATGTGGCTGCCAGGGCTACCCTTTCTAAAGCCAAGGAGTGGTTGTTGTTATCTGGCCTGTGTGATACCACAGATGTACCACCTGCCCACTCTCTCCCTACAGCCTACTATTCGGGGCTACCATCAAAAGACTATGGGCACAGAGTGCTCAAATCATAAACAAAAGAAAATCTGCAGATGCTGGAAATCCAAGCAACACACACAAAATGCTGGAGGAACTCAGCAGGCCAGGCAGCATTTATGGAAAAAAGTACAGTCGACATTTTGGACTACAGCCCTACTGGAGAAAAAAAAGCTGAGGAGTAGATTTAAAAGGTGGGGAGAGGGGAGAAACACTAAGCAATAGGTGAAACTTGGAGGGGAGGGATGAAGCAAAGAGCTAGGAAATTGATTGGTGAAAGAGACAGAAGGTCATGGAAGAAAGAAAATAAGGGGGTTGGAGGAGCACTAGAGGGAGGCAATGGGTGGGCAAGAAGATAACAGGAGAGAAGGACAAAGAGATGGGAAACGGTGAAAGGGGGGAGGCATTACTGGAAGTTTGAGAAATCAATGTTCATGCCATCAGGTTGGAGGCCACCCAAAAAGAATATAAGGTGTTGTTTCTCCAACCTAAGTGTGGCCTTATCCCGACAGTGGA
The DNA here is from genome assembly GCF_048418815.1 of Hemitrygon akajei. NCBI lineage: Eukaryota > Metazoa > Chordata > Chondrichthyes > Myliobatiformes > Dasyatidae > Hemitrygon > Hemitrygon akajei. The sequence continues at coordinate 151,932,917 of NC_133128.1, forward strand.
GGATGCCGTGGATGGACACATTGGAATGGTAATGGGAAGTGGAATTAAAATGGGTGAGCACTAGGAGATCCCACTTGTTCTGTTGGATGGAGTGTAGATGCTCAGTGAAGCGGTCTCCCAATCTATGTCGGGTCTCACTGATGTACAAGAGGGCACACCGGGAGCACCAAGCACAGTATATGATCCCAACAGATTCACAGGTGAAGTGTCACCTCACCTGGAAGGACTGTTTATGGTCCTGAATGGTAGTGAGAGAGGAGGTGTAGCACTTGTTCCACTTGCAAGGATAAGTGCCAGCAGAGAGATCAGTGGGGAGAGACAAATGGACAAGGGAGTTGCCTAGGGAGCATAAAGTGGGGGGAGGGAAAGATGTGTTTGGTGGTAGGATCCAGTTGGAGGTGGCAGAAGCTTCAGAGAATTATGTGCTGGACACAGAGGCTGATGGGGTGGTGGGTGAGGACAAGAGGAACCCTATCCCTGGGAGCGTGGCAGGAGGATGGGGTAAGAGCAGACATATGTGAAATGGAAGAGATGAGGGTGAGGGTAGCTTTGATGGTGAAGGAAGGGAAGCCACTTTTTTTGCAAAAGGAGGACATCTACTTTGTTCTAGACTGAAAAGCCTCATCCTGAGAGCAGAAGAACTGAGAGAAAGGGATGGTATTTTTTTTTTACAAGTAGCAGGATTGGACGAGGCATAGTCCAGGTGCCTGTGAGAGTCCATTGGTTTATAAGCTGTCTCCGGGGACAGAGACAGTGAGACACAGAGCGTATCTGGATTGTAGAGTTCCTGTTCAGGGATCCTGCCAGACTGGCCTCAGCACTGCTGGAGAGACTCGTTACGAAGACAGCCTTAGCGCTACATAATATGAACTGGGCTATCAATGACATTACTGCTAAAATGTTGGCAATCTACAGCGTAACCACCAAAATTGACTAGCCCTAGACTTTCTGTTGTCTAAGGGAGGTGGTTGTGGTGCCAGTGTTAGCCAGGTTTTTTATATATCAACAGCCAGTGATCTGATACCAGTAGTGGGAAAGTTGTTGGAAGGTATTCTGAGGGACCGGATACAAGTATTTGGATTGACATGGACTGGTTAATGATAGTCAGCATGGCTTTGTACATGGTAGGTCACGTCTTACCAATCATATAGAGTTTTTCAAGGAAGTTACCAGGAAAGTTGATGAAGGCAAGACAGTGGATGTCGTCTAAATGGAATTCAGTAAGGCATTTGACAAGCTCCCGCATGGGAGATTGATCAAGTCACTCAGCATTCAAGGTGAGGTAGCAAATTGGATTCAACATTGGCTTTGTGGGAGAAGCCAGAGAGTGGTAGTAGATGGTTGCCTCACTGACTAGAGGTCTGTGACTAGTGGCATGCCACAGGAATCAGGGCTGGGTCCACACACCTCAGTGCCCTACCGTTCACTGTGTAAGACCTACCCTGATTTGTCTTCTATATCAAACTATCTGGATGATAATGTAGTTAACTTGGATCAGCATATTTTCGGATGACACCAAGATTGGGGGTGTAGTGGACAGTGAGGAAAGTTATCATGGCTTGCAGCGGGATCTGGGCCAGCTGCAGATGGCTGATAAATGGCAGATAGAATTTAATGCAGACCAAGTGTGAGGTGTTTCACTTCGGTAGGACCAGCCAGGGTAGGTCTTACACAGTGAATGGTAGGACACTGAGGAGTGCGGTAGAACAAAGGAATCTGGAAACACAGGTCCATAATTAATTGAAATTGGTGTCACGGTAGACAGGGTCATAAAGAAAGTGGTTGGTACATTGGCCTTCAAAAATCAAAGTATTGAGTACAGGAGATGGATGTTATGCTGAAGTTGTACAAGACGTTGGTGAGGCCTAATTTGGAGTATTATGTGCAATTTTGGTCACCTGCCTACAAGAAAGATGTAAATAAGGTTGAAAAGTTCAGAGAAAATTTACAAGGCTATTGCTGGCTCTGGAGGACCTGAGTTATAAGGAAGGATTGAATAGGTTAGGACTTTATTCCTTGGAATGGAGAAGATTGTAAGGAGATTTGAAGTACACAAAATTATGAGGGGTATAGATTGGGTAAATGTAAGCAGGCTTTTCCACTGAAGATGGATGGGTTAAGGATGAAAGGTGAAATGTTTGAGGGGAAAATTCTTCACTCAGAAGGTTGTGACAGCTGCCAATGCAAATGATGCATGTGAACTTAAATTCAATGGTTCAGAGAAGTTTGGAGAGGTACAGGGATGGGATGGTTATGGAGAGCTGCAGTCCAGGTGCTGGTTGATGGGAGTAACCAGGTTAAATGGTTCAGCATTGACTAGATGGGTGGAAAGGCCTGTTCCTGTGCTGTATTTTTCTCTGAAACTGTGACTCTTCATCTCATGTTCTCAATAACTATAACTTATTTATTTATTATTTTGGAGTTTTTTTGTCTTTGCACAGTTTGTTGTCTTTTGTATGCTGCTTCTTTTTCTGACCTTGTTGTGAGCACTTTTTCACTGATTCTATTGTGCCTCTTTGTACTTGCTCTGTATGCCCACAAGAAAAGGAGTAGCATAAGATGACACGTACTTATGTACTTCGAGAATGTACTTACTTTAAACTTTGAAAAGATTATAGCATGAACTATGCTGCTTGTTTATTTGTCTCACTGCTTTCTTCCCAGGTATGGTCAATGACCAATAAATATTGCAAAGGTGTTACTGTTTTCCGAACTGAAGTCTGTAGCTCCACAAGGACAGCAGTAGTATCTGGAAACATTGGCTACAATGCTCCATCATGTGAGTTAAGATGTGAGACCAGGTGAACCTAATCGGAACTTCATGACTATAAGGTTATCTGGTACTTTTAAAACAGGAGTGTAGTCCACTACTTTTAATGTGAGAAGCAAACAAGGAAATTGTGGAAGTGTAGTCCACTACTTTATGTGAGAAATGAAAAGGAAAGTCCCAGCCCGAAACATCGACTGCTACCTGGCCTGCTGAGTTCCGCCAGCATTTTCTCTTCTTTGGGATAGCAAACTCGAAGAAAACTCTGCAGTTTCGGACCAAATCACTGAAATGTCAAATCATGCTCCCAAGATTCAGTATGCTGGGGGGCCTTTGATATACTTTCGCACAAGGTTGAATCAAAGAACAATTTGTAGTTGAAAACCTTCTGACCATGAGTGATAAAATGCACGTGGAATGCCAGCAGATTGACTGCACTATTGTGTATGAGAGAGATGTTGCTAATGCTGATTTGCCGGGCCACTTCTGCGTGCGTGTTAACGATCTTGAACTTCAACAGTAATGATGTGTATTTTAAGATGTTTTGATATACTATGAAGTGCCATGCAAATAAAAGTATAGTTAAAATGTATGTATCTATTTAGTTATATAGCGATATAGCACGGAACCCACAGGCCCTTCGGACCCAATGAGCTGCACTGACCAGCATCCCACCAATTTAGCATTAGCCTAATCACAGGGCAATTTACAATGACTAATTAACCTATTAATTGGTACATCTTTGGACTGTGGGAGGAAACCGGAGAACCTGGAAAAACCCACATGTTTATGGAGAGGGCGTGCAAACTCCTTACAGAGAATGCTATAACTGAACTCCAAACTGTGATGCCCCAAGCTGCAATAACATCGCGATAACCCCTCGCTACCGTGACACTTGGTAATACATATATTTTTGAAATCTAAGTTTATCGTTGCTCACTTGAAGATAGTTCTGTGACACATTCTGTGGAACAGAATGGCCACTATGGGTGGCTGTGATGGAGAGCAAAACAAAGCTTTGGTAATCTCATTCATTCTGTGTTGTTTCCTTTCCCATAATGCTTTGTGAGACTGCCTGTCTCCTTAGTAATAACGATGATTCCACTAGCAAACCAACGCAGGTCCTCACTTTGCGACACACAACATTCAGCAGGTTGTGGAAAAGAGTAAACAGCCGACGCTTTGGGCTGAGTCCCGTCTTCAGGACCAAGGAGGAAGGGGGAAGATGCCAGAATAAATAGGTGGGGGGAGGGGGAAGAAGCCAGAAAGAAGGTAATAGGTGAAACCACTTTATTTTCTCCCCCGTGATCACGTAAATCTGCAAACGTTTTAGAAACAAAAGGAAGTAGAAATAAAAATTAACCAATTCAGACAGGCTGGCCTTGCCTATTCAGCATATCATGTAGATACTGTATTGTTTCACTGTCCTTTCGTCATCAAGAAACTCCCACTGACTTGTTTAAAGAGAACATTGCTAAAATAGGCAAACAACCTGTGGGTGGCAAGTATTTCCAATGACATAACAAAAGGCTGATGTTTTTTGAAAGTACAGACCTAACCCACATTAATGTTTTAAAAAAAAATTAGCAAAGCAAGCACAAATCTGTAACTTGATTCAACAATGTATTGTTTCAACGAAACTGCAAGAGGACATTTTTTTCTGATCCAACAATATCGCGCATACAGAGCGGCTATGATCCAAAGAAAGGCCTCCTTGCCAGAAGGAGCAAAAGAGATTTCATTTTCTTTCTCTTCTTGTTTCAATTTGCACTCCAAGTCACCCTGTTCAAATGATTAGCGATTCCCCCGGTCCCTGCCAAAGCAGCTGGGTAGCAAATTGGTAAGGAGCAATGTGATAATGTCTGAATTCACTTCTTGTCCAATATGCCACCTGGCCAGCGTTCAGCACCTGCTCAGAATGCTGGAGAGGAGAGCAGAAGTTACTGCAATTGTTTACTGTAGCATGGTGCTGGCCTGTTGCCTGGTAGTTTGGTGTGGAACGTTTTCTTGTATGCCACCTGCTTTGTGGCAGTTCTGTGTAGAAAACAGGATGGAGTCGTACTAAATTTTAACACTAGTTTTAATTTTCCCCCATCATATACAGTATAGTTCCAACTATCATCATGCCCATTGGAATGAATTCCCTCGAATTCCACCTTTAGGCTTCCCAATAAAAGACATGGGAGGCACTGTGAAGCAGTTCCAGTGGCCCAGTTTCAGTCTTGATCTCTGTTGCCATCTGAGTGGAGGTTACACGTTCTCCCTGTGAGTTTTCCCCAGTATTCCGATTTCTTCCCAAAGGTATGCAGCTTTGTATGTGAAATAGCTACTGTAAATCACACTAGGGATTGCAAATTTGAGAAGCCAGAAATGTCAATCCTCCTTCCCCTCCCCCCACTTTTTTATTCTGCTATCTTCCCCCTTCCTTTCTAGTCCTGAAGAAGGATCTCTGCCTGAAACGTCAACTGTTTATGCATTTCCATAGATGCTGCCTGACTTGTTGAGTTCCTCCAGCATTTTGTCTATTTATTAGAAGCTATCTTTAGTCTCACAGATTGTCACGTATTCAAGATTTGCTATGAGACTAACATCGGCTTTGCAGCAGGTGCTGTGTTCCTTTGTTTGAAATTTAAATGTCACTAATGATCACAGCGTTTCCTCAGCAATTTCTTTCTCTCTCTTATGATAAGGAAAACGTGGAGGAGGAGTTCCCAATAGAGAGGGCAAAGCTGTTCGTAATATTAAAATGCAGCTAGACCCAGGGCATTCATCAGTGAATGGAACTCAGGATCAACCCATTTCTGAAGGCAAACTAGCTCACAGGAGAATCAGGGTTGCTGAGTGTTGACCTCAAATATAACAGAGAATTTTAATGAGGTAGCTAGTCAAAAATTGGTTTTGTTGGCAATCTTAAAAATTTGAAGAAATTATCTTATTTTGAATCTTTTAACATGCAGTGAATGCAGGATTCAAATTATCAGGCAAAAAAAAACCTAATTTTAGGTCCAGCAGAATGCGTGTCAGTAATTAATTTCACTATTTTAGTATCTTTGGACTCTGGGTGGCTCCCCAGAGAATTGAAATAAAGACAATATGATATATTATCTGAATTATGTAGTGATCCTGTACAAGATTTTATTGATCTCACTCTGACTAGATTCTGAAGAATGACCTCCTTTGTAAGGTGTAGAACAGCTCTCTCGACATAGATAATGGATAAGAACAGGTTCACGTTCTTCAATTATTTCTCTTCTACTGATGCTGCAGTATCAGGACTTCAGAATGTGGAAAGGAAAACACTAAATAATAGCAGATGAAAGCTGAGGTACCAGGAGATAATAGTAAATTGAAAACCATTATTTTTTTTTAGTCACTGACATTACAATTTTTCATTACCCTTTAAATAATTATTGCATCCTATCCAGGATGGATACTAAACTAAGATTTAAAATTATAAACTAATCATTTGGGCTTTTAGCCCCGCTGATCTCAGGACAATAACAAAAGTAACATTTTGTTGCTTTAGTGGAAACCTTAGGTCATAAAACATCACAGAACCCATTTCACAGGGGAAAGTAACCTTCAAGGTAACTGAGGATAAATAGCACTGAAATAATTATACTTCTGTTGTAGAAATCTATGTACTTATTATCCTGGATTCTGTAGACAGCGACAAAGTAACCATTCACAAAGATCCAGTGAATTCTGTGATCCAGTCCACCATGGGTAAAGCCCTCTCCACGTTTGAGCAAATCTGCACAGAACGCTGTCGTAGGAAAGCAGCATTTATAATCAAGGACCCCGCCAAACAGGACATGCTCTTTTCTCAGTGCTGCCATCAGGAAGAAGTTACAGGAGCCTCAAGACCCAAACCACTAGGTTCCCAAATGGTTATTACCCCTCAGCCATCAGGCTTCTGAACCAATGGGGATCACTGAAATGTTCCCACAACCTCTGGACTCACTTTCAATGATTCTTCATCTCATGTTCTCTATATTTATTATTATTATTATTATTATTATTATTATTAGTAGTATTATTATTATTTCTTTTTCTCCTTTTTGTATTTGCATAGCTTGTTGTCTTTTTCATTTTGATTGTTTGTGTGCAGTCTTTCATTGATTATATTACGTTTCTTGGATTTACTAAGTATGCCTGCAAGAATCTCAGAGTTGTATATAGTGACATATATTTACTCTGAACTTTAAACTTTTCTGAAGTTTGTTGCTAGCAAATATCAATTGTAGGGAATTTCTGATATCCAACAAGAGTAGCCAATCACATTAAAGAAATCTCATCGATGGCAGACGAATAAAAGATTTGTTTTTCTTAATTAATGAAGTACATGCTATATATACTGTGATGTACAGAGAGGCTAAAATACAAACAGATTCAATTTTAAAACCATTATTTGAAAAATCCTTGGGTTGATGCTGGACCAGTCTGACTTGCAAGATCTACCGGCTTGGACCATACGTTTCCCCACTCATCTGAACAAGATGTGGAGAGCCTATCTTGCCAAATGTCCACCAACTTTGACTTCAGCAGCAAATGGTGTTAATGGTGTTAATGGTGAACAACCCATACAGAGTGGATTCCCAAAATAAATACAGAAAGTTTTTTGAAAATTAAATTAAAATAATTTAAATGTACTAGAAAATTTTAAGAAGCTAATTAAAATCATATTAAAATACATATAACAATTAAAATTCACACACACAAAATGCTGGAGGAGCTCAGGAGGAAAGGCAGCATCGATGGAGAGAAATAAACAATGGACATTTTGGGCCAAGACCCTTCAGAAGGACTGTAACATCGATTGTTACAGAACTAAAACTATAAAGCAAAATAATAAAAACCAAAGTACGCTCCTTTTTTACAAGTATAAAAACAAATTATATTTGTTACTGGTATATTCTTATTGCGAATGTGATGAATTTAAACCATATTAGACACTTTCTTACTGCTACGCTGTGCCAGCTTGTGTCTCTGTTTTGTAAAACTGAGGACTAGGAACTTCACTAAAAGCGCAGTCTCAAATGTTGCTCCAGGTCCCAGAATTTAGTTAGTATAGCCTTCAGAACTGTAGGTCATAGCTAGCTTAATCTGACAAATAATATTTTTGAGATACTTGCCTGAAAGAAATAAGATTCAAACATAAAGGCATTCTTTTTAGGGCCAGGGTATATTTTAAGCATCGATAATGGCTGAGTGCACCATTGAAACCCATTTATGCACATCTTACAACAAAACAAACTGCTTTTAGGGCATTTTTCAGCTAGAATACTTTTCAAAGACTAGCTCATTGATTGATGAAAATGTCGCAGGAGAACGCTGCAAAACAATCCACCCTTGTAGGAGTAAGAAATCACTGACAACAACCTTTAAATCTACACGTTAAATTATGCATGTTGCTTCTCCGAAAGTTATCAGTTCTGTGTGTAATTGCATAGCTTTGCTATGATAGTTCTTTAATGTATAACGATGTATAGAGATGGACAATGGTATAAATATCATCTGCTAATGTAGTAATTAAATTTTTACTCCATTTTTCATTCTCATGCATCAGCTAATGAAAACTGTTTTTACTGTAGCATCAGTGAAGCTTACATTAGAAACTGTCTTGAGTGCTTGGAAGATAGATGGTACATAAGTTCATCTTTGTCCACATTTTTACCCTATTGCCGCAGTTAAAATCAAAGATATCAGTTTTGAAGACATTTGTAATTTAAGATAGGTGTATTCTAAGAATATGGGACAGCATACCACACACCCTCACTTAAAATATGCAAGACCCTACAAACAAAACAAACTATCAATGTTTAAGATTGATAACTCAGAAACAGGTCCAACTGTCCAATTAAGCTATATTCATCCCCAAAATCCCATCAATTTTTGAAAATGAACAGTTTAAATATAAAACATAAGACCTAGATGAAATTGTTTTAGGGTAGTGTCAATTCACTTCTTTTTTCCTCTCTTTCAGAACTTTAGCGTTGACCATCTCCTTTCTTTGGTTTTTCAAATAGATTCCCAATTCCAACAGAATACACTTTCGTGTATCTCGCTAAGAATAAGTGGGTATTCCTGGATATTAAACATCTTATGTAGGAAACTTTATAAGAAGAGCAGCTTCTTCTAACTCAGAAACACAGTTTCATTTCAATTTTATCTGTGCAGTCTGTGACAATTAAATTAATGTCATTCTATTTAACTAGACCTACAGGCAACATTTTATTGAAATACAGTATATGAAATTATATTTCAGGGGAGCAGTCACAGAACTTAAAAATAAACTAAATTAACAAGTGCCTCATTCAGTGCTACTGCAGTAAAGACAATGTGTTAAGGGATCAAGAATCAGGATATTAGGGTGGGACAAGCCTTCAGAATAGCCAGCAGCAAACACTCAGGTCCTGCGAGAAACAGACAGATCTGACTACTCAAAGTCGGCCTTAGCAGAGGTGCACAACATTGCTGTGTACCATAAAGGAAGTTGAGACAACGAGCTAATTTAAGCACTGGGACTGATTGGAAAGGTCAGGTACGGGCAGATTCAAGGCGGTTTGGCCCAGGCCCAAGAGCATATTGAAGCAGCAGAGCGCGGACCCAAAACTGAGGAACAAGCCAACGTTTGGCTGATTTTAGCACTGAATCAGATTGAAAAGGTGAGGGTATTCACCTCACTGCTTGCCGAGGTTTACTCATCTCTGTGCTGCACTGAAGCTGAGGCCTGCAACTAACGGGCTCCTGGACTGGCTGCAGTGAACGAGCTTTGTGGCCGTGAACTTCAGTTCTGAATGTTGTTTGCTTACTTTTAATTGTTCGCATGATTTGTTCTTTTTTTTGAACATTGGGTGTTTGACAGTCTTCCCCACTGATCTTGCTCCTGGCACTTATCCTTGCAAGCACAAGTGCTACACCTGCCCCTACACCACCTCCCTCACTACCTTTCTGCACCCCAAACAGTCCTTCCGGGTGAGGCTTCACCTGTGAATCTGTCATGTACTGTATCTGGTTCCTGTATACCAGTGAGACCCGACACAGATTGGGAGAGCGCTCCATCCATCTGAAAAAGTGGGATCTCCCAGTGGCCACCCATTTTAATTCCACTTCCCATTCCCATTCTAATATGTCCATCCTCTACTGCCACAAAGAGGCCACACTCAGGTTGAAAGAGCAACATCTTACATTCCTTCAGGGTAGCCTCCAACCTGATGGCATGAACATTGATTTCTTGAACTTCTGTTAATTGTCCACCCTTTCACCATTTCTCATTCCTAATTCCCGCTCTCACCTCCCACTTAACCTCTCCATCACCTCCCTCTGGTGCTCCTCCCCCTTTTCTTTCTTCCATGACATTTTGTCTTCTCCTATCAGATTCCCCTTCTCCAACCCTGTATCTCTTTCATCAATCAACTTCCCAGCTCTTTACTTCACCTCTGCCCCTCTCCAGGTTTCACTTATCACCTTGTGTTTCTTCCTCCCCTCCCCCATTTTCTTACTCTGACTTCTCATCTTTTTTTTCTCATCATGATGAAGGGTTTTAGCCCGAAATGTCGACTGTACTCTTTTCCATAGATGCTGCCCTGCCAGCATTTTGTGTGTTGCTTAGAGTTCCAGTATCTGCAAATTCTCTCTTGTTTGTGACAGTCTTTTTAATGGGTTCTATTGGGCTTCTTTGTTGTGTGGCTGCCTGTAAGGAGACAAATCTCAAGGCATATGTACACACTGAAATAACAAATGTATTTTTTACTTTGATGCATTAAAGAATCTGTAGATCAGGACTCAGAGAGCTCTTTCAAACAGCAGGCACAATCATGAATGGCCTAATGAATTCTGTCAGATTTTAAGATTTCAGAGTTCTTGGACTCCAAGTTTTACAGTTTTGTGTGATTATAAATAAAGCTGAGATTGATTGTAGTGGAGATGGGTGTTAGTTGTCACACCCAATTTAGAGAATCACTAAACCCACTCAAATCAATGATTAGGCTGAACTGAGGGTATGTAACCAGTTCTGGGCATCTACTCTAGAAATAACATGAAAGCCACTTTATGTCATGTTTTTTCAAAGTTCAAAGTAAATTATTAGCGAAGTCACCGTATATAACCCAGGATTCTTTCCTTTATTGTATTTCAAGAAAACAACAGGAGAAAAGTTACACTTTAAAGAAATATTAAGCAAATATGTTGACCCACAGATAGCAGAGTTACGTAGACTGCATTCAACAATGTCAAGCTAGTTATCCATTCAGCTCTCTTCAATTATTCATCTTGCCATAAGGTTTAAAAGGATAAATCAAATAGCACCAAAGGGTTCTGACAGTTGTTTCTTTTACATTAGCTGAAAACAGAATGCATGGAAGTGATAATGATAACTTAACTATCTATTCTGGGTAGAAACATGCCATAGATTAGAGTCACAAGAAAGCAGAGCTCATTACGCTCAAGGAGGTAGAGAACAGGAAAGTTTAGATTATCTTTAGACAATGTAATGATGGGTCCTTGCCTTTTTTTAGGTCTGCATGATCTTTGTAAATACTAATGATACTTTTACAGGAAGGAATATCTTTACTACTGAAAGTAAAACTTATTTATAAAAGCATAATGAAGCAAAATACTTAGAGTGAAAGAGAATCCACATTCTTAGCATATTAAGTCAGTTGCATTCTTCAAATGTCCTCACTTATGTCACTTCAGCTAACAATGTTCAGGTGATTTGTTAATTAGTAGGCATCATATGATACACAGTGTGTTATAAATACAGACATGAGACTATATGTCTGATTTTTCACTTTTGCTACGTTGGCACTGAAAAGTATGCTATCTTCCCAATTCTAACAACTGCAATACTCTAAGCCAAATTATAAATTTATAAGAAACTAGAACAGTGATCAATGGGTAATATATATAATTAGAGGTTATTAATCTATGACATAAGTGGACGGATGTTTAATATGATATTCCTTTGCCTATTACTTTAACATGGATTAATGCTTTCAATGATCAGAGGAATACTTTTAAATCTGCTGAATGTTCATTTAAAAATATTCACATTTGAAATTTGCAGCCTCTTCAAAAATTAATCTAAAGAAATATTATAAGACTCACATGAACTAGTGATTCCATTATGCTATAGTTGTCTCATATGTTCTGCTCTTGTTTTAAAAGGGTTTGCAGAGCGATGAAGCCATTTTGCTATACTTTAAAGGTGTTCAGCTTGAATCATGTATATTGGGTTTTTATGCTAATTAGTGATTGTGTTAGCAGGTATTAATTAATTTCTGCTGATCACACTAACAAGTATTGTTAGTGCATAAGGTCAAACCTTTCCTTTGGTGTCTGTTGTGATGGAGTAGTAAGGTCACTTATACATAGCTCACTGTGTTTGCTGAAATAAACATCCTGGTTATGTCTCACCGTACAGCCAATGGTAGTCAAAACCATCTATTAGTTCTCTTCCATCCAATGTTCTTAGGGAAATGAAAATAAATTATTCATTTTTAATTTATTTAGAGATAAAGCGCAGAATAAGCCCTTCCAGTCCTTTGAGCCCTAAGGCTGCAACTCATGATTTAACCCTAGCCTAATCATGGAACTATTTATAATGAACAATTTATAATGACCTACTAACTAGAATTCTTTGGGCTGTTGGCGAAACCAGAGCACCTGGTAGAAACAGACACATTCCACAGGAGGGCATACAGATTCCTTACAGTAGACATTGTGATTGATCTGACTCCAAAGCCTTGAGCTGTAATAGCGTTGAGCTAACCATGACACTACCATGGCACCACCCCCACCCCCCAGTTTTTTTTTAAACTTTCTTCTTATATCAATATCCTCCAATGCTTCTAACAGCAATTTCTCAGAAAATAAGCTTGCTTTTTACCCTTTTAATACCTCAGCAAATCCATAATCGGGCTGGAGACTCCATACACATTCCCACAATCTTATCCTCAAAATATCATATCTTTGGTAACAGTAGTTTCAATATCCGTGTCTTGTATTTGCCAAAGTAGAATCTTCAAAGCTGTCCCTGGCAAAGGTGTGACATTCAAAAATTTAAGCAGGACTGAGTGCCTGAAATTTTACTTCTTAGAGTGTCAGAATGATCAATAGTAAACAATCATGGATTGGTGATACATTCAGAAGAACAATTCTGCATCCACCATTAATTATCTATATTATGGCCATTGACAATGTATGCAATTAGACAGCTACTGGGGAAGGTGTCATGGTAAAGTAGTGTCTCCACTGAATGTCCTGACTTTTCAGTTTTGCTTCACTCAAGACTGTGAAGAGAGTACTATGGAATAAAAACATTTGGGAATGGAAATCAGGGATAACTTCCAAGTTTGAAAGGACCAACAGTGAAATTTACTGCAACCATTTCCTCTTTGGAATATTGTTTGAATAGTCAGAGAATTCAGAATGCTGACGAAGAAAGGGATAAGGGCATCCTTTCACATAAAGCACAATCAAACATCATCACACAGGCACAGCAAGTAATTGAGAAGGCAGATGGAATGCTGCTCTTCATTGCAAGAGTACAATGATACATGACTGGCCAGAATGCTGCTGGAGTAGCAGGCAGAGATTGGTCACAATTAAGTGAATGTTTTACTTGTATCCGAAGCATGTTGGGAAGGGACACTATGTTGATTCCTGCAATACAGAATCAGTTTCACATGCAACAGTTCAGGAGACTGGACCAATGCTCACTGGAATTAGATAAATGAGAGACCTTCTTTTATAATATCAGTTGGCACTACTTCATGAATGTGATCATCTGTTTACTGTAGTTGCTAAAACATTTCAGTGATGATTTCATGCCTGTAGTGGAATTTTATTCGGTGATTCATCAGATAACAGGCTCTCCCAGCCCAACAAGCCTCTGTTGTCCAATAACACCCATGTGACCAATTAACCTTCTAACTCATACATGAAAGAAGGTGAAAGGAAACGGGAACACCCAGAGGAATCCCATGCAGCCACAGGGAGAACGTACAAACTCCCTTCAGAAAGCAGCAGGAATTGAACCCCGGTCACTGGGGCTGTAGAGCATTACAATAACCACTATGCTACCCTGCTGAATTGAGACCAGCTTTCTCCACATCACAAAGCCATTTAGATTGTTAGGTTAATTGATCATGATATGGCAATCTGTGGAGAATAGGCTCACAGAAAATAGTAGGTATGTTTTTGTCCTGTGAATCAACATGGAGTTGATGAGTCATAATGGCCTCCTTCACTGTTGTTAGGAATTATGGAAGATCAGGATATTTACAATCCTATTTAATGATGGGACCGGCTTGAGGGTTCATATGAACTAATCCAGTTCCTATTGCTCATGGAGCAGATTTTGAATTTTGTTGTGTTTTCTTCCTCACAAGCTGAAATCTTTTCAAACATAGAACAGTAGAGCAGAAGTAAGGCCACCACGTTGCTGTTGACCATGATTCGAATATATTCTATAATATAGTAATATCTTCTCCTATACATAGTCCATATCCCTTTATTCCCTCCCTGTTTAAAAGTCTCTCTAAATTCCTCTTAAACATCTATATCATATCTGCTTCCATCAGCTCTCCCAGCGACATGTTCCAGGGACCTACCACTCTGTGTAACAAACTTGCTCTGCACATTTCCTTTGCACATTTCCCCTCTCATATCCGCTTCGGTATATAACCTTTCCACTCTGGGTAAAGGACTCTGACCATCTCCTCTACCCATAGCTCACATCATTTTATATACTTCAATGGGGTTACCCCTCAGCTTCCAACACTCCAGAGAAAACAATTCAAGGTTGTCCACCCTCTTTTGGTAACATCCTGGTTGACATCTCTGCAGTCTCTCCAAAGTGCGGTGACCAGAACTGTACATAAAACTACAAGTATGGCCTGAGTAAAGTTTTATACAACTGGAACAAGATTTCTGGACTTTTACAGTCAATTGCCCAACCGACAAAGCAAGTACCTCTTTGCCACCTTATCCGATTATATTGACACTTTTAGGCAGCTAAGGACTTGCACTCTAAGATCCTTCTGTATACCAATGCTCCTAAGGGTTCTGTATACTTTACTCTTGCACTCGACCTCCTAAAATGCAACAGCTCAAATTGCCAGGATTAAACTCCATATGCCATATCTCTGCCAAAATTTTCAACTGATCTATATTTGGCTGTGTCTTGTGACAACTTTCCTTTCTATCCTGAGCTCCACTAATTATAGCTTTTACAGAAACATGATTGAGCAATGGGCAGGATTGGCAGTTCAGTGTTCCAGGATAAAAATGCTTCAGGCTTGAGAGGTAAAAGAGGAAAGGGCGTTGCAATATTCATTATGAAGAACATGATGGTAGTATTTAGAGAGGATATTCATGTCCAGTGTGGCTATATGAATAAAACTCATAAATAAAATAAGGTTAACACTTTGATGGGCTTGTATTATAGTCCTCTTCGTAGCCAGTGGGAATTAGAAGAGTAACAATGTAGTAGGAGTAATAGGGCAATGAGATTTGGTGGCTTTAACTTCTGTAATATTCAGTGGGACTACCAAAGTGCAAAGGAAGTTAAGCTAAGTGTGTGTCCAGGAAAATATTTAGATGGCACTACTCAAAAAGGGGCAACAGTCAAGCTCCTTTGAAGAAAGCAGACTTGGCAAGTGACTAAACTTTGTGACTAGTGTGCATAATTCTAATTAGTTTAAGAATAGTGATGGAAAAAGGTAAGACAAGATAAAGTCCAAAAATAGGGCAAGGTTAATTTTAATTGCATTAGAGCTGAACTTGCAAAGGTTAATTGGAATAGACTGTTTTCAGGTAAAATGATGCCTGGCAAAAGGGAGGCTTTAAAAACTGAGATACGGAGATAGGGACAGGATGTTCCAATTAGAATGAATAAAATAGCCGGCAGGATTAGGAAATGCTGGTTGGAGGGATATTGAGGCTCTGGTCTGAATAAAGGAGGCATGCGTCAGGTATAGGCAACTGGAATCAAGCAAGTCCCTTAAGGAATACAAGGGATGTTGGAGTGTAATCAATAAGAGTACAAAATAAAGAGATACAAAAGGCTGCATGATATATCCTTGCAGATTAGGTAAAGGAGAATTCTAAAAGATTCTTTAAGTATCCTAAGAGCAAAAGGATAACCATGGGGAGAATGGGTGAGAATCACAACGAGGTTTAATATTACTGGCATATGTTGTAAAATTTGTTGTTTTGCAGTAGCAGTACATTGCAATATATAATAATTAACAACTATATAACATAAATAGTGCAAAAAGAGAGGGAAAAATCCCATGAAGGATGGGTGTAGTTGTCTATTATGGAGACAAGGGAGATAGGAGAGAACCTATGTGACTATCTATCCTCTATAATTACTATAGAGAAGTTCATGGAACAGAGCAAAATCAGGAAAGAGAACACTGGTGTCCTAAAACATCCTTAAAATTTCACAAGAGGAAGTGCTGGTGGTCTTAAAGCACATAAAGCAGGATAAATCACCAGGGACTGACAAAGTAAATCCTATGATGTTAGGAAGCAGAGGAAGAAATTACTAGGCCTTTAATAGAGCCTTGTTTATCTTCCTGGTGTTGTATTTTTATTTAAGCAGGGCTACAAGAACAAGCCGGGGAACTACAGGTTGGTCAACACAACATCTGAATAAATTGTGCTTGGAAAGGTAAGAGCTGATAAGGAATAGCCAGCTTGTCTTTGTATCTGGAAAATATTGTCTCACAAGTTTAAGGAGCTTTTTGAAGACATGACCAACGAGGGCTGGCAATGGCAGGGCTGTAGACATTGTCTACGTGGACAAAGCTTTTGGCAAGGTCCTATTTGGTAGGATTGTCTGAAAGATTAGATCATAAGACATAGGAACAGAATTAGGGCATGGAAAACTGGGCCAAAGGTCCTGTTTCATCCTCTATATGTCTATGACTCCAATACAACTTTCATATCATCTGCTTTACACTTATGACTGTGTGGCTAAACACATCTCCAATGCCATATTCAAGTTTGCGGGTGACACCACTGTCGTAGGCCCAATCAAAGATGGAAACATCAGCATATAGGAGGGAGCTTGGAAATATGGTTGAGTGGTGTCATAGCAACAACCTCTCATTCAATGTCAGCAAGACAAAGGGGCCAATTATTGACTTCAGAAGGAGAAATCCTCATCAGAGGATCAGAGGTGGAGAGGGTCAACAAACTTATATTCCTCACTGTTATTGTACTGGGCACGAGGTGTAAGTGCAATTACAAGGCAGGTTCTCAACTTCGTTAGAAGTTTGCAAAGATTTGGCATGACATCTAAAATTTAGATAAATTTCTACAGATGTGTAGGGGAGAGTATATTGACTGGCGCATCACAGCCTGGTATGGAAACACCAACGCCATTGAATAGAAAATCCTACAAAAGGTAGTGCAAAAGGTATAGACAAAAGTCTGTGCCTTGTGCAGGAAGGCACAGAGTCGACTGTACTTCCTTAGAAGGTTGGCGTCATTCAATGTCTGTAGTGAGATGCTGAAGATGTTCTATAGGTCAGTTGTGGAGAGCGCCCTCTTCTTTGTGGTGGCGTGTTGGGGAGGAAGCATTAAGAAGAGGGACGCCTCACGTCTTAATAAGCTGGTAAGGAAGGCGGGCTCTGTCGTGGGCAAAGTACTGGAGAGTTTAACATCGGTAGCTGAGCGAAGGGCGCTGAGTAGGCTACGGTCAATTATGGAAAACTCTGAACATCCTCTACATAGCACCATCCAGAGACAGAGAAGCAGTTTCAGCGACAGGTTACTATCGATGCAATGCTCCTCAGACAGGATGAAGAGGTCAATACTCCCCAATGCCATTAGGCTTTACAATTCAACCGCCAGGACTTAAGAACTTTTTAAAAGCTATTATTAATGCTTTTTGAGATAGTGATTTAGATGCATATCATATTTTTTACTGAGTTAAGTATTGTATGTAATTAGTTTTGCTACAACAAGTGTATGGGACATTGGAAAAAAAAGTTGAATTTCCCCATGGGGATGAATAAAGTATCTATCTATCTATCTATCTATCTATCTATCTATCTATCTATCTATCTATCTATCTATCTATCTATCTAGTGGATACTGCCCAGTCTATCATGGGTAAAGCCCTTCCCTCCAAGACCAAGAACATTTCCACAAAGTGTGTTGTGGGAAAGCAGCAGCCACTGTCAGGAACCCCCACCACCCAGGGTGTACTCTCTTTTCCCTGTTGCCATCAAGAAGAAGGTACAGGATCCTTAGGACTCACACCACCAAGTCAGGAACAGTTATTACCCCTCAACCATCAGGCTCTTGAACCAAAAGGGAAAACTTCGCTAACTTCACTTGCCCCATCACTGAACTGTTCCCACAACCTATGGACTCACTTTCAAGGACTCTTCATCTCATATTCTCAATATTTATTACTTACATAGTTATCAGTTTTACTTCTTTCTTTTTATATTTTTAGAGTTTGATATCTTTTGCACACTTGTTGAACACCCAGTTAGTGCAGGTCTTTCACTGATTTTTTAAATGCTTATTATTCTATTGTGGATTTATTGAGTATTCCCTCAAGAAAATGAATCTCAGGGTTGTATATGATAATAATGAACGGTAACTAGATATTCAGAGCATTCCTTACTTTTTTAGTAAAGGGACAGGAACACTTTTACACAGGCTCTGGTTTGAAAGCTGGGAGAGCACATCCTCAATATTGCCATGGAATATCAGTCAAGACTTCATGTCTGAAGTGGGACCAGAACCGACAATAGAGTAAAGAATGTTATCAAATCATTAAAATGAGACTATATTCTTTGTATATCATACAGTTCTATGCCTACATTCAGTGATAAACATTTGGTTTTCCTCTCTACAATTCCATGCAATTTAACAATTTTCAACCTAATTTCACAAGACATATTAGAAAATGAGTTTCGTTCTGATCCACTATTTAGGTAAGCATCTCTTGCACATTGTATCCAAGATCACTTTATTCAACAGGAAGGACCTGTTACTATGCTGTATCACTAAAATTAAAATTTAAAATATTTGATTAATTGATGGACAGATTCTTGTTGTTTGGCTGTTTTGTGAAGGTAGCATTCTCTGTGGAGTGAGGGGCAGATCTTGTTTGCTGACTGTGTGAATATTCGGGTGACTAAAGAAAGACACGGAGAGTAAATGATGTTTACTCATCCAAAACCATTTAAAAAAGCTTGCACCATGAAGTGGAGTAATATCGCATTTAATACCATTCAAGGTAGAACATAAGTGTAATGAACCAAGGTCTGATCTGAATGAAGAAATGAACTATACAATTGGTCATTACTATTTCTGTAGGAACATTACACAGCAGGCCATTTAAGCTTTTATAACTGTCTCGCTGTCAGTGAGATCAGGGCTAACCTGTGACCTTCAAGATGGACTGGAACTTCCAGACATACCATCATTAAATGAAGTAATTGGAACTCAAACTTTGTGTGCTTTAACAAGGGCTTTTAATGCAGCTGTGGACTAAGTTACAAATCTTAATATTTTCTTGGCCTTTTTGACTACTTTCTGTATTTGCCATTGATAATTTAAAAATCCAAATGTGTAGACCCCTGTTAAAAAAGATCTGTTGTTTCTGGATTTACATCAATCTATTGTTCTCAGATCTGAAGTGGATGAGCTTATACTTGTGTATGTTTCAATTCTATTGCCTCAGTTTTCTCATTCTTTGTCTCATTTTCATCATTTCCTTTTCTACTGCATACAATTGACCTCTTAAGCAGGCCTATTGTACAAAACGATGGACTTTTGGTCTCATGATCTACCTGGGTTATGGTCCTGTACTTTATCATTTACCTGCGCTGTACATTTTGGTAGCTTTTATACTTTATTTTCCATTGCTTTTGTTTTATGCTATTCTAGCTCAATGCACGCTGTAATGATTTGAACTGTACAAGCAATATGTAATACAAGCTTAGCACTATATTTGGTAGATATGACAATAACAAATCAACCTAAACCAACTATTTTTGGACAATCACAAACATTAAATTATGTATATCTATCCTATCATCCAAATTATGAATGAAATTGCAGAACAATTGAGGCCTCAACACTGATTTTGACAGAATTTCATTAATTGCATCATGTCAATCAGTATAACCTGACTACGTTGTCTCCTGATGTCCCATCAATGTTAATAATTAGTTCTGAGCTTGCAGAGGGCCACAACCAGGATAGTCAGAGTGAGAGCGGGAATGTCTTAGTACACCAGACAATGCAATATTACGTGAACAATACAAAGTTTGCAACACATCACAGATAAAAGACATCACAGATAATCTGATCTTTACTGTCACTTAGCCACCACATTATTTCATGCTATTAAAGAAACCCCCTTTATTCAAATATCACCCTCTCCATCTTTCTCTGCCTCCTAGTCTAACCAATTTCCTTCTTTCTCATTTCTGATGAAAGTTTATGAACCTGAAATGTTAACTATTTCTCTTTCCACACACGCTGCCTGATATGCAAAGTTGTTTCTTGCATTTTCTGTTTTTATGTCAGATTTGAATTTTTACATTTTTCTAGCATCTTAGTAACTTGCTTAATGTTTTGTCCATTCAGAAAGTTAACCTCCATCATATTATGATCACCCTGAGAAAACAAAATCACCTCATTCTCTGCAGTTAATTAAATCTGAAACCATATATGACCGGTGATCAGAGTGACTGGTAGTGTAAGTGATTGGCAATGTGTCTCTGTGATTGCTATTTCATGTCTAGGTTTGGGTTTGTGTGTCAGTGATATTGATAATGATAATGATATTTATAATGGTTGTCACTTGATACTGACAATGAGAAGCTGCTTTTGGCGACGGTGCCTCTGGTGCTATTGTGTTGGGCAAAGGACTTATCTCAACGGATATCTAAAGGGTGTGCATCACATAACACACATGGGACAAGATTTTGCTCAGTAAATACAATGACAAACATTCAGTAACAAGATTGCCAGAGTAGGCATGTGGAATAAAAATCTAAAAATCTTGGCCTATATCAGTGATTAGCTACCACTGTGCCAGTTGAAAGATTTTGCAATCTCTTCAATATACTGAAAGAACAAACCAGATGTTCATGAACAATTCTTGTTTTAAAATTAATCTGGGGATAGAACAAGAACTGCAGCTTTACAACCAATCTTGCCTGAATATCTAACATGTTATAACATCTCCGTATCTTACAACGTCTATCATGTGAGTGGCCAGTGCTATCATGTTTGCTGTTGTGTGCTGGGGCAGCAGGCTGAGGGTAGCAGACACCAACAGAATCAACAAACTCATTCGTAAGGCCAGTGATGTTGTGGGGGTGGAACTGGACTCTCTGACGGTGGTGTCTGAAAAGAGGATGCTGTCCAAGCTGCATGCCATCTTGGACAATGTCTCCCATCCACTCCATAATGTACTGGTTAGGCACAGGAGTACATTCAGCCAGAGACTCATTCCACTGAGATGCAACACTGAGCGTCATAGGAAGTCATTCCTGCCTGTGGATATGAAACTTTACAACTCCTCCCTCGGAGTGTCAGACACCCTGAGTTAAAAGGCTGGTCCTGGACATTTCCACTTGGCATAATTTACTTATTATTATTTAATTATTTCTGGTTTTATTTTGCTATATTTCTACTCTATTCTTGGTTGGTGTGGCTGTAACGAAACCCAATTTCCCTCGGGATCAATAAAGTATGTCTGTCTGTCTGTCTTGTCAATCCTTCAGATTATTTCAAAATTTTATTATTTATATAATAAAGAATAATTTTGATTCATTTTAACCCTCCACTGTCAGATCTCTGTATGGCCCATGAGCCCGTGAACACTACAGCATTATTCCAGCTTTGCACTATGTATTTATTTTGCAATTTATAGTAATTTTATGTCTTTGTACTCTACTGCTCCTGCAAAACAACAAATTTTACACCACACAAGTCGGTGATAATAAACATCATTCTGGTTCAGATATTTCAACTTCCACCTTAATCTCTTTTCCACTACAAATTATTTACCGAAGTTGTGCTTTATTCTTCCCGAATTGCTGACTGTGAAAATTCTTGACTCTAAATGGCTGCTCATCCTGATTGACATTTTCATTACTGCTGAACTAAACTAATGTTTGACAGTAACATAACATTGGAAAGGGGAAATCCATGTTCCAGAAATCACAGGATCTTTGCAGCCGACTTTCTTTAAAGTTTCTTTTTGCTTTGTTGCTGTTCAGAAAATTTGGGCCACAGTTAATTGCATCTGTCATCTATAAGACACAGTATAAATTCCAAACAACATTTGCTGGAGATGACTTATGAGCTTCTTCACATCTTTTCAAGATAAGACAGCTGTCACCATTACCATAAGAGATAATTAATATGAGAATACACAGAAAATGTACGAGAAACCTCAGCAGGTTGCGTCACCATGGCGCATATTTCAATCCTTGAAAGCAGAAAAAAAAACATAATATGAAAAGTTCAGAGCAACATAGAGATGTCTCTGTTTTAAAATAAAACTTTATCTTCTCAGTGGCTTTGGATTGAGGTTGCTAGCAAACCTCATTGATAGACAGTTAATGACTTTAACACCATACAGTTTAAGATTTGGACGAGAGGGTGTTATTCTGATTAAATGTAAAGTTCTTTTTATAGATATTGGAATGAGATCAATGGTTTTCTTATGTTTAATGTATTTAGCTCCAACTGGAATTGGATTTGATTTATTGTTGTCACATATATCAAGATACAGTGAAAAGCTTGTCTTGCATTCTGTACACACAGATCATGTCATTATACCATGCATTGAGGTAGTACACCATAGAACAATAACACAATGTAAAATAAAATGCAACAGCTACACAGAGAGCACAGGCCCAAAAATAAGGTGCAAGGTCATACGGGGTAGATTGTGAGGTCAAGAGCCTATCTTATTTTACTCGGGATTAATTTAATAGTCTAGTGGGGTAGAAGTTGTGCTTGAGTCTGGTGATGGCAGGGAGAAGGGAGCAAGAAAAGGGGTTAGAACAGAGAGAAAGGGCAGGGAGAAAGAGAGAGAGGGAGAGAAAGAGCAGGGTGAGAGAGAGAAAAAGAAAGCATGCAAAGAAAGAGTGAGAGGGGGCAGAGAGAGAAAGAAGGAGTGAGCTGGAGAGAGAGAGAAAAGGGGAGTGACAGAGGCAGTTAGAGAGATAGTAGAAGAGGGAATTGGGGGGAGGGGAAGGGACATATGCAGGGATTGTGGAGAAGTTTATTATCCTCTGATCTGGTCTAATAATTGGGAAGATAAAATATATACTGGAAATTGAAATTCAAATTACTTCAAATGGTTATGTGCCTAATAACATCAGGCATGCCACAAACATACACAGGCTGAGTGAAAAACCAGCAGAAATCTTGTACACCAACTGAGGTGATTTTCATCAAATAGGCACTATATTGAGCATAGCAAATGGTGGAACAGTAATTGGAATTGTCAGCACAACTGTTCTCCACGCTAAAGCTTGCTAATACACCCTCTGTGCTGGCTCACAGAACAACACAGCCTTTTGCAATATGTACAAACAATAGCGGAGTGAAACTAAATCTGTCCCTTCCTTCCTGCCACAACTCTTACTCAGATAACCATGTGACAAGAAGACATTTTTAGAACTAACATGCTCAATGCTTTAAATCTAATTATCCAATGTTAAAGGTTTTATATTTGAGGGAAACTGTGAACTTCTAATCACTTCAGACTACAAAATGTCATTTAATTGCTTTTCTTCCAACTGTTTTCTCTATGCTTGCTTGGGAACACAAAAACATATCTAGGCCATTTAGCCCCGAGTCAGTCCTGCCATTCAAATCGATCATGGTCTATCTGAATTACAACTCCACTTGGTTCTGTGGCACTGTCAAACAGAACCTAAGATACTCAAGTGTTTTAAATTTCAACCACATTACCTTTTTAGAGATTGCATTTCAGATTCCATCGCCTTTGCATAAAGGAATGTCTCCAACAGCACTGGTTAACAGTCCCACACCACCCAGTCCTTCCCTCTCTCAATGTCCATTCTAGGTTTTCCACTAAGAAAATAGCTCCTCTCTATGAAACCTATGAACTCATTCAATCATGTCTGATGATATAAACCAAATTTCCCATCCAACCCACTATTATAACTTTACTCTTTTAGCCCTAATATAATCTGGTGATACCTCAATGCACCCATTCCAATTTATGTCTTCTCTGTAAGATTCCACCATTAAATGTAGTGATCTTAATGATCTTTGATCAAAACAATATATAGATTTAGCACATCTCTACACCATTGTATGTTATTACTCTTGATTTAGTAAAAAAGCTGCCCATTGCCTATAAATCCTGTCTTCCAGTTGTGTACTTGATTCTCAGAATCACTCATCCACTGTTCCTCCCAGCTTCCCAACATTTGGTGAATACTTGGACTTAATTTTCCAGTATCCAATATGTGCTACATCATGCTGAACATCACATTTCCCTGCTCTTTTTTTGATTAATTGTCACTTTGCTGTTTTTCTTCCATCTATAATCTTTATTTTGTTCACTGTCTTTATATCACTTCAAAAATTAAATATAAACCACTGTTTTCTGACGTTGAAGTTAATTCTAACAAAATGAAAAGCTGGTTTCCAAATACAGGGACACTACAAATTACATTCTGTCAATTCAAATATGTACTCATTATACCTAATCCTCTCGGATGGAATTGTAATCTATAGAACCAATGCCTTGGGTACCATGCACAGACTCGTGATCTAAAAATGTTTGCACATGCACACTTATGAGGCAAGTTGTTTTTGAGGATGCAAGGCAGCAAAGGAATACAGGACCCGAGTCCTGTTTCAGACTGTTGGTTAATGAGGAAAGATGTAGTGAATTGAGTAGATCTACCTTTCATTAGGGATGCACTGACACTATGTGGCATTAGGCATTAGCTTACTGAGCTCAATCACCCATGCTAAATCCCTCATCCTCTGGCATCTGTGAATTCAAGATCTTAGGGCTTGACTTTTGATCGTGGAGGCAGCGACCATTTTCACCTTTTGCCATGTGTAGCTGCGTGAATACAAGACATCTTTTCTCCTTTCCAGCACCTCCACATAGCCCTTCAATAGTCTTTCCGATGTTGTCTAATCTTCCTAGGTCAGGGTCTTTTCTAGAACACTTGCATTGAACATTACATCGGCCACAGCACACTTTATTTTAAGAGTAAAAAGTGGGTTAACTGATATTATGATATTAGTAATATACAGCCAGTAAATACTGCAATTAGCATAGCTGGACTTCATCCTCGTCATTGTCAGCAGGCATCACAAAGTTGCCAAACTAACATAATTCAAGAATCAACACAGGCTAACCATGCCTTGCAAACCCAAAACATCTTTAGGGCAAATCAGACTCCTTATTTCCTACTGCCTAACTAATTCCCTATCAACATATGCTGTAGATTTTCTATTTTCTATTTTCATTTTGCTCATTTTTCTTTCATGTCAGCTTCAAGTCTAAATAAATAATATCAAAAGATATTCTTCATCTTCAAATTAGTTAGTTAAAAAAAGCAACACGGCTTTATCGGACATGACTGTCCCGTTAAAAGGATGAGCTAGGTCCAACTGATTACCACCTAGAAATTCACTCTGTCTCTTAGTTCATGTTCAGCTCTTAGTTTGGTTATTATACAGCATAACAAGTGGATTAATTGGTTTAATCAACTACTAATCCACATGTTTAAAACAGTATTTATATTGTTACAAATGCAAAAAATAACCACAAATAAATTATTTTAAATTTTCTACCAAACGCAATGCAATTATTTGAGAAAACCTGCAAAAGGTTAAGGCCAGAATCCATTACTCACAGAGTTGGTATTGCATCTCATTAGCAAATATTTAGCCAGTAGTCACAACTTAATTGAACAGATGCATGGAATGAATTCTGTTTTGAAAATCACTTAAGAACTTTTTAAAAGCTATTATTAATGCTTTTTGAGAGAGTGATTTAGATGCATATCATATTTTTACTGAGTTAAGTATTGTATGTAATTAGTTTTGCTACAACAAGTGTATGGGACATTGGAAAAAATGTTGAATTTCCCCATGGGGATGAATAAAGTATCTATCTATCTATCTATCTATTATTTATAATTAAGCACTTACACCACATTAAGAAGGTGTTGTTTAAAAGTCGAGGGAAACCTTTAGCTTGCTTTACAAATGGAGGAGGGAAAGTTGAATTTCGTATTCATTGCAATAAGCTTATAAAGTTGTTCTAAAACTTTTCTCCAATATTCTTTATAATTATGGTGTAGGAAACAGAAGGAAAACAGAATAACTATTTTTCCTCCACAAATAATATGCAAAGCATCACTGATTCTTCAAACAAAGTATAGCCCATTGATGGGCATCAAGATTATATGCATCACTGCAATCACAGATAGCTAGTCCAGTAAACATGGAATTAAAGACAGCATGAGAGCACCTCAGTATATACATCAGTGTTGGTTGCAATAGGGTGTCAATTTGGTTGCCCAGTCATGGAAGACAAAATCTATTACAGTTCTTCTTCAGAGTAAAGCCCTACATCCCAAAGCTTAACAAGGTTGACTATGATTAGAAAAAACATCTCTGTTAATGGGTCACAAACACGTGAAAAACTGCAGACGCTGGAAATCCAAGCAATACTCATAAAATGCTCTCAGCAGGCCAGGCAGCACCTATGGAAAAGAGGAAACAGTCGATGTTTTGGGCTGAGACCCTTCATGGGTACTGGGACATGGGTATTATGAAAGCTAGGTACAAGTATGGTCATAGATTAATTTTACATAATTGCCAATGTTTTGAATGGGTGTGAAGCAGCCAGCCAATCATGCTGTTAAGGACCATCAACACAACTTGCGAAATATGTTCATAAATTCAAGGCCAATTCTAACAACTGGTCCTTTCTGACCAACAAAGCTGGCACATATTCTGATACTCCCAATGACTGGGATTATCTAAACATAGAAAAATAGTCCACTGTTTCTTCAAAGCTGTAGAATTAGAGATTCATCCTAAAGAAAACCTCTGCCAAGGTGAGGCATGATTGTAACACTTATGAGAATAACCATAAAACTAAAGAACAACTTGTAATTGGGAATGTGATGCACCATCAATAACTCTCGGAGATGGGAGGCGAACAATATGCTTTTATTAGCAGCAAAATGGAGCACAGCATCTCGGAGACTGAGGGGGGAGCAGTGCCTCCAATCGCCTTTATACAGGGGTCTGTGGGAGGAGCCACAGGAGCAGAGGGGCGTGTCCAGACAGGTATACACATAGTTTACCACATTCACCCCTCCTTCGTTTTAAAAGAGTCCCCACGGGGCGAATTTTCTTACAAGTATATTTACGGGTCAAGTCTATCAGGCGGTCGAGTCTGTCGCTGTGATCTATGTAGCACCGGTGGTGATTGCACCGGTGACAGTGGTTGTGCTGGCTCCGGCCTGACTTGAGGTGCCAGCCCGTTAGGCGTCAGTAATCCCTCATGCGTGTGCGTGGCACCCGGTATGGGAGTTTCATGAGGAGTCTGTGTAGGGCTTGGTGTGCGCGGTGTCTCGTGGGTATATACATCGGTAGGTATGGGGTTCATAGTTACCGTGGAGTGTTTGGGGTAGGGGTCTGCTGCTCCTGCGGGCACCAGGTCGCGGATGGAGACCATGTCCTCCTGCCCATCAGGTAAGACCACGTAGGCATACTGAGGGTTCGCATGAAGTAGGTGAACCTTCTCGACCATTGGGGAGTATTTATTGCTCCTCACATGTTTCTGGAGCAGCACTGGCCCTGGGGACGTCAGCCAAGCTGGTAGGGTGGTCCCAGTGGCAGACTTTCGGCTGTATCACAAGTCCGCAGTATTGCACTGTGTCCAGGTGAATAAAACTCTCAGTGCTGCCTGTGTCAAACAGGCAGCGAGTCCTGTGCCCCTCCACCAGGATGTCCATCATTGACCTTGCGAGCTGGTGTGGAGCACTTTGGTCGAGGGTCATGGAGGACAGAGTTGCATCGCCGTCTTGGTGCCCGGTAAGCACCCGTGGGTCGGAGGTGGGGTGAGGTGGCGCCGACAAAGATGGCCGCCCCCATGCCTCGCACACAGCGCTGCTCGACCCCGCTCGTTGTTTGGATTCACAGACCTTAGCGAAGTGGCCCTCCTTTCCGCAGCTGGAGCAGATAGCTTCTTGGGCCGGTCAGCATTTTCGGGGGTGCTTTTCGAGTCCACAGAAGTAACACTGCTTGGACTCGCGACTGGCAGCAGCCGTGGTCAACTCGCCAGCGGGTTGCGGGGACTTCATGGACTCGCGGCTGGCAGCAGCCGAGGTCGATTCGCCGGTGGGTTGCAGGGTCTGCAGCGTCCACGGGGCTGGTGGGAGATCATGCGCCTGGACAGTGTCAGCATCGTGCAGAGCGGCCTCCAGTGTGTTGGCCAGCTCGATCGCCGAATGTAAGGTAAGATCAGCATTTTCCAGCAGCCGCTGGCACACGTACACTGACCTGATCCCCGTAACGAAGGCGTCTCTTACTAGCAGCTCCGCATGCTGTTCCGCCGTCAGTCCCCTGCAGTCGCAGGCCCGCACGAGTGTCTGTAGGGCCCGGACAAGCTCCGCGCTCGACTCTCCGGCCCGCTGCCGCCGTGTCGCTAAGCGATGTCTTGCATAGACGGTGTTCACCGGCAGCAGGTACTGTCTTTAGAGGGCGTCCAGTGCTCCTTGGTAGGTCGGCAGGTCCCTGATCAGGGAGTGGACCCGCGGACTGACCCTGGAGAGGAGAACTCTGTGCATCGTGTTAGGCTCGGTCACACGAATCTCCTCCAGGTATGATTGGAAGCATGCAAGCTAGAGTTCAAAAGTGATGCCGGCTTCTGGAGATTGAGGGTCAATATCCAATCTGTTGGGTCGTAAAATGCTCTCCATGTTTTAAAACTGCTGCTAATAAAATTGATGCACCATCAATAACTCTCAGAGACGGGAGGCAAACGATAAGCTTGTATTAGCAGCAAAACGGAGCACAGCATCTCGGACACTGAGGGGGGAGCAGTGCCTCCAATCGCCTTTATACAGGGGTCTGTGGGAGGAGCCACAGGAGCAGTCAGCAGGGGGCTGTGTCCAGACAGGTATATGTAGTTCACCACAGAATGAAACCTTCAGAGAGTGTTACAGTCTGCTGTGAAGCATGTTATTCAGTAATGACTGCCTACTCTAACTTTTACTAGGCTGTCTGCAGCATCAGATTTGTAGGAAGACCTCAACACATGCACTTGCAGAATCACTGCTGATGCAATTCTGAGGGGGGGGGAGTTCTCAAGTATTTTGAGAGCTGTGATATGATTCACTTTAGCAAAAATACAAATGGAGATACTATAGATTAAATGGCACAGATCTAAAATGTATGAAGAAGCAGAAGGACATGAGTGTACATGTGCATAACTTGTGAAAGTGGCAGACAACTTTGGGAGAGGTTAGTGAAGTGTAGGAGATCCTGGGATTCATAAATATAGGCACAGAATACAATCGCAGGTCAGTTATACGAACCTGTACACAATATTGGTTAGGTTACAAATTGAATTTTGAGTCTGAATTTGCCACACTTTAGAGAGGATGTGAAAGTCCCAGAGAGGAGCAGACAAGATCTACTAGGATAGTTCCAAGGATGAAGAATTTTAGCTAAAATGCCAAGCCTGATGAAGAAAAGTAGCTTAAGAGGATACTTGATACAGGCATACAAAATCCACTTTGATGGAAGCAATTGAGGAAAACTATTCTCAATAGCAAATAATACAAATGTTAGACAGCACAAACATGAATTTAGGGGCATGAGAGGATAAAAATATTTTATGCAGACAATAATAATGATCTGGAACTTGCTTATGATAAGATTGGTAATACAAAATCAAGAGGTTTTCAAAATGGATACGTAAACAGAAAATGCTTGAAACACTCATGGCATCAGTAGCAATGGTAGAAAGTGTAAACCTACAATTAAGCCAATGACCTTTTTTGCAATTTGAGTTTTAATTTCAGATTTCCAGCAACTGCACCATTTTCTTATTGAACTAATTCCAAAAGGGAACTGAATGAGTAATTGAGATTGTTGCCATAACAATAATCTCTCACTCAAAGTCAGCAAAACTGAGGAGCCTGATTGAATTCATTCAGAGAAAAATGGAGGTCCATGAGCAAGTCCTCATTGGAGGATCGAAGATGGAAAGGGTAAGCAACTTTAAATTCCTCAGTGTTATCATTTCAGAGGATCTGTCCTGGGTTCAGCACATGAGCGCCATTAGCATGGCAGTGCCTCTACATAGTGGGTATGGCCCAGTCCATTATGAATAAAGCACTCTCCACCACTGAGCACGTCTATACGGAACATTGCTGTGGAAAGCAGCCTCCATAATCAAGGATCCCCACCACCCAGACCACGTTCTCTTCTCTCTGCTGCCATCAGGAATTATTATTTATAGTTATTATCATTTTTTGATAATTGCAGTTTGTTATATTTTGCATATTGATAATTTGCCCATCCTGTTGGGGAGTGGTCTATTGGGTTCTATTGGGTTTCTTGTATTTATTGTGAATGCCCACAAGAAAATAAATCTCGAGGTTGTATATGATGACAAGTATTTTGATAATAAATTTATTTTGAACTTTGAACTTGAACTTGAGAGCAATTTGCAGGACAACGGGAAACGAACAATGGAATTGGGCCAATGGTGTTGCTCGTTGGCAAATTTGTTTGCTTTATGTGGGCTTAATGTTTTCATTCTACGCTTTAACAATTTTATGGCTTTAAGAGTAGGGTCCCTCTTTTCAATATACAGTACTGTTCTTTCAGTTATACCAGAGCTCAGCTACCTTAAACATCTGAAAATGTACAGTATACGTCATTTTTTTAATTGCTAATTTAATTTACAAGCTATAGTGCTTGTCCTTAAATACACCAGTGTTCTATCTCAGGAAATATTAGTAGTATTGACACCAAACAAAAAAAAAGCTTTTTGGTGGCATTTGCACAAGATTACTGCACCTTAAAGTGCAGCACTTTCCACATCACTTTCAATGTTCCCTCTAATTTGTAATGACCAGTATGTGCAAAAATCTTGTACTGTGCAATTTATTTACCCAGCGACAACAACATGTTTACAGTGAATTTTTAAGTGGAAGTAAACCTGTAGCTGTTCTAAGGATAATAAGCCATTCTGCTTTAAAAAAAAACTAGCAGTTCTTTTGTGCTTCACACCCTTTGCTTCTTTGGAATTCAACATAATGAATTAATAATTTCTTCAATAAAAACAGTATAAATAAACCAGTTCTAAAATCTGCAGACAAATCATCGCAAACTCCACCTTCTGCATCAGAAATTGGAAAAGGAAATGTCATTGTTTACAATCATGAAATATACTTAACATGCCAACAAGGTAGAGGCTGTTTAAATCCCTTTGTGTGCTAGATGGAAATGTATACTGTAATCAGCAAGATGACATCCTGAATTTATATACACTGCACATGAAAAACTTGTAATATTGAACAGTAATTACTAAATATTCTTTGCAATTATTCTGTGTCTTTTATTTTAAAGATCTGTAAACAACAATAAGAAGCACAAATTTTAGACACCTTCCACTTTTGGAATTTCATACTGGAGACAAAATATAAAAGATTAGGATAATAATAATATAACCTGAACAACTTTGTGATACTAATGAAAAGAAAGTGCAGGTTAAGGGGAAGGAATATCTTTCATGAATTAGTAATATCAGGACAGATTTGGCAATCTGAAGTGAAGACACTGGTGCATGGTAATGCTAATAGACTAGTAAAATGGCTCAATGATTTTAAACCATTCAGCTCATCAACAATGGATAAATTATATCTCAATATTGGTGCTCACAGATATTGGTTGAGCAGACTTGGCTACTTCAACACCATTCTCATACATGATCGAGCAGGAGTCTGGTTAGGGAGCTTGGAGGGGGTTTTGACGGGGTAGGGATTTTCCAGTGAATTTTAAGTAAATGCATAATTTAAAAATGTATTTTCCTGGAAAGAATTTGGGGTAAATAAATTGTAAATGAACATTAAAAAAGCATTTACTGGAAATCTGAAATGAAAGAGAAATCACTGGAAACAGACTGTGTGGTTAGGCAGCATCTATGGAAAGAAAAACAGTATTTTGGGTCAAAGATAGTTTACCAGAACTTGGAAAGAGAAAACAAGATTTATGTTGCAGAGAGGATGGGGATGGGATAAATTGAACCAAGGAGAGATCCCCGATAGAGTGAAATCAGGGTTATCAGATTACCACAGACATGAGATCAAGAGATCAACTGTTAATGAAGTAACCTGGTTAATGGATTAATGAGAGCAGTTAAAGAAAAAACCCTAAAGAATGTGAAAACTGAAAAATGTAGAACAGTAGGCAATGCTAAGCAGGTCAGGCTGTGCTAACAGAGAAGGGAAAACTGAGTCTTTTAAAATCAGGGGCTATGAGATATTGTTGAACAGTAGGATTACACCAGAGAAAAACACCAACACAGACAACAGGCTAATATTTTCTTACTACAGATAAATAGCCTGTGGCAGTACTGTACAATTCTGATTTAAACAAAGACTGTGAGATATCTGAACTAGTTCAACACAAGATCAGCCAAAAGTCTGCAATCAGCCTAGATGGAAGATGAGGCGCTAGTCCGTAAGCCTCATCAGGTCTCAATGTAACACTGGAGGAGGTAACAGATTGACAGGTCAGGGCTGGAGTGGGAATGGGATGGAGAATGAGAGTGACTCCTACACACTGAGTGCAGATGCTCTGGAAAATGATTTGGTTTCTCCAGTGAAGAAGAGATCACTCTGTGAGCGCCAAAGGCAGTGCAAAATGGATTGAAAGCAGCACAGGTGAAATCCCATTTCAGCTGGAAGCAGTAGAAGGTGGGGAGAGAAGAGAAGGAACAGTTCTTCCATATGCCGTGATTGCATGGGCGAGTGCCGTAAGGGGAGTGGCAGGTGGAGACAGACTAGCAAATATGAGATTTGCAAAGGGACGTTCCCCTTGGAATGTGTAGGTTAACGGTGACAGGTGGGGCTAGGTAATTGAGAAGGGATGTGTCCAAGGGTACAGTCTCATTGAGGGTGTGTGGTGAACTAGATATACCTGTCTGACTGCTCCTGTGGCTCCTCCCACAGACCCTGCTGACTGCTCCTGTGGCTCCTCCCACAGACCCCTGTATAAAGGCGACGGTGGGCTGCTGCTCTCCCTCATTTTCCCCAGGATGTAGTGTTGTTTATTCTTCCAGTCAATAAAAGCCGATATCTCGCTTCCTAAGTCTCAGCGTGAGTTATTGATGGTGCATCAGGGTGGCGGAATTCTTTCCTTCACAATTTATGCTGCCTTCATGGAGATCTCAAAACCAGGTTTTTCCTACACAAGCCCAGACCTCATCCTTTCCGAGACATTCTCTTTTCTCCACTTATCCTCCCACAACACAAAACCTTGCTTTCTCTTTCCCAGTTCTGACAAGGGGTATTCAACTTGAAAAGTGAACTCTTTTTCTCTTTCCGTATACATTGCTTGACCTGCTGAGGAAAAAATGTAGTGAGAAGCGAAGGTCTAAAGTTTCAGCAAAATTAGGGAGAGATTAACAGTACCAACATAACATCTCCAGATATGTAGGATGGAAGGAGATCACCAAGGAAAGCATATTCAGGAACACTATGTGCAATAGACGTAAAGAAGCAGCATACAGTTCTCCGAATTAGAAATAACATCACTGGCATATGTTGTGAAATTTGTTGACTTTGCGGCAGCAGTACAATGCAGCACATAATAATAGAGGAAAAAACTGAATTACAGTAAATATATATTATATATAAAATAGTTGAATTAAATAAGTAGTGCAAAAACAGAAATAAAGAAGTCTTGAGGTAGTGTTCATGGGTTCAATGTACATTCAGAAATCGGATGGCAGAGGGGAAGAAGCTGTTCCTGAATCACTGAGTGTGTGCCTTTACACTTCTGTACCTCCTTCCTGATGGTAGCAACGAGAACAAGGCCTGGGTGAAGGAGGTTGTTAATGATGGACGCCGCCTTTTTGAGGCATCGCTTCTTGAAGATGTCCTGGATACTAAGGAGGCGAGTGCCCATGATGGAGCTAAGTTCACAACTCTCCGCAGTTTACTTTGATCTTGTGCAGTAGCACCCCTCCCCCATACCACATGGTGGTGTAGCCAGTTAGAATACTCTCCACGGTACATCTGTAGAAATGTGAGTGTTTTTTTGGTGACATACCAGATCTTCTCAAACTCCTAATGAAATATAGCTGCTGTGGTGCTTTCTTTTAGCTGCATTGAATTGTTGGGCACAGGTTAGATCCTCAGAGATATTGACAGCCAAGAAGTTGAAATTCCACCTCTGATGTCTCTATGAGGACTGGTTTGTGTTCCCTCATCTTACCCTCTCTGAAGTGCACAATCAGTTCTTTGGACTTGCTGATGTTGAATGCAAGGTTGTTGATGCGACGCCACTCAACTAGCTCAGACATCATTAAGAAAGCTTGATGATGAGGTACTTAAGAAACTCTTAGATAGGCGTGTGGATGTTAAGAAAAGGAGGGTTATCTACGTAGGAGGGAAGTTTTAAATTTATCTTAAAGTAGGTTGAAAGGTCAGCATGACATTGTGGGCCAAAGGGCCTGTATGGTGCTTCTACAAAAGTGTTGGATATATATTTGTTTTTCTGATAAGAACTTCCAGCTCCATGCCAGTACCCCCTGCTCAGTTAGACCCATAACTATTTATTTTGAATCAGGCTTGGGTCGGGATTTTGAAGCTCTTGCTGGACCATGATACTTGGCCCTTCTGTAAGCATCAATAATCCAGTCATCTGAAGGGAGTGGTAGAGCACTCTCATTCAAGCAGGTATTGTTCTCGACATCTGGTTTTGCCGGCAGACCACCCAGTGTATTAGAAAGAGATGGTAAAAGCTTCTGCTCAAAAATACTGTATTTCAGAAGCCTCCACTAGCAAGATATCATACTGTACATATGCATGAAAGAAAATGCACTGGGGTGTCTGACTCCAGCATTATTCGTTTGGTCAATATACTACTCAACTTTGCTATGGTTCTCCCAGATCCTTCTGAATGGCTACAGTACGGATGAACGAGATAAAATCGATGGATCTGTTTGCCCTTTGCAGTATGGTTTTTACTGTGTGCATTATGATTATGGGAACTTGCCTTTTATGAGCCTGGATAAGTAGAGGGAAAAGCTGAAGAATGTCTGCAGTGGATCTATTTGCAAAAGTTGAAGTTATCCTGCAACCACGGGGAAACAAAACAGGGAGCTCTCTTCCAGAGGGTAATTTCATCCTGTTTGGTGGAATGCACAAGCTGCAAACATCAGTGCTCCGTATTGCTACTAATTTTGTTTCACTGTAACACCACCAGTCAATACAAAATGCACCGTATGGTTGGTGTACAATACAAACAGACAAACAAAATATCACACCTGCTGTGTGCTATCACACTACACTATAAGACAATATCATTGCTAACATGAGCTCACTTATCACCCATCTGCCAATTAAGACCTGAATTTACCTTTGTTGCCTCCATATATATTTTTAAGAAAAGCTCAGTGCTTTTTGTCTGAAATTTATAATTTCAATCCAGACCCTTCAGTTTCTTCAGTAAATATTGCTCTGGGCTGCTAATCCACAGCTACTGAGTTCTTGTCTGCAGCTTTGCAGAATACGTGGCAAACGTTAGATAGAATGAGACCATCCCTGTTTGAAGATTGTTTGCACCAGTCTAGAGTTTTACCCTCATTCCCTCACCTCCTCTACTTTATACACTACAAACCATAGTGGAACGTTACCAGATACTTTCTGTCTGTTGTCACTATCCTCTTCATTATTCAGTGAAAGAGGTTACTGGGCTACAAAATCCGCTGCTGTTTTGTATGTGGGGAGAAATGAAAGAGAGAAAACAAAGAGCACCACCCATCGCAAACAAAAAGCTGAAAGGCAGTGTCTGTTGAGAGAAAAAAAATCATCAGAACTAGGAGAAATTTGAAATAAGGATATTTTTATTTTGCCTTTGGAACTGCTAGCAAGCATCAAGCTGTTCAGTTTTACATAATAACGGTAGCTAGTGAAACCCAAGGTCTTGGCTCACTTTTTTTCAATTAAATTCGCTCCAATCCAGACTCCAGCGTGACTGACAGGGTCAGCTGAGTAGCTGCAGAGGAAACCATGAGCCAGGAGTAGACTGGGTTCCTGCTCCTGCAGAGGGGGTTACACTGTGATTTGGGAGAGGAGTCCAGGGATGCTCCCACTGGGCAAGGAAATAAAATTTAGGGAGGAACTGGTGATCCCAAATCATGCAAGGATTCCAGCCTATGATCAAAAGGTGATCAATGACTACAGGGTCAAAGGCGATTGATGAGTGATTGGTGATTTTGGGGTCAGGCCATTAACCACAGGGTTTCAAGGAATATCATGGAGGTGGGAGGTTATCACTCACTGCACTTGTTTCTATATTTCCTTACAACATTGGAAAAGGCCATTCAGTCCATTGATCTGCACTTATTCCTATATTTATGGAGATATATGGAGGAATTTAAGGTGGGGGGTTATATGAGAGCCAGGGTTTAACGGTTGGCATAACACTGTACTGTGCTGTACTATTCTATGTTCTATCTAATTTCCCTATAACATGTACTCTCCACATCACCATCAGTTCCTCCCAGTCTACCACATAACTTGATTCAGCAACACTCTCTTCCCCTCCAACATCAGGTTTTTAAAAAGGTTCATGAAGTTATGGACACTTCTAACTTGGTGTTTCCTTTTCTGCATTATTCATTTATTATTTTTGTAATTTATAGTCATTTTATGCCTTTGCATTGTACTGCTGCTGCAAAACAACCAATTTCATGCTATTCGAGTCAGCAATAATAAATCTGATTGTGATCTGTATAATCGGGGCAATTTAGAGGTAGCCAATTAACCTGCACGTCTTTGATAGATTTCAGCTGAGACAATAAGCAATTGTGATATGTGGGAGGGGAATGGAGACAGATCATGGGAAGTGGTGTCAGGAAAGGGTCTATCAAAGACTGGAGGGTGCCGATGATGATGATAGGAACGTTGAGTAGAAATCTCAGTGGTCAAGTGGCAGGGTGCCAAGCATGAGAAGGAGCAGATCTGGGAAGATACTGAGTTCCAGCTGTGGGTTCTGGGGATTTAATGACTGCAGTGGTACCGATGTCAAAGAGCAGGGCTCTGAGCATGGAGTGTGGAAAGGCTGAGGGGAAGAATGGTGGGTTTGAAATTATCTTCTAGCAAAGAGGGAGGAGAGAACAGAAACTGCGTCTAATTTATAGAAGTTAAGCAATAATCACTGCTTGAGACAACGGATTCCGTCTGGGCTATATTTCTTATCACTACAGGCTCAGCTGCAACAAAACCAACAATCGATTTATTCTTTTGAAGTAAGCAGCCTCTGTTCTGCTGTGAGGGTTCATTCTACCCACAGCTACTCTCCGCAGGATAGCATCATATGCTTGCAAGGCCAAACAGTTTTATTTTTCAAATCTGGTGTAGAAGGCCAGATTTATCAATTTTGTTATACATAGAGAATTGTTTCCATGGAATAATGAGAGACAAGTTTAGACCCAAAACGCTGCACTTGATTAGTTTATGGCCAAATCCCCACCACACTACAACACAGAAGAAACAGTCTATTTGATGCATCTATTCCATGCTGAACTATTAATCTGCCGTCTCATCGACCCACACCAACACCATAGCTCTCCATATCCCTCTCATCCAAATTTCTCTTAAATGTTAAAATCAAATCTACATCTACCACTTCCATTCCTCATTCTCACCACCCTCTGAGTGAAGAAATTCCTCCTACTGTTCACCTTAAACATTTCACTTTTCACCCTTAACCCATGACCTCGAGTTCTAGTCTCACCAATCTCAC
The DNA here is from genome assembly GCF_048418815.1 of Hemitrygon akajei. Classification (NCBI taxonomy): domain Eukaryota; kingdom Metazoa; phylum Chordata; class Chondrichthyes; order Myliobatiformes; family Dasyatidae; genus Hemitrygon; species Hemitrygon akajei. Next base: position 151,970,754 of record NC_133128.1, read on the forward strand.
TGGAAAGTCTGCTTGCATTTGTCTGATCAACAATCCTCACAATTTTGTATATCTCTATCAAATCTCCTTCTATGCTGTAGGGAGTAAAATCCTATCCTGTTCAACCTTTCCCTGTACCTCAGGTTCTCATGTCCTAGCAGCATCCTTGTGAATTATCTCAGCACCCTTTCAATTTTATTGACAGCTTTCCTGTAGGCAAGTGACCGAAGCTACACTCAATACTCCCAATCAAGCCTCATCAATGTCTTCTACAGCTTCAACATAACATCGCAACTCCTGTACTCAATACATTGATTTATGAAGGTCAATTTGCCAAAAGCTTCCTTTACAACCTGTGATGTCACTTCCAATGAATTATGGACCTGCATTGCCAGATATCTCTCTTCTACCGCTTTCTTTAGTGCTCTGCTGCTTAACATGCAACTCCTACCCTGGTTGGTCCTCCCAAAGTGCAACAGCTCACATTTACCTACATTAACTTCCATCTGCCATTATTGAGCCCATTTTCCAAGCTGCTCCAGATCCTGCTGCAAGCTTTGATAGACTTCCTCATTGTCCACTAGACCCCAAATCCTGGTGTCATCTGCAAATTTGCTGATCTAATTTATCACATTATCATCCAAGTTGTTGATATAATTGATAAAGAAAATGAAGCCAACACCAATCCCTGCAAGACACCACTAATCACAGCCCTCCAGTCAGAGAAGCAACCATTGACTACCACTCTCTGGCTTCCCATGCAAAGCCAATGGCTCATTCAATTGACCCTCTCATCTTGAATGCCAAGTGACTGAACCTTCTTGGCCAACCTCCCATGTGGAGCCATGAGCAAGGCCTTGCTAAAGTCCTTTACCAAGGCCTTTGTTGGTTATTAATGCAAGTGACACATTTCACTGTATCCTTCCACATACATGTGATAAATCTGAATCTGATATTTGAAATATAACCAGAAACTACAGGACCCTCTCACTATGTTAGGCAGCAACTGTGTAAAGAGAAAGATAGGTCTATCTGAAAGGCTAACTAGCTTTTCCTTTCCACAGATGCCACCTGATCTATTGAGAGTAACCAGGATTTCTTAGTTTTATTTCAAATTCCTAACCTCTGCAATTTTTTTTTAGATTTTCAGCTGAAACTCTTTGTTGTAAAATTTCAAAAGTGTAATATTACAAGTGCGTTCACTCCAAAATATCCCACAGTGACTTAATCTTCAATAATAGAATTGCAGGTCCAATCTTTGAAAATGGCAAATGACATGCTATCCTAGTTTAATGTGTCATTTTATTGTGTTCAATTACAGGAACAAATGGTTTTCAAACAGGTCAGAAGCTTCATGATGGTTAGAAAAAAAACTTGTCACCAAATATATTTTTAACATTTACGTTAAGAGTGATGCTTGATATTCATTGGAGACCTAACTGGAACTAGAAACCAGATTGGAAAAGGCCGCACAACATACAAAAAGGTTTCCTGTCACAACTCAACTGACTGAACCACAGCAACACAAAGGTGCAGGAGTTGGACTGTTGATTCAGAGTATGCCCTTTCGGGATAATCCAGTCATCCATGATCTAAACATGAACAGCTGCCACTGAGACGCTGCAGGATAGCCCCCAAATTACAAAAAAGGGATGGTGATCTGAGAGCAATACAGGCAGCAAGTGAATTCTGTGTCATCTGTGCATTTGCATGATTGCTGAAGGCAGACAGCTAACCAAGCTGTGGAGGTGTTGAAAACACGAGCAAGGGGCCAATATCATGAGTAGACTCTCCTGGTTAAAGCCACGTCAGTCTGTGCACCATAAAAGGGATGGTGTATTATTAACTAAATAAATGCTTGTACGCATGCAGGAAGTAATTTTATCCTCTGCTGAAGGAAGGGACAACATGAAAGACCAGGCTTCAGTGTTGTCAAACATACTGTGGAGGTGCTAGGAAGGCATTTGCAAAGTAGGAGCGGCATTTTGCAATTGTGGGCAGAAAACGCTCTGGGGTAACTCAGAAGAATATGGGAATGGATACAAAGCAAGTTGATCTGGATGTATTGTCGCACATAGTTTCACACACACACAAACTTGCCCAGGTGATGGATTGATTCAGTGAATGGGAAATCCCCCTGCTTTTGATACTGCTTACCACCTACCAGAAGTCTCTATCAATTAAAACTATTTCATAATATCCACTTGTTGAACTTATCTTCACCTGTTCTATGTTGCTGCAAACCCAAGTACATCTCAGAGCGTCTACACAATGCCACCTACTCAACCCATGGACTATGGTCTGGGTCAGTTTGATGGGACTAGTTAGATTGATGGTTCAGCACATGCTAGATGGGCCGAAGGCCCTGTTTCTGTACTATGACTATAACTCTTAACCTTTTCAGTCAATTCATCCAGACTGCACAATGCTCAGTTCTTTCTCCCCATCAGGAGATCGTGATACACAGAGGCAGCATAGTTTAATCAGAGAAGAACAGTCAGGATCAGAGTTCATAAACCTCATTAAGACAACAATGTAAAGGATAGTTTTAATTGAAGCAATGGTCAAAGAGGGTCTGAATTAATAACAGTAGTGATATTCTCCTTCTCCCATTTCTTCTTCTCTGCATCCCACATTCAAATACAACTAATACAGTGCACTGCTACAGAATAGAGAAATTGTTGCTGGAATACCATTAACCTACATATTTCACTTTCTGCTGTCAGACAGGACATGGGAGTAGAGGAATCCCTTTTGATCTCTTTGAAAGGTAGAGTTGACGTGCAATGTCTGCAAAGAATACTGTACCCCATCAAAGGCGGCCACATCTGAGGCAAGTCTGCAATTCTTGCAAATCTACATACTCTCATTGTTTACTATTTTCTGATAAGAGATAATGGAACACAGTCAGCTTTCTATGAATAGGAAGACTCAGTGACCACGCCCCCCCAGTAAAAGAGAGTATATTAATAATGAAATGTTCTAAATACTAGAGGCTGCAGACTGGAAGGAGCCACAAACAATAAACAAAGGTTGCATGCTACAATCACTTTGAAAGTCATCGGAATTACAGCCTCTGTCCTGCTATGAAGTTACAATTCTGGTTTGATAAGAGAGTATATTCTATTGAGTATTCTAACCTTTATTCCTCACCAGGCTCTGTATCAGGGGAATTCTGCCTGGACCTGCTCTTCTGCATAGGTAAATTCTTTCTTCTAACCTCAGTCACTTGTGCAGCCCTGTGTAGTTTATTCTTCTCCTCCCAATCCTGCTGTATTCCAGGGGAATAATTACCAAAACACCTAAGAATGTGACAAATTGACTTATGCAGATTTGTTTATTAAGATCATCTTTCCAGCTTCATAAATGCATGAAGTATCGTGCTTGACAAACATATTCAGGGTGTCTTCTCTCTTCAATACAGAAAAGAAAAAGTCCTGTTGCACATACCAGGGAGGACTATGGGGCTCTGCCAAGTACCCTGGCTAACATTTTGTATCTTCATCAACATCACTGAAACAAGCTATCCAATCATTCAGCACACAGGTCATTTCCAAGGGACAACTAATGGGCCCCCGTACATACGACTAAACTCCTACAAATAAGTTTAAGAATAATGCAGTACATCTCAGAACAGGCCCTGCAGTCCGTGACAAAATTAAATTCATACCAAAAAGGAAACATATCTAAGTTTGCTGACAACACCACTGTCGTTGGCTGAATCAAAGGTGGTGATGAATCAGCATGTAGGAGGGAGAATGAAAATCTGGCTGAGCGATGCCACAGCAACCTTTCACTCAATATCAGCAAAAGACCAAAGAGCTGCTACTGAGTTCAGGAGGAGGAAACCATGAGCCATTCTTCATTGGGAGATCAGAGCTGGAGAGAGGCAGCAACTTCAATTCCTCAGTGTTATCATTTCAGAGGATCTGCCTTGGGTCCGGCACATAACTGCCATTACAAAGGAAGCACGGTGGTGCCTCTACTTTCTCAGAAGTTTGTGAAAACTTTGACAAACGTCACTGGATGTGCGGTGGAAAGTATGTTGACTGCTTGCATAACAGCCTGGTATGGCAACATTAACGCCCTTGAGCAGAAAAGCTTACATATAGTAGGTGGGTATGTCCCAGTCCATCACGGGTATAGATAAATCAATGTACTTATTGTTCTGAATTCTGTAGATGGGATAAAGTAACCGTTCACAAAGATCCAGTGAATTCACAAAATTCTGTGACCCAGTCCATTACAGGTAAACCCTTCACCACCATGGAGCACATCTACATGGAGCGCTGTCGCAGGAAAGCAGCATCCATCATCAGAGACCCCATCACCCAGGTCTTGCTCGCTTTTCATTGCTGCCATTAGGAAGAAATTACAGGAGCCTCAGGACTCACACCACCAGGTTCAGGAACAGTTATTACCCTGCAACTATCAGGCTCTTGGACCAGAGAGATTAATTTCCCTCAACTTCACTCACACTATCAGTGAACTGTTCCTACGATCTATGGACTCACTTTCAAGAACTCTTCATCTCATATCCTCAAAGTTTACTGCTTATTTATTTTTATTATTACTTCTTTATTCTTTCCTTTTTCCTGTTGGGTGCAGTCTTTCACTGATTATATTGTGCTTCCTGTATTTACAGTGAATGCTCGCAAACAAATGAATCTCAGGATTGTATATGGTGACATATACTGTATGTACTTTGATAATAAATTTACTTTGAACTTTCAGCTTTTATGCACTGAGTCGCTACCATACGATTGGCTGATTATATGTGTGCATTAATATGCAGGTGTACAGACGTATCTAGTAAAGTGGCTATGAGAATATATTCCAATGGAACTGAGTTTTGAAAACAAAGTCCTGTCACCATCCATATCTCACGTTTATTGCAAATAATCTAGAACCACCTTCCAGCTTGTGCTTTCAATGGATATGAGAACTGGGAGAAATGTAAAGCCGACAGCCACCTCACTTTCACTAGCTTTACACTTATTTCATAAGGTCAACACCTACATTATTGGCAGTCACCAAGCAGACGTAAAACATTGTGTTGACATTTTTTAAATAAACATTAACATTTAATAGATCACAAATAATTTAAATACTCTATTCATCCCAGTCTATTTTATAACATAAAACACTACAGCACAGTACAGCTTTTTGGACCACGGCGCTCTAATGACCTTTTAAATTATTCTAAGATCAATCTAACCCTTTCAGCCTACATAGCCATTCATTTGTCTATCATCTACGTGCCTATCAAAGAGTTTCTTAAATGCACCCAATGTATCTGCCTCTATCACTGCCCCTAGTAGGATGTTCCATTATCCACCACTCTCTGTGTAAAAATCTTTTCTCTGACATACTCACTATACTTTCCTCTAGTCACCTTAAAATTATGCCATTTCCACCCTGGGAGAAATTCTCTAGCTATGCACTCCATCTATGCCTCTTACCAACTTGTATGTTTCCATCAAGTTTTTTCTCATCCTCCTTTTCTCCATAGGGGAAAAGTCCTCATCCACTCAACATGTTTTAATAAGACATGTTCTGTAAATCAGGCAGCATGGTGGGAAATTTCCTCTGCACTCTCCCTAAAGATTCTGCATCCTTCCTATTACGATATGATCAGAATGGAATTGACCACAAATGAACAGAATACTCCAAGTGTGGTGTAACCAGCATTTTATAGAGCTGCAACATTGCCTTGTGGCTCTTGAACTCAATCCCTTGACTAATGAGGGCCAACACACCTTCCACCTGTTTAACCATCTTATCAACTTGCACATCAACTTTGAGGGATCCATGTTCATTTGCCTTAAATTAGTCTTCACTGAACAACCAGCTAGCCAGCAAAATGAGTGCCAAGTCTCTGGAGGTGAATGGCATGCCAATTGTTAATCTAACAAGCTCATATAAATAAATGTTGTCATTTAGTACAGAAATTTTCCTGTGGTCTTCAGAGATCTGAGCTACACCAGAGACAGTAGTCACAAGCTACCTGGGGACCATTTATGACAAGCCAATTAGAATATTCAAGACACAAACATTCAGCAATTAACAACTAGACAGCATTTGCATAAACAACTGTCATTCTTTTAATGATACAGTATGTTTGCTTGCAAATGATACACAAAGGGATCAGACAGTAAGCCCAGAATTTATTGTTGATGACGTAAAGTAACTGGGAAATTGTTTCTCTTCAAGTATTTGCTCCATTCTTAGATGAAGTTACTCTGACTCAAGCTTGTAGCTAAAGTAAAATGCAGTTATATATGTACTGTATATATACACACACACACACACACACACACAGGAGCCTCAAGTCCCAACACCACCAGGTTCAGAAACAGTTATTACCCCTCAACCACCAGGTTTACAGATTCGCTTTCAAGGAACATCTCATGTTCTCAATAATTATTGCTTAAGAGACTTGTTCTAGAGCAGCTCCAGCCTATGGTTAGGCCACACTTAGACCCCCTCCAGTTCGCCAACCAGCTCCGACTAGGAGTTGAGGATGCTATCGTCTACCTGCTGAACCGTGTTTACGCCCACCTGGACAAGCCGGCGAGCACTGTGAGGGTCATGTTTTTTGACTTCTCCAGTGCGTTCAACACCATCCGTCCTGCTCTGCTGGGTGAGAAGCTGACAGTGATGCAGGTGGATGCTTCCCTGGTGTCATGGATCATTGATTACCTGACTGGCAGACCCCAGTACGTGCGCTTGCAACACTGTGTGTCAGACAGAGTGGTCAGCAGCACTGGGGCTCCACAGGGAACTGTCCTGTCTCCCTTTCTCTTCACCATCTACACCTCGGACTTGAACTACTTCACAGAGTCTTGCCATCTTCAGAAGTTTTCTGATGACTCTGCCATAGTTGGATGCATCAGCAAGGGAGATGAGGCGGAGTACAGGGCTACGGTGGGAAACTTTGTCTCATGGTGCGAGCAGAATCATCTGCAGCTTAATGTGAAAAAGACTAAGGAGCTGGTGGTGGACCTGAGGAGGGATAAGGCACCGATGACCCCTGTTTCCAGTGTGGACATGGTGGAGGATTACAAATACCTGGGGATACGAATTGACAATAAACTGGACTGGTCAAAGAACACTGAGGCTGTCTACAAGAAGGGTCAGAGCCGTCTCTACTTCCTGAGGAGACTGAGGTCCTTTAACATCTGCTGGATGATGCTGAGGATGTTCTACGAGGCTGTGGTGGCCAGTGCTATCATGTTTGCCGTTGTGTGCTGGGGCAGCAGGCTGAGGGTAGCAGACACCAACAGAATCAACAAATTCATTCATAAGGCCAGTGATGCTGTGGGGGTGGAACTGGACTCTCTGACGGTGGTGTCTGAAAAGAGGATGCTGTCCAAGTTGCATGCCATCTTGGACAATGTCTCCCATCCACTCCATAATGTACTGGTTAGGCACAGGAGTACATTCAGCCAGAGACTCATTCCACCGAGATGTAACTCTGAGCGTCATAGGAAGTCATTCCTACCTGTGGCCATCGAACTTTACAACTCCTCCCTCGGAGTGTCAGACACCCTGAGCCAATAGGCTGGTCCTGGACTTATTTCCACTTAACATAATTTACTTATTATTATTTAATTATTTATGGTTTTATATTGTTATATTTCTACACTATTCTTGGTTTGTGCGACTGTAACGAAACCCAATTTCCCTCGGGATCAATAAAGTATGTCTGTCTGTCTGTTATCATGATTATTTCTTTTTTCCTCTTTTGTGTTTGCACAGTTTGTTGTCTTTTGCACATTGGCTGTTTGTCTGTCCTATTGGGTGCTGTCTTTCAATTCTATTATGTTTCTTGGACTTTCTGAGTATGCGTGCAAGAAAGCAAATCCCAACGTTGCATATGTACTTCAATAATAAACTTACTTTGAACTTCGATAATTAAATATAAAGATGAAACCATTAAGTCCAACTCAATTCACAGAGCTAGTTAAACAGAATAATATTGTGCTGTTCAGTCGAACAGCTGTGCAGTTTATATCATGTAGTGATGCTCACTCTCAGTTTAAATTTTTGAACAGTCAGTAGTACTTCCCCCACTTTTTTATTTTTTAGTGTAATTTTTTTTGCCTTTTTTTCATCCATGGTTCTTTATTGTCGGATGTCATCAGACAAATGCTGAGCACATTTTAATGTAGAATAATTAGGCATGAGAGAGCTATATCGGTCATAAAGATTTCATTGGATATCATACTTAGGAGTGTGTAACATAGCTACTTTGCACATACCACCGAAAACAAATCTAAAATGTAGCCATCTGCTGCCCGTGTATTTCTGCTGGACCACCAGGATAAACGTGCTTAACCAAAGTAGATTAGATCTCAAATTAAAATACGTTACATTAACCAGGATTAGAATCAGGTTTATTATCACTGTCATATATGATGTGAACTTTGTTGTTTTTCTGTGGCAGTGCAAGGATATAAAATTAATATAAATTACAAGATAAATAAACAGTGTAAAATAAGGAATAATAAAGTTGTGTTCATGGGTTCATAGACTGTTCAGAAATCGGATGATGGAGTGGAAGAAGCTACTCCGGAATCACTGAGCGTTGGTCTTTTTTTTGTCTTTATCTCCTCCCTGACTGTAGTAACAAGAGAGCATGGTGGTGAGTGTCCTTACTGATGGGTGCCACCTTCTTGATGCACTGCCCTTTGAAGATGTCCGTGATGGTGTGGAGGGTTGAGCCTGTGATGGACCAGGCCGAATCCATCACCCTGTGCAGCATCTTGCGATCTTGTGCATTGAAGCCTCCATATCAGGCAGTGATGCAACTTTCAAGAGTCTTTGGTGACATACCAGATCTCTGCAAACTCCTAATCAAGTAGTGTTGCTGCTAATGTGCCTTCTTTGTGATTGTATCAGTCTGTTAGACATAGGACAGTTGCTTCTTTTCCCTGCATTCTCCAGTTAAGAGGTTGCTCAGTCACCTCTTTCCCTAATTTTTGCCTGTGATGAACCCTGTCCTCCAGTTGTCAAGTCTGGTCAGGTGTGTTCTTGCTGCCAGAAGCCTGACCCCGTGTGTCTGTCTTAGCTCACCTAATAAGGGCATTCTTACAGTACACAGCTTTCAACCAGCAAATGCATTTTCGATGCCTCCATTCTGCTTACCCAATGAAGCTTTATTGTTACTGCCTGAATAATTGTCACTAGCAATGGTCTGGTGATAAAAGTTCTGCAGGAACTTAGCCTTTGATCATCTCTGTGGATGACAATGGGCATGATCTGTGGGCATTGTCCCTTTGTGGAATCCCAGCCAAGATGAATCATCACAGATGAGGCGCAGCGTGCACAACACAAATTCTATCCCACATTTGGAGTTTCTCCCTCAATTTAAATTCAGTGAGAAAAGAGTATTTTGAGGGAATCTCTTCAAATCTCTTCCTTTAGCAAAGAATTAGTAACATTAAAGATGGGGCTCCACCACTGGATACACAAAGTCTAGCAATGACACAGTGGCATCTGTCAGTCTGTGTTTTCCTGATGCAACAGGCTTGCCGAAGTCTGGCAGAATCCAAAAGTGGAATGTGGAATTTTTTCATAAGTAAAGAAGCCTCACAACTCACAAGTGATGACATTACTAAGAGTTTTAGATAAACCCTCTTCCTGTCTCAAATAATACTGAGCATTTTATGAAAATGCAGATGCTCAACACCTCCATTGAATAATGTTGATTGTATTACCGCAAATCCTAAATGAAAACCCAAGCAGCAGGAAGGTTCCTTTGCAAAAGGTATTAATACAAATACTTGCTGCTAAATACAAAACTACCAGCTGAATGTGTAAACCAACTGCTACAGCAGGAACTTGCATTAAAATATCACTTTTTACATGGTGAAATATTCCTTGGTGTTTCCTTAAAAAAACTTGACACTAGGCCATAAGATACTTGAATAACAAAAACACTGTTAAAGAGTTAAGCTTTTTAAAGGAAGTGTCAATGAATGAGAAAGATGGAGATGAAAACACTATTACATAAAGCACATTTACTTGAGGGGAGATAATAAAAATTAGTAATAGGCAAAGAACAGAATTATAATGACAAAATCGCAGAAAGCTGCAGGCTGAGAGGTGTTTACTAGACAGGAAAGGGCAAAGTCAAGCACATTTCTGGGCTGCAACAAAACGTATGACCATAGTTGTTCATATCTTTTAATATGATTGCAACAAATATCTTTTCTACTTCCTAATATTTTCTTGCAAAACGTTTGATTCTTTTGCTGGAATTTTTCTGGTGAGTACGTTCACAGTTATGCTGACATCTTCAGGCAAGTGAAATTTTCTTCAGTCATGGTGTTCCTTCCCATAATGAGCACAATTATTATAGGATGTTGTCAGTTGCAGGTATTCTAGGGTTAGGTAAAATCAGCACCTTAAGTCAGCATTGCCCACTTAACACTTAACCTTTTGCCTTTAACCTTGCTGACACTTAACCTTTCGCCTTTGGTCAATTGCGTCAAACCCCATCGCTAGTGGCCAATACTGATGCCACTGCCCTCAGTCATTAAACAGTAGTGCCCCTGCCCCTGCCTTCCTTCCTTGGTCAAAGCAGCCATTCTAATTCTCCATCCCACAAAGCATATTTGTTACAATGAGACACAAAGCAAGCTTGAGGGGCAGCACCTCATATTTCCCCTGGGATCTGGGCACATTACAACTTTACAGGCTCATAATCAAATTTCAGCTTTCCACAACTTGCTTTGCGACTTGATCAAAACTGGCCTCTTTTTTTTTTTGCTTTCAGTCATTGATGTTAAATTTGTGATATTCATGTTCTAATTTGTTTCTTCTCCCCATTTCCCTCATTAGCACACCCTGGCCCACAACTGGCAAATGTTCACAATTATTTGTCACCCTCTAACTGCCTAGCAACAAGTCAAGACCACAGCAATCCTCATCTTGACATTACTTAAGGGCAATTTGTAATTAACCCTCTACTCTTGAATCTCTGGCATGTGGGAGGAAACTAGAGTACCCAGAGGAAGCAGGGGAACTCCAGAACTCCATGTTGTTACAGGGAGAACATGGAAACTTTATACAGACTGCTGGGGTCAGGACTGGACACAACTCAGTGCGAAATAATGCCAAGCTCTACTAGTTGCATTGCTGTATTGGCCAGTTGCACCAAAGATAAGATAATTTTTCTTTAGAGGGGTATCACATACAAGTCAAATGGAAAACAGTTCTTCAAAGGAATCATGCATTAAATTATTTCAAAATTAATTTCATATTGAAATTTAAATCTGAAATTAATTCTGGTAAGCAATGAAGAAAACAGAAAGCTAATTTTCATTCAGTGCATTCTGCCCTTGCTCAAGGGATTTCCCCATTTTCTTAAGATGGACAGATAGATGTCTCCAGTCCTGATGGAGCTGTAGTTTGAAGGTGGTTTTATTATTCACCAACATGCTGCAGTACACAAGGAGCAGATGTAAAAAGAGAGTACTGCTCGGTGTTCTTATGAAAGGCATATTCAAATATTGATTGAAATTCCTTTGACATCTAACAACTAAATGAAATATACAAACGATTATATAATGGCTGACTTGATGTCGAAGGCTAATTGCTTAACAAGGTGATAATAAGTAATCAACAACAGCTGGTGAACTTACAGATAGTGAGATCTAGTAATTAGAGATAAACAAACCACATCAGGAAAGAGATAACACATAACTGTTCACGGAAACTCTACTAATGAGAATTAGCCACCAAATATTAAAACTTTTTTCCCCTCTTCCTTTATGCTAACATAACTTTTTTTATCCACTTCCCTGTGCATTAGCTGTTTTGTGGTAGAACATCTATGTTCTAATAATACTGATAATGAAATGTAGTACAGTTGGTCTCATCCTCAAGGACAGATACAGAAATATATATGAAATATGTTCCTGAGTAAAGGCAGGAGTTGTCAACAACGAAGAAAGCCAACAGTTTAAAATGCTATAATGTTAAACATTAAAATGAAACACCATGCACATATGAATCTAAGCAATCCACAATAATTATTTTGAATAAGCTGCAAATGAAGGCAGAGTCTAAGATAAAAGGATATTTTCCTCAGTAACAGAGAAACAACCAGCACTGTGTAGTTCCACTTTACTGATTCAGACCACAGTAGATATGTGTTCTTCCCATCTGCATTCATAATTAATGATCAAACTATTGATCAGCCACCCTGATCTTTACAGAAGATACATGTATGAGATAGTAGTGGATCAAGGGAAAGAGTGAGTGTTCAGGTCACAAAAGGAGAAGGATACTTTTCTGATGTATTACTTAATACAGAATATAATTAAATGAAATTTATGCACACTTATTGGATTTTTAGCAATAATATGGTGTCCTTGAGCTACAGTCTCATAACAGCAACTATCCTTTCCGTCAAAAGAAAATTGTCTTCTGCATTTAAAATGCAAATAGGATTTTATTTGCTCTTCTATCATAAGGTTAATTAATTAATAAATAACTTCATTTATAAAATATGTTGCCTTGAGATGTCCACAGGAGAACTGAGAGTGATCCTGCTTTCACAGATCTGTGCTTGTATTTTAAAGCTATTCTTTTTCTTTTTAACTCTAATGCTAACAATGCTGGTTTGACTTGAGAACTGGCACAGCAGTTAACTAGCCATGGATCTACAGTAATGGCAATGATTGTAAAACTGACACTGCTTGCATTAGTCTGGTGATGTTGACGGTCGAGGACAAATCTAGTTTGTGGAGTGGCAAGTGGCTCTACTGGAGAAATAATGGGTGACTGATTTCAAAATTAAATCAGCACTTCATTATTGATGGCTGATCCAGCACTGTGTGAGGTGGAAGAGAGGAGAAGTGAGGACTATTCTGCTACCGTTGTGGCAATTTTGCTACACCATTTGATTTAAACATTTATTAATTAAACATAAATGCCAAAGGAAATATTATGAAGTGGTCATTGCTGGATTGCCAAACATGAGGAAATCTGCAGATGCTGGAAATTCAAGCAACGCACACAAAATGCTGGTGGAACACAGCAGGCCAGGCAGCATCTATAGGGAGAAGCAATGTCGACGTTTCGGGCCGAGACCCTCCGTCAGGACTGACGTTGACAGTGCTTCTCTCTATAGATGCTGCCTGGCCTGCTGTGTTCCACCAGCATTTTGTGTGTGTTGCTGGATTGCATTTAGTCTTACATTCCTCAAGAGTTGATATTATGGAAATTTGGTTTGGTCTTTGGCAGTGCATCACAGCTGGTCTACAGTCCGGCAGCTCACATCGTCTAATATTTTTTCAAGATTGTAATGGACAAATAAACTTTTGTTCTCTTTCTTTCTTTATCACTGGGCAGATTTTAAAACAATGATTTGTTTAACATGTTGAAATGTTAATAATCATATTTGCTTATATAATTAATTATGGAACAATTATTTTAGATTTGAGAAATGGCACAGACTAATAAAGTCTGTTACAATGAATTGCAATGAAATAATCATGATATTATGCTATGATGTTTAGGAATTTATTTAATTGCCACTTTAAAATATAATTAATATTGAATTATATACAGTTGGCAGCAATATTTGGATCAGAAAGAAATGTTTTTGACTTCTTCAAAAAAAATGGCTGGGTGGAAGAAGAGCCTGTGATTCAGAACATTTTCAAAGTTAAAAATGAGTCAAGCCACAAAAGTGATTGAAATAAGATCTATAACACAATTACAACACCAGAGGATTAAAAACAGGTTCATGTTGGATGAACACTTTTTAAAGTTTTCTTCAATGCTCCACTTTAATCATTCGCAAATCTTTCCTATTCCTGTCTGCAATACGGACATTTTTAATTATTTTGGACATCATATCTGAGGACAATGATTCATTTCACCTCATTTTAATTTCTACTAACCTGATGCTTTCTATGAATGCTTAGTCAAAATAACCACCAGTGTACTGTCAGCATTTCCTGTATTGTTTCCTTTACAGAGGAAAATGAATGATGGTAATCTTCACTGATCATTTCTATCGGTCACTGTTGAGTCTTAAGCAAATGATGAGTGCCTAGCCTTCCAAAGGAGAAATGACCTTTTTTGAATTATTATCTAATACTCAGTATTGTGAAGGGGGATATATGCATGGTGCCTTTCATTTTATTGCTCTTTCAGTATAGTGTGTTGTCCTTCGGGCATCAATCTAATAACAACAGTACATCAAAAAGTGCCATGATAGAATAATAAACTCCTTTGAATCTGGCCAAGCCTAAATACTTCAAGATAGTTATACCTCTAGGGATTTTCTGCACCCACTCGCTACCATCTTTGAGTGGAAATTTGCTAATACTGTACCAAACAAAAAGTTTTGTGAAAAAAACAAAATGTAGCAGATCCATATCGATGGATTATCTCTCTATTAAAAAACAAAGGAAAATAGAAGATAACCTATAGGAGCTGAACGAAGTCATTCAGCCCATTAAGTCTACTCTGCCATTCAATTATGACAGATTTTTTCATATCTTATCCCCATACCAATCAAATCAATCATCTCCTGTAATCCTGAAAATAAAAAGCTTTAATAGTATTACATTTGCTATTGTAATCTGCATCTTCAGTGATTAATTACATGTTGATAAATATGTTGCCAAGAGGGTCCACAGCAGAGTGGATAATGAACCTGTTTCCTAATCACACTTCTGAAGCTCGAGGCTATTCTTTTTCTTTCTAAAGCTAATGCAAATATCCAGATGTTGGATGGGTTAACCAGTAAATCATCACAAAGTTAATTAGCCATGGAATTGCAATAATGGTGGTAATCATAGCAGTGGCCACCGCATGTATTAGACTGATCGGGTGATGCTTGAGAATTAATTTGGTTGAGTGGAAGAGTGAGTATCTCTATTGGAGAAACAAAGTGGGCTATTAAACACGAAATCAAATTCACTATTGTTGCAGGGCAGGCTGGAACATGGTATACAGCCTAACAGTTTAAAAGAGACAAGGTAACATATTCCTGAAATACTGAACTCATTGCCGCAATATTAGCGATTGTGTTTCTGACAGCAGAATATGCCCAGATGTTGCTTGGGAGTAGCACTTCGCAAAACTGCTAATAGAAACAGTGGTTGAACATCTTAGAATACCTTTCCACCAATTACTCTAGACGGAGTGAATTGGCTGGGAACGTGCTCTCACTTGCACTCTGGCCATATTTGCGTCATGGCCTTGATAAGAGAGAAACAGCGCAGAAAATTTGAAAAATTCAGTTGGCATCCCATATTCAAGCAATGGATAAGTAGTGCATCTTCTTTTTCTGAAAATCAAAAACAAATTACAGCTGCTGGAAATCTGAAATAAATAAATAAGTAAATGAATGAATTATAATTAATGCTGGAAGCACTCTTAAGGTCAAACAGCTTCTGTGCAATGAGAAAAAGAGTTAACGTTTCAGGTCAAAGACTCTTTGTCAGAACTGCAGAAGAGAGAAAAACAGACTTGTTTTATGTTGCAGAAAAGGTGGGGTGGATGGAGCAAAGGATAGGTATCTAAAATGAGTTAATGGAGCCTGTTAGATGGCTTGTGTTATGTGCGACTAATAAAGAACAAATGAGTTGGTGTTAAATAGGAAGCTGAGAACAGAAATTATTTTATTAAAAGAGTCATGAAATTCATATTGGAGGAGCAATGCAAATTAAAGACTAAATTATAGAAACATAGAAAATAGGTGCAGGAGTAGGCTATTCACCCTTTGAGCCTGCACCGTCATTCAGTATGATCATGGCTGATCATCCAACTCAGAACCTTGTACCTGCCTTCTCTCCATAACCCCTGATTCCTTTAGCCACAAGGGCCATATCTAACTCCCACTTAAATATAGCCAATGAACTGGCCTCAACTGTTTCCTGTGGCAGAGAATTCCACAGATTCACCACTCTCTGTGTGAAGAAGTTTTTCCTCATCTCGGTCCTAAAAGGCTTCCCCTTTATCCTTAAACTGTGACCCCTCGTTCTGGACTTCCCCAACATCGGGAACAATCTTCCTGCATCTAGCCTGTCCAATCCCTTTAGAATTTTATACATTTCAATAAGATCCCCCCTCAATCTTCTAAATTCCAGCAAGTATAAGCCCAGTCTATCCAGTCTTTCTTCATATGAAAGTCCTGCCATCCCAGGAATCAATCTGGTGAACCTTCTTTGTACTCCCTCTATGGCAAGAATGTCTTTCCTCAGATTAGGGGACCAAAACTGCACACAATACTCCAGGTGTGGTCTCACCAAGGCCTTGTACAACTGCAGTAGAACCTCCCTGCTCCTGTACTCGAATCCTCTTGCTATGAATGCCAACATACCATTTGCCTTTTTCACCGCCTGCTGTACCTGCATGCCCACTTTCAATGACTGGTGTACAATGACACCCAGGTCTCATTGCACCTCTCCTTTTCCTAATTGGCCACCATTCAGATAATAATCTGTTTTCCTGTTCTTGCCACCAAAGTGGATAACCTCACATTTATCCACATTAAATTGCATCTGCCATGAATTTGCCCACTCACCTAACCTATCCAAGTCACCCTGCATCCTCTTAGCATCCTCCTCACAGCTAACACCGTCGCCCAGCTTCGTGTCATCTGCAAACTTGGAGATGCTGCATTTAATTCCCTCATCTAAATCATTAATATATATTGTAAACAACTGGGGTCCCAGCACTGAGCCTTGTGGTACCCCACTAGTCACTGCCTGCCATTCTGAAAAGGTCCCGTTTACTCCCACTCTTTGCTTCCTATCTGCCAACCAATTCTCTATCCACATCAATACCATACCCCCAATACCATGTGCTTTAAGTTTGCACACTAATCTCCTGTGTTGGACCTTGTCAAAAGCCTTTTGAAAATCCAAATATACCACATCCGCTGGTTCTCCCCTATCCGCTCTACTAGTTACATTCTCCAAAAATACTATAAGATTCATCAGACATGATTTTCCTTTCACAAATCCATGCTGACTTTGTCCGATGATTTCACCTCTTTCCAAATGTGCTGTTATCACATCTTTGATAACTGACTCTAGCATTTTCCCCACCACCGATGTCAGGCTAACCGGTCTATAATTCCCCAGTTTCTCTCTCCCTCTTTTTTTAAAAAGTGGGGTTACATTAGCCACCCTCCAATCCTCAGGAACTAATCCAGAATCTAAAGAGTTTTGAAAATTATCACTAATCCACCCACTATTTCTTGGGCTACTTCCTTAAGCACTCTGGGATGCAGACCATCTGGCCCTGGGGATTTATCTGCCTTTAATCCCTTCAATTCACCTAACACCACTTCCCTACTAACATGTATTTCCCTCAGTTCCTCCACCTTTGGTCCCCTACTATTTCCGGAAGATTATTTATGTCCTCCTTAGTGAAGACAGAACTAAAGTAGTTATTCAGTTGGTCTGCCATGTCTTTGTTCCCTATGATCAATTCACCTGTTTCTGACTGTAAGGGACCTACATTTGTCTTATCCAATCTTTTTCTTTTCACATATCTATAAAAGCTTCTACACTCAGTTTTTATGTTCCCTGCCAGCTTTCTCTCAATCTTTTTTCCCTTTCCTAATTAAGCCCTTTGTCCTCCTCTGCTGGACTCTAAATTTCTCCCAGTCTTCAGGTGTGCCGCTTTTTCTGGTTAATTTGTATGTTTCTTCTTTGGACTTGATACTATCTCTAATTTCCCTTGTCAGCCACGGGTGCACTACCTTCCCTGGTTTATTCTTTTGCCAAACTGGGATGAACAATTGTTGTAGTTCATCCATACGATCGTTAAATGCTTGCCATTGCATATCCACCGTCAACTCTTTAAGTATCATTTGCCAGTCTATCTTAGCTAATTCACGTCTCATACCTTCAAAGTTACCCTTCTTTAAGTTCAGAACCTTTGTTTCTGAATTAACTATGTCACTCTCCATCTTAATACAGAATTCCACCATATTATGGTCACTCTTACCCAAGGGGCCTCACACGACAAGATTGCTAACTAACCCTTCCTCATTGCTCAATACCCAATCTAGAATGGCCTGCTCTCTAGTTGGTTCCTGAACATGTTGATTCAGAAAACCATCCCGCATACATTCCAAGAAATCCTCTTCCTCAGCACCCTTACCAATTTGGTTCACCCTATCTGTATGTAGATTGAAGTCACCCATCATAACTGCTGTTCCTTTATTGCACGCATTTCTAATTTCCTGTTTAATGCCATCCCCAACCTCACTACTACTGTTAGGTGGCCTGTACACAACTCCCACCAGCGTTTTCTGCCCCTTAGTGTTATGCAGCTCTACCCATATCGATTCCATATCCTCCAGGCTAATGTCCTTCCTTTCTATTGCATTAATCTCCTCTCTAACCAGCAATGCTACCCCACCTCCTTTTCTTTCCTGTCTATCCCTCCTGAATATTGAATATCCCTGGATGTTGAGCTCCCATCCTTGGTCACCCTGGAGCCATGTCTCTGTGATCCCAACAGATAAACAGTAAACGAAAGAAGGAACTAGAGGTGGTCGTTATTAAGTGAAGTAGCAAGGGCTTCTGAACTCAAAGATTAAAATAATGAGACGAAAGAGATAGAAAGAGAAATACTGAGTTTCAGAATGGAAGTACAGTGGTATTTCATTAAATATTTAATATGTCCTCCATCTCTTAAGTGGCACTAATGTCACTATTTACACTGCTATGTCTGTGGGATTTAACACAAGTAGCACAGTCAATGAGACAGGTGAATGGTTTAATCTTCTACTCATTTATGAAATGATATATCCTTCTACATGCTGTGATGCTCAACTTTACATCGAGTTCAGCATGTCAGTACAGAATTTGATTGCTATTGCCTGTGACCCAGAAGATCGTGGTCTGAAAGAGACAGTACAAGCAATCTATGAACCTCAACAGCTCAGTAACCTGACTGTTAACTGGAGTGATAGAAAGTTGCATTAATCTACTGACTTCAGGTCTGTGAACTTCTGTACTAAAGTAACAAAAAGTAATCAAATTTGTAAGATTGATACTTAGCGCATTTTTGAAAAAGCACCACGGTATTGTGTCAAAAATGATGATTGTGAGTCAAAGATGATCAAGGATTTAAAATGCAGAAACCAAGTTTCTGTTTCTGACACAAGACTACCATTTTGTTGAAGACATGCTGTTAAAGTAATGATGTTCTGTAATGGTAAATGCACAGAAAATCTATAGTTCTATAAATAGTCTGTATGGAAATATCCCATGGTGAATTTCAGTTCAGTGTAGTGTGGATTATTCAGATTTAAATGTATATTAGAACAGCAGTGAAAAAAAATCAGTGCTTTGGACACTTTTATGGCACCGAAAGGGAACCAAATGATCCTCTGCCTTAGTAGCAGATGAAGGGGCCTTGTGCAGATACATTTTTTATGAGATTTTGCAAAGATGGTGGCTCATATTGATTTGGTCCATTAACACAGTGGTCCCCAACCACCAGGCCGTGGACCGGCACTGATCCATGGCCCGGTGGTTGGGTGTCACTGCATTAACAGTTTTTTTTTTCTTTACCAGTGCTGCATGACATTCTGTGCATCCAGAATTATCTATATTTACCAATTCTATTTATTTATTTATTGAGATACCAGCACGGATTAGGCCCTTCCAGCCCTACAAGCTGTGCCACCCAGCAACCCCCAATTTAATCACAAGACAATTTACAATGACCAATTAACCTACTAACTGGTATGTTTTTGGACTGTGGGAGGAAACCAGAGCACCCGAAGGAAATCCAGGTAGTCATACGGAGAACATACAAACTCCTTACAGAGAGAGGTGAGAATTGAACCTGAGACGTTGGTACTGTAAAGCATTGTGCTATTCACCAAGCTAACGTGCTGAATCTAAGACCAATTTGTAGATGACTTTCAGAGGGCTGATTGAAGTTTCCTAAGTGCGCACTGTAGTGCATTTAATATTTAATATTTCAGTAATATTTGAGTAATATTGCATTATATTGTATACATCAAATATATTGTTTGATTGAACATCCTTTGTTTACAGAATTTATCAGTTATTTGTAAAATGTTCAAGAATGGCATACACCATTATACCACCACGTCATATCTGAGAGCCTCACTAAAGAAAACACAAGAAAAACTAAGTTGATAAGTATCCTGGCTCCAGAGTTTTTCTTTCGATTAGTTTCTTGAGTTACAAAGCATAATAGTGATGATGTGGAAGTTTTAAAATGAACCTGAGCTGACTGCCTACCTGTTGAAGTGCAGCATCTTTCTCATCAGAAGGGCAGGAAGAAGTTAGAGCTAAGAACACAGGTAGAAATTGACAAGCAACGGGTATGGCCACAGGTTCATGAAAAGTGAGTACTGGGTGATAATAATAAATTTTTTAAAAGCAGAAATGGCTGGCTACATCGGAAAAACAGATGTGATTGATTGCACAACAGATAAGTGGATTATGCATGCTGAATGAATTGAGCAGTATTTTGAAGCAAATGAAATAGCTGATGAAAAACAAGCACCAATGCTGCTGTGTGCAAGCATACAGTTTGCTTAGAAGTTTCACTGTTCCAACCAAACCAGCCAAAATGAGCTTTGCTGATACCGTGACCATAATGCAGCAACATTTAGAACCAAAACTATTATTGATTGCAGAACATTTTAGGTTTCATAAGTGGATTCAAAAGGAAGGGGAGTCTGTTTCAGCTTAAGTGGTTGAAATTTTCTGAGCATTGTCAATCCAGTGATGGTTAATGATGCACTATGTGATTGTTTAGTTTGTGGCATCTTACAAGAAAGTGTTCAAAAATGTCTGCTAACACAACTCACATTTAAAAGAGCAGTTGAAATCACTGTATCAATGGAAACAGCAGACAGAGATGCAATTGGGTTGCAGTCAGGAATGAAAGAGAGCATGAACAAAATTGCAACGTTGAAACAGAAACCTGCCTGGCCAAACAAATTGTGTCACCATTGTGGCATGGGCTCACATACACCATACCAATGTAGGTTTAAAGGTGAAACTTACAGAAAATGTAACAAAGTAGGATACATACAAACAGCACGCTGGGCAGACAAAAATAAATGTACTGCACAGGGAAGAGAAAAAAGATAAAATGTCAAGTTGCAGTTTCAAAAAGAGCACTAATCTGCAGGCTGCTGATGAAAAATCTGATAATGATGAGAGTGACACAGTGACACAGGACTGTGCAGCCTTAAGATTTGCAAAGTGAAAACTAAGAGACAGCAGAGTGAATGGTCAATTAATTAAAATGAATTTGGACACTGGCTTGGCTGTTTCAGTTATTCCACAAAATGAGTTTGATCAGCATTTCAAAGATACTGAATTGATGCCTGCAGATATCCAACTAAGAATTTATCTGACATACAGTGCAGAAACTTTGAGCTGTGCCACCCAGCAACACCCAATTTAATCCTAGTCTAATCTCTGGATCATTTACAATGCCCAATGAACCTATCAACCAGTGCATCTTTGCACTGTGGGAGGAAACTGCAGCACCCTGAGGAAACCCACGTGGTCATCGGGAGAGCGTGCAAACTCCTTATAGGCAGCGGCAGGAACTTGACCTGAGTCGCTGGTACTGTAAGTCATTGTGCTAACCACTACACTGCTGTGCTGTCCTACATACTGGAGAATAGAAGAACAAGAGAAATCTGCAGATGCTGGAAATCCGAGGAACACACACAAAATGCTGGAGGAACTCAGATGAAGGGTTTCAGCCCAAAACATCTACTGTACACTTTTCCTAGATGCTGTCTGGCCTGCTGAATTCCTCCAGCAATTTATACTGGATAAAAGACAGCTCCTGTGGTAATGACATTTATAACAGTGAAATAACACAACCAACAAGTCACATTTGGCTTGTATGTGCTAAAAACAGGAGGGCAAGCATTGTGACCGTGATTGACTGAGACAACTACAACTTGGCTGGAGATCCATCCACCATGTACATGACACGCCCTATAATAGAGTCAACTGAAAGTGAATTAAGAAAGGTACTGGATGATGCCACAGCAGTGTTCTAGGATGGCTTTGGAAAACTCAAACCTATCAAGGGTAAAATAGTGTTAAATGAAAATGCCACATCCAAATTTTGCAAAACCCATCCAGTTCCTTATACCATCTGTGATAAAGTAGCCAGTAAGGTACATCACATGGAGGCTGAAGGAATTCTTAGGTTGAGTGGAACCCATGGGCAATGCCAGTGGTCCCAGTAGCCAAAACGAATGGGTCTGCTAGGAACCGTAGTGACTTTAAGGTCACCATCAACCCAGTGATGAAAGTAGATCAATACCCTCTGCATTGGATAGTGGATATCCTTGCAAACTCGGCAAAGTGGTCTTAGCTGAGGCCTACCTACAGATGGAGATGGAAGAAGACTCCAAAGTGTATCTCACTATTAACACCCACAAAGGGTTTTATCAGTATAATAGGCTTGTTTTTGGAGGAGCATCTGTACCTGCACTTTAGCAGAAAGCTATGGACCAGGAGCTGCACGGCTGACTAGGCACTCAGTGTTACCTGCATGATATCATTGTTACCGGTGAGGATGACAAGGCGCATTTATCTCCAAAATCTCAAGGCAGTGTTAAAAAGGTTAGAAGGTTATGGGCTCAGAGCACAATGCAACTCGTCTGTAACAAGATAAAATCTGCAGATGCTGGAAATCCTAGCAACACACCCGAAATGTTGAAGGAACTCAGCAGGCCAGGCAGTATCAATGGAAAAGCGTACAGCTGAAACCCTTCGACAGGACTGGAGAAAAAAAGCTGTGGAGTAGATTTAAAAGGTGAGGGAAGGGGAGGGAGAAACACAAGGTGATAGGTGAAACTTGGAGGGGGAGGGATGAAGAAAAGAGCTGGGAAGTTGATTGGTGAAAGAAGCAGAGACCATGGAAGAAAGAAAAGGGGGAAGGAGTACTAAAGGGAGGCAATGGGCAGGGAAGGATAGAAGGTGAGGGAGGAAAGGGGGTGGGAAATGGTGAAGGCGGTGGGTTACAAGTTAGAGAAATCAATGTTCATGCCATCAGGCTGGAGACTACCCAAGTGGAATATAAGGTGTTGTTCCTCCAACCTAAGTGTGGCCTCATCACAACAGTGGAGGAGGTGATGGATGGACATACCAGAATGGGAATAGGAAGTGGAATTAAAATGGGTGGCCACTGGGAGATCCTGCTTCTTCTGGCGGGCAAATGTAGGTGTTTGGTGAAGCGGTCTCCCAATCTATGTTGGGTCACACGGATATACAGGAGGCCACACCAGGAGTACCGGACGCAGTAGATGACACCGACTGGCTCACAGGTGAAGTGTCACCTCACCTGGAAGGACTGTTTATGGTCCTGAATGGTAGTGAGAGAGGAGGTGTAGTGGTAGGCGTAGCACTTGTTCCACTTGCAAGGATAAGTGCCAGGAGGGAGATCGGTGGGGAGGGATGAAAAGACAAGGGAGTCGTGTAGGAAGCGATCCCTGTGGAAAGCAGGAAGTGGCAGGGCGGGGAGTGGGGAGGGGAAGATGAGCTTGGTGGTGGGATCCCGTTGGAGATGGTAGAAGTTTCGGAGAATTATGTGCTGGACGTGGAGGCTGGTGGGATGGTTGCATTGGTGCTGCTTCCTGCACCCACGCTGAACTCGTCAATTTCACCTACTTTGCCTTCAACTTCCATACTGCCCTCAAACTTACCTAGTCCATTTCCAACACCTCCCTCCAGTTTCTTGATCTCTCTGTCTCTATCTCCTGAGACTGCTTATCCACTGATATCTATTACAAATGCATGGACTGTCACAGCTACCTGGAGTATACCTCTCTTCCCACCCTATTACTCGTAAAAATATCATCCCCTGCTCTCAATTTCTCCATCTTCACCGCAACTACTCTTAAGATGAGGCTTTTCATTCTAGAACAAAGGAGATGTTGTAGCGGTGTGCTACACGCAGCGCTAAAATAACGACACGGAGTTGGTAAACTGCAATTAAAGAAGATTTTATTTGAACTTCACAGCCTTGCTTTAAAGCCTCCCTTATCCCGCCCTCCCCGGGCGCGGATGCTGTAAGGGGCACGTACTCACAAACCCCCGCAGGCTTTTCCCTTTGTTGGTGAAGTAGACCTGGCCTTTGTGCCGGCGCGCTGGCTATTTGTGAGCCGGTTTGAGTGCGCTAGGAAGTGGGTCGCCACATAACCCCCCCCCCTCCCCAGAACCGGCGATACACCCCCCAATGTCCACAGTCTGAGCCGGACCCTGTTTGGGAGGTCGGCCTCTGCGCCGCGGTGCCGGAAACTCGACCGGTTGCGCCAGGTCCACATGGGCCGGTTTGAGTCGGTCCACCGTGAAAACCTCCTCTCTCCCCCCAACGTCCAGCACGAACGTGGACCCGTTGTTCCTGAGCACCGTGAACGGCCCCTCGTAGGGCCGTTGCAGCGGTGGCCGATGCCCGCCCTTTCGTACAAACACAAACTTACAGTTCTGCAGGTCTTTGGGTACTCAGGTCGGGTTCTGCCCATGCTGCGAAGTGGTAATGGGGGCCAGGTTGCCAAGCCTCTTGCGTAGTCTGCCCAGGACTGCTGCGGGTTCTTCCTCTTGCCCCCTTGAGGCTGGTATGAACTCCCCGGGAACGACCAGGGGCGCGCCGTACACCAACTCGGCCGACGAAGTGTGCAGATCGTCTTTGGGCGCCGTGCGGACGCCGAGTAGGACCCAGGGAAGCTCGTCCGCCCAGTTAGCTCCTCGCAGGCGGGCCATGAGAGCCGACTTTAGGTGATGGTGGAAACGCTCCACTGTCCGTACGACTGTGGGTGGTAGGCAGTTGTGTGGTGCAGCTGAGTCCCCAACAGGCTGGCCATAGCTGACCACAGGCTGGAGGTGAACTGGGCGCCTCTGTCGGAGGTAATGTGGGCCGGTACACCAAAGCGGGACACCCAGGTGGCGAACAGTGCCCGGGCGCAAGATTCAGAGGTGGTGTCCGTGAGCGGAACCACCTCTGGCCATCTGGTGAACCGGTCCACGATAGTCAGGAGGTGCCTCGCTCCATGCGACACTGGCAGGGGGCCCACGATATCCACATGAATGTGGTCGAAATGCTGGTGGGTGGGGTGGAACCGCTGCGGCGGGGCCTTGGTGTGCTGCTGCACCTTGGCCGTCTGGCAGTGCAGGCACGTTCTGGCCCATTCACTGACCTGCTTGCGGAGTCCGTGCCAAACGAACCTGCTGGAGACCATCCGGACGGTTGTCCTGATGGAGGGGTGTGCCAAGTTATGAATGGAGTCGAAAACACGTTGTCGCCAAGGTGTCGGGACGATGGGACGGGGCTGGCCGGTGGCGACGTCACAGAGTAGGGTCCTCTCACCTGGGCCTATGGGGAGGTCCTGGAGCTGCAAACCGGAGACTGCGGTTCTGTAACTCGTGATCTCCTCGTCTGCCTGCTGCGCCTCTGCCAGCGCCTCAAAGTCTACCCCTTGGGAAAGGGCATGAATGTTAGGGCGAGAGAGCGTGTCCGCCATGACATTGTCCTTACCCGAGACGTGTCAGACATCCGTCGTGTATTCAGAGATGTAGGACAGATGGCGCTGCTGGCGGGACGACCAGGGATCGGACACCTTCGTGAACGTAAAGGTAAGAGGTTTGTGGTCCGTGAACGCGGTGAAGGGCCTACCTTCTAAGAAGTACCTGAAATGCCGGATTGCCAGGTATAGCGCCAACAGTTCCCGGTTGAAAGCACTGTATTTGAGCTCGGGTGGCCGCAGGTGTTTGCTGAAAAACGCCAGGGGTTGCCAGCGACCCGCGATGAGCTGCTCCAGCACCCCACCGACTGCCGTGTTAGATGCGTCCACTGTGAGGGTGGTAAGGACGTCCATTCTGGGGTGCACTAGCATCGCGGCGTTCGCCAAAGCTTCCTTCGTTTGAATGAAAGCGGTGGCGGACTCCTCATCCCAGGTAATGTCCTTGCCCGGACCGGACAGCAGGGCGAACAGGGGGCGCATGATTCGGGCAGCTGAAGGGAGGAAGCGGTGGTAGAAATTGACCATACCCACGAATTCCTGAAGGCCTTTGATCGTGGTGGGTCGGGGGAAATGGCGGACCGCATCTACCTTAGCGGGCAGAGGGGTTGCCCCGTCTTTAGTAATCCTGTGGCCCAGGAAATCAATGGTGTCGAGCCCGAACTGGCATTTGGCCTGGTTGGTTGTTAGACCGTATTCACTCAGTCGGGCATAGAGTTGACGGAGGTGGGACAGATGCTCCTGACGACTGCTGCTGGCTATGAGGATGTCGTCCAAATAGATGAAAGCAAAGTCCAGGTCGCGTCCCACCGCATCCATTAACCGCTGGAACATCTGTGCGGCATTCTTCAAGCCGAACGGCATGCGGAAGAACTCGAAAAGGCCGAACGGGGTGATGAGAGCCGTTTTGGGGACGTCGTCCGGATGCATCGGGATTTGATGGTATCCTCAGATGAGGTCTACCTTGGAGAAGATCCGTGCGCCGGGCAGGTTTGCTGCAAAGTCCTGAATGTGCGGCACAGGGTAGCAGTCCGGTGTGGTAGCCTCGTTCAGCCTGCGGTAGTCGCCGCGTGGTCTCCAGCCCCCTGTTGCTTTGGGCACCATGTGCAGGGGGGAGGCCCATGGGCTGTCGGACCGCTGGATGATCCCCAATTCCTCCATCCTCTTGAACTCCTCCTTCGCCAGTCGGAGCTTGTCCGGGGGAAGCCGCCGAGCACGGGCGTGGAGGGGTGGTCCCTGGGCCGGGATGTGGTGCTGTACGCCGTGTCGGGGCATGGCTGCCGTGAACTGCGGTGCCAGAACGGATGGGAAATCCGCCAGGACTCTGGTGAAGTCGTTGTTGGACAGCGTGCTGGAGTCGAGGTGTGGGGCTGGCAACTGGGCTTCTCCCAGGGAGAACGTCTGAAAGGTCTCGGCGTGGACCAGCCTCTGCCTCGGCAGGTCGACCAACAGGCTGTGAGCCCACAAAAAATCCACACCCAGAAGCGGTTGGGCTACGGCGGCCAGTGTGAAGTCCCACGTGAACCGGCTGGAGCCGAACTGTAGCTGCACCATACGGGTGCCGTAGGTCCTTACCGTGCTGCCGTTCACGGCCCTCAGGGTAGGACCCAGTGCCCTGTTGTGGGTGTCGTAACTCGTCGGAGGTAAGACGCTGATCTCGGCCCCGGTGTCGACCAAAAAACGGCGTCCCGACCTCTTGTCCCACACATACAGGAGGCTATCCCGATGGCCAGCCGCCATAGCCATCAGCGGTGGCTGGCCCTGGCGTTTCCCAGGAACTGGCAGGGCGAGTGACAACGGTGGGCTTCTGCGCCCCACCGCTAGTGGTAGAAACACCATTGTTCGTTGGGCTCCCCACCCCTGCCTCTGGGGTTAGCGGGCTCTGCGGCCGGGCCTGGACTGGTTTGCTGCTGGGAGCGTGGCCTGGTGATCTGTGTGATGGACGCCCCACTCACCTTCTTGGCGTTCCACAGCAAGTCTGCCCGGGCTGCCACCTTCCGGGGGTCGCTGAAATCCGCGTCGGACAGCAGCAGGCGTATGTCCTCGGGCAGCTGCTCCAGGAATGCCTGCTCAAACATGAGGCAGGGTGTGTGTCCGTCGGCCAGAGACAACATCTCATTCATTAAAGCCGATGGAGGTCTGTCTCCCAAGCCATACAGGTGCAGTAAATGGGCAGCCCGCTCGCGCCGTGAGAGTCCGAAAGTCCTTATGAGCAGGGCTTTGAATTCCGTGTACTTGCCGTCCGCTGGGGGAGACTGTACGAACTCCGCAACCTGGGCCGCTGTGTCCTGGTCGAGGGAGCTCATCACGTAGTAGTAACGTGTGTCCTCTGAGGTTATCTGCCGAACGTGGAATTGGGCTTCTGCTTGCTGGAACCAGAGGTGAGGTTGTAGCGTCCAGAAGCTTGGCAGTTTCAACGAAACCGCATGAACAGATGCGGCGTCGGTCATCTCCGGTCCAAAAATCGTTTGGACCGTCGGTGTCACCAATTGTAGCGGTGTGCTACACGCAGCGCTAAAATAACGACACGGAGTCGGTAAACTGCAATTAAAGAAGATTTTATTTGAACTTCACAGCCTTGCTTTAAAGCCTCCCTCATCCCGCCCTCCCCGGGCGCGGATGCTGTAAGGGGCACGTACTCACAAACCCCCGCAGGCTTTTCCCTTTGTTGGTGAAGCAGACCTGGCCTTTGTGCCGGCGCGCTGGCTATTTGTCAGCCGGTTCGAGTGCGCTAGGAAGTGGGTCGCCACAATGTGCTCCTTTTTCAAAGAACACTCCTCTAGCTGTGATGACCGATATAATGAATTAAAATTCACACCACACTTTCCCTAAGGGTAGATAAACATCAAAAAAATAAGATGCTTATTTTCATGGTTCCAATGGAGGAGATTTAAAATTGGGGCCTAAATAGGAAGGGGAGCATTGCTACTGGGGACCTGAAGAAACTGTCCTCAAAATCCATCTACCTTTACCGGAGGACCTTGAAGGAGTTTAGACCTTGACCAGAGATGAGTGAGGTGAAGGGAACATACATATTCAGTTAGGCCCATAATTTCCATGAGGCCCAGGGCTTCTCTAATAATAAGACGGGATAATTCTTGCTAACTGAAAGATCTTCATATTGGCAGAAACAGCTGCCAAGGGAAAGGTATAATGGCATTTAAAAGAGAATTTTTAAAGGAAAGGCATGAAAGAATATATGGAGAAGGGTTGGATTTCTTACAGTATGTTAGAACTGAAGGGCTGATTTTCACTGGGGTATTTCCCTTTACCAAGTCCTGAGATGGAGGAAAAGGATGGGTAAATGCAAAATACATTCTGTGGCTAATTTATTAGATACCCCCTGTACCTAATAAAGTGGCCACTGAGTGTATGTTTGTGATCTTCTTTTGTAGTCTAAGCACTTTAGGGCACGACATGTGCATTCTTGCTCGCCACTGTTGTAACACATGGTTATTTGAGTTACTGTCGCTTTCCTGTCAGTTTGAACCAGTGTGGCCATTCTCCTCTGACCTCTCATTAACAAGGCATTTTTCACCCACAGAATTGCCACTCACTGGATGCGTTTATGTTCACACTATTCTCTGTAATCTTGAGAGATTGTTGTGCGTGAAATTCCCAGGAGATCAGCAGTTTCCGAGATGCTCAGACCACCCTGTCTGGCACCAACAATCATTCTACGGTCAAAGTCAATTCAACCCCATTCTGATATTTGATCTGAACACCAATTGAACTTCTTGACCAATTCTGCATCCTTTTATGTATCAAGTTGCTGCCACATGATTGGCTAATGAAATATTTGCATTAACGAGCAGATGTACAGGTGTACCTAATAAAGTGGCCACAGTGTTCTTAAGGGGTATAGGAGAACCCAGACAGCATTGTACATTTAGTATGACCTTAAAGAGAAAGGTAACAATAAATATTTTAATTGAATAATGTATTTTCATTCATCAGAGTACACAGTGATGTTCTTGGATCCTCCAAGTTAGGAAGAGTAATCTACTGTACAGGATTTTGGTTAACACTGATAGAAAACTGCCTATAAAATGCTATGCTGTTGATCAGTGAACTGAAAAATTAAAGATTTACAACACCAAACAACCCTTCTGCCAATATTTCAAGCCAACTGGCAGATCCAAGCTACTCAGTGCAGGAAACAGTATCTCAGATGATTTGGCTTGACGCTAACAGACTCTCTCCTGGCAGTTAACCAGCCCTCTCCTTTGATATGCATTGGTGCAATTAAACCAGACCTCCGCCAAAATTATGATCATCTCCGGACAAAGCGTTATGTCATAAACTAGATTTAGATTAATTTTCATTCATCACAATCATGATAAAATAACAAGTCAAAGTTAGTTATGCTACTTAAATTGACAGATGTTGAGCACATAAAAAAATTATAATCAACAGCCAATATACTCAAACAGCTCATAATACATAAATGACAAGAACACAAAGCTGTTGAGTAAACACAAGGATATAAAAAACCTGAAATTAATAACTTCAAATGTCAATCCTAAAAGGGATCAGAAGAAAATAGAGAAACACGTGAAAGTCCATGATCTGTTAGAGTGCCAAATGTTTTAATGTCTGTGTTATTTTTGCCTTTGTTATCCCTAGACTTGATTATTCTACCATAATTTCTGGCCAGCTTCCATAAATCTGAGACAATCATATCCCAACTCATCCTGTTCACTTCCATTCTTGCTGATTGCCCTGACTCCCAATTAAGCAAGCCATACATTTAAAATTGTCATGTTTATTTTTAAATCTCTCCATGACCTCATGTCATTCTTACCTCCAAAGTTTCCTCTATCTCAACAATCTTCCACCAATCCTCCTACAATTCTCAAATTATTCATGATTTCAATCACTTTATCACTAGTGTTTCATTCATGATGAGACCTGGATGGTGAAAGGGAATTTAGTAGTCTTATCACCTGGGAGAAGAAACAGTTCTCCATCCTAACAGTTCTTGTCTGAATGCTATGGTACCTCCTGCCCATTTCTATGCAGTAATAGAGATTGCTTGATGGATGGGAGGGATCACTGACAATGCTAAGGGCCTTGCGAATGCAGCATTTCTGATAAATATCGTTAATGAGCGGAAGAGAGATCTCGATAATGTTCTCAGCAGTCTTTGCAATCCTTTGCAGGGCCTTGCAGTCAGATGCCTTGCAATTCCCATACCAGATGGCGATCCAACTGGGTAGGACAGTCTCAATGGTAGTGCCGTAAAAATTGGTTAAAATGGGGGCAGGGGAGCCTCACGTGCCTCAATCTCCCCAGGAAGTGGAGACGCTGCTGTACTTTTTTAACCAAAGAGGTGGCTGTGGGAGACCAAGTGAGATTATCCATTATGTGCACTCCCTGAAGCTTACTACAATAATTTCTTAATAATATTGCGGCATAATTTTTATTGGTGGACGTTGTCTTTTGAACAAGGCAGTTGTCATTCGCCCCTCAGGATCGCAAGATTATTTTTGCGGAACATTCATTGGGCAAATCGTGTTGGTTACCTCTGAATAATACAGACTGAAACCTGCCAGACAAATGCATATCACAATGCATACAGCACTGGCTAGATACCTAGCTGACAAATGAAACTCAGTACTTCAAACAATGTTCTCATGTAAACCCAGAGATCAGAGCACACATAAAACAGAGCAAACACCATAATGACTCCCACTCCATTCCCCCACCAGCTCTAGTTAAAAGGATCAGAATTTATTTACAGGTTAGTCACCAACTGGCAATCTGTGTGAAGATGCTGTAAGCCGCTGAGTGTTTGAAAGCTGATTGAGTACTCAGTCGGTAAAACAGTTGCTGACGAACATTTTGCTGACTTCCAGTTTCCTGCACAGACCAGTTGCTCTCTGAAAAAATGTGCATTAATAGAGAATTCTTCACTATACAAGGGTCAAAGGTTCAAAGGTCAAATTTAATGTCAGAGAAGTGTATACAATGTACATCCTGAAATGCTTTTTCTTCACAACCATCCACGAGAAACAGAGAAGTGCTCCAAAGAATGAAGGACAGTTAAATGTGAGAACCCCGAAGACCCCCCAGCTCCCCCCCCACGCGTAAGCGGCAGCGAGCAACGATCCCCCTCCCCCCCACCAGCAAAAAAAAAGCGCATCGGTACTATCACCGAGCCCAAGCGTGTGCTAAGCAATAGCAAAGACACAGCCCAAAGTTACCCTAAAAGCTTCACATTTCATCTGAAATTTGACAAACCGCAGGTTCTCTCTCTCCCTGGCAAGGGAGAGGGAGGTGTCCCCCATTTTCTTCCCAAGAGCACTCCAGTGTCATGTGGAGCATGAGCAGAACACCCAGTACAGGACAAGAAACACGAGGAGCAGGAGGGCGACAGAGACGTTTTCTCAGCAGCGGCTTCTATATGCCAAAAGTACACTCAATGGCCGCTTTATTAGGTACAAGCGTGGAACCCAGTGTGTCATTCTGCTGCTGTAGCCTATCCACTTCAGGGTTCGAAGTGTCACACATTCCAAGATTCTCCTCTGCAGAACACTGTTGTAATGTTGGTTATTTGAGTTACTGGCACCTTAAACCAGTCTGGCCATTCTCCTCTGACCTCTCTCATTACAGCTGTTCTCTGGATTTTATTTTTGTTTTTGCACCATTCTTTGTAAACTCTAGATAGCATTGTGTGTGTAAAAATCTCAGGAGATCAGTAGTTTCTGAGATACTCAACTATCCCTTCTGGCACCAACAATCATTCCACATTAAAAATCACTTGGATCACATTTCTTCCCCATTTTGATGTTTGGTATGACCAAACCATGGTCATACCATGGTTTTCCTGACCATGTCTATATGCCTTTATGTATCGATTTGCTAGCACATGAATAGACAATAGACAATAGGTGCAGAAGTAGACCATTTGGCCCTTCGAGCCTGCACCGCCATTTTGAGATCATGGCTGATCAACTACTATCAATACCCGGTTCCTGCCTTGTCCCCATATCCCTTGATTCCCCTATCCATAAGATACCTATCTAGCTCCTTCTTGAAAGCATCCAGAGAATTGGCCTCCACTACCTTCCGAGGCAGTGCATTCCAGACCCCCACAACTCTCTGGGAGAAGAAGTTTTTCCTTAACTCTGTCCTAAATGACCTACCCCTTATTCTCAAACCATGCCCTCTGGTACTGGACTCTCCCAGCATCTGGAACATATTTCCTGCCTCTATCTTGTCCAATCCCTTAATAATCTTATATGTTTCAATCAGATCCCCTCTCAATCTCCTTAATTCCAGCGTGTACAAGCCCAGTCTCTCTAACCTCTGCGTAAGACAGTCCAGACATCCCAGGAATTAACCTCGTGAATCTACGCTGCACTTCCTCTACAGCCAGGATGTCCTTCCTTAACCCTGGAGACCAAAACTGTACACAATACTCCAGGTGTGGTCTCATCAGGGCCCTGTACAAATGCAAGAGGATTTCCTTGCTCTTGTACTCAATTCCCTTTGTAATAAAGGCCAACATTCCATTAGCCTTCTTCACTGCCTGTTGCACTTGCTCATTCACCTTCAGTGACTGATGAACAAGGACTCCTAGATCTCTGTATTTCTCCCTTACCTAACTTTACACCGTTCAGATAATAATCTGCCTTCCTGTTCTTACTCCCAAAGTGGATAACCTCACACTTATTCACATTAAACATCATCTGCCAAGTATCTGCCCACTCACCCAGCCTATCCAAGTCACCCTGAATTCTCCTAACATCCTCATCACACGTCACACTGCCACCCAGCTTAGTATCATCAGCAAATTTGCTGATGTTATTCTCAATGCCTTCATCTAAATTGTTGATGTAAATTGTAAACAGCTGTGGTCCCAATACCGAACCCTGTGGCACCCCACTAGTCACCACCTGCCATTCCGAGAAACACCCATTCACCGCTACCCTTTGCTTTCTATCTGCCAACCAGTTTTCTATCCATGTCAATGTCTTCCCCCTGATGCCCTGAGCTTTGATTTTACCCACCAATCTCCTATGTGGGACCTTATCAAATGCCTTCTGAAAATCAAGGTACACTACATCCACTGGATCTCCCTTGTCTAACTTCCTGGTTACATCCTCGAAAAACTCCAATAGATTAGTCAAGCATGATTTACCCTTGGTAAATCCATGCTGGCTCAGCCCAATCTTATCACTGCTATCTAGATATGCCACTATTTCATCCTTAATAATGGACTCTAGCATCTTCCCCACCACCAATGTCAGGCTGACAGGTCGATAGTTCTCTGTTTTCTCCCTCCCTCCTTTCTTAAAAAGTGGGATAACATTAGCCATTCTCCAATCCTCAGGAACTGATCCTGAATCTAAGGAACATTGGAAAATGATTACCAATGCATCCACAATTTCCAGGGCCACCTCCTTTAGTACCCTAGGATGCAGACCATCTGGACCTGGGGATCTGTCAGCCTTCAGTCCCATCAGTCTACTCATCACCGTTTCCTTCCTAATGTCAATCTGTTTCATTTCCTCTGTTACCCTATGTCCTTGGCCCATCCATACATCTGGGAGATTGTTTGTGTCTTCCTTAGTGAAAACAGATCTAAAGTACTCATTAAATTCTTCTGCCATTTCTCTGTTTCCCATAACAATTTCACCCAATTCATTCTTCAAGGGCCCAACATTGTTCTTAACTATCTTCTTTCTCTTCACATACCTAAAAAAGCTTTTGCTATCTTCCTTTATATTCCTGGCTAGCTTGCGTTTGTACCTCATTTTTTCTCCCCGTATTGCCTTTTTAGTTAAGTTCTGTTGTTCCTTAAAAACTTCCCAATCATCTGTCCTCCCACTCACCTTAGCTCTGTCATACTTCCTTTTTTTTAATGCTATGCAATCTCTGACTTCCTTTGTCAACCACTGTGGCCCCTTTCCCCCCTTTGAATCCTTCCTTCTCTGGGGGATGAACTGATTTTGCACCTTGTGCATTGTTCCCAAGAATACCTGCCATTGCTGTTCCACTGCCTTTTCTGCTAGGATATCCGTCCAGTTAACTTTGGCCAGCTCCTCCCTCATGGCTCCATAGTTTCCCCTGTTCAACTGCAACACTGACACCTCCGAGCTGCCCTTATCCTTCTCAAATTGTAGATAAAAACTTATCATATTATGATCACTACCTCCTAATGGCTCCTTTACTGCAAGATCGCTTATCAAATCCTGTTCATTACATAACACTAAATCCAGAATAGTCTTGTCCCTGGTCGGCTCTCGTACAAGCTGTTCCAAGAATGCATCCCGTAGGCACTCTACAAACTCCCTATCCTGTGGTCCAGCACCAACCTGATTCTCCCAGTTCACCAGTAATAGGCCGATTAGATACTCGCATGAACGAGCAGGTGTACAGATGCGCCTAAATAAAAGTTACCACTGAGTTTAAAAAAAGAGCATTTGCCTTCCTAAATCTCAATGAGGATCAATGCTTTAAATATCAGTACTTCAACTCCACCACCGCAACAATTTTAAACAATGCAAGCAATACATTGTTGGCCGCTCTCAAGCCCGCTATTTGCATGCCATGATTCTTCCTGGTTGAGTTAGAGAGAGATGCGATACCTCATAGATTGCCATCCTTACAACAGTGAGGTCACAGAGGCATTTCATTGAAAAAGAGACAACAACCTTTCATTCTTTCTTGAGTTGATCAGCAGGGGCAGTGTAGCACATATGCAAGAATTACAGGCTTCCCATTGTGCATATCAACTACGATGGCCCACATATCACTGTGCAGCTGTCGTATATTCTCTTTGATCTACACTCAAGTAAAGTCTTATTGCTGTATGATATGTGGTAGAAGAGAGCTTTGACACATAAAGTAATTCTGGTGCCCAATTTAGAAGGAACCTTACAGTCCTAAATGAAGTAATAATATCTTTATCTTGAACTGACTGATCAGACTGTGGCTCTGGCACATTGAAATAAAATATAATGTAGTTGCCTTGTGAAGAGAGGGAAGGAGTGAACCTTTACAGCATAGACATAAGGTAACGTGAGAGCAGGGTGAGCTGTAATACAGGGACAAAGAAAATGTATGAGGATATTGTCATCTCTGATAGTTCAGTCTTGCCTCAGCCATAGGCAAGTGTGTACAACTATACCAAATGGATAATTTCTGCTGCGCCCAAGAATGCAGCACCTTGATATGCAAGGTAGAGATAATAACTGGACGACAGGGCTTTATAACTGGAAGTTAATGCAACAGTGGTACGCTAAAGAGTCAAGGATCACATAATGTTCAGCATGAAGACACAGAGACTGCAGATGGTGGAAATCAGAAACAGCTCAAAAGGAGCTGGAACAACTCAATGGGTCAGCCAGCATCTGTGGAGGGAAAGTCTCAACCCAAAACACTGACTATTCATTTCCCTCCATAGATGCTGCTTAACCAAATGAGTTCCTCCAGTTCCTTTGAAAGTTCAGTTTGAATCCTGATTGAGAGATTATCAGTGCATGGGTCAGAAGGTCCATCTGGAGCTAACAGTAAAACTCTGAAGAGTGTTATAGAGACTCAGGATCCACGAGAGAATGACAAATTTGATTTAAACTTTCTGAGTAGCAGGAAGTAAAGAGTTGTAGTTGAAGGATAGTTTTACTAGAAGTCTGGTACAGTGGTGTTCCACAGTATCATGTTTTTGGTCTGAACTTAATGTATTTTTAATTACTTCAAAAGAAATCCAGAACGCATAACAAAGTCATTTGCAATGATAGATGACATGGTCATGATATGGACAATGAGGAGGAAGCACAAGACTGGAAGAATATATAGATGGCCTGTTCAATAAGCAGAAAAATGACAAACTGAATTAGTCTAAAATATAATGTAATGCACTTGTGGAGGGGAGAAGGGGGAGGCAATATAAAATAAATGGTAGAATATTGAATGATGACTTTGGAATATACTTTAAAATAGTAAGACATCTAAAGTGTATTAAAATGGCATATGGATGATTTCCTTTCTTAGCCAATGGATGGAAAGCACGGATGTTACAACTGTATGCAATGCTAATTAGCCCATAGTTTGATCACTACATGTAATTGTAGTCATTGCTTTAAAGGAAAGAAGTGATTGCATTAGAGACAGTACTGGGTGGATTCACAAATATGTTGCCAGGGCTGTATATTTTCAATCAAGGAAAAATTTCACGTGCTATAATTGCTTTGATTGAAAGATGAAAGGCTGAGAGGAGAGAGTAACTGGGAAGGATCTATTTCCCTTGATAGAGGAATCCAAAACCAGTGGGTATCGAACTGAAGTAATTGACAGAGTGTCAGAGAGGAGATGAGCAGATTTTCTTTTTACCCAGAGGGTAGTAGAAATCTGGAACTCACTGTCTGGAGTGGGATAATTCTTCATTGCATTTAAAATATATCACTATGTACGTTTGAAGAACTGTGACCGGCGGGGAGATGGACTCAGTGCTGTTAGGTGACATTAGGCTGAGCAACTCTGTTTAACTAGCAGAGGCACAATATATATCTGTGTTGTAGATCTTCTATGATTCAATTATACAGAGAATTAAAAAATGAGATCTCCCCCACAAGATTCCCTGCTGATGCAAAGTGAGTTCTTGCTAATTAGAAAAGACTAAAACAAAAATCACAAAAGCCTCAAGTGCTCTAAATTTGACATAAAAACAGAAAGTAACAGCAGTTCAGGTAGCATTTGTGGAAAGAGAAACAGAATTAATAGTTCAGGTTAAAGATCCCTCCCCTCACACTTTATACTGGGCATGCATATAAACTGAATCAATCAATGTCAGAAAAAACACTGCCTTTCTGCATAGCACGACTAGGTCCAACAGGGGAAAAAAATCATTTACGAAATACTCAACAGTGTTTGTATCAAGAGAATCAGGAAAAAATAAAAAAGATTAAACAAGTTTTAAAATGCAAGGTGGGGGTGGGAGGAGAGAAGAGAACAAAAAGTAAAAGTTGGTCAGGGTACCAGGAGAGATTGAATGAAGGGGTGATGATGAAAGATGGGAGGCTGGTAATAGGATAAATGTGTGAGCAAACTGGGAGTCTACAGGATATGCAAATGTAGACTCCTTTTTAAATTACTCCAGAGAAAATTGGAGTGAATGCTGAAGATCTATAATCTGAAGTAATTCTCCTGAAATTTTGAAATAGAACCTTCAGGACTCAATCTTAGGTTTGATAACTACAGATAATCGGCATCTTGATTACTTCCCTTCAGCCACAGTCCAGCTTAAATGCTTACATGGTTTGTGCCTCAATCACAAAACCCAGTGGCACTTATTTCCAAGTCACTCTACAGAAAAAAGACATTTTGTCCTCTACCCCATATCCTTTACATGTAAACTTAGATTGCACCTCAGTATTTGTTGGTCCATTTTACATCTTGACTTCTCTGTGAAATAAGTAATGAAATCAATGCACACAAAATACTGGAGGAATTAAGCAGGTCACGCAGCATCCATGGAAATGAACAGTCGATGTTTCAGGCCGAGACCCGTCTTGCATCCTGAGCTCCTCCGGCATTTTATATGTCTTGTTTTGGACTTCCAGCATCTGCAGAAATTCTCGTGTTTATGAGTAATGAAATGTTGGGTTTCGCAGAGTTTAAGTTGCACGACACATTAACAGCTTGGATTCACATTTAACTGAAAACACCAGCAGGTTTCAGTTTTCACAGAAAAAAATTATGAAATCAAAGAATATGATTCACAAAATTCCAACTACTTGCATCTGTTCTGTGACTTTAAATTAGAAAATAAATAATCATGGGTGCTCAAAGGCATATGAAAAATGTATGTCAAGGCAAAGAAATGAATTTTCTGGTCAAAATTTTCTTGAAATCTTTGGGGGCAGTGCTTCTTGAAACATGCAACATCTATTGGATTTTTTACTGCACCTTTAAGCTCAATGTCATTTTACACCATAACTTTGTGGGAGTGACAGTTGGTAACTGCATGGCAGAGATATCTGAGGCAATACTGCATGACGGAAACAACAGTCCACTGCCTTAACCCAGAATGTGAAACAAACTGGGGATTAAAAGAGAGAAAAATGGAATTAAATCAAGTACAGAATAATAATTATAAAATGAAAGATTTATTTAAGAGGATTTTTTAAAAAAAGATATATAATGAGCCAGATACAGAACTACCCTGAAATTTGATATTTCTTCATGTTCAACTACCTTGCCAAGTGAGAGGAGAAATGAGAATCTCTGAGAAGAGATCAAGTTTGTTAATTTTCCAGTCACTGGACACCGATAGTCATTGTGGCTCATCTCATGCTGAGCTGACAATTGCCAGTCCCTGGTCTCTGCTTCAGATATGGTCCCAGGTTCAGGCTTCTGATGGAAAGGCTTGCTCTCATTGCTGAAGACCATTGCAACATAGGGCATCCCTGTGCAAACAGCCCACTATTCTGAGGACATTGAGGCTCAGCCTTGTTTCACTGGCCAACAGCCTACTACTTATATTGAATACTTTTGATTCCTTCTGATCTTCACAAATATTGACAATCTATGAACTAGCAAAATTGAAAAGTAGTAAAATTATTAGAACACCATTGGGGGTTATGAGAACAAACACATAAGTACACACTCACTGAAAAAATCATCTGTCATAATCAAATCAAAGCTTTTGTTATCTTTTCCCTGGCATCTGATTTCTCTCATTATTTTATTGACACCTACTTTAATCTCACCAGGTCAGCTTGGCATGGATTCGATGAACAGATTTCCCCAGCCTGAGAGCTAGTGCTCTGCTGAGTCGAATGCTGGCCTACACCTCTCACTGGGAATTGCCCAATCATGGGCAAATCTGTCCTAATCTCATTGTTTAATAAGTACTTAATCCTCAACCTTAATTTTCTGCAATGCATTTAATGGGAAAATCCAACATCTTTAAATAGAAATGGAAAGGAAAATAGTCAGACACTATTTGAAGGAAGTAAACAATGGAATGCCAGCTCCAAGATTTGTATCTGGCATAATTTCATCCCCAATTTTGCTGTGTAATTTGTCCATAAATGATTATTTGTTTAAAAGATCTTGGTAATATTCAACTTCCCAACCGATAACCTGTAAGTATCAAGTATAATGCAAAAGATTGTGAAAGAGGTGGACTTTACAGAAGGTCTTACTACGTTTGTAGAAAGGGAGGTGGAATGATGGGGGTGATTCAACACACAGCCTGAGATACTATCAACAGCAGGTCAAAGATTGGTGGTGGATGGTCATGAGTCCATAACAGAGGGAGAAGTTTCAGGAAAAGGAAGGACTGCAGTATGGATAAAGTTCGTACACAGAAGAGAATCATATATTTGAGTTGTTGGGGGAAATGGAGCAAATATCACTTTGCATAAACTCAGACTAAATGACAAGACCATAGAAACAGCAGCAGGAACAGACCATGTGGTTCTTTTACTTTGTGTTTGAAGCAGATCAAAGTTGATCAGATCTTGACCTAGAGACAAGCAGTTCAATAGAAAAGTAACTCAGTCAACTTTTCATCAGAGAAGCTATGAGACCCAAAGCTCAGCATGCTGTCGCTAAAAATTACTCAGCTTGGGAAAGGATCAAGCACAGAATGCTGCAGGAACTCAGTGGGCCAGGCAGCATCTATGGAAAAAAGTACAGTCAATGTCTTGGACCAATACCCTTCAGCAGGACTAGACAAAAAAAGATGATGAAGAAATATGGGAGAGGGGAGAGAGAAACAAGGTGATAGGTGAAACCAGGAGAGGGAGGGATGATGTAAAGAGCTGGGAAGTTGACTGGTGAAAGACATATAAAGGGCTGGAGAAGGGGAATCTGATAGGAGAGGACAGAAGGCCATGGAAGAAAGAAAAGGAGAGGAGCATCAGAGGGAGGTGAAGGAGGAGGGGGGGTGCATTACTGGAAGTTTGAGAAATCAGATTGGAGGCTACCCAGACAGAATATAAAGGGTTGTTCCTCCAACCTGAGTGTGGCTGATGCACCATCAATAACTCTAGGAGACTGCAAGTGAACAATAGGCTTTTATTAACAGC
The DNA here is from genome assembly GCF_048418815.1 of Hemitrygon akajei. Classification (NCBI taxonomy): domain Eukaryota; kingdom Metazoa; phylum Chordata; class Chondrichthyes; order Myliobatiformes; family Dasyatidae; genus Hemitrygon; species Hemitrygon akajei. Next base: position 152,011,302 of record NC_133128.1, read on the forward strand.
GAAAAAGGGAGCACGACCATGTCAAAGACTGAGGGAGGAGCAGTGGCCAGACAGACAGACAGACATACTTTATTGATCCCGAGGGAAATTGGGTTTCGTTACAGCCGCACCAACCAAGAATAGTGTAGAAATATAGAATATGAAACCATAAATAATTAAATAATAATAAGTTAATCATGCCAAGTGGAAATAATTCCAGGACCTGCCTATTGGCTCAGGGTGTCTGACACCCTGAGCCTCTCCACAGAGAGGTTTGGGGTGTACAGGGAAGGTAGGGTGCGAGGAAGATGAAGACTTTGAGGACCTGAGGTGACGGGGAGCCTGAGAGACTCAGGGTTTGTGAGTGGTGGTGGGGGAAAGGGGAACCTGGGGACCTAGCAGCCGCGAGGAAGGTTTTGCCCTAAGGGCAGCTGGAGCTAGATACTGTGTAATTCCTGTCTGAAAGCATTCAAGGTTGTTGGAACTGAAATTGGCAGAGGTGGGAACCGTGGTCTGGTGCCTCTGAGCCCAAGTTGTTGACAATGGTATCCACAATCTGGAGGTGTTATATACATTTATTAATATTTCTGGGCATTATTATAATACACAGTGCCTCTAAAAAGTACTCACCCCCCCCCCCTTCGAAGTTTTCATGTTTTATTGTTTTACAACACTGAATCAGTGGATTTAATTTGGCTTTTTTGACATTGATCAACAGAAAAGTCTCTTTCCTGTCAAAGCCGAAATAAATTTTTACAAATTGGTCTAAATTTATTACAAATATTAAACACAAAATAATTGATTGCACAATTACTCACCTCCTTTAAGTCAGTATTTAATAGTCGCACCTTTGGCAGCAATTACACCCTTGAGTCTGTGTGGATAGGTCTCTATCAACTTTGTACACCTGGACACTGCAATTTCTCCCCTTTCTTCTTTGCAAAACTCCTCAAGCTCTGTCAAATTTTGTATAGGGATTGTGAGTAAACAGCCCTTTTCAAGTCCAGCCACAAATTCTCTATTAGATTAAGGTCGAGACTCTGACTTGGCCACTCGAGGACATTAACTTTATTGTTTATAAGCCATTGCTGTGTAGATTTGACTTTATGCTTGGGGTCATTGTCTTGCTACTTAACAAATTCTCTCCTAAGTCACAGCTCTCTTGCTTTTCCTCCAGGATTTCCCTGTATTTTGCTGCATTCACTTTACCCTCTAACTTCACAAGCCTTCCAGGACTTGCTGCAGTGAAGTATCTCCACAGCATGATGCTGCCACCCCCATACTTCATGGTAGGGATGGCATGCTTTTGATGATGTGTGGTGTTTGGCTTATGTCAAACATAGCTTTTAGTCTGATAGGCAAAGAGCTCAACTTTGGTTGCATCAGAGCATAGAACCTTCTTCTAGCTGATTTCAGAGTCTCCCACATGCCTTCTGGCAAACTCTAGCCAAGGCTTCATGTGAGTTACTTTCAATGGTGGCCTTCTCTTTGCCACTGTCCCATAAAGCTGCAACTGGTGAAGCACCTGGGCTACAGTTGTTGTATGTGCAGTCTCTCCCGTCTCAGCCACTGAAGCTTGTACTTCCTCCAAAGCTGTCGTAGGTCTCTTGGTGACCTCCCTCACTAGTCCCTTTCTTGCTCAGTCACAGCCTGCTCTAGTCAGATTTACTGATGAGCCATATTCTTTTTCTATTTCTTGATTATTGGCTTAACTATACTCCAAGTGATATTCAGTGACTTGGAAATTTTCTTGTATCCATCTCTTGCGTTTCTGAATAACCTTTGCATAGATTTGCTTAGAGTGCTCTTTTGTCTTCATGGTATAGTTTTTGCCATGATACCGACTAACCAGCAGTTGGACCTTCGAGATGCAGGTGTACTTTTACTACAATCAATTGAAACACCTGGATTGCACACAGTGATCTCTATTTGACTAATTATGTGACTTCTAAAACCAACTGGCTGCACCAGTGATGATTTGGTGTGTCATAGTAAAGGGGGTGAATACTTAAGCAATCAATTATTTTGTGTTTTATATTTGTAATCAATTTAGATCACTTCATAAAGATCTGTTTTCACTTTGACATGAAAGAGTCTTTTTCTGTCGATCAGTGTCAAGAAAAGCCAAATTAAATCCACTGTGATTCCATGTTGTAAAACAATAAAATTTGAAAAGTTCCAAGGGGGGGGGGGTGAATACTTTTTATAGGCACTGTACATATATGTTTGCCATACGTGTGTGTGTGTATGATATATATATATATATATATATATATCTTACTTTCAATGTGGATAAATCACATCTTCTCTATTATATTGTCTATACACACACACACACACACAATCTTTGTATCTCCTCCTAATTTGCCAACTCTTCACAACATCAAGAAATCTAACTACAGTAAACCCAGTTCCTTTATCCAAGTAATTAACATGTACTATAAGTAATTGACATGTCAGCACTGATCCATATGACACCCCGCTATTTCCTGACGAATTGATGATTAATGAGCCATTGAACCTGACTTGGTGTTCTTTTTATTAAGCTTGATCCCTGTCCATTCCGATACATCAAGCCTAACTCAGTGCACGCCCATGCAGTAATGGTTTGTGTGACTCCTTTTCAAACGTCTTCTGGAAATCCAGGCTCACTATATCTAATAGGGTTCTGCTTTGTCCATCCTGTTTGATAGATTCTCAAAGTACTCTAGCAAACTTGTCAATCACAATTTCCTTTTTGTAAACTATGTTGACTCTGCTTGACAGTCTTATGAATGTAGGACAGTTATTGCAAATGACTGTAATTCTAAATTACTTTCTTTTACCTTTTCAATAATGTAGGATAGTCATTCCAAATTACTGTAATTTGAAATGTCCTGCTTTTAGCTCTTTAATATTGGATTCCACCAATTTCCCAATGACAAGCATTGGGCAAGTTGATTTAGAGCTTCCAGTGTTTTATTCTCTCACCTTCATGAGTAATAGCATTATGTTTTCTAAACATCTGATATCACTTCAAAATCAATGGAATCTATTAACTATGCAGTCTTCAAGACCCTAGATTGCAGACTGGTCAGGTCCTTAAGCTGTCAGCCTCAAAACTTTCTGTTTTCAGTTTCTCCCTAACTCCTTGATTATGCATTATTACTTGGTTGTATTTAACGTCTCCTAATGTGAAGGTTAATTCAGAATAACAATTTAGAATTTTTGCCATTTCCCAAATTCTAATTATCAATTTCCCAGTCTCAATCACTTATGGACAAAGACTTACTTTTAGCCATACTTACATTATGCTAACACGAGGAAATCTGCAGATGCCAGAAATTCAAGCAACACACACACACGCTGCAGGGCGAAACGTCGACAGCACTTCTCCTTATAGATGCTGCCTGGCCTGCTCGTTCCAACAGCATTTTGTGTGTGTTGCTTCTCTCTCCATATAACATTTAGCAAGCATTTGCTGGTTACTAAAGATTTCCCGATCCTTTGGACTACAGTTGATCTTCATATTCATCTTGGTGAATATGAATTTTGATTCATCTTTAACTTCTTTAGTTAGCCGTCCTCTTCACTGAGCCTTTCTTTCTCACTGAAAAATACCTTTGCCGACACTTTGTGATGTATTTCCTTAAATGCCTGCCACTACTAACATAAAATCTCATCTTTTAATTCATTTTCCAAATCCACTCCAGTTAATTTGATTCTCTTACCATTGTAATTATCTTCACTTAAGTTTAGGGCACCAGTTTTCAACCCAAGCTTTCAACTTCAAGCTGGCTGGTTTATCTCAAAGATTTGTTCATTATTAAATATGTAATTAACTTGAAGTTCTCAACCTGAACTTTGAGCAGAAGTTTATCCTACTCAGATAGAAGTAACAGTGGACAATCATATTCCAACAGTCCTGATTGAAAAGCTACAGAATCTAGGACTCTGTACCTCCTTCTGCAACTGGATCCTTGCTTTCCTAACCGGAAGACCGCAATCTGTGTGGATTGGTAATAACATCTCCATCTCATTGACAATCAACATTAGCGCACCTCAGATGTGTGTTTCACCCACTGCTCTACTCTCTCCACATCCATGATTGTGTGGCTAGGCATAGCTCAAATGCCATCTATAACGTTGCTAATGATACATCCATTCTTGGTAGAATCTCAGATGGTGACGAAAGGGTGTACAGGAGTGAGATATACCAATTAGTTGAGTGGTGTTGCAGCAACAACCTTGCACTCAATGTCAACAAGACCAAAGAGCCAATTGTGGACTTCAGAAAGAGAAAGATGAGGAAACACAAACCAATCCTCATAGAGGGATCCGAAGTAGAGAGAGTGAGCAATTTCAAGTTCCGAGGTGTCAATATCTCTGAGGACGCTACATAAGGATGCAGCTATAAAGATGGCAAGACAGCAGCTATATTTCTCCTCCCCCTATTGATTATCCCCTCCCTGCTTCCCCTCCCCCACCCCTTGATCTTTCCTCCGATTTGTTTTCCACCCCCCCCCCACCTTCTTTATAGGGCCCCTGCCCCCTCCTTCTTCAGTCCTGACAAAGGATATCGGCCCAAAACGTTGATTGCTCATTTCAACAGATGCTGCCCGACCTGCTGAATTCATCCAGCTTGTTTGTACGTGTTGATTTAACCACAGCATCTGTAGTGTACTTTGTGTTTATACTTCATTAGGAGTTTGAGGAGATTTGGTTTGTCAACAAAAACACTCAAAAACTTTCACAAATGTACTGCGGAGAGCATTCTGACTGTCTGCACCACCGTCTGGTATTGGGGGTGGGGGGGGGGCGTCTACTGCACGATCAAAGTAGTTGCAGAAACTTGTAAACTTGGTCAGCTCCATCATGGGGACAAGCCTCCATAGTATCCTAAACATCTTCAAGGAGCGGTGCCTTAGGGAGCTGGAGTCCATCATTAAGGTTCCCCAACACCCAGGACATGCCCTCTTCACATTTTTACTGTCAGGAAGGAGGTACAGAAGCCTGACAGCGCACTATCAATGATTCAGGAACAGCTTCTTCCTCTTTGCCATGTGATTTCTAAATGAACAGTGAACACATGAACACAACCTCACTACTTTTATATTTTCTGCTTTTTTTCACTACTTATTTTAACTATTTAATAGACATATACTGTAGATAGCTAATTAAAATCAGTTTTTTCCCTGTATTTATTTACATGTATTTCATTATACTGCTGCCGTAAAGTTAACAAATTTCACGACATATCGCGGTGATATTAAACCTGATTCTCATTCTGATTTGATCGGTCTCATGGCAAGACTTCTAAGCTACAAAACATACAGAAGGGACTGAATAATTAGTACAGAATCATGACCCAGGCAGTGTAATTCAAAAATAATTTTCTCTCAGATTAACAAATTTTGCTAGATCATTTTCACAGATTTGTATTATGTACAGTATAACATTTTTATGTCAGCTTAGCAGTGTGCTGAATAACAATAATTTCAACATCTTAATGCTGTAATTTCATGTCCAAACTGTCAGGGCTGGTTCTGTGATAACACTCTCAGCTCTTGAGTTGTGGGTCCCAATACACTTCCAATGGCTTGACCATAAAATTCTCAATGGCACAAAAATGCAACACTGAAGGAATTATTAACCGAGCCTCTGACCGCTTTTCTCAGATGGCCATGAAAATTTCATGGCATTATTTTGAAGAAAAGTAATAATTCTCTACTTCCTAATGTTTACCTTTCATGTGACACCAGTGAATAAAGTAGGTGATGCAGTCAGTATCATCTGCTGTCCGTGAGATTTAGCTGTAGACAAATCAGCTTTAAGCACTAAATTAGCAATTACACTTCATAAGTACTTCATTGGTTATAAAGTGCTTTGGGATGCCCTAAGGATGTGGTATAAATGCAAGCACTTCTTCGGTTTATTGTCAAGAGAAGTGATTTTGCCAGAGTCGGAATCTCTATAATGCAAACAAAAGAAGTGTATCTTTCTAGAATACACCAAATACAGTATATTCTAAAAAAAATTTAATATCTCACCATCACTAAACCTTGACTTCACCTAAAGCCTCGTGTTACTTGGGATTTCAATGGTTCTGGCTACGCTGATGCAAGCTGGTCTCCTAGATTAACTCGAGTCAACAGTGGATAATGGCAGTGAGTACGCACCTTGGCTGGCTTGGGTCAATCAGATAATTACTACGAGAACAAACACAGTCCGTATTAATATGGAATGTATTGTCAGGCAAGAAGACACAAGGTAATGAGTAGCTCAGAGTGAAGCTCAATAAAAGAAGCCAAAAACCTGTCACAAGAACAATGCCTAATGAATAATTAAGTCTTGTGCCTGCATAAAAATCCTGATATTAGAGTATGCAGTTTGGAGGGCTGCTAATTACAGGAAATGCTGCGTGATGAAAACACCATTGAAATTATCCATTCTGTTTTCAATAACCCTTTTCAGTAATGGACAATAAGAGAAGTTACAAATAAAAGGAACAGTTTTGAAGGTACCTTTCTGATTGGTCACTCAGGTGTGACACACCTTCACTTGCACTGGACTATTCTCATGCAGATGTGGATTCATTTCCACTAATAAATTGCTAAACCCTTCTTGCTCATAAATTATTGAATGGTGGGTTCTGATAACCTTAGTGAAAGTCAAAATCAGAATCAGGTTTACCATCACTGGTGTACGTCGTGAAATTTGTCATTTTGCAGCAACAATAGTGTGCAATACATGATAATAAAAACAGTATAAATTACAACAAAATATAGCCATATCCCAACACACTGTCATACTAAGATGAGGACTGGAAACTGTTCCACGCCCAGACCGCATTTTGATGCATCTGATCACTTGGCTGTCCTCCTCCTACCTTCATCCAGGCAGAGGCTAAAGAACAAGGCTCCAGAGATCAGAACAACAAAGAGGTGATCGCGGGAGGCATTGGGGTAACAACAGGATTGCTTTGAGTTGGTGGACTGGGCTGTGTCCAGGGACTCATCTGCGGATCTGAATGAATACACCATGGTCGTTGCGGACTTTATTAAAACAGTTCTAGACGAGTGAGTCCTCTCAAAATCATTCAGAATCTTCCCCAACCAGAAGCCCTGGATGAACCATGGGTTCTGCGATCTGCTGAGGGCAGATCAGAGGCTTTCAAGTCTGGTGACAATGAGAGTTATAAAAGGTCCGGGTGTGATCTCCAGAACGTCATCTCATGGCTGAAGCGGCAATCCCGGACTGAACGAATCACAAAGGATGCTCAACGTTTGTGGTAGGCCTTGAATGCTATCACTTGATATAAAATAAAACCATGTGACACAGGCAACAACTGAGCTTGGCTTTTAGATGAGCTCAGTGCCTTCTGTGCTTGCTCTGACCATCAAAACATGGAGAAAACATCATGAACTCCTGCAGCCCGCGATGATCTTGAGATTTCAGTATCTGAGCCCAACATGCTATCAGCCTTCAGCAGAGTGAACCCACGATAAGCAACCGGCTCAGGGGGGCTACCTGATCAAGCACTAAAAACCTGTGGTCAACTGGCTGGAGTGTTCACTGAGATCTTTAACCTCTCGCTTTGGCATTCATCTGCTTCAAGCAGACTTCCCTGATACCAGTGCCTAAGAAGAACGTGGTAACCTGCCTCAATGACCATCATCCAGGAGACTTACATGATGAAGTAATGAGGTGTTTTGAAAGTTTGGTAATGAAGTCCTGCCTGAGAAGCAAGTTGGTTCTGCTCCAATTTGCCAACCGCAGCAACAGGTCTACAGCAGATGCTCTTCATTTAACCCTAGAACATATGCACAGCAAAGATGCATAATCAGGATGCTCTTTATCGAATAAAGCTTGTCATTCTATATCATAAACCCCTCAAAACTAATCAATAAGCTTCAAAACCTCGGCCTCAATACTTGTCTGTGCAATTGGATCCTCCATTTCCTCACTTGCAGGCCCCAGTTTGGACTGGTAACAACATCTCCTCCACATTCTCCATCAGCACAGGTACATCACAGGGCTGTGTGCTTAGCCCCTGCTCTATTCACTTTACACTTATGGCTGTGTAGCTACCACATCTCCAATGCCATATTCAAGCTGGCTGATGACACCACTGTCACAGTCCGATACAAAGGTTGTGACAAATGAGCATATAGGAGGGAGATAGAAGATCTGGCTGATTGGTGCCACAATAACAACCTCTCGTTCAATGTCAGCAAGACCAAAGTGCTGATTATTGATTTCAGGAGGAGAAAACGACTAGTCCATGAGTCAATCCTCATGGAGGATCAGAAGTGGAGAGAGTCAGCAACTTTAAATTCAGTGCTATCATTTTGGAGGACCTGTCCTGGGCCAGCACAGAAGTGCAATTATGAAGAAAGCACAGCAACTTTCCATTCCTGAGGTCCACAATCAATTCCTTGGTCTTACTGATGTTGTGTACAAGGTTGTTGTTATGACACCCCTCAACTATCTCACTCCAGTATGCCCCCTTGTCACTATTTGAAATTCTACCAAGTTTGTCTCATCGGCAAACTTATAGACGGGTGTAGCCACACAGTCAGAGTGTAGAGAGCGTGGAGTAGTGGTACGCTGGAGATGTTATTAACAATCTGCACTGATTGTGGTCGTCCAGTGAAGTAGTCAAGGATTCATTTGCAGAGAAAGGTACATTGGCCCAGATTATGGGGCTTTTTGATTAGAACTGAGAGTATGATGGTGTTGAACTCTGAGCTGCAGTCAATGAACAGCAGCCTGACGTAAGTATTGCTATTATCCTGTTGACCCAAGGGCAAGTGGAGAGCTTGTGGAATTGCATCCACTGTGAACCTTTTGTGGTGGTAGGTAAACTGCAGCGGGTCCTGGTCCTGGCTTAGGCAGGAGTTGAATCTGGCTATGAGCAGCCTCTCAAAGCAGTTCACTTCATCACAGTGGATGTGAAAGCAACTGGGTGACAGTCATTGAGACAACACACGCTGCTCTTCTTGAACAGTGGTATAATAGGTGCCCTTTTGAAGCACATGAGAACCTCGGACTGCAGGAATGAGAGGTTCTTAAACACTGCCGCTAGTTGATTAGCACAGGTTTTCAGTGTGCTATCAGGTACTCTATCAGGGCCTGATGCCTTGTGAGGGTTCACCCTCTTGAAAGATGTTCTGATGTCAGCCTTCGAGAGAGAGATCACAGCATCACCAGAAGCTACACTGGTCCGCACAGGTATATTGTTACTCTCCCTGTCAAAGCTTGTAGAAAAGGCAATGAGCTTATCTAGGAGTGATGCATCACATCCATTCATGCTGTTAGGTTTCACTTTGTAGGAAGTAATGTCCTGCAAACCCTGCCAGAGCTGACGTGATTCCGATTCTGTCTCTAACCTCAATTAGAATTGTTTCTTCACTCTTCACATAGCATTCTGTGGGTCATACCTGGACTTCTAGTGTAGCACTGGAAATAGGTCTTGAATGCCACAAATCTAAACCTCAGCAGACCGCAAACCTCCTGACACATCCACAGCTTCTGGCTTGGGTATGTCTGGCACGATCTCGAAGGCACACGCTCATCATCACGGGTCTTGATGAAGTCAATGACAACTTAGCCACGTTCATTCAGCTTTGAGTGTAGATTTCTGACAATCTGCTGGCCAGGATTGAACAAAGGCTGGATCATGACATCAGACCACTGGAGAGAGCTAGCAGGTGAGTCACCCAGACAGAACTATCAACTCGAAGGTATCATTGCTAGAGTGTTAGGCTCTCAATTTGAAACCAAAAGGGCAATAATAATTTTAATATGGCATTATATTTTAAACAGTTGTAAATTATTAGTATGTAGATTAATACTTTGAATTCATCACCTGACTGAGCAGGTGATGCCTCCCTCCCAGATGCGCTGAATAACTTCTATGCCCGTTTTGAGGCAGAAAATGACATGGCGGCGAGGAAGTCCACCCCTCCTACAAATGACCAGGTGCTGTGTCTCACCGTGGCTGATGTAAGAAGAACCCTGTGCAGGGTCAACCCACGGAAGGCTGCTGGACCGGACAACATCCCTGGTAGAGTGCTCAGAGGATGTGCAGACCAGCTAGCAGATGTTCTCACTGACATCTTCAACATCTCCCTGAGCAGCGCCACCGTTCCAACGTGCTTCAAGGCCGCCACCATCATCACCGTGCTGAAGAAGTCTTCAGTGTCCTGCCTAAATGACTACCATCCCATTGCACTCACATCCATCATCATGAAGTGTTTCGAGAGGCTCGTCATGAGGCATATCAAGACCCTGCTGCCCCCCCTCACTGGACCCTCTGCAGTTTGCGTACCGTCCCAAACGCTCAACAGATGATGCCATTGCCACCACCCTCCACCTGGCCCTAACCCACCTGGACAAAAAAGACACATACGTTCGGATGCTGTTCATAGACTTCAGTTCAGCATTCAACACAATCATCCCTCAGAAACTGATTGGAAAGCTGAGCCTATTGGGCCTGAACACCTCCCTCTGCAACTGGATCCTAGACTTCCTGACTGGGAGACCTCAGTCAGTCCAGATCGGGAGCAGCATCTCCAACACCATCACACTGAGCACAGGGGCTCCCCAGGGCTGTGTGCTCGGTCCACTGCTGTTCACTCTGCTGACCCACGACTGTGCAGTAACACACAGCTCAAACCACATCATCAAGTTTGCTGATGACACCACCGTGGTGGGTCTCATCAGCAAGAACGACGAGTCAGCTTACAGAGAGGAGGTGCAGCGACTAACGGACTGGTGCAGAGCCAACAACTTGTCTCTTAATGTGAACAAAACAAAAGAGATGGTTGTTGACTTCAGGAGGGCACGGAACGACCACTCTCCACTGAACATCGACAGCTCCTTGGTAGAGATCGTTAAGAGCACCAAATTTCTTGGTGTTCACCTGGCAGAGAATCTCACCTGGTCCCTCAACACCAGCTCCATAGCAAAGAAAGCCCAGCAGTGTCTCTACTTTCTGCCAAGGCTGAGGAAAGTCCATCTCCCACCCCCCATCCTCATCACATTCTACAGGGGTTGTATTGAGAACATCCTGAGCAACTGCATCACTGCCCGGTTCGGAAATTGCAGCATCTCGGATCGCAAGACCCTGCAGCAGATAGTGAGGTCAGCTGAGAAGATCATCAGGGTCTCTCCTCCCGCCATTACGGACATTTACCATACACACTACACACTACATCCGCAAAGCAAACAGCATTATGAAGGACCCCACGCACCCCTCATACAAACTCTTCTCCCTCCTGCCATCTGGGAAAAGGCACCAAAGCATTCGGGCTCTCATGACCAGACTATGTAACAGTTCCTTCCCCCGAGCTATCATACTCTTCAATACCCAGAGCCTGGACTGACACCAACTTACTGCCCTTGTGGTAAACTATGTATACCTGTCTGGACACGCCCTTCTGCTGACTGCTCCTGTGGCTCTTCCCACAGACCCTTGTATAAAGGTGATTGGAGGCACTGCTCCCCCCACTCAGTCTCCGAGATGCTGTGCTCCGTTTTGCTGCTAATAAAAGCCTATTGTTTGCCTCCCGTCTCCGAGAGTTATTGATGGTGCATCAGCCCTATTGTCCTGTTTATTAGTTATTGTAATGCCTGCACTGTTTTGTGCACTTTATGCAGTCCTGGGTAGGTCTGTAGTCTAGTGTAGTTGTTTTTTTCTCTGTTTTTTTTAACGTAGTTCAGTCTAGTTTTTGTACTGTGTCCTGCACCATGGTCCTGAAAAACGTTGTCTCATTTTTACTATGTACTGTACCAGCAGTTATGGTCGAAATGACAATAAAAGTGACTTGACTTGATGGGGTTAATTTTTGGAAAGCCTCGCCATGAAAATAGGGCTGTCTGTGATTTTAATCTTACTGTTGGCTCAGGGCTGCACAATGTTTACCCTTGTTAATTGATCAAAATTGTTATTTTTGCAATCAATGTGTAAACATCAAACTGTAAGTTTTAAACATCAATCTAAGTGACAAATTGCACATTATATAAATTGCCGGCAAAACCTTGTTGCATTTTCATCATTTCTCTTCCAGAGGTGCTGATGCACTAATTAGACGTGGGACATCAATAGCTTTCAGGTTCCTTAGCCATTAATCTCTACAACTGTAATAATACATGGCCAGTAAAAAGCAGCTTTGATTTCCTGTTATTACTTTGAGATAGATGGCTTCTCGCTTGATTTTTCTCCTCAGTTATTTACCCTCAGCTACCAACCAACTTAATAATATGGCAATAGATAATGTGCAGCAATGAGAACCCTGAATATTTTATGCCCCAGACAGTGAAAATGAAGCACTTATGATGCTCCCACCCCTACTGCTTCGGAAGATCTTGAAAGCTCTCAGAGCACACTGTCTGTGTTACACACAGCACAACTTCCATCTGCACCCCTTTCCTGACTTCCAGATTGCTGAGGGGCAGTGAGAGATGCCCTCGCATCCGGGCCAGGTAAGTTAGAAGGCCTGACAAATAGATGAGGCCCTATCAGGATCAAAATATTTATCCCTCTAACAAGACACTAACTTAGACTCTACGCTCCCTGTCATATTGCTGTTTGTGGGACCTTAATGTGTGCAGATTATTTGCTGTATTTCTTGGATTATGATAGTGATCATACCTCATCAGCTATAAAACATTTTGGAACACTGTGATGTCACAGAATGTGCTATTCTAATGGAAGTTCCTTCTTTGCATTTTGAAAGCAGACCGTCTTGTGGAGAAATACACGTGTCTATTAACAAAGAATGACTCCATAAAAGACTATACTGGAGTTATGTTATACATGGATCAAATTCGTGAATGCAGCCATTAAATGTCATTGTGTGTGTGCAGGAATTAAATAATGGATCACTGTTAGCAAAGGAAAGCTATAATACTTGCAATTAGCAAAACCTAGAACAATTAATCTTCTAAATTCTCTCATCTTGTCTCTGTGAGACTTCACATTGCTAATACAAAAGCAAATAACCTTTCTAGTCTGAAAGGATTCCTTGAAAATTATTTATAGGAGATACACCCAATGGCCACTTTATTAAGTACTGTACTTCTATACACCTGCTTGGTAATGCAAATATCTAATCAGCCAATCATGGAGCAGCAACTCAATGCATGAAAACGTGCAGACATGGTCAAGAGATCAGCTGTTGCTCCAACCAAACATTATAATGGAAAAGAAATGTAATCTAAGTGACATTGACTGTGGAATGATTGTTGGTGCCAGGTGGGATGGTTTGAGTTCTCCAAAACTGCTGATCTCCTGGGATTTTCAGTCTACACAGAATGCTGTGAGAAACAAAAAGCATTCAGTGAGCGACGTCCAGTGTAGTCAACAATTCCTTCTTAATGAGAGAGGTCAGAGGAGAATGGCCAGAATCAAGCTGACAGGAAAGTGACAGAAACTCTAGTAACCATGCATTACAACAGTTACAGCAGTAGAGCAATGTTGAAAGCACAACCCATCGGACATTGAAGTAGATGGACGACAGCAGCAAAAAGCCACAAACATGCACTCAGTGGCCCCTTCATTAGGTAACACTCCTGTACCTAATAAAGAGGCCGCTGAGCGTAGTGGCATATGTCTAATTATAATACATTACTAATCTCTCCTATACTAACTGAGTTCATATGACAACAGCACTAAACACTTGAGCAAAAGGCAGGTTTGATCCATATACATTTGAGCAAAAGGCAAGTTTTATCCAATCTCTGCTTTTTTCCTGAAACCAATAGCAGAACTACTGTAGTTTATCATTGACAATTTTTGATGGTCACTTTCTAATTATTCAGAGATTCAAAGTACATTTATTTATCTAAGTATGTATGCAGCATACAGCCCTGAAATTTGTCTTCCCCATGGACAAAGAACCATGGAACCAACCAGTTCAAATAAAAACACCAAAACCCTCCTCCCCACCATGTGCAAAAAATATTGCACAAATGACAACAAAAGAAAATAAATGAAAACTCCTATATTCACACAGAGGCAGGGAGTGAAACTTAGTGGTACAAGGGCACTAGCCAAGTGTGCCAAGTCACCAACCCAGATCTGGGTAAAATCTGTTTGCCTAGTTTCTCCTTAGAAATGGGTGACACATTGGTGCAATGAGTACAAGGCTGCCCCACATATTCAGGAACCCGGGTTCAATACACATATGTGTGGAGTTTGCATGTTCTCCCTGGGACTGTGCAAACTACTGCCAGGTACTTCAGCTTGCTCCCACATCCTGATAATGTACAGGAAGCTTAAGTTATCTATAGTGTAGGTAAATGCAGAAGAATGAAAGGGGAGTTAACAAGCATGTGAAAAAGAAATGGTAGAGAAATAGGAGAAAGTTGGGACAACTTGGATCAAAGTCAAAGTAAATTTATTACACTGGAGAGCAATATTTTTTGTAAGTGGTGCTTCCTCAGAAATATTCTATGGTTATGATAGAACATTCAATGCTGAACACAAATATAATTTCAGACTACTTATAGCGCATGGGAATTTGGAGAAACAAGAAATAAATTTTTATTGATTATAATGCATTTAACGGTGCTGATGCTTTGAATTTGTAATTGTATTTATTTTATTTTTTACATCCAAAGGAGTAAAAATCTTTATTTTTAATAAAGATTAAAATCTTTATTAAGATTTTAATAAATCTTAATAATTTATTAAGACTTATATCTTAATATAAATTAAGATATTTATATCTTAAATATAAAGATATATACAATATCTTTGTATATTGTATATATACAATATACAATTGTATATTGTATACAATATATACAGGCAATAAAGAGGGGAAATGTGGGAGGATTTGTCCACGTTGTCTACATAACTGTTTCATATACATGTATGTACAGTCAGATACACAATCAGATCAATGTACAGGCAGATATGTTCAACCGAGCTAAAAATGTTTTGTTGATGATTTTCAGTTCTACTCAGTAGCTGAGGCTTCTCGCTTAAGCGTCCAGCAATAATCAGCCAGCATTGATGGTTACCAGTTGGCCTGATACTGTTTCTCCATGATCGCAATGTCCTGGAGAAACCTTTCACCATGTTCGTCATGTTGCACTTCATGGTTTTGAATGCTTGAAGCATGTTGTCAATGAGCTGCACATAGTTTGGTTCTCTGTAGTTGCCAAGAAATGTTTCAATGCCTTGACCATTTTCCATGCGATTTTCTTTGGTCCTACCAGAAGTTCTTTGAATCGCCTGTTATTGACGAGCTTTTTGACTTGTGGACAAACAGAAATGCCTTCCTTAATCTTGGCATCAGTTGTTCTGGGAAACATCTTCTCAAACATCGATATCCTTCACCTTCCTTGTTCATTACTGACACAAAATGTTTCATAAACCCCAGTTTTCTATGAAGAGGAGGCAAAAATACCTTTATTGGGTCTACAATTCGATTATGTGCCACAGCTTTCTGCCCTGGAATGAACTGTTTACAGAGCGGCCAATCCTTTTAATGTGATGAGATTCGTTAGCACGGTTGTCCCTTTCACAAAGGAAACAACAGTACTTGGAGTATCCAAGCAACGTTCCGAGTAGCAGCACTATTACTTTCAGATCACCAAAGGTGTTCCAGTTGTAGTTGCTGTACTGTCTGTGTTTCAACAAGACACACAAATTTCAGTAGTTTTCTTTCATGCACAGCTGACTGGTATTGAAGAGTGATTGCACAGCCGATTGGTACTGAAGGGTGAACATTGCTGATTGGTATTGAAAGGTGATTGCACAGCCAGTTGGTATTGAAGGGTTGGAGGGTATAACCATATAACCATATAACAATCACAGCACGGAAACAGGCCATTCCGGCCCTCCTAGTCCGTGCCGAACTCTTAATCTCACCTAGTCCCACCTACCCGCACTCAGCCCATAACCCTCCACTCCTTTCCTGTCCATATACCTATCCAATTTTACCTTAAATGACACAACTGAACTGGCCTCTACTACTTCTACAGGAAGCTCATTGGTATACAGGTATACATTGCTGTTGTGTCAGGCTTAACACTGAAGATTCCATAAAGAGACGCCATTGTCGTGGGTCATACTGGCAACCCAAAGCATGCCTGAACAAGACAGCTTAGATTGTGGGCAATATTTTAATTGACTTGAATTATGAATTAAAATAACAAATATGGACAATTTCAAAAAATTGTGCATAACAGGGAAATTTCATGGTGATTTTTACGATTAGCAGCTCAAAATCCATAAGATACATCCAAAAATATTCAGGAAGCAAAATCTTTGTTGTCCAGCGTTATCAAAGTACATATGGAAGGGGCTCTCCTTTGGTCGACGTCAACCATGGATGCTGTGTCCTAGATGTCTAAGTGATGCGCCAGCCAGTGTGCAGATCAGGACAGTACGATATGGAGAGCATGTTAGTGCCCATACAGCAGGCTCCCCTTCTCCACACAGTTGATGAACCCAAAGGAACGGCAGTGACCAATACAGTTTGGCACCAGCGGTGCTGCAGGAGTTGCTAGTCAGCATTAAACTCAATGTAGGACTGCCTCAGCGACTCCCAACTGGAGATTTTTCCTTGGGATTTGCTTCCAAAGACTTTACCATGAGTGGGTATAGCTGCAAGGCAGTGGAGGTTTGAGATCAGATGAACTGCCAACCACAGCTGACTAGCTCCATCTGCCAGAAACAACTGGTTTTAAGGCACCTGTAACTCACCTTTGCCCATTCTCCCATCAGTAGAAATGGTCCCATCAGGCTTAGTAGCTAAGCCACACATGAAGTCCAGGAGCCGGACTTAGTTGTCAAAGGCTAGTTGAGGCACATGCCTTTGGGAGAATCTCATACACAGTGGGAGCTTATCAAAGTATATATGTTACCATAAACTACATTGAGATTTATTTTCTTGCAGGGATTTACAGGAAAATAAAGAAATACGGTAGAATTTATGAAAATATATACTTAAACAAAGACTGACAAATAACCAATGTGCAAAAGATAAATTGTGCAAATAAAAAGCTAAATAAAACTGAGATCATGAGTTGCCGAGTCCTTGATTTGGGAACTGAAACGGAGCCAATAGGCCTCCTCCTGTGTTGCTACCCTAACCAGCAGACACGTAAAGAATTCTACATCCACGGGAACATGTCTGAGCATTAATGAGTAAGGGCCAAAATATTTTGGGGAAGATCTGTAATCCATATATTCAGTAACCACGTTTGCTGTGGCGCTTCATCAAATGTTTATTCATTCACTCAGTGTAAAATTAGCCTTACTTTTCTGACTTGGAATTACCTCTACGTGATTTTGTCAAATACTATTTATAGCTTTTTTACATGAGAGATAAATGCAAGCTCATCTATGAGGGACAGGAACATTTTTCTGTAATTTTTCCATTGTTTGCTGATTACAGTCCTCTGCTTTCTATTCTCCCAATTGGCTGTGGTAAAATACAATGACAAGCCTGTCTCCATACCACAAGCTGACAGGCTGCTGGCAGGCATGAATATTCAGCTGCCATCCATTCCAGTCAGACCCCATACAAAATGCGAAGATATAGTAACATGCTGCTCAATTATGGCTAGGTGAATGGAACATCATTTGACTTGAAATAACAAAGAGACTAAAGGTCGGAATGCTTTCAAGGCAATTATTACCTTATCACAGAGCTGAGATCATGCTAAGAATCCCTGGAGAAAATAAGACCAAGGTCCTCAATTTAATTTTTCACAATGGTGAGTAGAATCTTGAGGGGAGGGTAAAGATTTGAAAGAGTGTGTGTGTGTGTGTGTGTGTGTGTGTGTGTGTGTGTGTGTGTGTGTGTGTGTGTGTGTGTGTGTGTGTGTGTGTGTGTGTGTGTGTGTGTGTGTGTGTGTGTGTGTGTGTGTGTGTGTGTGTGTGTGTCCCCGTCCGTCCCATCTCATCATGTCCAGGCCAGCTACTGGCTGGCTGTTTGTGACATGCATTTGTCCTCTTTCGGGAACAGAGCCAATTCATTGTCATTTTCAAACCGGGCTGCCACAGCGCAGTTTGGATCCTGAATTAAAAAGTCACAGCTGCCAGATGGGTGTTTCCAGAGCATGGGAAACCCAGCAGGAAAAATGGAGGCAGACAGACAATTGAATTAGGAGCAGGGAAGGCCTTGTGGACTGTGAAGCCATCTATATCATTTAATTAGATCACCACTGATCTGACTGAAAATAGAACTCCACATTGCTGTCTAGTCAGGGGTACCCCTCTACCCCTTGTTTAGCTATTTCCACATTAAAGATGTCCAGACTGATTACCTGCTCTTTGAAGAAGAGGCCTCTGAAGACACGTGACCCTCTGAAAGAGAAAAAAATTGCTTTTGCTTCAAATCTCCGACCCATTATTTTTAAATAATGACCCCTAATTGTAGATTCTCCCACAGGAAGAAACATGTTTTCCACATTACTCTCAGTATCTTAAATATTTCCATCACATTGTCTCTTGTTTTGTTTAAGCTCCTGTGGATACAAGCTAACCTGTGCAGCTTTTCTTCATCATTAGGCACCGATTCCAGAACCTGGAGTATGGGAATATTTCAAAGGAGCTTCACATCTACTAACACCTTTCCTTAACTATAGACACCAGTAACATCAGCAGCACAGGTCCTTCCCAGTTTATGAGAGCTCATTCAGTTATGAATAACCTGGACAACTGAATGTGCTTTTAGGAGACAAGCAGATTTAGCAGCTGCTGCTTGGTTACAAGCATTACTGCTGTGTGGGGACTCTCTTCACAGTCACATTTCTGACTTATGAACTGTTCAGATTATGAACACTTCACAGGAACCCTGTGTAACTTGGGAAGTACTTATACTCCAATGTAGTTTCACTGATGCTTTACATCAGTGAAATCTTCCTGCTTTTGAATAAACAATGATATTCTGTTAGCTTTCCTAATTACATGTATCTGCACGTTAACCTTTGCAAGTCTTTCACTAGGAGACGCAGGTCTCTGCATCTCAGGGCTCTGATCTATCATTAAGCTGGAGCAGCAGATTCCCAAAAGCAAAAGCAGATCAGAGCTTTCTACATGAGGGATGCTTCCCGAGCCACCTTCTCCTGACTGAGGCTTTTTCTAAGCTGCACAAATTGGCAACTACTTCCCAAGTTCCAATAGCAAGCCCGCAAGCCACCTTTGAATCTGTCACCATGTTCCAACCTCTGATGTCTTCAAATTTATTTACTTACTTATTTAATTAGTGATATGGCATGGAATAGCCCTGTGTGCCACACTGCCCCAGCAACCGTGACTTAACCCTAACCTAACCACGGAACAATTTACAATGATCAGTTAACCTACCTGGTACGCCGTTGGACTGTGGGAGGAAATGGAATGGATGTACAGACACTCCTGAAAGAGGATGGCAGAGTTGAACTCTGACACCCCAAGCTGCAATAGCATTGCACTAACCACGAATCGCTCGAAGATCATTGCTAAATTTTTCTATCTGCCTGTTCCACATTTGTTCATTATCCTGAGTTTCTCATACAGAAGTATTTGTCCAATTCTCTTTAACAATTACATGAAAACTGTTATCCAACTTGAAAAGTTCATCACTGCTTTGCGAAGGACATTCAAGATCTTACAAATATTTCTCCTCATCTTCCTTTAAAGTCATCTTCTAAAGATTTTAACTACATAACCTCAGTCCACACAACTCTGGCTATACATAATTTTTACCTTGAATTATTATTTCTGATGCAGCTTTCACACACTGGAAAAATTGTGTAATTTTTAGCAACAATTTTCCCTTAGCTGAATATCCAAATACCCCAGACAGTCCTTCCAGGTGAGGCGACACTTCATCTGTGAGTCGGTTGGTGTGGTATACTGCGTCTGGTGCTCCCGGTGTGGCTCTTTATATATTGGTGAGACCCAACGCAGACTGGGAGACCGTTTCGCTGAACACCTACGCTTGGTCCGCCAGAGAAA
Organism: Hemitrygon akajei; assembly: GCF_048418815.1. Taxonomy (NCBI): domain Eukaryota; kingdom Metazoa; phylum Chordata; class Chondrichthyes; order Myliobatiformes; family Dasyatidae; genus Hemitrygon; species Hemitrygon akajei. The sequence goes on from NC_133128.1 coordinate 152,031,226, forward strand.
GCAGGATCTCCCAGTGGCCACACATTTTAATTCCACGTCCCATTCCCATTCTGATATGTCTATCCATGGCCTCCTCTACTGTCAAAATGAATCCAAACTCAGGTTGGAGGAACAACACCTTATATACCGGCTGGGTAGCCTCCAACCTGATGGAATGAACATTGATCTCTAACTTCCGTTAATACCCCTCCTCCCCTTCTTACCCCATCCCTGACATATTTAGTCATTTGCCTGTTCTCCATCTCCCTCTGGCCTCCCGTCCCATGATTCTTTCCCTTCCCTAGTTCGGTATCACTTTCGCCAATCACCTTTCCAGCTCTTGGCTTCATCCCACCCCCTCCGGTCTTCTCCTATCATTTCGCATTTCCCCCTCCCCCCACTACTTTCAAATCTCTTACTATTTTTCCTTTCGGTTAGTCCTGACGAAGGGTCTCGGCCTGAAACGTCAACAGCGCTTCTCCTTATAGATGCTGCCTGGCCTGCTGTGTTCCACCAGCATTTTGTGTGTGTTGTTTGAATTTCCAGCATCTGCAGATTTCCTCGTGTTTGGTATCCAAATAGTTAGACCACAAAAGATTTGCACCTAAAATGTTATTGGGCAAATGTTAAAAAACATCTGACTGAATCTGACATTTTAACTTCGTCGACCATGAGAAAAGTACCGTATGATGGAGACTAAAACATCTCTAAGCATCAGAAATTTACATATCTTCATAGAAGTCAGATAATGAACGAAGATATGCATGGTGTGTATTGGAAATGCATAAAATCTTATGCTTTTTATAAGGCATGCTCGTGATTTGAAGGTTCTTCTGTGCATGCAAATTTTTTTTTACTTCACATTAACTGTCTAGTTCAATTAAATAAAGAGACTTGCTTGACCAGTCACAAGGCTGTGGAGTCCGATGCTTTGATATATCTAATTTACCTACTCAGCTCTTGCTCCCAACTGCACCAAAAATCCATTTTGCCAATATTTCCCCCCATTGTCCCCAGCTAGACTCCATCTCCCCTTCTCAAGAACCAACCTTTTTCCCAAGTTGATTGCAAACTTTTTCCTCACAACAATTGCAGAAGATGTTGATCATCTTCCAACTGAAGCTCCAAACCTTCCCTCTCCTAAATCCACCATCTATTTTACCTCTCAATCCCATCATTTATTATATACCCATTGCTCCATTAGTTTTGCAGTGACAGAGAAGGCAAAAAAAAAAGCCTTTGTACACTTACAAGTCTGATCCCACCCTGGTGTGATAGAAAACATTAGTTAATGTGTTGCATGAAGTGGAAATATGCAACGAGATGAAAGATAGAAAAATTCCAGAAGATAAGGAACGTATGATATACAACATAAAAGTACAAAGAAATATCTTCAGTCTTACTGAACTCCTTTTGAATATCTCAGTGACAAGAAGCTCTGGGAACTAGATCCCTGTACTGAAGAACTGTATATGCTACAAGACCACCTCCAAGGGTTGAAAATAGTGAAAAACAATACTCTAAATGCTCCTAAATATGGGCAACTGAGTGAATTAACTAAGTACTTTCACACTCCCCATCTGTCTAAACTGAATATAGATTTCTCATCTGTCTTGTCTATAAACATTTCACGAATGACAGTATAAAATGAATACAGCCAGCTCCTGATCAGCATGAATTCATGATGCTATATGGACTTCAGGTGGCACTTTCTGGTTACCTTCCTTAAATATGATGAGATAATGCCTGGCAAGGGAGGAACTCAGTGGTGGAGTGTTGTATCAGAGGAAATGGAGAATGAGTTATTTACACTCTGAGATAGCACCTTGAAAAGAAGTTACTAATTTCTAATGAAACAATAAAGTAAAAGATTTAGGTGGGTGAATAAAATTACAAGATATTGAGTTAGTAGGTCATTAGGACCTGTGCCCCTCAACATAAAAATTAATTACCAAAGGCATAAATTTAGACGGTTTAAAGAATTAATCTGGAGCTAAACGAAAATGTTCTCACATAAGATCTGGAAGCCACTGAGGAGATGGTAGCTACAGAAACACTAAATTCACTTAAAAATTACTTTGAGGAACATGATGTGGCCAATTACAGACTAACAGCAGGAAAGTGGGATTATGGGGGATTTTCTGAGCAGACATATTGGACCTCAGTTCTGATGAAAGGCCTTCAACCTGAAGCATTAGCTCTGTTTCTCTTGCCAAAGATGGTGATTATTTTCTCTATTAGTTTGGCATATTGAACCAACTAGCTTCATTTGTGCCATACAATCTGATTCCACAAATTTCCTCTGGCATTAATGCTAATACCATGTTCTTTGAACAATGTGAATTTCGTGACATTAACATTCTTGATCTTTAAGAACAGAGAGATTTCCAGATCTTCCATGATCAAACTTCATTCCCAAATCATTTCAAAGCCAGTATTTTTGAAGGGCTAGAACTTATGAAGGACACGGTAACCAATTTCAGCAAAGGGATCAATTGATAAATTGGATATTTTATATCAAGAGCAGAACACTGGAAGAACTCAATGGTTCAAGCAGGCAAAGGGTGAAAGTCTGACTTACGCCTTTTTAGCTCCACTGATGCTGCTTCACAAGTTGAGTTCTTATAGTGCTATTTTTATTCTAGATTTCAGCATCAGCAGTCTCTTAAAATTATTGATTAAGGTTGCCAGGGTGTCAGGCATTTTGCCCATCACCTCCCTCTCATTCCACACCTCCTTTCCTTCCCTTTATTCCACAGGCTATTGTCCTCCCCTGTAAGTTCCCTTCTGCTTCAGCCCTTTACCTCTTCTATCGATTACCTGCCAACTCCTTACATCACTCCCTTTCATTCCCCCACACCCATCTACATTCCTTCTCTCACCTGGACTCAACTATTACCTGCCATCTTGTGCTGCTTCTCCTCCACCCTCCCCTTACCATTTGTTCTGGCTTTTGCTATCTTCCTTTCCAGTTCTGAGAGAGCGTCTCAGTCTGATATACCAATTGTTCATTTCCCTTCAGTGATAATACCTAACCTACTGAGTTCCTCCAGCATGTTTTGTGTTTTGCTCAAGGTACACCACCTTCAGAAGTTTTTGCATCAGGAAATCTTTGTCCCCAGCACACCAACCCCACCCCCTCTCTGAAAGGCTGGGTCTAGTTTTAGTGTCCATCCAAAACACAGCACCTGACAGAATCCGGTACTCTTTCAGTGCTGTACTGAAATGTTAGTCCCATAGTAGCTCCTGAGTCCCCAGTCAATTAGCAAGCAGTTGACTGAAGCAGAAAATGGTAAATGGTACATTTTCCTTTCCAGAAGACAAGGGTAAAGAGCAACTGCTGCTATTATAGAGGGCCCTGCTGAAAGTGTACAGCATTCATTTGTGGCTCCCTACATACAACCGATATTCTTATGAAAGAAAGAGTGTAACCAAAGTCCAGAAGACAGATTTCTACAGTGTTGGGTTTGTCCAGTGAGGAGGGATTAAAAAGATGAGGCTTTTACACTCCAGAATTTAGAAGAACGAGAGGTGGTCTCATCAAATTGTGCAGAATTCTTATGTAGTTTGACAGGGGAGGTGCAATGGTATCTGTTCTGATGGGCCAAATATCAAGGGTAAACATTTAGGAATGAGATGAAATCCCTTCAATCAGAGACAGTTGAATCTTCAGATCTTTACCCAAGAGGGCTGTCCGTGGAGTTGCAATGTAAATCCATGACAGAGACTGAAAAATATTTGGATAAGAGAATCAAGAGAGGAACATAGTGCTGACATAACAAATCATCCATAATCTTATTGAAATGTAAGAGCAGGCTCAAGGTGACAGTAGCCTTCTCTTATATCTATTCTTCACGTTGTTATGATGTAACTCAAAAGATGAGAGTACGCAACTGAGGTGGCATTGGGAAAAATAAAATATTATTTATAAACAGCCAAGCATCTTTGAAAGAACCTTTTGTATGGATAAGGATTTATGCAGGTGAAACCCCACTGGTTTCCTTGGCTGTGTAAGTCTAGGGTAAACACACTGCAAACCTGTGAGATTGAAAGGGCTGTCCTACCCCAGACGCTGGTCTGTGTGGATGCTGTGCAATTTGCTACCCTGTTACAACTCACTGCCAAGAGATAACAGACAGCACACCGTATACCACTAAAGGAATTATATTTACAAAACTTACTTAACTGAAGGGTTGGTAAAGAAAAGAAAGAAAAAAACAAAAAGGGCCCATTATGTGCACAAGTTGAAGCTCATTTTGTACTTCTCAGTCACTCACGCGCTGGGCCCTCGGTCTGCGTGAAAGCACATACCACCTTCTGAACATTTACAAACAAGCTGGATGAACTCAGCAGGTCGGGCAGCATCCGTTGCTTTTCCACGGAGGCTGCCCGACCTGTTGAGTTCATCCAGCTTTTGTGCGTGTTGATTTGACCCCAGCATCTGCAGTGTACTTTGTGTTTACCTTCTGAACGTTGCTCACAATCCATTTCGAACAAGCCAGTCTCCCACGAGGTCTTATCCTACGACCAGTTCCCTACAGCATCTTCCCTCTTCATCTCCTGCCGAGCAGAACTCCAAGAACAACCTTAGTGTCCCTCATTTTAAAAAATCACCCCAGTTCCACCATCCTAATTGATGGCACACATTCCTCATCATCCCCTACCTTCAACAATAACCCAAACAGGCTGAAAGCAGAACTGACTGCTCTTACAGGAGTGCTAAATGAAATACCTGGAGCATAACAGTAAAGATGTGAACCAGGGCATTGAACAGGCTCTATTTTAATCTGAACAAAAGCATTCATGTCCTCATCAACTTCCCAGCCTATCAGTATGAAAACCCTGCCACCAATCTTTCTTTGAAAAATCATTAGCAAAGCCTTCAGGGTTCATACTACAATCATTGTAATTTTTCCTTAAAATAAAGCATTCTTCATGTTCAAACCATTTCCAGAAAGTAAACCTTCGATTGTGTTTTTGCTCACAAATCCAACATTTTCCTACTCTTTCTTCATGTTCTTTGCTCCTCCAGTAAGCACTTTTTGTGGTGCAACATTTCCCTTATTATTTCTGGTGTACATAAATAACTTATGTTAAATAATTACTCAACTGTAACTTCACTCCATCCAAATATCTTACAACACATGAACAACAATTTGATTTAATTTAGTTCTTGCCCTAAGGCATTTTACCAAGAAGAAAATACTGGATTTTTTCAAGCAGAGAAGAAATCACGTGAATTTCATGGACTTTTGAAAGAGAGAGGATGCAGTATGAAGGGAGGAAGTGTTAGTCTGAAGAATAAACTCTGGTGTAGCAGGGAGATTTATAGTTCTTGATGTAAGGACCAGTTTTGTTACAGTGCATTCCAGTATATTTCAGAAACAATGTCCACTCTCACAGAAGTGACAAACAGTTTTGTTTTTTTTTCATTTATGCTAGCAGGACATGCTACTCAAACCTAAAAGCCAATGACACCAGCAGACAAATAAGACAGTAACCACTGTTTCAGTTGACAGCAACTCCACTTTGGGACCTTACTGATATTCAATATGTCAAAATACTGTGTATTAGATATGTTACCAGCTGTCACTGTATATATTTATAATGGTCTTGGCTTTGAGTTCAAACCAAACTTACTAAAACCGTTATCAGTATTATTATATTGCTTTCAATCTCTGTAACTGCACTTGAGGCATCTGAAGGGACTGCTTAATGTCTTAGTCAATAACTTCTTGGCATTCATGACAAATGAAAAATGTTTAGGTTTGTTCTATATCTACTGACGCATTACAAACAAGAACATTTGTTTACTTTGAGAATTTAACTATAGCAACGACCTTTAATCAAAGCACCTGCTACCGTTTTGTGTAAAGATGGTTGAAAGAATGATGATCTGCACTCAGAGCCAGATCCGGACCAACAGGTTGTAAAGCTAACACTGCTCTTTATCCCCTTTCATGGTATATATTTTATAAGGTGCTGGCTGGATTAGAATCAGCTATCCAACTGAGTTCTTGATTGATCCTAAATTACTGTGCCCATTGAGCTTCACTGAACAAGATATTGTAAGTATACCAAGGCGAAACAAGTGAGAAAATGCTCATCAGTTGATTTGAAAGGACCTTAACATTAACCTCAGTGAATGGTGAATGGTCATGCATGTACAAAGAAAGCCAGTCATGGCTGAAAGTATTTCAGAAGTTACTTTTCAACTTTCTAGAGGTTGCCCATAGTAAACAAAAGCAAGTTTAAAAATCAAAGGCCATATTCACCATTAAGAAGGTCATATAGTAAAAAATCTAACATTTAATCTCTGCATAAATCCCGCACAATTTATAAACTTGGGCTTCCTCATCAATTATGTGTGCATTTTCTGCCTGACATTACGATCAACCATTTCAATCATGAAGGATCCTACACATCCTGCTTGTCTCACACACACTACATACCATCCAAGCAAGGATCACCAGACCCAAAAACAGTTACTTTCCCCAAGCAGTAAGGCTGATCAAAACCTCTACCCACTAACTACACCTCCACAACCCCCACATCACTACTTTATCATTTCATGTAAGCCACCTTATGCCCAGTGTCACTTTATAAATATTCATAAATATACAATAAATAAATATATATATACTAACTTATGCATTTATATTTGTTGTGTTTTTAATTATTGTGTTCTTCATCTTACTGTGCTTTTTGTGCTGCATTGGATCTGGAGTAACAATTATTTCAGTACTCGTGTTCTGGAAATAACATTAAACCATTTTGAATCTTGAATCTGAATCATGAATCGCGCTCAGTGTTATGATTCTAAGATTTATTGCATATGAAAGGCTCTCAAGCATATTTCAACTGAACAAGGCAAAGTCCATTACAAACAAATGCATAGTGCTGGAAACTGTTTGGGAGCAAGGAAGAAGCCAGTAATGTTAGGCAGGAAATGTACACATCTCAGGTCAGAAATATACCCACATCATTTTAATTAAATATATAATTTTAGTCACACCTGACATACCGAGTGTCTACTGCCACCAAGCAAGAAACCTAATGTTTACTTCAGGACTTCCTTCTGGAAGATCAATCTTCCACAAGATGGTTTGTGCCATTCTGGTCCATATCCCTGACAGACAGAGGAGCAGAACTAGACCATTTGGCCCATGCAGTCTGTTCTACCATTTGATCATGGCTATTTTTTTAACTTCAAATCCATTCTCTTGTCTTTAACATGTGACAACCTTACTAATCAAGAAACTATCAACCTCCACTTTAAATACACCCAATGCATGGTCATTTGTGGCAACGAATTCCACAGATTAATTACCCTCTGGCTAAAGAAATTCCTCTTAATTTTAAGCAAAAGCATAATTGAAGATATTAATTCTGGAAATGGCTTGAAATTAAAGAAAGTTGAGGTGTAAGGGGAATTCAGATACACTGATCTCAAACTCTGCCAACAGTTACCACCAAGGTGCAGAAACATTAACTATGGCTCAACCTTAGAGTCCTCTTCATTGGTCTGATACTTCACCTGTAACATTAAAATGAGACCACCATGCAGCAAGTCTTGAACCTCATCATTCTGGTGTAGGGAGCAGGGAATAAGGGAAATCAACCTATGCAACCCATCCAAACTTTAATGGTCCAATTTTTTGGCTGTGATGTATTGGACAGCACGATGGGATTTATGAGATGGTCAGAAAAGGTCATCATGCTCAGTTGCTCTGCAAACCTGATATTAGTCTCCCAAATGCTATAATACTAGTTTTTACAAGGGACAAGGAAAACAAAGGTGCAAAGCACGGGGAAAGGGTTGGGCAGAGAAACTAGAACAACAGCAAGGGTATATAGGTCCTAAGCACATGATTGTATGCCTATCTACCTCAGTCTGTGCAAGTATATCACCCCCAATCCCATATGCTCAAAGGCATTTCCAAATAAAGACAGTCCCCAGGTTATATTTGGGTTTAGATTTTTCACAAGTCTAAAATGTCAGTCTGCATATAATTGCTATATTTTTCTCATTTCACTCTAAAACTGCCCATAATTACACTAACGGAATATATATTCCATCCATTACTAATGAATACCATGAACTATTTTATTTTTATTATTATTATTATTATTATTACTACTACTACATGCTTGAAAAATGTTCTAAAAATGTATGGAAGAATTTGAGAAAAGTCAGAGGGAGCCCTCTGTACACTACATCTATGTTTCCTTTGATCCATTATGCTAGTTCCAATTTAAAAAAGTTCTAACAAATTTGTCAAACTGCATTTCTCTTTCATAATTCCATAATCACTCTAACTAACCTATTGCTATTTTCTAAGTACCCTGCTACCACTCCATCAATAATAAATTCCAGATTCTGGATAATAGATCCTAGTTATGAAGGGTTAATTTGTCAACAATTCCTTGCTTTCTCTCTCCCTCCAAACTGTGGATATTTTTCTGGAATCCAGAGAAGTTAGGAAGATTATCAACAATGTATCCATAATCTCCAAAGGAACTTTGTTCAAAGCATTCGAACTCAGATTATCAGCTTTCAGACCCAATAATTTCTTTAATTGGTTTTTTTGTAAGGATGTAATTTTTATTTCAACTTTGAACCTGTAGTTCATGATTTTCAGGCGTTTTCTGCATCTGAGAAGTTAAACACAAAATATTTCTTGAATTTCTCTCTGCCATTTTTTTAAATATTCAGTGTAATTCTATTGTACATAAGGGACCTACATAAGGGACCTTCACTAATCTTGTCCTTTTTCATAACTTCACACATCTCTTTCAGAATATCTTGTATTCGTACACATCATTTTACATATACTTGATAACAATGAAGAAGGATAAGTGCAAATTTAATATTTATGGACCTATTAAGGAATATTAGACTGAAACTCAACTTTTTATATAACAGTGTTACCATAGAAGATTAAGTTAACAGATCGTTCAACATTTAAGGGAGAATTATGAACTCACATTTGTTTCCACTCATTTGCTAACATAAGACAAACATGAACAAAGTTGTCTTACCCTTTATCCTGACTGATGACAATGGATTATAGCTCTGGTGATACTTGTTTGTTTCGTTGAAGTCTACATAAATCATAAAAATGGGTTTTCTATGGAACTTCAAACTTTGCTCAACCATAACTTTTGTATAAACCCCATTTAAACTCTTCCTCCACCAGGCCCTCCCTTACTATTTTCCACCAATACAATTTTATTTATTCAATTTTCACATCCTTTTGCTTCTCAAACAGATGCTCCATTTTCGCTAAAACTGCTTCTAACTTTATGTACTGCATATTTTACTTAAACCAGGTAGTCCAGCAGAGGTTTAAAATTACCTATTTAAAAAAATTAATCAATGGAATGTGTATGTTGCTGGAAATGCTGATATTTATTTTTGACTCCTAAATGCTCCTGACTTCAGAATACAATTAAGAGTCAATCACAATGATAGTTCTGAGGTCCAATATAGATCAGCTCAGGTAAGGAGAGCAGATTTCTTTAACTGAAGCACAACACTGTAGGAGATCACAAGGGTAATAATGGTGCTCTTACACAGAAAGTGCTAATGTATAGAACTGATAATACCATGAGTATGTAGACTGAACAATGCTACGAACTTGAAGGAAGCCATGCGTTGGTATTTTTTACTTCCTATATATGAATAAAGTTTATTTTGAAAAGAAGATTTAAACATAGGAAGAACTAAAATCGGAACATGAGTTTTGGTAATGAGCCAGCAATATACTTATTGACCATTGACTTCAGGAAGTGGGGTGGGGCGGGGTTTGTATCAGGGCAACGTGTGCACATTCTCCTGTTTATATCAGTGGTGCTGAGATTGAGAGAGTTGAAAGCTTCAGGTTCCTAGCAGAGAGCATCACCAATAGCATGAGCTGCTCCAACCACATTGAAGCCACATCTGAGAAAGCTTACAAATGCTTCTACTTCCTCAGGAGTATAAATAAATTTGGCATGACTTGTTTGACTTCCACCAATTTTTATCAATGCACCATAGAAGGCATCCTGTCCAGATGCTTGTACACCTTGGTATGGCAACTGCTCTGCCCATGACTACAAGAAACGGCAGAGTTGTGGATGGAGCTCAGCACATCAGGTAAACCAGCTTCCCTTTCATAGACTCCATCCGCACGTCTCACAGCTTCAATAAAGCAGACACCATAATTTGCCAACCCACACCCTCTGGACATTCTTTCTTTCTTCCCTCCCCCCACCCCCACCACCAACTCAGTGAAATTGGGGATAAAATCCTGAAAGCCCATACCACCGGGCGCAAGAACAGCTATCTAGCTGTTATAAGACTATTGAATGATCCCCTAGTACAATAAAGCAGACTCTTGACCTCACAGTCTACCTTGTTATCACCTTACATCATGTTGTCTACCTGCACTGTACTTCTGTACTTTCTCTGTAACGGTTGCATTTTATCCTGCACCCCTATTGATTTACCTTGTTCTACCTTAATGAATTGATCTGTATGAATGGCATGCAAAACTTGTTTTTCACTGTACCTCACTTGTTTTTCTCAGTACATGTGACGATAATAAACCAACTTTCTAATTTACCAATTTTCATTCTTCATTTGCTATTTTTGATTGAATTCTTTACATGAAGGGAATGAGAGGTGTGCTGAATGGAAGAGGGTACGAATGAAATATTAGAACCAAAAAAGTGACATATTTGCAGGGAAAGATTTCAACACAAACCACATCCTGTAAATATTACATCTTTCCATAGTATTGGTGTCTCAGGTATAAACTCTATGATCAAACACAACAACACTAGTTCCTGAGATAGAATGGCTTCAGCTAAGAATGACTGTGGTGATTACTGTTGTCTTCATTTTTCGTACTGCATGCCCTTACCAATTATATGCCAATCTCATCACAAGAGAAGCAGGCGTTTCTCCATATGTTTCTATGTTGGCTGCAGGCACACCATCAGACTCACAGCCAGATACTTCTTCGCTAGGTTAATAGCTCCCTCAAAACCACTAACACAAAGCATGTAACAGCAAATCCATGATGTGCCAGAGAGTTTCAATATAGAGTGACATGCAAGCTATCTAAATCCATTCACATTAATGTGAGCCTCTGATAGAAGGGAAAGACTGATGGAGCATGATCTTTGATGGTGGTGGATAATTAGCTTCCCAGAAAGATATACCTCTGCTAGTCCAAAGCTGAAAGAATATGTCTGCAGCTGGAAGGCACACAGGTAAGCCAGTGTCACTCTGGACAGATATTTGTGATGTGAAAGAAAACTGCAGCAGATTCACATTTGGGATTGGAGGTAGAGAGAAAGAATGTATGTGGTGAAAGAGCAAAGAGAGGAAATTCAGGCAATAGCTTATTACAAAGTGCTACAACACACCGAACATACTTTGGAGACAGGACAACAAGAAGTTTTAGTAGAGCAGAAAGTAGATAATAGAAATGCCACCAACTAGATACAAATTATTGAAGCAAGGTATTCCAAACCTAGACCTTCCAATCCACCTATTCATTGTTGTTTCTTATTCAACATAAGAATCTGCTGTTTCATCTTTACACCATTGTTCACAAAACACCTTTCAAGACAATGGGATAGACCAAGATATTTATTAGCCAATGAAGTGGGAAATGTTTAATACTTAGAAATGCAAGTTGTCAATTAGTATACCATAGTGTCCCACAAATAGCATTCTGATCTTAACAAGTAAGTCAACTCATATTAATATATAAAAAGTAAACTTTAGTAATATTCAGCAGGTCATACAGCATCTGTAGAAAGCAAAAACAGAACTGACATTTTGAGTTGAAGACACTTTTACATGATACTCTAATTCTGTTTCTCTTTTCAAAATTAATGCTGTTCATTAAGCTTTTCAAGAATATATATTAGCTAGGACACTGAGAACAATTTCCCACACTCATAGAAACAGAAAATAGGTGCAGGAGTAGGCCATTCGGCCCTTTGAGCCTGCACCACCATTCAGTATGATCATGGCTGATCATCCAACTCAGAACCCTGTACCTGTTTTCTCTCCATACCACCTGATCCCTTTAGCCACAAGGGCCATATCTAACTTCCTCTTAAATATAGCCAATGAACCGGCCTCAACTGTTTCCTGTGGCAGAGGATTCACCACTCTCTGTGTGAAGAAGTTTTTCCTCATCTCGGCCCTAAAAGGCTTCCCCTTTATCCTTAAACTGTGATCCCTCGTTCTGGACTTCCCCAACATCGGAAACAATCTTCCTGCAACTAGCCTGTACAATCCCTTTAGAATTTTATACGTTTCAATAAGATCCCCCCTCAATCTTCTAAATTCCAGTGAGTATAAGCCTAGTCGATCTACTCTTTCTTCATATGAAAGTCCTGCCATCCCAGGAATCAATCTGGTGAACCTTCTCTGTACTCCCTTTATGGCAAGAATGTCTTTCCTCAGATTAGGGGACCAAAACTGCACACAATCTTCTTGGTGCGGTCTCACCAGTAGAACCTCCCTGCTCCTGTACTCAAATGCTTTTGCTATGAATGCCAACATACCATTTGCCTTTTTCACCACCTGCTGTACCTGCATGCCCACCTTCAATGACTGGTGTACAATGACACCCAGGTCTCGTTGCATCTCCCCTTTTCCTAATCAGCCACCATTCAGATAATAATCTGTTTTCCTGTTCTTGCCACCAAAGTGGATAACCTCACATTTATCCACATTAAATTGCATCTGCCATGAATTTGCCCACTCACCTAACCTATCCAAGTCACCCTGCATCCTCTTAGCATCCTCCTCACATCTGACACCGCCCCCCCAGCTTCGTGTCATCCGCAAACTTGGAGATGCTGCATTTAATTCCCTCGTCTAAATCATTAATATATATTGTAAACAACTGGGGTCCCAGCACTGAGCCTTGCGGTACCCCACTAGTCATCTTATACCATTGGGTCTCCTGCATCAACACGAGGGAGCAGAGGAATTTTGATTAAGTATCTCATTTGTGAAATGACACCTGAAACTGAGTTGAAGTATTGGTTTTGGGGATTATCAAAACTCTAGATTTGGAACTTGATGGTTTTAATCAGAGTTGAAGGAGTCACTTTTTGGAATGTAAGTCTGGGGCTTTTTATTTTGCAAAATAAAGAAGGCAAGATGCAGACTACGATAAAAATGGATTCATTTTCTTCAATGTTTAAGTGCACCTGATGTTGCTATCCACAGTTTAATGTGTTTCCTGCTTTTATTCGGTATGAATTTGTAGATTTCTTCATTAATTTTGAGATAGTGTTGCACACCTCTATGACAGGTTAGATAAAATCATTATGGATGACAGTTCTGACTGCCCAGCCAGCAAGTGTGCATCTGAGAAAGCCAAATTAATTAAATCAGCAGCTAATCCTAACAGACCATTCCTACGAATTAATATTCCATGAGTTGCCGGATCATCACTTCCCTCATCTGCAACATCTTGTACAATATAAAGTGGTGGCACAAGATTCAGTAAGTACACATATCAGCCATACAAATGGCTACATCAGTACTAAGACCTTCACTGAGAAAGGGCTGAAACAATATACGTGAAACTCTATCATTACATCAAAGTTTTCTGAAAAAATGGTACTTGCAAACATGCTGGTTACCACTCTGAATGCAAAGAGCCTTAACAGAGATCTTTAGTCACAGGCAAGTTCCCAGAAAAGTGGAGAACAGCCAAAAGAGGGAAGTATACATACATTAAATGGCAATTCTCCGAGACGTACTGATTTTGGGGATCTTGAGTTCAAGACCTGAAAGCAGCAATGCAAAATAGACAGGATTCTAAAGGTGTATGGAATACTTGCCTTCATCAGTCAAGATGTTGAGTATAAAAGTTGCAGTGGTATAAAGCTATTCTGGTCACTGCATTTGAGAAAAGACATGGAGGCTTTGGAGAGAATGCAGAAGATGTTCACCAGGATGGTACCTAGATTAGAACAGTACAGCTGTCTTTGAAAAGCTCCAACACTGCCTCGTTCTTAACCTTGATATGTTCAAGCACATTAACTTGTTGCTGATAGAGAGCATTACTATAAGGAGAGGTTGGACAGTCTTGTATTGTTTTCTCTAGAGATTTAAAGGCTGAGTGGCAACCAACAGATTATAAAACTATGACAGATGTGGATATAATATATATTAAGAATCTTCTAACTAATGTTTGATTTATGACTTTCTAGAGAACATTATGTATTTGATGCTATATGCCTCTGATGTTGCTGCAAGTAACATTTTCATTGTATTGGTGCATTGATGTACTTGTGCATGTGACAATAAGCTCGACAATGCCCGGAGTGCAAATACCGAGTATTAAAGGGCATTGACTTAAGCTGATATGGAGAAAGTTTAAGAGATGCACAAGATGAGTTAATTTTTTGAAGCACAGAGGGTGACAAATGCCTGGAATACACTGTCAAGGAACATGGTGAAAATAGATACAATAGTAACATTTGAGAGACATTTAGAGGATCAGATGAAGAGTCAGGAAATGAGGGGATATGGACCATCTGCACATGGGGTTAGTTTCGATTGGCATCATGGCCTCCATGGACATCATAGGCTGAAAGATCTGTTCCCATGCTCTACTACTCAATCTATGAACATTCATATTCTTCATCAAACTAGCATGGAGTTTGTGCACAAAGTTATTTCCGATCCAGTAACTGTTTTGTCAGTATGAAATGCTCATGTGTTATTCTGCCCTCATTCCTTCACCGAGTACAACATCATTTCAGTTTAATGTATACATAATTGGGATTTTATAATATGCAGTGAAAACTACATTCTAATATTCACACAGTTCATTTTGATGTTATGCATGTTTATTTACTCAGTAATTCAACCCTAAAGTCAGTTTCTTATTTTACCATTGGCACAGGTTACTTAATGGAATATGAATATTTCCTATTATTCTGAAGAAGCCTATGTAGTACTATTGTTGCAAAATATATTCTGACAAGCAAACATTCCATCCTTCATGTTATAATAACAGATCCGCATCATTATTGGACAATATGTCAATGTTCAATTATATTTGGACTGCAGTGCGAGAGCAGAACAATTAGTTTGGCTCACAGTGACATGCTTACATCTAAAAAGTTGCATCTAGTGGCAATTTCTAGAGACCGTAGGGGGTGATTGTACTGCTGGAAGTAACTTGGCTTCAATGTAACTATTCGCCACTCACTGCAGTTTTATAAAGGAATTATTTTGCTTTTACTGTTGTAAATTCTGATTTCTTTGTTTTTTTTTTAAATTAAAAACTCTTGGCATGTGTTCCAGTGAAATAGACTGCTGTGAACCCACTCATATAAAGACTAGATTAGCTTTGTTTGTCACATGTACATTGAAACATACAGTGAAATGTGTTGTTTGCATCAACGAGCAACACAGTCCAAATAAGTGCCGAGAGCAGCCCACAAGTGCCGCATGCTTCCGTGCCAACTTAGAATGCCCACAACTTACTAAGCCTAACCCATGTGGGGGGGGGGGGGGGGGGGAAGGGACTGGAACATCTGAAGGAAACCCATCTGGTCATGGGGAAAAGACTCTTTACAGACAGTCGCCGGAATTGAACCCCAATCACTGTTTGCTCTCACTGGAGCTGTAAAGCTTTACGCTACAATGTTGCCCTCCACTCCACTCCCCCAGTTTCAATTGATTGATTGGAAGAGTGTTGCATAAATATGCGCTGTGAAAGAAAAAGTAAATACTAAATTTCCAGGAGTGAAAACTGTTCATGTAACGAGAACATCTGGGGTCACAGTAATGAAAAGAGCAAACTTCTTAACCAATGATACTAATTGAGCCTGAAACAATGAGGTACAAAAAATATTGACTGGTTGTGATTAACTATTATTTCATTGAAAGAGTACTTATGCTGCTAATTATCTGATGGTTTTCTTATCATGTTTAGTGGGCAACAAAAGAGAAAATGCAGCAACTTTATAAAAATCACAGGAAATTTAAACATGAAGCTTTTGTAAAAGGGAAATTGCACATTAGCCAGCAGTTGGGCATCACTTCCTTACCAAAAATTACTAACCAATTTTCACATCAGAAACTGTGTTCACATTTCAGAGTCTTTCATCTTCATCAAAATCTGGTGAGAAGCCAACTGGCCATTTATAATTTGACATGTGGCACTTATGCCACTCCTAGGTGAGATGAGAGATCTGCAGCAAAAAAAATGATCCAGTCGCATCAATACTAATATTTATCTGACTGTGAATGATAAGGTTTATTTTTATGACAACAACTTTTGCACTCATCTTCATAATCAAGGGAAGAGAGTGTTCTATTTAATTTTAAGAATCTCTGTGTCCCTAATCCCAAGACGTTATGGAGTTCACCAAAGATATTTTGATTTTCACATCCAGCCTAATAATCTCCTATTCATCCCAATTATTCACATGAACAACTTACATTCCTTGCTGCTACACAATATATTCCTGTGAATTGTTTACTTAATGCACCTGTAACTTAAATCAGCTAGTTTATTCCAAGTGTACACTAACTGTATTCATACCAGTACTTGACAGATCAATACAAAGAAGCCTATTGCTATTCAGATCATATTTTAGATTGACGTGATCAATGAAAGACCCAAAACATTTCAGACAACAATGCTGGATTTTAAAGTTGAATTTTAATTGGAGACATTTCCAAATGAAATTACTCATAATCAAGGCTAAACATACTTAATTCTTTTCATCTTTCATATTTATGGGATTTTTACTGACTTCATTGCGTTCATCAAAAGAGCAAGAAACTAACCAAATTGCTGATCATCGGTGATATAAGATAAACTGAAAAGTCAAACGTCCATTAAAAGTTCTTGAACATCTTTGTCACCTTGCTCAATGAAAACGATAGTCTACTGGCTGTAACATGTGTTAATTTATACCATTAATGCCCCTGTTTGCTGGTGGTAATATCTAGTTTGTCCATACCAAACATACATCATTCAGGCCGCAGCAGACTGGATAGAACAATCTTCCTTATATTTTGATTCATTTGGCCAAGTATTGGATATCTCCCCAAGAAGGGACTGCATAGGGCTTTTCTATACTTTTATGTTGTATCAGAAGTGCCATGATTCAATGACTATTTAAAAGAAATCTGAAATATCCAGTAACTTATATAATGGAGTGGAATAGAACACTCTTAAACTTTATACTGGAGTTACTGTTTTAAAAATTTCTGAAATTATTTGTTTGCATTATTCATAGGAATTGAAATGGATGAAAGGACTAGCGATGGTCGGGAATATTGTCTCCCCTTTGTTTTATCTTGGTCCTCGTGTTGAGGCTGTAGGAAATACATCACTGACATTTGCACTTGCTGTTTGTTTCAGAAACCCCCCGATTGGCTCTGGCCGTGGTGCTGAAAGTGGAACGCCAGAAACAGCGGTCCCTAGGGACAAAAATATTTGACATCGGGGCTTGTAAATTGCAGTTCCATTATTTATGAAGACTAAAAGGGGGAAATGAGCCGAGGTAATTGCCAATCATCACTACCTCTACATCAAGTAGTTCTACTGCTGGTTGATGTTTAAAATCGAGCTCAGTGCTTCCAGATAATGCAGCGGTTCTGAGAACTCCACTGTGCAAGTACTGTACTGTCTTCCAGTAACGGGTCGTATTACAGCGTACCCTGTCAGTATCACAGTTGCTTAATAATCACAAAACAAAAAAGCCGTAACCAGCGTATTGTCTTTTGCGATAGCGGCGTACAGTCTGCTGAGCATTACAATTACAATACAAAACCACCTTCGAGTAAGGGAAGCTCTATGTTTAGCCGACAATTTTACGAAATATGAGTGAAAGGTGTGCTTTTACAACAAGACACTGCTTGTGATTTCTATTCTGCTCCATCTATCCGTAGCAATCCTCCAGTGCTTAGAGATAAAGTTTTTCCACTTTACGTTAAAATGTCACTTTTGAGCTATCTCTGATTATACTCCCATTTTCTAAAACTGCAGTCATCCGTTTATCGCATCCACAACTCTCCTCCCCCACCTCATCGCCAACCCCCATCGCCAATTTACAGACAAAAACTCTGCAGTTCAAAGCACTTACGAGTTCCGTCGAATCGTGTAGCAATTGTATCCAAAAAAGGTGTTCTGAGGCGCAAGCAATCCTTTCATGACAGGCATTTTGTGCTGGCAATAACAGCCGTAGCCATTAAAAACGTTTAAACCGTAGGAAAAGATAATATGTGTAAGTATATGTACATATACAGGAACAAGGAGTCAGCCCACGCATCCGAGCGCTTGTGTTGTCCTGAACACTTCGGCCACGAAGAAGTAATCATCCCTTCTTCAGTCGAAAAGTTGATCACAAGTTAAACGGCTCTGTACAGCTGCTTGAGCTCAGGACTCGAGCTGTGTGTGTATGTGTGTGTGTGTGTTTGTATATGTGAGTGAGGAGAGTGAGTGAGAGAGAGAGAGAGAGAGGAGGAGAGAGAAGGAGAGAGAGAGAGAGAGAGAGAGAGAGAGAGAGAGAGAGAGAGAGAGAGAGAAGAGAAAGAGAGAGGGGGAGGGAGGAGAGAGAGAAGAGAGGGGAGGAGGGAGAGAGAGGAAAGAGAGAATCGGAGGGAGAGAGAGAGAGAGAGAGAGAGAGTGAGAGGAGAAGAGAGAGAGAGAGAGAGAGAGAGAGAGAGAGGAGAGAGGAGAGAGAGAGAGAGAGAAAAGAGAGAGGGGAGGGAGGGAGGGAGAGAGAAAGAGAGAATCGGGTGGTGAGAGAGAGAGAGAGAGAGGAGAGAGAGAGAGATGCTGAAATCTGGGGAGGGCTTTTTTCTTCTGGTAGCCCGAAAGTGCTTCCAATGCGCCTGCTTTGTCCAAGCAGATGCCTGGTCACATGAGTACAGGGGGCTCAGGATGATGGGGTGGATCCTCGGGACAGCCGCCGTTCTCAGGTAACATCAATACACGTGGACAGTCACCCTCGCAAACGCGCCCAAAGCTGCATAACTACCTGATCCCAAGGGCTACCAGCGCCAGATGTCATTATAAGATTCTGTGATAATCATTTTACAATATTTGCCGTTATGCTTCCTTGCCTTGTGTGTACGTAAGTGATCTCTTTTTTTAGTCGGATAAATATTTATAAACCGACATTGCGTTAGGATTGGCTGGATATTTTGACAATGGAATTAAATGAAATATCATACTCCGGAGCACCTTCGCATCGGAGAGTTAGTTGGACCTGAATTACGTGCTGATCAATTGCATCTCCAGCTACACTTTACTTTGAATTACTCAGTTTTCACAATATGAGCAGTTCTAACACGGATTTGCTAATAAATAGGGCGGGGATTTGAGATAATTGGTAAAAAACAGCATCGCTTGAAGAGAAAAAGGAAGCACGATCCCAATTTGTCTTAAATACCCATTTTCCATTTTCAATATCCATTGGCTATATGCAGTGTCAATCATCAGTTAGGAATGTTGACTATGTTGATTCGGATCCATTTCCAAATAATCATCTACCTAAATGGTGAAATATATTTTTTAACTTAAGGTCGCTGAAGTCAAATATTTCAATCATCAAAAGTATGATTTTAATGGGGGGGTGGGTTCCTTAGCGACCTTGCTTAAACCAAGTATGCCATTTGCTGACAGAAACGTGAAATAAAAAAGAAACAAAGTCACTAAAATCACTAACATGATATTAATTTCCGACTAGGTGGACAACTAAAATGCACATCCTATTACATTATGAATAGGTTCAGTAATTTTCCGGCTATCTACAGCCAATGATATTGGTGATTGTATCATAGCAAAGCTAGTTGGGCACTGTTTTAAAGTTTCCTTAATTACGTTCCTTTTTAAAAAATATGGTTTCACTCTTAATCATTGCTTTAATGGGCACTACTAACTTTAAGATGTAGTCCAAATCATGCTGCATCTGTATCCTTAGTAAATATGCATCTTCATGTGTCAACCTATTAATGGCATCCTATGTCCTCCTCAACATCTCCTTTTTAGAGGGAATGGGTATCCCTCTTCGTCATGGAGTCTATTCCCTGTTTCCTACTGACTGTCCTCTCATCCCTCCCAATGTTACCGTGTAGCGGGGGGAGGTGCCTCATCTGTCTTTTCACCATGGTAGGTTTGCACTGTGAGCTGTGAGCATTTTCTGACTGGATTCGCCTTGAAGAGTTTAATTAGTCAGAAGCAGATCATTAAAGAGCAAAACATCTGCAACGTAGGATAAACAGCTCAGTGGGAAAAACAGAAGCAGCCCCATTTGTAGTGGAGAAAGAGCTGGTTAATTTCACCTTAAATCCACCAACAAAAGACAACTCTTCTTACAGCAGAGTGCAACTTTTCGTGTTAGTAAATGAAGGTTCTGAGCAAAGCAATTGGTTTTCTCAAAGGGCTCTAGTGAACTGTTCACCATGCCTTGTGAGAAATTGTAACCCTTCGGTGTTTTAAGATGTTATGTACGGAGATCGGAACAAAGGGTAGATTGAATTCAACTGTAACTGCTCCTTGACAATAGGGGATTAATTGTCATGTAAGTGACCATCATCCGAAATTTGAAATGGGCTATTTCCACCTCGATTAATAAAAAAAGAACTTGGACTAGGCTTTCAGTAGAAATATTGTTTGGGAGTTCTTAGTGTAACCAATTGGTTGTGACACTTACCTATCAAACAACATTAATTGCATCTCTTAATTGAATGGGATGTTGAGAGAGAGCTTCAGACCATACTATCTTAAATAGAGAAACTTTCCTTTATAATTTATAATGACTCTTGCTCGTTAGCTATAAATTCCATTTAAAAAAGTGGCATAAATCAATCACACTCTCTTGGAATTTGCATTCTTAACTTTTATAGGAGAAAAGTCCTTCTCTTTACCAATTAAGCTATGCATGAAATTTGCATGTCTCCTTCATTCCAAAGTCCGGACGTCAGGTGACTCTGTGCCGTTTGTGACAGTATCAATGATTTGGCTGATGAAATTGATGGCTTTGTGGCCAAGTTTGCGGACGATACGATGATAGGTGGAGCGACGGGTAGTGCTGGGGAAGCAGAGAGGCTACAGAAGGACTTAGGCAGATTAGGAAAATGGGCAAAGAAGTGGCAGATGGAATACCATGTCGAGAAGTGTATGGTCATGCACTTTGGTAGGAAAAATAAAAACCTAGACTTATTTCTAAATGGCGAGTAAATTCAAAAATCTGAGGTACAAAGAGACTTGGCAGTCTTCATGCAGGAATCATTAAAGGTTAATTTGCATGTTGACTCGGTGGTGAGGAAGACAAATGAGAAGTTAGCATTCATTTCGAGGGGGCTAGAATATAAAAGCAAGGATGTAATGTTGAGGCTTTAGAAGGTACTGGTGAGGCTTCACTTGGATAATTGTGAGCACTTTTGGGCTCCTTATCTAAGAAAGGATGTGCTGACATTGGAAGGGTTTCAAAAAGAGATTACGTGTTTGAAAGGCTTAGTATATGATAAACATTTGATGGCTCTGGGCTGGTACTCACTGGTAATCTGAAGAATGGGGTGGGGGTCTCATTAATAGCTACCGAATGTTGAAAGGCCTTGGTAAAGTGGATGAAGGGCGAATTTGTCCTATGGTGGGGGAGTCTAAGACCAGTGTACACAGCCTCAGAATAGAGGGACGTCCATTTAGAACGGAGATAAGGTGAAGTTTCTTTAGCTAGAGAGTGACGAATCTCTGGAGTTCATTGCCACAGGCGACCATGGAGGCCAAATCATTGGGTATATTTAAGGCAGAGGTTAATAGATTATTGATTAGTCAGGACATGAAGGGATATGGGGAGCTGAGAAGGAAATGGATTGGCCATAATGAAATGGCAGAACAGATTCTATGGGCCAAATGGCCTAATTTGCTCTTATATCTTAAGGTCTTTCGGTCGATGTCACATCGGTGTACTA
The DNA here is from genome assembly GCF_048418815.1 of Hemitrygon akajei. Taxonomy (NCBI): domain Eukaryota; kingdom Metazoa; phylum Chordata; class Chondrichthyes; order Myliobatiformes; family Dasyatidae; genus Hemitrygon; species Hemitrygon akajei. The sequence goes on from NC_133128.1 coordinate 152,053,175, forward strand.
TGAACTAGCATTTTGTATACTTCGGCGTTCACCAGTGATTGCATGCCTTTATGTCATGACGACCAATAGTTTAAGTCTGTCAACTTCTTGAAATCAGCAAAACAGTTTGTTCTGAATCCCTTCACTCATTTTACAGGTCGAATCGCATAGATCATGCGCCCTTCTAAAGTGTTGCCAGATTAAAGACTAAACAAGACAGCTAAAGATTGTCCAGAGGGTTGACACATCATTCTGGCAGATCCTGACTCCGGGCCTAGAAGTCAACGTGTATGAACATTGAAGCCTGACCTACTAACGTCAGACACTAGAACATTCAAAAGCTGCGGATCTGAACACGTCTCGACGTCCACTCTTCATATCGTATCTGCCTATAAATGACATACCAAGTATACCACTAAAGACAACTCTAACAAAGGGTTAAAAGATTCCCCTCTTCAGTTTTTAGGTTGCATCGTCACGCTTTCAGTTTATTAATTTTCGCCAAAGCGCCGTCATTTGTCAAATATTTAATCAGAAAGATAGTTTAGCGTAAAAGTGACTTTCACGGCCTCACATTGCATTAGTGCGTAATGGTCTGATTAAACTTCATGCATGTTTGCTCTTGCGGATCAGACCCCGGAATTTTGGCCTATAACTGTTTGACTTTAAGGTATGAAATTCTACCCCACAAGGAACGGGATGACCAACATAAATGTACTTAGAAAGATATGTAAGCACAGAGGTTGCGTGGAGAGGGCGAGAGGAGAGAAGTGAGAGAGAAGAATGGGAGAGGTTGTGGGACATCGAGATCGGGCTGTAGAGGTCAAAGTCTGTTCTTGTGCCATTAAAAGTCGTGTCATCACGAGTGTCTAATCTTCGTGATATTTGGATGAAGTGTCTTCCTCAAAAAGATTGTGCATGTTATTTTTCGGCGGGGAAGGTTATTTTCATTCAAGACAGGATTCCCTGGCGGCTATTTGTAGCGCTCAGTCGAAGCCATCTGCCTGTTCCCGTATCAAAAAAAATGTAAATAGAGGTGTATGCTCGCGCGCGAATGAGTCCTACTAGTCGCTCAAACTCTGTACTATTCCCCCGTCCGAAATGTGACCTGTTACCCAGTTAACCAATCTTTTGAAGGCAGGACCCGCTTCTGTATTTCAGATCAATTTTATTTCACAGCTACCGTGAGAAACTTTGTGCCCGTTGCTCTAAAAGCTACCTCGAAAATTCTTGCAATGACCTCGTGTACACAAACGCTACCGTGGCTGATTTTCTATTTTGCATTTCACAAATGCCAACATTGAAACCAGAGTGAGAACCATCGCTGACTATTATGTAGCAGTTATCAGGGGAGTAGTCGCGATGTGTTCCGGGACTAGAACAAAGAGAACGAGTACGAGGGAATGCAGGTCAGAATTTGCGCCTTCTGGCAGTTCCACGGGCGCACAGTTGTTTGCAGTTTAATAGTTTAAACCCACCAGACGTGCCCTACTGGCTGTAGCCAAGTGCCGCAAGAGGGTATTTAATGCTCCGAATTCGAAATTAAATGGAGAAATTGCATTTTCTGATTTACAAAAAATTCCCGAGGAACTGGAGAACAGCGCGCGGGGAGAAGCAGGTTACAGTAACAAAAAGCAGCAGCGCCCTCTCAGAAACATCGCAGTACAACACCAGCACGGAGCAGACAAAGCCTTCACACAGCCCATTCGACAAGAAACACAGCTTTACGCTGAAATATCCGTTAATACTTTTGGGGGCGAATGCTCACAAGAGTTAGGAAGTGGCCCAGGGCCGGTGGTCAGTAACCTCTGTTACGCTAAATCGACGTTCAGTTGGGGAGCATCGGCAACAGTGGTTTCCTCTTTGTTGATGCCGCACAAAACAAAGCCAGGCGGGAATCGGCTCAGTGACAATTGCATGAGTCCACGTGGCACGAATAACTGTAAATCACATCATTCATTGTTGGAAAGAGAAGTAATCATTGCATTTCCCGAAAGCTACGATTAAAGACTGCACAACACACAGCCACACTGAGTACCCAGTGCAGATTGCAAAATCATTTGGGGGACATAGATTGCTACATGAAGTACACAGCGGGAGTTCCCTGATACGTTTTGAATACAAAGACTTTCTCCATTTTGGACTGGGGTTGTTACCTGGTTGAGCGAGAGTTAATCGTAATGGGACATTTAGGAAATAGTGACCATTATTACGATAGAAATTTACATTAAGTTTTCAAGTGATGTAGTCGATCTGAAAGTAGGGCTTTAAATCCAAGAAAACGCAACATGGAAGCGATGAGGGGCAAAGTGGGTGTAGGTGATCGGGAAACGACATTAAAAGTCAGAGAGAATTGTCTGCGCATAGTAAAAAGAGAAAATAAAAGACAATATTAACTCCAAGTACCAGGCTTATAATGTTAGAAATGCCAGGAAGCCAGATGACTGGGAATAGTTTGGAAGTTAGCAAAGGAAGTTCAAAAACTTGGTAAAAGGAAAATAAAATATGAGAAGCCACACAAAACACATCTCATCTAAATGTGCAAATCGTAAAAAGCTAGCGAGAGCAAATGTGGGTGCTTTATAGACAAACACTGGAGAACTTATAATGGGGAACAAGGAAGTGGCAAATGAAATGAAACAAATAATGTTTGTGCCTTCACAGAAAATGACTAAAAATAGAAAGAAACACTAGAGAACAAAGGGTCCAGTGAGAATAAGAATCTGAAGAAACAGATATGAGGGGTAAAAAGTACCAGAGAAGCGTCTGGGTCTGAATGCTGACAAATCCCAAGGATCCGATAATCTACACTGAAGATTTTTGAAAAAGAATGTAGACACTGGTAATAATTTTCAAAATTCTACAGATTCTGGAATCGTTCCAAGCTAATGTGATGACAGCCAACATAAAAGACAAGGAGAAGGCATATAACAGAGCAAAAATTAGTGGGAAGTTAGAGGATTGGGAAGCTTTTAAAAACCAACAGAGGGCAACTAAAAAGTCATTAAGAAGGTAAAGATGGAATATGAAGTGACTGAAGAGACTGTGGAGGCATTAATAATGATCTTTCAAGAATCTCTACAGTCTGGAATGGTTCCGGAAGACTGGAAAATTGCAATGTCTGTCCATTCTCAAGAAGGGAGGGAGGCAGAATAAAGGAAACTATAGGCCAGTTAGTCTGACCTCAGTGGTTGGGAAGATGTTGGTGTTGATTATTAAGGATGAGGTCTCAGGGTACTTGGAGGTATATGATAAAATAGGCCATAGTCAGCATGGTTTCCTCAAGGAAAAATCTTCTCTGAGAAATCTGTTGGAATTCTTTGAAGAAATAGCAAGCAGGATAGACAAAGGAGAATCAGTTGATGGTGTGTCCTTGGATTTTCAGGAGGCCTTTGACAAGGTGCCAACATGAGGCTGCTGAACAAGCCATGAGCCATAATATTACTGGAAAGATTCTGGAATGGATAAAGCTGTTGCTGATTGGCAAGGGGAAAGATTGGGAATAAAGGGAACCTTTTCTGGATGGCTGCCTGCCGGTGACTGGTAGTGTTCCACAGTGGTCTGTGTTGGGACCGATTTTACGCTACATGTCAATGATTATGATGATAGAATTGATGGCTTTGTTGCACATTCTGTAGACGGTATGAGAAAGGTGGAGGGGCAGGTAGTTTTGAGGAAGTAGAAAGGCTACAGAAGGGCATAGGCAAATTAGGAGAATGGGCAAAGAAATGGGAGATGGACTACATTGTCAAAAAGTATATAGTCATGTCCTTTGGTAGAAGAAATGAAAGCATTGACTATTTTCTAAATGAGGGAGAAACACAAAAATAAAATCTGAGGTGCAAAGGGACTTGTACAGGATTCCCTAAATGTTAATTTGCAGATTGAGTCTGTGGTGAGAAAGGCAAATACAATATTAGCATTCATTTCAAGAGGACTAGAATATAAAAGCAAGGATGTAATGTTGAGACTTTAGAAAGCACTGGTGAGACCTCACTAGGAGTATTGTGAGCAGTTTTGAGCACTTTATTCTAGAAAGGATGTGCTGAAACTGGAGAGGGTTCAAAGGAGGTTCATGAAAATGACTCCAGAATCAAATGCCTTGTGATATGAAGAGTGAATGTTGGCTCTGGGCTGGTATTCACTGGAATTCAGAAGAATGAGGGGTGACCTCATTGAAACCTATCGAATGGTGAAAGGCCTTGATGGAGTGGATATGGAGAGGATGTTTGCTGTGGTGAGAAAATCTAAGACCAGCGGACATAGCCTCAGAATAGAGGGGCAATCTTTTAGAACAGAGATGAGGAGGAATTTCTTTAGCCAGAGAGTGGTAAATCTGTGGAATTCTTTGCCACAGACAGCTGTGGGGGCCAAGTCTTTATGTATATTTGGATGGCATCCATTAGTCTCATGCGACCATGGATCAGTGCGTGGAAAGTCTTCTCCAGGGCTCAGGCCTGGGCAAGGTTGTATGGAAGACCGGCTGTTGCCCGTGCAGCAAGTCTCCCCTCTCCACGCCACCGATGTTGTCCAAGGGAAGAGCAAGGGTGGATACAGCTTGGCACCAGTGACGTTGCAGGAGTTGCCAGAGTGAGGTTGAAGGCAACGTCGGACTGCCTTAGAGACTCCAGCTCCGGATTTGTCCTCAGGGTTTACTCCCGAAGCCTTGCCCATGAGTGGGTATGGCCACAAGGCAGCAGAGGTTTGAAATCAGAGTTTTCCTTCTCTTAGGTGGACTGCCTACCCAGGCTGACGAGCTCCATTTACCTGAAGCACTGGTTTTAAGGTGCCAGGACCTGCCTTCGCCCCTTCTCCTGTCAGTAGAAACTGTTCCGCCAGGCTTAGAGGCTAAGCCACATAAGAAGGCCAGGAGTTGGACTTGGTTGCCAGAGGCTATTTGAGATGCATACCATGAGGAGCACTCCTCGGCTTGACAACCTTGGAACCTATGTGTTTTTAAGGCACAGGTTAATAGTTTCTTGACTGGTCAGGGCATGAAAGGATATGGAGAGAAGGCAAGAGATTGGGGATGAGAGGAAAATTGGATCAGCCATGATGAAATAGCAGATCAGATTCAATGGGATAAATGGCCTAATTCTACTCCTATATTTTATGGTCTTATGAAAACTGTAAAGTCTGACTACTGAACTGCTAACAAAAAATGTTGAAGCCTGTAAGGTGTAATGACAGAACACGTAGAAAATAAGAAGACAGAGCATATCAGCATGGATTTATAAAAGGAATGTCCTGAATGATCTGTTGGAAATCTGAGGATGTAATTGGGAGAATATGTGGATGGGGAAGGGTGTATTTAGAGTTTCAGAAGAGTTTTGGTAAGATCCCACACAGGAAATTGGGCAACAAGTTGAAGCAAGTGGAATTAGGGATAATATATTGAGAAAGGTTAACAGACAGAGGGGAGAGTGGGATTAAACAGGTTTATTCCAGCTGCCACACTCTGATGATTGGCATTCCATGCCAATCAGTTCTGGGCATAGCTATTCACAATCTATAGCAATGATTTGACTGAGGGTACTAAATTAAGCAGAATTACAAGTATGAACAACAAATTAAACTGGCTCATGAGGCCATGGATAAGGGGTAATTGAACATGAGGAAACAGTGGATGGAATAAAATGTGGGAAAATGTGGGGTCATCCACATAACAGAAAAGCAGAGTCATCTTTTAACATGATGATAGATTGACAAGCATTGATGGAGATGGGTGCTTTTGTACACAAACCACTGAAAGCCAACATGCTGATCAAGAAATCAAATGTCTAAGTTGACTTGACTTGCTCTTATTCTCAAGTGTCTAGAAGGATGAGTATGATCTCATTGAAAGTTACAAGAATTTTTACAGGATTTGACATGGTGGATATTTCTTGTGGGTGAAGAGTCTAGAGCTAGGAGTCAGATTAAACCATTTAAAATGGAGATGAGGCGATATTCCTTCACTTGGAGGGTGGTGAACCTTTGGAATTCTCAATCCAGTGGGTTGTAGGAGCAGAGTGAGAGTTCATTCAAAACAGTTGGATAAACTTCTGGATAGTAATGGAATCAAGGGATTGGGTGATAGTCTAAGGAAATAGAACGGAGTTAGAAGATTAGCCATATTCTTAATGAACAGCAGAGCTGGGTGAAAGGACCAAATGACCTACTCATGCACTCCTCCTCATGTTTTGTGTTTCTGTTATTGAGGAAGTAGTGAAGATGCTGCCAATGTTGAACTAATATTGTCCTTCCAGCAGGTACAGCGGACTGGACCTTTGTTCCAGGATTTAGAACTAGCATCAATGAAGAAATTCAAATATATTTTCAAGCTGAAGTGGTGTTCCACTGGGAGTAACATAAAGGAGCTGGTGCTCTCATGCACTTAATGCCCTTACTCTTGTTTGGAGAAAGTATGGGTTTGAAAAATGCTGTAAGAGTTGCCTAGGTGAATAACTGCAATGCAGTTTTTAAATTACATAAATTACATGGGTGGTGGAGAGAATGAGTTTAGGGTGGCGAATGGGGTGCCAGTCAGGTGCAATGCTTTGTCTTGGTAGAAGGTTGTTGGAATTATGCTCCCACAAGTAGAGAATATTTCCTCATGCTCTTTGCCCATACAATGAAGATGGTGTGAAGTGCTTGGTTTTTCAGGAGATGAGACACTCACCAATGGATATCCAGCTCATGATCTTCTTGTGCAACCATATTTATGTGGCTGGTCCAGCTAAGTTTCTGGTTAATGAAGATGCTCAGGGTAAGTATGGCAATGGCAATGTCACTGAATGTGGTTAGAGTTTCACCTCTTGAATATCATTATTAGTATGCAAATATTATTTTCCACTTATCAGTCTATGTTTTAGTGCTATCTGGACTACACATGCAGTCGAGACGTCTCATTTGCTTTGAGAGTTGTGAATGTAATTGAACATTATGTAACATCAGTAAAAATCCCACTTCGGGCATCTGGGAAGTCATTTATGAAGCATATGAAGGCAGCTGGTCCCAGAACACTGGTCTGGAGAGCTCCTACAGAGATTTTCTGGGGGATGGTATGATTGTTCTCCAACAACTACAACCATCCTCCGTCCTTTGTATATTTCCAACCAGTGAAGTACTCACTCCTTGATCCCAGTTGATTTCAGATTTACTAGGATTCTCCAGTTCAACGTTGCGTTGATGTCAAGGGCAGTCACTCTCACCTCAGAATTCAGCCTCTTGGTTTCCAGTTAGATCCAGGCAGTGATGTATTTTGGATCTGAGTCCCGGCTTGCTTGACTGATGCCCAGTTTGGGTTAGATAATTAGCGAGCAAGTATGGTTTGAGAGCATGACACCTTTTGTCACTTTCATACTTAATAGTTTGATCAGTTTTTTAACAAGATAAAGCTGGGAAATCTTCCATAAAAACACATACTGTAGGTAGATCCCAGTGTTATAACTGTACTGGAAGAGCTTGGCTAGTATTATACTGTATGTTTCACTGGATTGACTTAAAATTGTCCTTCATGATGTTGCAGGTATGATAAATAAGGCAAAATAGGTATTGTTTTGTTAAGCGGAGATCTTGCCTTACAAATATGTTAGAATTCTTCAGCGGTAACAAGCAGGTTAGACAAAGAATAGTCAGTGGATCTTATTTAATTAGACATTCAGAAAACCTTTGATGTGGTGCAGCACATGAGGTTTCTAGGAGCCCATGGCATTAGAGGTAAGGTTCTAGCATGGATAGAAGACTGGCTGACTGGCAAGCGGGGATAACGGGATCATTTTCAGGACTGGTTAAGAATGGCAGATTTGCTCCCTGATTGGAGAATTGGAATCAGAGAACATGATAAAGAGTGTGTGTGTGTGTGTGTGTGAGAGTGTGTGTGTGTGTGTGTGTGTGTGTGTGTGTGTGTGTGTGTGTGTGTGTGTGTGTGTGTGTGTGTGTGTGTGTCTCTCTCTCTCTCTCTCTCTCTGGAGCGGGGAGGGGTGGGGGCAGGAATTGCCCATGTTTTGTGTCAAAGCACTGTGTTAGGACAGATGCTGAACATGAATCCTGATGCAGGGTTGTGACACAAAATGTTGACAATTCTTTTCCTCTCACAGATGCTGTTCAACCTGCTGAGTCCCAACAGCAGATTGTTTGTTGACTTGACAGTGTAAAATACAGTTTTGCTAAGTGTGCAACATTGAGTTGGTACCATGACAACTACTGTATATGCAAATGCAACATCATTTTAACTTCACCCAGATGGACAATTGAAAATGACATGAAGAGATCCCCATGAATGTTATTAAAAAGCGTACAATTGAGTTGATGGCCTACTTCTTCCATCTGATGCCACCGTATCATTTCTGGAGCTCTCTTCTATTTGACTAAATACTTTGCTGTCCAATTTAAAGCTTGTGCTCAGATATTTTTTCTAGAATTGATACACAAGGTTATCATCTTCCTTGGCTGTGAGGATGAAGCGGCTGCACAACAGACGGACAAGGACTAAGGGAAATGAGTTTCTAGCAGGTGATCTTGTCCATTGAGCCTCTTCAGGAGGCATCAACAAGGAGCCTAGGCTTCAGGTGCTTCCACTGCTTTAAAAAAAAAACTGGACTTGAAATCTGCCGACTGCTCTAGCCACAACTTAAAAGTAGGACAAAAAAACACTTTCCTTGCAACTGTCAAGATAACTGACTTTATGCTTGAACTTTCTTCAAGGTTGCTCAAGTGATATGAGCAACCTACAATGCACTGCAGTATGAAAAGTCAGTAATCATCCTGAAATCAAAGGCAAGCTTACAATTCCCACTTACTGGAGATGAGGCATGCATCAGCTTCCAGCAGCGAGTTTTCCCACCACCTCTAAACATCTCCCTGCAAGATGCAGGATCTGTTTCCTTTCCCCCTCCTTCCACCCCTCACCAAGACTTTCAGTGCAGTACCTGAAAGCCTTGATACCCACTATTCAGTCACCACTCCAATATTAGAGCATAACATAGTCTCTGTCATTACTTGCATCACTTAATTCAGGTTTGCGTTACCTTTTAATTATCATTAGCTAGTCACAATAATTGGGATTTCTGCTGCAGTTTACAATCACTGAAAGGCTCTGGTTGGCCTGAATGTATACAGCAATCACATAAGTTGAAAGGCAATTAAAGTTCAAAAGCTCAAAGTACCCTTTATAATCAAAGTATGTAAACTATACACAACCTTGAGATTTGTCTCCTTACAGGCAGCCGCTAAACAAAGAAACCCAATAGAACCCATTTAAACAAGACTGTCAAACACCCAATAAACAGAAAAAAATCAAATCGTGCAAACAATAAAAGTAAGCAAATAACATTCAACACTGAAGTTCATGAAAGTGAGTCCACAGCCACGAAGCCAGTCATCACTGCAGCCGATTCAGTGGCCTGTGAGTCGCAAGCCACAGCTTCAGTTCGGTGCAGAGACGAGTAAACCTCATGGATCACCAGCCTGTCCCTCTCACTGACCACCACGCTCTGACCTTTACAATCTGGCCCATGCTTAAATCAGCCAAACCTCAGGTCGCTCCTCGCTCTTGGACCTGGGCCCTACTGCTTCAATATACGACCGAGGTTTCAGGCCTGGGCCCTGCCGCCTCAACTCTGCCTTGCCTTGGCTCACCTCACCTCATTTCTGCTGCTTCAAGTTGCTTCCAAGTGTACTTCAGCAATGGCCGAACTTGGGCTCAATCCCCGCTCTCGGGGCTGGTCCCAGCCTCCTTGACGTGCCGTGTACACGCCATGTTGTAACAATCCTACACCTTTGAGACTTCAGTGCAAAACCAAACCAGTGCCATATTGTACAGTCAGATCAAGAGCTCAATTCTGAAAGGGAAGTTACAGGCTATGAACTGCAGTGATCATTTCTGAGAAAAGGTGTGATTAATAAAGTAGTTTATAGCTTTGTTTGCTGTCAGTAACTTGTTGCTGAGCTTCACCAGCATCATGTTAAACCAGAAGAAAAAAGACATTTCCATTCCTTTCAGTGTTATTTGGGGAATTATAACATAGAGCAAAAATGCTGAGCAAATAAAGCAAGCTCTGGGAAGCTGATTTCTTAGTAATATTTTGGAACTCTCCCTCCCCCTCCCCCAGCCCCCACCATTTTAAAATATGCTATCTGAAATGCAAATGTGGCAATATTACTAACGCTGCATAAACAACTCCTATTAGTAGTATATGGAATGGGGCTTTAACTCTGAGACTGGGACGCTCATAGAGATCAACCATCAGTGAGAGTCCTTCACTATAGTATGCAACAGCACTACAGTCACAGGGGGAATGCTTACGGTGGAAGGGTCACGACCGCATAATTGACCATATGTGTGAAGGATAAAACAAAGTGCAGTAACCCGCAGAACAATGGAGGAAAAAGGAGAGCTGAAATTCAACAGAAGTTCGCATAAAGCCAAGAGAATAAACAGAAGACATAAATATCCAGTACACAATATATGGTGATACTATGCAATGATCAGTGCTGAAATAGGTGTGAGATCAGGAAGATAGAATATTTGGAAAAATAGGCTAGAAGGACCAATGATATTTTCCTAGCAAGAAAAATCTTTGTTAATACGTGCATTAGCACTTGCATTTGTCTATGTGATTAAAATTTAATGAATTTGGCAATTTCTCTCTCAGAAGTGGATTAGAAAAATAATCAGACACATATTTTGCTACTAGCTCACAAAGGAATTTGAACTGCGCACAAAATGTTGTCACCTTTTACTTCATTGGCATGTTAAGCCGAATTCACAATCGTACACAATCGCATTTCCTTTTCCGGTTTCTAATGCAGACCGTGTTGCCAATGTGCAGTTTATGATGATTTGTCTGCAGATTTTAGAACGGGCTTATTTATACCGTTTTTATTGAAGAAATTATTGATTCACTATGTCAAATTCCAAAGAAACAAGGGGCATGAAGTGCAAAAGAATTGCTAGTTCAATTAAAGTGGAATGCCTTAATGAAACTGTAGAAAATACCGCACTGAGAACTTGTGAGGTCAGGAACGTGCAGCTATGAGAAATATTTATGTACAATACAGCAAACAGTGCATATATATTTGCGATGCAAAAGTTGCTGGGAATTCGTAAGTGGGAAGAAGTGGAGTGATAGAGTGATATTTGGAAACTTGAGTTTTTAAAGTGTCATTTAGCAAGCAAATCACATATGGATGGTGTACAAAAGCTACGGTGAGAAGTTGCTTCATTACCGCTACAGGTCTGTAGGTTTTGTGAGAGTTCAGATGAATGAGAGCAAAAACGATCAAAGAGTGCATAAATGCCAAATGTAGTAGGGAAAATTTACTTAAATATGTTCATTATCTTGTTCAACTTTATGTCTCTTATGTAATTAAGCTATAAAATCTGTGCTGTATGCAATGATTTCCAAATAAAATACCTATTTGGATATTTTGTCAACTGGGTTTGTAATTTTATAAGTTTTGTTTGACCACTTCAAACAAGTTTAATAACATGTGAAAAGATTGATATTATTCCATGTTGTCATACACTATATGAGAAATAAGATTCATTGATGTGTTTTTTTTCTTTTAAGCAATGAACAACAATCTAGACTTGGTAGTTCATTATCCTTAGAATAGCTTCAGGTTTACTTCCACTTGAAAATTCAGTGTGCACGTACTGTTGTCACTGGGCAAAAAATTGCACAGCACAAGATTTTTGTGCACTTTGGTCATTACAAATTAGAGGGAATATTACAGAAAACCAATACTTTCAGGCATCAATCAGTACAAAGTAATTTTATACTTTCACAAGTATGCAAATAACATTAATACAAATCTCAAAGTAGCATTATACCAGATGCAGCAACTTTTAATATGTTTTATTTTCTCACCATTGCCATTGATTTCATTATACTTGTGCAATTCAAAGCCAAGAAAAATCCTTAGATATCCACATAACCCAATCCTAACCTCAACTACATCCAGGATCGGCTTTATTCACTATAAACATTTACATGTATTAGGAATTTGCTGTGGTGTGTTGGCACAACATGTAACAAAAAACAACATTCAACAATTAAAAGAATAAAGAATTACAGTGTGGTGAACTAGATATACCTGTCTGGACTGCTCCTGTGGCTCCTCCCACAGACCCTGTCTGACTGCTCCTGTGGCTCCTCCCACAGACCCCTGCTGACTGCTCCTGTGGCTCCTCCCACAGACCCTGCTGACTGCTCCTGTGGCTCCTCCCACAGACCCCGCTGACTGCTCCTGTGGCTCCTCCCACAGACCCCTGCTGACTGCTCCTGTGGCTCCTCCCACAGACCCCTGCTGACTGCTCCTGTGGCTCCTCCCACAGACCCCTGCTGACTGCTCCTGTGGCTCCTCCCACAGACCCTGCTGACTGCTCCTGTGGCTCCTCCCACAGACCCCGCTGACTGCTCCTGTGGCTCCTCCCACAGACCCCTGTATAAAGGCGACTGTGGCCTGTTGCTCTGCCTCATTCCCCAGGATGTAGTGTTGTTCATTCTTCCAGTCAATAAAAGCCGATACCTCGCTTCCTACGTCTCAGCGAGAGTTATTGATGGTGCATCATACAGTATGTAAAAATAAGGTTAGAGGTTAAAGTATGGGTATGGAATAGAAAATGGATAATGCATACAGTGGGTACCAGCATGGATTTACAATGTAAACGGCATGAAAATTTCATCGTCCGCAGAGCACACTGGTGTAATTCTACAGTTCCATCACAGAGAGCATCCTCACATCAACCATTACTGTCTGGTTTGGTGCAGTATATGAAAACTACAGCAAACTGGCCAGTCAGCAGAGAAGGTTATTAGCTGCAGTCTACAATCACTTGTATGTTTCCAAGACAGATAAGTGGGCAGGAAAATTGGCAGACACCACCCCCACCCTGCAAACTGCCTTTTCCAAAAGCTCCCTTCTGGAAAGCACTATAGTACTGAACAAAAACTTCAACATTTCTTCCCTCCAGGCAGTTAATCTGATTTAGCATTCCAGTTAAACCCCTTCTCCACTCCACAAGAAAGGCAGAGACTAGACATTAAATAATTAATTTGGTCACCTCTTCCAATGCCTTTTTATTAACTTTTCCCAGTAGGTAAAGCAAAATTTTTTTTTTTTTTTTAATCAGCCAGCCAGCCATAGTTCAGGCACAATCTTTAAATTTATAACAACAGCACCGAGTAAATGATTGAGTTTGATTTTTACGTCTGTTAAACTGAAGCAGCCAGAGCTGCCAAAATACGTACAATTAGTTTGAATAACAGAACTGATATGCCAAGAGGTATCCCTAAATTTGATGCAATTACTTGTCTTCAATAACTTAATGCATTTGTGCTATCAATTCATGAATGAGATGGATTGATATATAAACATAATCATATATCACTGATTTTGGAGAACTCAGCTCAATCATTAATAGTTAAACCAAACATAATAGCTGCATTTATTAAACTATTTGTGTAGCATAGTTTGGTGCAAAGGAAGATTAATACATTTTATTTACTATACTTGTCATGAACTCAAGGCTTAGCGATTGCAGGTGTTTCAAGATCAGTGCATAGCTTTGACTGGCCAACACCTGTCATGTTGGACAGACACATTTTGCAAGATACTTTGCTTTGTCTACCAGCAGCAGTGCTTCTTCCTCTTTCAATCCTTACCTTTTTTTTTGTACCCTGGTAAGCTCTTTTGCAAGAGCTATTGCTTCTAAGATAGCAGCTCTATGGTTTCCATTCTTAATGTGTGCAAATGATTACTTCTAAATGACTTCCAACTGAATTTTACAAAAGGAACAAAACTCTCTATTTCAGTTAGTCTATCATAACAACAAAGCAGTGCTACAGGATAGTAATTGGAGGTTGAACTCCAGGAATCTTACAGTGATTATACCATATTCATGTATTACTAAGAAATTACTAATGCATTGTTCTACCTTCTGGAATACTTCCTGGATAAAATTGCTGGAAAATCTTTGAGTATAATGAGCTCTTTTATGCATCTTTTCAGAGAGATAGTGCATTTGGAACAGAATTATGTGTTCAATAATTATATGACTAATATCCATAATTCAGTTTCCATTGCTTGCAGTGTATTATTATCTGCAGGACTTTGCCAGCAGATCCACAGCAAAATGCCAGCCTTTTCTGCATAAATGGCACCAAAGGAAGGCCTTTGCTGACTGTGTAAATGAACACAGAATTTCAGGTCACTCTGAAAGATTCCCAGCAGCATTTTGCCTCCACCACCAGTCTCCTTATAGAGACTTAATGCAGGGCGTTATCTTGTAGGAATTCCCCAAATTGTGAAATCTGCCCACAGCTCGTATGTCACACAATGTGCCAGGCACAACGTGAAAGGGGAAATTACTGTTGCGTGGAAGGAAATATTTCAGATTAAATTTGCAAATTTTCTATATATGTTTTTAACATTTTGAATTATTTTACTTTAAAACAAAGTCATCTGAACAGTCTCTGACTGTTACTCAATATCAGAGACATTCAGAAGAATGATAAAACTTGAGGGCTTGTATAGACTGTGAAGTTAGATAAGCTGTTTTGTCACCCAAAGGTTTTCCCAGTAGTTTTGTGGTTGGGGCTTGTTCTGGCCTATCCTCTTAACACAATTATGCCATGCAAAGCCACACACAGACTTGATGATTGCATCAAAAGGCATTGAAGAGCTATCTCTGGTTAAACACAAGCTACATGCAAGAAAACAAGCTATTTAACTGGGGGATTCTACTCAGCACATTCTGATTAATGCCCTGTAATAGGAGAATTAAATTACTGAGATTCAACTGTCAATCACATTTTCAAATACGTATGTGAGAGAGACTGAATCTTCCTCATTGTGTTAGAAGCCGCATGAGACCAGTACTGATTGTGACTATTGTCTTTGTTCTCACTTGCAATCCAAATGAAATACCAAAAGAAAAATATACATTCCAGAATAACCTATCTCACATCTCTTCAATAGTACAAACAAGAAGATGTCATTTATTTTGAATAGGTATAGCAAGTTACATGTCAGAATAGGACAGAGGAAGTATGTGACTTGCAAAGGTATTACCTGCAAGGTTACTGATCTGACATCTTTCCCCAGAACCCCTTTTGTATGTGCAGTGAAATTTCACTTGCTACAACAGAACACTGTACAAAGAGAAAATAATCAATAACAGACAAACTACTCACTGCATTCCACCATCATCTGTTCAGAACAAATGGCCAATTTTACTTGTTTTCACTTTTGAAATAATAATCCTTGCTGCTTGTAAATAGCATACCTGATATTTCTGAACTTTAAGATTTGCCATGTAAAGGAAATGGGAGCCATTACAAGACAATAGAATTCAATGCTTGGATTTTGGATGCAATGAACAGCATGAAGATTTACCAAAAACTTACCAAGAATTACCAAGAATTTACCGAGAATATTCAGGAGGATTAGAATATAGAAGCAAGGATGTAATGTTAGGGCTTTATAAAGCACTGGTGAGGCCTCACTTGGAGTATTGTGAGCAGTTTGGAGCACCTTATCTTAGAAAGGATGTGCTGAAACTGGAGAGGGTTCAAAGGAGGTTCACGAAAAAGATTCCAGGATTAAATAGCTTGGCATATGAAGAGCACTTGATGCACTCGGCCTGTATTCACTAGAATTCAGAAATACAGGTGTGACATCATTGAAACCTATTGAATGATGAAAGGCCTTGAGAGAGTGGATATGGAGAGGATGTTTCCTATGGTGGGAGAGTCCAAGACCAGAGGACACAGCCTCAGAATAGAGGGACCTCCTTTTAGAATGGAGATGAAGAGGTTTTTTTTAAACCAGAAAGTGGTGTATCTATGGAATTCATTGCCCCAGGCAGCTGTGGAGGCCGAGTCTTTATGTATATTTAAGGCAGAGGTTGATAGATTCTTGATTGGTCAGAGCATGAATGGATACGGGAGAAGGCAGGAGACTGGGGTTGAGAGGGAAAATGGATCAGCAATGATAAAATGGTGGAGCAGACGCGATGGAGCACATGGCCTAATTCTGTTCCTATATCTTATGATCTTTTGGTCTAAAAAGAACTTAAAGTTCAGAAATACAACTATGGTAACAAACCAAATTTTCTCAGGCTGTTCGAATTATGAATGCATCAGTAAGTCATAAGCTTCCGATTAGACTATTATTGACATCCTAAATACATGAACACAATTATTTGATAGTGTGCTGCCCCAAGCACTTCTCCCTTAAAAGTTTAATATTGATTTTTTTCTGGGCAATTACCGGTTAGTAATGCAACGGTTTATAGGTAATTGGTGCTATAGCTTTTGATGCCAACTAACAAGGCTCACAATGAATGAAGGATGAGCATGCAGTTGAACTGTGCTGCTCGATGTTTTCTTGAATGCAATCAGAAAAAACAAACAAAACAATCTTTTTTATTCCTATGTGGATGCCTGATCTATCACAATAAAAACTACATGCACACTAGGAAATTCACTTAGTAACATCCTTAAAATTGTCTTTAGATCTGCTACTCAAAATGTTGCAGCAGTGAATGCAATTCAAGCATAAAACCTAAGGGTAATATAGATAGCAATTTATATTTTAATGAAAATGTTTTAGGATCAGAAGCAGAAAAATTAACTTCTTGGCCATGGCATCTATTATGGGGAGTGAGATCTACTTTTACCCCTAGGAAGAAAACTATTACAAAAAACTAGAAAATGTGGAAAATTCCCTGAACATAAACCTTCGTCTGAAAGAGATATTGAGGTTAAATTCTCAATTGAGTCCCTACAGTGCTATTTTACTGAGAGGACCAATTACTTTGTCTCCGAAGCTTTTGGGATGTGCATGGCACAAGTGTTGACCCTCAAATGGAATATATTTACAAAAAAAAAGGCCCTGAGTCAAAGCCCTTAGATGATTAAAAACAGCTAGATGCCAGGATGAGTTTTTGCTGGATTGAAGTAAAGTTTTCTTTTGGAACATTGATAATAAATATGGAATTATTTCTGATCGAATAAACTCTTCTTGGGCTTCCAGCCAGGTACAGATATTGATTTTAACTGATGTTTTGATTACAGACTCCGCCATCTTCATTAGGGATGATGCCTGGGCATATCTAATATGGTGGTATTTATACCTCTGTCATCCATCCCACCTGATTGGTTAGCCCTCATCTAATCAGGATTCTGCTATCCCACATTGTTTACAATCGAATTCCAGTTCTTACTTAGAGTGAAACCTTCATCTTTGTTAAAATGATTTTCCTCTAGTTTCATTTCAATGGCTTCCTTCACCAATGGCTATGGGCATTGCCATATAATGCCATGCCAATGGCTTTTAGGACCATCTGGTGAAGGAAGCCACAGAAATAAAACTAGCAGAAAAGAATTTTAACAAAGGAGGTGAAGGTCTTACTTTCACTAAGAACTGGCATTTGATTCTAAATAAGGTCAGACAGCAGAAAGCTGAGTGGATGAAGACTAGCCAATCAAGAGGGATGGATAATGGGGGTATAAATACCATCGGACTAGACATGCCCAGGCATAATCCCTGACGAAGATGGCAGAATTTATCATTGAATTGTCACTTAACATTGATAACTGTCCCTAGCTAAAAGCCCGAGAAGAGTTTATTCATCAGGGAATGCACAAGATCCTTTTTCTTTCTGATCGCTTATAGATCTTTGAAGAGATTTTAGAAAGTGTCCATATACGAAGTTTCAGTGGAAGGGAAGGAGAAAGAAATTATCTGCCTTCCCTGCCAGTGGACTAATACTGTTTTGTCAAATGGTAAATGTGTTTAATTAACAGATAAGCATCTGTGTTCTTCTAAGACACTCACCACCTCCCTAACTGGGTTCCAATAACTGGCATAAGATATGACAAAGTGCAATGAATAATTTAGGAGTTTGATAATTGTCATGCAAGTACTGAGGTTCCACTCCAATTATCTTTCATTTACAATCATTTTCACCCAATATTACTGAAAACATTGTGTAATTTGATGGGATCTAAAACTGAGTATGGCCTACACACTTTGTTGTCAGTGGTTACATGACAGTTGAATGTAGATGGAATGGATATCCCTTGCTTATGTTACATAGACTAATGCATAAACAAAATATTCTAATGGTAAGTTGGAAATTCTAAAAGCTCTCTGTAGCAGCTGGTTTCTGGAAACGAGTAGAACACCACAATAATTTATTTTGCCTAACCAAAGATGTCAAGCTATGCCCCCAACCACTGTTTTCAAACAATAGCACTTGCAACTATTTCATTCTGTCTGGAAAGTACCCAAATTTGTAGCAATTAAGCCGTTGGAGAAAATTTCCCTTGGTAGCGAATGAAGCAGCCGGAAATACTCAGTGAATGAAATTTCTGAAGTAATGACTTTTCAATTGAGCTAAAATAAAGTCCACAGTCAAATGCATTTTGGAGAGAATGGGATGGGGAGGCGAGAATGGAAGGAGCAGGAGGGAATGGAATGGGGAGGAGGGAATGTCAGCGAAAGTCTGAATAGTGATTGCAGTTGAGGGAGGATAGTGTGGCTTGTCACAGCTGATCGCCCTAGAGGTGATGATAATGAGGAGATGATTGAGGACATAGGGGAAAAAATCTCGATGGCACAGAACTGTAACACGTTATAGTTGCAAGAAATCTAAAATAAGAAAAACACACTGGAAATACTCAACAGGTCTGGCAGCATCTGTGGAGTTAAAATAAAGTTAACATTAGGAGTTAACGATCAGCCTTTTCAGCTTGTATCCAAAACTGTCAAATTGATTGTTACATCTTGATCATCATAGCGTGCCCTATTCTTTTGAGGCACCATGCTTCAGTGACACAGTACTTGGGTAAAAATCGAAACTGTTCGACTGGGAGTGGGATAGAGCTAGAATGATCAAGTGACAAGGTGACAATTGAAGTGTTTTCTCCCTCCATCCTCTATCACTCATCTCCTCCCAGGCATCATCTTCTATTTACAAGCCTTTACTATCACCTCTCTGTTGGCACTAACGTCATTGGTGTTCTTCCCTTCATTATGGTATCCACTTTATAAAATATCTTGTTCGCTCCATCCCTCCTTCTTCCCTGCAACAGAAAGTGTGTTTTATTCTGAGCCTTTAATCTAAAATGTTCACCATGACAAAGGTACTGCCTGATTTGCTGAATGCAATGAGCTTGTTTTTAATTTCTGACTTTCAACATCTGCAGTTTCATAGTTTTCAATCTCCAGTAAATCACTAGAGATTATCATACATTATGTAGGCAGATTCCATTTTATTATTACACACAAACTAAGGAACTCTCCTCACTTTAAGAAAGATTGAATGTTAAATTACAAAAGTTCTAATTAGTATGTATCTTTAATATTATTCAATCATTTTGAACTCACCCAATTTTTTCCCAATGTCAAAGGGAGAGACGTACGTGCAAACAAAAAAAGTGGCTAGCAAAGCAAGATCATTTTAAATGGGGTTGGATTTTGAGCTGGTTTGGAGCAAAGGGTTGGGCAGGCATGAAACGAAACCCATGTGGATTGATACCCCTCAGTGTACAATCACCAGTGCCACATTTAAAACTTGGTGGCAAGCTGCTTGGTCAAAACAGATGAGAAGGGGCAAATAACCAGCTTTAGGCAGATCAGAACCATAAGCCCCAGAAGGCAGAAAGTATTTATTGGAATTTTGTAGCCATATAATAACACATCAGTTTACTACACTTAACCAGCAGGAATTCTTCTGATCTTTTCTCAGCAAAATCAGAGAAGGTATAACTGATACATTAAATGTAGAACAACATGTTTACTTTAAAAATATACAGCTTTACATCCATGACTCTTGCAGATGTACACGGATCACATTATTTATATAAGTGAACTATTTTAAATCTTTGGAAAAGATTTACTATTTTAATCTAACATTGTTTTAAATTTTCACCAACCCTCTATATTGTGAGATAGGGCAGGAAGACTGAGGGTGCAGAAGGGTACTGTAAAGGTGGATATCAACAAACTAGAAAGAGCCTCACAATAAAACGAGACACGTTGAAGAAAGATTTACAGAGACCACTTAAAAAATAAAAATAGTTATTCATACTATACTGCAGGAGTCACCATTGGACAAAATAAAAGTATAACATTTTAAAATTATTTTTATTTTTTTGCATCTGTTAATAATATGTTAATGATTTATTGCCAAAGTTTAAAAATGTTAAAATAATGTTTTCCTTTACCTTTCATCTTCACCACAGAAAAGACCTGAAATTCTAATAAAATATTTAACAGCAAAATTAGTGAAGATTATGGAAATGTATTTCCACAGACTTAAGTTCAATTACTTCAATAGGAGAAGAGGATTAGTCCTGCAGTGGAATCAGTTTAACAAATTATGATGAAATGATATTGCAGCAAGTCTGCACAAATCATATTGCATGTCTGAAGAAGAAGGCCCAAGCAAGCTCCTTGTCTGCCTACTGTAGAACAGATTGTTTAGTGCAGGGTTTGCTTGTGATGCAGGAAAGGTATGCCTGGGATCTTTGTTGCCAAAGGCCTTTTGACTTTGACAAATGTGAATCCATCATTTCTTTGAACTAAACCAAACTACTTATCAGCAGGAAAATGCATTTTCAAGACTATGATTGATTATAATTTAAGAAAAATGTTATCCTACTAGTCAGCAAAATTCAATGTCAAACATAATGAAACAGCTTTGAAGCGGAGAAAGCATTTCTACTTAACATAATAGAATGGTGCCACCAAAACAGTCATCTTTTTATTGGTGTATAACTACAGGACTTGAAAAGTGTCGATGAAGACAAATCCTTACTCCAATACATTCAGAGGTTTCTCTACATTAATTATATTTTTTTTCATCAAGGGCAGAGGAACTCAAACTAATTCTACAACATATACCCTTTATAAATAAATAGTTGTGGCAAAAATGTAAAGCCAGGAGACCAGAGTTGGATTGTCACTCATGCAAGTATCTGAACACATTTAAGGACTTGCACAAACAATTATGTAATGGAGAACAAGAAATAAATATAAATTAGGCAAATGAGTCTAAAATTGCTTTGAGACTGGGGAGAATTGTGCAATAGGATCAATAAGAAGACAGAGTCTGAATCCAGGAAGAATGAAGAAAGTACTATTAAAAACAATAATGAATCTGGTTATGAAAATGTCTGTATTGCAGCTTTTGTACTCATATTTACATGCAGAAGTAAAGTCAGGTGAAGGCATTTCTTCAGTTTAACTTAAACTTGCTCCAGAACATTTTAAACTGGATTTGCCAAAGGAAGTAGTACTGAAATTTCCATCTGAGATTTTGGTATCACAGCTCAATGGCTATATTCTCACATGGGCATCAAAAGTTTATCAGTTCAAGATCAACTGTGAATATTCGAGAACATAATCTATGTTGGATATTTCAATGAAGTTCTAAGACAGTACTGATCACTGAAAATAAGTTGGGGAAGTAAAATGATAACATACTGTTATTAGCCATTTATAGCCAAAGCTAAAACAGGATTTGGTAGTACATAGTGTATGTAGCATAATGGGAATCAATGGTAATAAATTCAGAGGAAACAAAGCACGAAGAACTGAATTGACAATTGAAATAATAAAGACGTTTATTGGTACAGAGGAGAAAGCAGAATGGAATGGATTTATGCAAGGAGTTAATTCTCCTTAACTATCCTTGACAATATCAGCCTTCAAATGTAACAGAGTGTTGAGCATTTTGGACTTGAATCTCAAGGTATATCAAACACTTCATTCCATTTGCAGAAGTACCACTGGAGGTTAAAATTTAATTATGATAACTGAGCTCAAATTATGTTAGATAAAGAAAAAGGAAATATCTATTTGACCTGTACCTTGAAGAATCTCAAATGTAACTGACTTCTCTTCCTACAGAGCTACACACTCTGCTGAATTTCGAATAACTTCAGGCTGTATTAACATTTTAAACTGTTCAGCAAGTCCATTATAATAAGAGTGTAGATAAATGTTCTGACAAGAATGTGCCATTGCAAAAAAAAAATCAGCAGAATGAAAAAATTGAATAGCAAATAATCCTATTTTATTGCAAATAAATTTAATAAATTTCTCTCAGCACTTAATAATTCTAGATGCTTATAAATATTTTGTAAGCATATTTTAATAAATATTATAAAGTTTTTTTCCACTTGTTTAAAAAGTTTGGAGAAAGGAGGAGCTAGAAAAATATCCAGATGAGAGGCATACCAATACAGGGATAGTAGTTATCCACTGGGACCATTGATAACAAAATCTCCAAAATTAATAACACTTAAAAGTACAACACAGTTACCATAAACTGGATGTATATTACCTTAATTTAAAAACAACAATTAAAGACACAGTGTAACAAGCACAAAATGCTGGAATAACTCAGCAGGTCAGGCAACATCCATGGAAAGAAATAGGCAAAATTTCAGGCCGAGACCCTTCATCAAGATACAAAACTTTATGATATTGGATTTGTTTTTACAATCACACTGGTATGGTCATTACTTAGCATATCATGCAGATGAAGGCATTAGCACAACTTTGTGCTTTAACAAAAAATATTTTCCAAAATGTACTCCAAGATACAGGCAGATCCTGCAGCATTCTATACCAGTGACAAATCACAGCCATTGAACAGAACTGCTCATAGATTGCCATTGTTTGAAAAGGTAATTGTTAGTGGAAGTGAGAATATTGACTTGGAGAATTCCTTGTTCCTCTTTGGAAAATCAGGCCTCAGCAAAACATTACATCTGAAGATATCACCTATAACAAAGCAACATTTGCTGTAGTACCAGACTATATTATTTATTTAAGCAGAATCTTGCTTGGACTAGTAAAGAATGAGAATCAGATTTATTATCACTGTCTTACATGAGGGGAAATCAGAATCAGAATCAGGTTTATTATCACCGGCATGTGACGTGAAATTTGTTAACTTAGCAGCAGCAGTTCAATGCAATACATAGTCTAGCAGAGAGAAAAAATAATAATAAATAAAATAAAAAATAGTAATAAATAAACAAGTAAATCAATTACATGTATTGAATAGATTTTTTAAAATGTGCGAAAACAAAATTCTGTATATTAAAAAAAGTGAGGTAGTGTCCAAAGCTTTAACATCAATTTAGGAATCGGATGGCAGAGGGGAAGAAGCTGTTCCTGAATCGCTGACTGTGTGCTTTCAGGCTTCTGTACCTCCTACCTGATGGTAACAGTGAGAAAAGGGCCCTGGGTGCTGGAGATCCATAATAATGGAAGCTGCCTTTCTGGGACAAAGATATCCTGGGTACTTTTTAGGCTAGCACCCAAGATGGAGCTGACTAGATTTACAACCTCCTGCAGCTTCTTTCAGTCCAGTGCAGTAGCCCCTCCACACCAGACAGTGATGCAGCCTGTCAGAATGCTCTCCACAGTAAAACTATAGAGATTTTAGAGTGTATTTGTTGACATGCCAAATCTCTTCAAACTCCTAATAAAGTATAGCTGCTGTCTTGTCTTCTTTATGACTACATCGATGTGTTGGGACCAGGTTAGATCCTCACAGAGATCTTGACACCCAGGAACTTGAAGCTGCTCACTCTCTCCACTTCTGATCCCTCTATGAGGATTGGTATGTGTTTCTTCGTCTTTCCCTTCCTGAAGTCCACAATCAGCACTTTCATCTTACTGACGTTGAGTGCCAGGTTGTTGCTGCGGCACCATTCCACTAGTTGGCATATCTCACTCCTGTACGCCCTCTCGTCATCACCTGAAATTCTACCAACAATGGTTGTATCGTCAGCAAATTTGTAGATGGTATTTGAGCTATGCCTAGCCATACAGTCATGCAAATACAGGGAGTAGAGCAGTGGGCTAAGCATGCACCCCTGAGGTGTGCCAGTGTTGATCGTCAGCGAGGAGGATATGTTATCACCAATCCACACAGACTGTGCTTTTCCGGTTAGGAAGTCGAGCATCTGATTGCAGAGGGAGGTACGGAACCCGAGGTTCTACAACTTCTCAATCGGGATTGTGGGAATGATGGTATTAAATGCTGAGCTGTAGTCAATGAACAGCATCCTGAATAAGTGTTTGTGTTGTCCAAGTGATCTAAAGACATGTGGAGAGCCACTGAGATTGCATCTGTTGTTGACCTATTGTGGCAATAGGTAAATTGCAATGTTTTGCTTTCTGTTGCAAATCTGTTGTTTTGCAGCAGAAAGATATCAAATTAAAATAAATCACAAGAAAAATGTAGTGTAAATTAAATTGAATAACGATCTGGTGCTCCTGGACCATTCAGTTATCTAATTGCAGAGGGGAAGGAGCTCTTTCTGAATTATTGAGCATGGGCCTTCAAGCTCCTGTACCGCCCTTCTAATAATAGTAATGAGAAGGGGACGTCAAAGCATATTCCATATGGCGAGGGCTCTTGATAATGGATGCCACCATCTTAAAGCACAGCCTCTTGAAGACGTTCATGATAGTGAGAAGGTTGCACTCCCGATAGAGTTGGCTGAGTCTCTGTTGCCTCTTGCAGTCCTGTGCATTGGAACCTCCATAACAGGCTGGAATGCAACTAGTCAGAATGCTCTAGGCCGTACATCTGTAATTTGCAAGAGTCTTTGGTGACATACAAAATCTCCTCGAATACCGAACGAAGTATAAGCACTTCATTGTGACTGCATCAAAGTGTTGGGACTGAGATGTCAACTGTTCAGTCTTTGGTACGATGCAGTTTATAGATAGAATGAGCCATGTACCAATAAAAAGAAAACATAATCGAATAAACAAGTGAAAATTGTAACATAATATTCATTTCAAGAATGATTCTGGTGCAGAATATGGAAAGAGATTCTATATTATCGTAAAGCAATACATCACTAAACAATAAAATCATGATTTCATCCCAGCTAAAAATATTGTAAATGCAAAGCATTATTAGATTTTGCCAGATAAGATCTTCCTCCTTTTAGACAATCATAAAAAGGAAGCATCAGTAATTTTGAAATAAAATGTAGACTGCTTTTGCAAAACTTCAAACTTAATCATTTATAATACCCAGAAACCTCTAAACCAAAGCATTCATGAAGTCTAGTTTATTCAGGCAACAACCCAGGTGTAAGACGTAAGAAGTTGGCCAATTACTTGGCCTCAATGCCACCTCTCTGCTTTCATCCCATACCTACAGTGCCTATAAAAAGTAACCCCCCCCCACCCCCGCCCCGGAAATTTTCATGTTTTATTGTTTTACAACATTGAATCACAATAAATTTAATTTGGCTTTTATGACTCTTTAGTGTCAAAGTGAAAACAGATCTCTACAAAGTGATCTAAATTAATTACAAATATAAAACACAAAATAAATGATTGCATAACTATTCACCCCCTTTAATATGACACACCAAATCATCACTGGTGCAGCCAATTGGTTTTAGAAGTCGCATAATTAGTTAAATGGAGATCACCTGCGTGCATTCAATGTGTTTCAATAGATTTTAGTAAAAATAGACCTGTATCTGGAAGGTCCAACTGCTGGTGAGTCAATATCCTGGCAAAAACTACACCATGAAGACAAAAGAACATTCCAAGCAACTTGGCAAAAAGGTTATTGAAAAGCACAAGTCAGGAGACGGATTCAAGAAAATTTCCAAGTCACTGAATATCCCTTGGAGTAAAGTTAAGCCAATCATCAAGAAAAGGGAAGAATATGGCACAGCTGTAGATCTGCCCAGAGCAGGCCAACCTCAAAAACTGAGTGACCATGCAAGAAGGGGACTAGTGAGGGAGGCCACCAAGAGACCGATGACAATTTTGGAGGAGTTACAAACTTCAGTGGCTGAGATGGGAGAGACTGCACATACAACAACTGTTGCCAGATGCTTCATGGGAGTTTGGCAAAGAGAAGGTCACTGTTGAAAAAAACACTCACATAAATCATGGCTAGAGTTTGACAGAAGGCATGTGGGAGACTCTGAAGTCAGCTAGAAGAAGATTCTATGATCTGATGAAACCAAAACTGAGTTTTTTGGCCATGAGACTAAACACACACCATCCCTACTGTGAAGCATGGTAGTGGCTGCATCATGCTGTGGGGATGTTTCACTGCAGCAGACCCTGGAAAGTTTGTGAAGGTAGAGGGTCAAGTGAATGCAGCAAAATACAGGGAAATCCTGGAGGAAATCCTGATGCAGTCTGAAAGAGAACTGCGACTTAGGAGAGGATTTGTTTAGTAAGAAGACAATGACGCGAAACATAAAGCCAAAGCAACACAGGAATGACTTAAAAACAAAAAAGTTAATGACCTGGAGTGGCCAAGTCAGAGTCCAGACCTCAATCCAATTGAGACTTGTGGCTGGCTTGAAAATGACTGTTCACTCAAGATCCCCACAATCTGACAGAGATAGAGCAATTTTATAAAGAAGAATAGGGAAAAATTGCAGTGTCCAGATGTGCAAAGCAGACTCAAGGCTGTAATTGCAGCCAAAGGTGCACCTGCTGAAAACTGACTTGAAGGGGGCGAGTAATTATGCAATCATTTTGTGTTTGATAATTGTAATAGATTTAGGCCAATTTGTAGAAATTTGTTTTCACTTTGACACGAAGGTCTTTTCTGTTGATAATTGTCAAAGTAGCCAAATTATATCTTCTACTGTGATTCAATGTTGTAAAACAATAAAACATGAAAACTTCCCGGGGTGGGGTGAACACTTTTTATAGGCACTGGACTTTTTATGTAGTTTAAACAATCGTTGATCTCTGCCTTAAATGTTTACTGTCAATTACTGGATTGCTAGAACTACCCTTCTTGATTGTGGAGACTTTAGCATGCAGTAAGCATTATTAATGGCTGGGTGCATAAATCATTCATCCTTTGTTGTTTAAATTGTGGTAGCCAAACAAATTTGCTGCAATGTAATTGCTCAACAGCAGGATTGTCATAAAAGCTTTGCATGTCTAGAAATATATTGGAAATATGATAGACTGTTGTATTAAAGAAATAGAAATTTCCTTAAGAAATAGAAACTTGGGCAAGCAGGTAATTCCAATTCAGAAAATATCTCCTATAGCCAAGTAGGGGTGTGTTCCACGACAAGCATGCTGACCTCCAACCCTTATTTAGATGCTTGTGTTCAGAAAAACATTATTACTCATGTTGACGTCTTCATGTTTCATCTTCTTCCTTAAGTTTAAATGCCAAATTCAAATAGAATTGAAGTTTGGGCTTGTTTTCCTAGATTGTTTTGAATGGCATAATGGACAAAATTTGAAAATGCAGGTTCAGCTTACATCGCAAGTTTATTTTGAATTCAGCACACCAGATCGACGTCAGCCATGATGCCTATATACACTAATCCCGTTTTGCCTCTATTAGACTCGTATCCCTCTGCTCCTTTCCTATTCAAGTTCCTGTTCAAGTGATTGTTAAACATTGTAAAAATATCTGCATCCAGTACCACTTCCAGAAGCTCATTTGTGATGCTACCCTTTGTATCTCTCTCTTAAATTAGTCTCTCTCACCTTAAACCTATACCTCGAGTTGTAGACTCCGCTCCCATGGGGGAAAAATATTGTGGCTAATTATCCTAACAATGCTCCTCATAATTTTTGTAAACTTCTATAAGGTCACCCCTCAGCATCTTGCATTCCACGGAGAAAAAACCCAGCCTATCTAATTGTTACAGTACTACATTCAAAGCAACACGTACAAAAGCTGGATGAACTCAGCAGGTTGGGAAGCATCTGTTGAATGCTGCCATTGAAATCATTTCAACGGATGCTGCCCGACCTGCTGAGTTCATCCAGCTTTTGTACTTGTTGACTTGACCACAGCATCTGCAGTGTACTTTGTGTTTACTACATTCAAAGCAACCGTCTGGTAAACTTCTTCAGTACTTTCACAACATCCTTCCTGTGCTGTAGTAACCAGAACTGTACACAATATTCTAACCACTGTATGGTAGAATTGCAACATGGTAAATTCTTTTACTCGATGCCTCAGTATATGAAGGGAAGTAATTAGGTTCTACAATCTTTTCACCTTCATTAAGTGAGTGGTGATATGATGAAGTGATCATGTGCGCCAGTGCAAAGCACACCTGCCCCATCAACACTCTGTGGGATGTGGCCGACGATTGTAAGAGACACAACAGACATCAAAACTGACCACTCCGTATAATCCTCTGGCATGTTTTTATTTTGCATTATTCTCAAAAGTAGCCCTTTAATTTCTAATTTCCTTTTTCTTAACTGCTACACCTATGTCCAAAATAAAAGGGTGACTAACTGGGGGCAATTTTACCTGCCATTTGAATCCTCCATTCTCGTGCTGCAAATGAATGCAATGCTAAGAACGTCAAGAGGAAGACCAGTGGTGAACCAGTTCCTCATTTTGGAGGTGGGGTGGTGTTGCTGTACCCTAATTCGCCTTTTTGATCACAACCCACTTTGTAAACTGTCTGGTATAACTTAGCGCTAAAATCAATAAGCTCAGAGTGTACATGCCAGATGACCAATCTCATCCATTTCCTTCTCAGCAGATTTGTCTAAAATGATGACCCTAAATTTCCATAGCACTGCTGAACTGCACATGTTGAGCTGCTGTCAAGATGCAAGGTTTATTTTGTAATAGCTCCAAAATTTTGAGAATAATGCGGCAGAAGCTGATTTTTTTCCTCAAGAAAACAGTTTATTGATTAAAATGAAGCATTCACTGACAAGCAAGCCAGCCTCTAAACGATGCACAGTATGACACATGGGCACCCAGGTAATTTATGGTTCTTTATCACAGCTTTGCAGACTCTGATTTCCATTGCAACATCAGAAGGAAGCA
Source organism: Hemitrygon akajei (assembly GCF_048418815.1). Taxonomy (NCBI): domain Eukaryota; kingdom Metazoa; phylum Chordata; class Chondrichthyes; order Myliobatiformes; family Dasyatidae; genus Hemitrygon; species Hemitrygon akajei. The sequence continues at coordinate 152,081,991 of NC_133128.1, forward strand.
AACCCACCCTGCATCTTTAACACTCATAACACTTGTAATGTTTTTTGTAAATTGCTATAAGCTGCATCACTGCTTCTTGAGTTGGCTTCATGGACGCATTTCAACCAATTTTCATGCATGAGGTAAAAACCAGAAAATCACCATTTACCTACCAAGAAACCATTCGAAACATGAGAAAGGAACAATGACATTTCCAGTGTTGACAGCAATTAAAAACGCTGGACTTTGACCCATTATCATGCAGACCAATAAATATGTTAACCACACTTTTATAGACGTGCATTGAGCTGCATTCATCCTGCAGGGAACATATCCTAATTATTTTGATTTGCTGTACAAAAACTGACTTTCAAATAGGGTAAAGCTTAAATTAATGGTCCCTAGTTGACTACTGCTTGATACTCTGTAAGAAGTGCAACACTGCAATAGGCGCCACATGCTCTTAGATTATCCAATTAGCAACCAAGAGACAAAACAGAAGATTCATGGCTGCCTCACAACCCCAATCAAATACCACTAACAAGTAATTTCCATCTTAAAATTTGAAATCAGTCAAAATTTAAAGAGAGATGTACTGCTGTCTTATTTTGCTCATGTGTATTCTGAACTTAATTTCAGAATAGAATATAATAGGCCAAGAGTTTTACACAATAAGGGCAAAGACTACAGTGGTACTGTAGATTCATTGTTTATAGAATGAAGAGTATCCACAATGTTAACTATTTTTGCGGCGCTCTCCCATGTTGTGATTCTCTTCACTTCCAATGTCTAAAAAGCATTTCTATTAAACTATTAGTAGTTACCAAATTTACAAATAAACTTGCAACTAAATGTTCCATGCTCTGGTAAACAGCTTTGACGTTGTCTCCTCAGCTCACCTCAGGAAATGTGCATCCATCTTCAGCTCCTCGTTGGCTACACTGAGCAGCTGGACACTCTGCGGAGCATCGGTGATGCTAAGAACATCATGGGCAGCGTATTGAGCGGTCCTACGGATCCATAGGTCACACGGCAAGCAAGGGCTGTCCGAGCATGGTATTTTCCTGGTATGTGACCCCAGGAAAAGAATGAAGCATAGGCAAATGGCATAGGAATCCCCATCGTTATTCAATGTCAAACTGAATTATTGTGCTGAATACTTTTTTTTCTGACTGAAGGTCTCAGTGAAAAGCAGCCACAGCCTAGCTTATAGTTGGTCTACTGCACAGCAGAGAAGGAAAAAACAACCTGGAGATTTATAGTGGTGAGCACTCCACAGTAGGGAGCGGAGAGGGCGGGCAGATGATTTTCTGCCCACGAGCAAAACTCTTTATGGTGTATTGCCTTCCTGGTGCCAATGCTGGTATTAATTTAGTCATAGAGTTACAGCATAGAAATGGGCCTTTTGACCCACAGGGTCTGCACGTCATGTCTTTCTATATTTATCACACTTACTGCATCTTTTCCATACACTCTATGCTCTGCTCATTCAGCTACCTGTCCAGATTCCCCATTACTCTTATTACTGTTCCTGCCTCCACCAACATCTCTGGCAGCCTGTTCCAGATGCCAACAACTGGGTGAAAAATTTACCCCCTACGTCCTTTGTAATTCTCCTCTCTTTCACTTTGAACTCATGTCTTCTAGTTTCAGATACTAACAGACACTGGCTACCTAACTTGTATACGCCTCTAATTATTTTATGTAACTCAATCATTCCATTTCAGTCTCCTTCACTCCAGGGAAAACAGACCCAGCCTTTCCAATCCCTTCTTATAATTCAAGCCCTCCAATCCAGGCAACATTGTGAATCTTTTCTGCTTCCTCTCCAGTTTAATCACATTTTTCCTATAACGTGATGACCAGAACTAGACACGATGCTCCAAGTTCCTCACTTATTAGTCCATCATATTAGCGGGTACAGAGCACAGCAGCTGAAGCAGTCGTTATAGCCTCAGCACCATGAGAGAGGCGTGACCATGCAGAGGAAGTGAAATTGGCTCTCGCCCCCAATTCCACCACCATGGCTTTTCAGTCTGCCTGGGCTGACATTGAAATTGACCAAACATACTTGCGCATAAAAGATTCTGCAGGTGCTGGAAAATCCAGTTACACGCATACCACTTTAACAGTGTCATAAGGGGACAGGAGGCTGGACCCAAATGCAGGACGCAGGCACTGAAGTACTAGGGGCAGGACAGGAACAACTAAACGATAGACAAGATGTGGTGACCGTGGTGTGCGTGAGGGATGTAACATTCAAGGTGATGCTGGGAGAGAGTTCAGGCAGGCGAGGCAGATCCCGGAGTTCAGGCGAGGCAGGATCCCGGAGTTCACTGGGCGGGCCGCATAACTCCTGGGCAGGGCCTGGACCTCCCAGGCAGGAACACGGGGGTCTGAGCAGGTTGCAGGGCACAACCCATCGGCAGTGAGGTATGGAAAGGGGCAGAGTCCCCCACCGGGCAACGGCAGTCCAGCCAGGCTTGCCCGACGGAGGCAAGGGATAGGAAGGGGACTAGGTCCAGGGTGACTGCCAGACTTACTCGAAGGAATCATCTTTAACAAGGGTAACTCCAAGTCAGGGCAACCAGAGGAACAGGACAACCCCCCAACTCCACTCATTCCCAGAGCCCCCTATATACACCGCCAGCCAATGGGCATCAGGTGCGCCTCTTTGAACCCCAACAAGCCACGATGATCCACAGGTGTGACTAATTGGGCTCAAGGGTGAAAGGAGGGACGGCTACAAGACTCGGAGTCCGCGGACCGGATCAAGAACCAGAATGCGGGCTCCAGACTGGACCATAACAAACAGTGATAGAGTCGTTCTTGTCCTTACTTGCCACTCTATTAGCCTCTACATCGAGCACATCATTCTCCACAACTTCCATCATTTTCAACAGGATCTTGCCACCAAATACATCTTTACCTCCTCCCCACATTCCACTTGTCAATTTGTTCCTCCCCACTGATCTCCTTCCTGGTACTTATCTCTGCAAGCGAAATAAATGCTACACCTGCCCGTTCATCTCCTCCCTTGCCACTATTTAGGCCTCAAATGGCCTTGCAAGTGAGGCTATACTTCCCTACAATCTGTGGGGTTCAGCTACATTATCTTTGGTTCCTGGTACAGCCACCTCTACATTGGTGAGATCCGACTTGGACTGGAAGACTGCTTTGTTGAGCACTTTCGTTCCATCCACAGAAGGGAGGATTTTCCAGTAGCCAACCACTTTAACTCTACTCCTATTCCCATTTTGACATGTTGGTCCATGGCCTTCTCTAGTGCCATGATGAGGACACTCTTAGATTGGAGGAGCAACATCTCATTTTCCATTTGGGTAGTCTCTAACCTGACAGAATGAACAGCAATTTCTCCCACTTCCAATAATTTCTCCACTTCCACCTTTTCTCCTTTTCCATTCCCCATTCTGACTCCCCTCTTACCCCTTCACCTACCTATCACTTCCCCTTTGATTTCGCCCATCTTTCCCTTTCTCCCATGGTCCACTCTCCCTTCCTATCAGATTCCTTCTTCTTCTTTAGCCCTTTACTCTTGCCACCAATCACCTCCATGCTTCTCGCTTCATCCTCTCTCCCCCACCTGCCTATCTTCACCCCTCACCTTTCAGCTTGTGCTCCTTTCCCTCCCCTCACCTTCTGCCATCTTCCCTCTTTCTTTCCAGTCCTGATGAAGGGTCTCAGCCCAAAATGTTGACTTTATTCTTCTCCATTGCTGCTGCCTGACCTGCTGAGTTCCTGGACAGATTCCTGTGGTACCAAATCTATTCACATTCTTTAAGGAAATAACAGGCAGAATAGACAAAGTAGAGTCAGTGGATGCTGTAAACTTGGATTTACAGAAGGCTGCACATGAGGCTGCTAAACAAGGTAAGAGTCCATGATATTACAGGAAAGATACTAGCATGGATAGAAGATTAGCTGACTGTCAGGTGACAAAAATGAGAATTACAGGAGCCTTTTCTGGTTGGCTGCTGGTGCTGAGCAGTGTTCCACAGGGACACAGAAGTTTTGTGACCGCTTCTTTTCGCGTTTTGTGTTAATGACAGACGACGTGATTGATGATCTTGTGGCCAAGTTTGTGGACAACACAAAGATGGGTGGAGTGGCAGGTAATGTTGAAAAAGCAGGGAGTCTGCAGAAGGATATAGACAGATTAGGAGAATGGACAAAGAAGTGACAATTAGGATGTAGTGTAGGGAAATGTCATGCACTTTGGTAGAAGGAATAAAAGTGTAGATTATGTCCTAAGTGTGAAAAAGATTCAGAAATCAAAGGTGCAAAGGGTCTTGGAAGTCCTCATACAAGACTCTGAAAAGGTTAACTTGCAGGTTGAGTTAGTGGTAAGGAAGGCAAGTGTAATGTTAGCATTTATTTTGAGAGGACTGGAAAATAAAATCAAAGATGCAATGATAAGGCTTTATAAGATATTGGTCAGACCACACTTGGAGAATTGTGAGCAGTTTTGGGGCCTTTATCTTGAAAAGGATGTGCTGGCATTGAAAATGGTCCACAGGAAGTTCATGAGACTTAACCTGGAAATGAAAGTTAATGTATGGGAAGCATTTGATGGCTCTGGACCTGTACTCATTGGAGTTTAGAAGAATGAGGGGTGATCTTATTAAAACCTGTCCAATATTGAAAGGCATAGGAAGAGTGGACATGGAGAAGATGTTTCCTACATTGGGCGAGTCTAGGACTAGGGGGCACAGCCTCAGAATACAAGGACATCCCTTAAAATAGATGAGGAGGAATTTCTTTATGCAAGAAGGAGGTGAATTTGTGGAATTCATTGCTACAAATACCTGTGGAGGCCAAGTTATCTGGTATTTTTAAAGTGGAGGCTGATAGGTTCTTGTTTAGTAAGGGTTCAAAGGTTACACAATCCTCTATTCCACTTTCAGGCTCCTCCTACCATTACCATTCCAAATTTGGATCCAGTTCATACTGGATCCCATGTAATTTAATCTGGACCAGCCTACATGCAGGATCTTGTCAAAAGCCTTGCTAATGTCCATTTTGACAACGTCTTCTGCCCAGCCTGGTCAATCCACTTGTTTGCCTCTTTACAAAAACTCAGTCAAATTCGTGAGGCATGATTCCTCTTGCACAAAGCCATGCTGAATATCTCTAATCGGCCCTATCATTTTCAAATGCAAATAAATGACATCTCTCTGAATCCCATCCAATAACTTATCCACCATTGACGTAAGGCTCATCATCTTGTATCTCCCTGGCTTATCCCTGCTGCTTTCTTAAATAAAGGCACAACATTAATTATCATCCAGTCTTCTGGTATTTAATAGGTCTAACAGGAGGCAGACAAAGTCAAAGGTCCTCTCTCTGTACTGTATCCTTCTATGACTATGAGACTAAAGAGTATGGATGAGTAAAGGAAGAATATTGATGAGGAAATCCAAACAATTTCATTTCTGTATTTCAGGATGACATTGAACAAGACCATATCAGCCCATCAAGTCTATGGTGACTCACAGAGCAATCCTCTATCACCATCTAATTTTTCTTGCAACCTACTATCCTTACATTCCCAACAACTCTCTTGAGATCCCACCACCCAGCTACAAGAGGGCAATGTACAGAGGCCAATTAAAGTACTAGCCCACAGGTCTTTGGGATGAGGAAGGAAACCAGAGCACTTGGGGAGAAGCCCACAGAGTGACCGAGGGAATCTGCAAACTCCAGACTGAGAGAATACAAAGCCACAATTTAGCCTAGGTTTCTCACTGTGCCGCCTATAACACCTACTTGCAGAATGTATACTCATTGAACATAATATTTCATACACCGTAGTATACTACAATCTATTACACCTCTGCTGATGTATTGGGTTTGGCTTTGAAGTAATTATCTTGAAAGGGGAATTGCATGGAAAGTTTTAGAGCTCGTACAGAACAAGGAACTTTTATTCCCTTTGAATAATTGTTTCTTTGAATGACAGAGTTAACCATTCTATAATCTTGGACTGACAAAGCAACTTCCTTTAAGTGCAAAATATAATGACATCAGCTCAATCTAATGGACATTCAATTAACAGAGAAATCTCCATTATGTGCACGGTGAAACAAAAAGCATTACCACTGCGTGACTGTATACAATAACAAGTTAAATTTCCTTTCCTTCAGATAACATATCCAAATTTCCCTCAGATTATCTCATAGCTATCTCTTCTCTGCCCATTTTTATTGATAAACATTAATGTAAAGTGGTGTAGGAAATGATAGAAGTATTCAGCAGGCCAGGCAGAATCTATAAAGAAAGAATTCAGCTTCCATGCTGATGACTTGCAAAATCTTGCTCCATACTTTCCCATTCATATTGTCTTCAGGCAGTAGAATATCCACTTGCGTTGTATTGAAGTATTTGTTTAAACTTATTTCAGCAGTGTGTCCCTGCCCTCTTCATTCTCCTTTTTTTGTTGTTTCAACCAGAAGAATGGCATAATTTGGACAACCTGAAAAGCAGATACTCTTGGTGGACAAGTCTTGATTAATTTGCACCTTTCTCCATTGTTGTAATAGTCCAGCGGATGCACATTTCAGTACAAGTAAGGCTCACTCATGGTCAGAATCTGAATACCAGTCAAAATTAGATTTGAGAACGATATTACGATCTTTACACCTGCGGAATATCACTTTAAAACCTACATTATCAACTTGGCCATTTATTTTGTAAGATCATTTTATTTATCACCTAATCAATACTAGTGCTAAAGTCAAAAAAGTTATTGTCATACACATAAGCTCATGTATGATTGGGTGCAGTAAGGACTTTCTTGCAGCAGCATTGGAGCATTATTTACACAGCATTCACAAGAAACACAAACGAAGCATAAACTAATCAATTTTTCAAGAAAGAACAAATTAGAACAAAATAAATCCATCTTAATGCAGCTAATCAAAGTGGTCATAATGCTGCTAAGCTCTGAAGATTGGGGCTATGCTGGTTGTTTCAAGAATGAAATATTTGAAGGGAAATATCTGTTCCTGAATCTGTTAGTGTGGGACTTCAGGCTTCTTAGCTCCTGCCTTATGGTAGCTGTGAGAAGATGGCATGGGCTGGATACTGGATGGTGGATGTTGCCTTCTTGAGGAAGTGCCTCTTATAGATACAACCAATGGTGGAGAGGGATGTGCCCTTATTGGTGTTTAAGGTAAATTGAATGAACACAAAAATCAATAGGCATAGCCTGAAATTTTCCTTGCTGCCATTGTGGCTACACTTCACACTAATGTGGGCTAGAGATATTCAGCATAGAAACAGATCATTTGGCCCACTACGACCATGCCAAGCAGTGGGCGTGTATCCATATTACCCATCTTCCAGCACTTGCCTGGTAGCCTCTGTTGCTTAGTACTTGCTTGATTCAGGTACTTGTCTAGACAAATCATTAATCTTGTTGGCATCTCGGCTTCCACAACTCTCTCAAAAATTCAAAGTAAACTTATTATCAGAATATGTATATGTCACCATATATTACCCTGAGATAAATTTTCTTGTGGACATTCACAGTACAACAAATAAATACAACCAAATCAATGAAAAACTACACACAGTGCAAAAGACATACTGTACAAGTATATAAAAATAATAATAAATTAATAGCATTGAGTACAAGTTGTAGAGTCCTTGTAAGTGAGTCTATTGGTTGTGGAATCAGTTCCGTATTGAGATTATCCAAGCTGGTTCAGGGGCCAAATGCTTGAAGAGTAATACATGTTTCTGAACCTGGTGGTGTGGGACCTAAACCTCCTGTACCTCGTAGTAGTGAGAAGAGAACATGGCCTGGCTGGTGGGGTTCTTGACGATGGATGCTGCTTTCTTGTGACAGTGCTTCTTGTAGACATGCTCAATGGCAGGGTGAGATTTTCGTATGATGGACTGGGCTGTACCCATGATTTATTTATTTTTATTTTTGTAGGCTTTTTTGTTCTTGGGCATTGGTGTTTTCATACCACGCTGTGATGCAACCATTCAGGATACTCTCCACTGTGTATCTCAAGAAGTTTCTCAACGTTTTGGATGACATTGCAAATCTGTGACTCTCTAGCAGTGAATTCCAGGTACTTAATACTCTAAGTGAAGGTGGTCCTCCTCAGATTCTCTCTCAGTCTCTTGCACTTCATCATAAAACTTTATCCCTCTAGTCTTATTCATCTTCTTCTTGTAGGAGCCAAAACATTTACCAATACCCTGGAAATGGCCTTTGTAAAAAGCCACAAGCTGAACAACACTTTGGGGAAGAAGACTGCAGATTCAAATGCATTATTCATTATGCGACAAACTCATTCTCAGTGTCTGATCTAAAGAGAAAAGGAATTCCCTGCAAGAGGCGAGAACAGGAAAAGTGAGCCTCCCTCAGCCTTCAATGGACCATTTATTACAAATGGAATAATAAAAATGAAAACAATATTGCCTATTACTCTCCTAAAGAAAGACAAACCTGACTCATTAATATATGGTCAATTAGAAACCACACTCTTGGAACTGCTGAAGGATTACTGAAACCTCTATATTTCATGGCTATTAATCTTTGCTAGATATCGATCAATATGCATGGTTAAGATAATCACTAATTGTTTCTAACTTGGGAACAGATACCGAAATGCTACTCAGAGCAGTTTTTATGTAAGACATGATGAGGCATACCAATTGTAATGTAACACTGTGTACTTCAGTTGTAAGGAAAATGATCCACAGCCTGCTAATGAAGTAATGAAATTCTACCTACTGCTACCAGTTCTCGTAATCAATCCTTCTGAATAATTTCTTCCTCGTGGGATCTTTAGTCACAATGCCTTTAGACTTATTGAACACAAGATGAGGAAATGAGTAATGTTTTCCACAATATTAATGTCATCATATGAGCTCAATCTTCACACAATATCAATATTTCGCATGAATCAAAATTCAGATCGATTAAGACAATAGTTTACTTGGGATCTCAAATGCATCATATATAAAAGCATACATTTCCTTTTTAATATCTCTAGTGCAGATCCTGTATTAGCATTAATAATTATCTCCCTGACCATGTACTTGACCGCGTAATCTGGAATGCTGGAATATACTCTGTCAAAGATGCTTGACTTCTGGGTGAGACAAAATGAAAAAAAAATGCCCTTTTCCCTTCAGTGGACATGAAAGACAGCTGGACGCTGTTCAAAATAGACCAAGTAATTTCTCCACATAAACTGGTCAATAATTATCTACCAACACCACCAAAATTGAATATTGGGCCAATTATCTCTTTGCTGCTTGTGAGGAGGATTTGTAATTGGGATTACTATATTGCATAATTTCCAAAACCACTTTAGTAATGTCACATGGATTCTTGCATTCCAACTCAAAAAAGAGAAGTCGAACTCTTGTCCAATGGAGACACAAGAGACAACATACAGATGCTGATATCTGGAGCAACAGACTATCTCCTGGAAGTACTCATTGGATAGAGAGCATCAGAAAGAGATCGTTGATATTTTAGGTGTTATTATTTCATAGGACCTGTCCTAGGCCCAGTATGTAAGTGCAATTACAAAGAAGGTACAGCAGTGCCTCTACTTCCTTAGAAGTTGGCAGAGATTCAGCATGTCATCTAAAACTTTGACAAATTTCTATAGGTGTGGGGTGAAGAATATATTGTCTGGCTGCATCACCGCGTGGTGTGGAAACACCAATGCACTTGCATGGAAATGTCTACAAAATGTAATGGATACATACGGCCCGGTCCATCGCAGGTAAAGCCCTCCCGACCTTTGAGCACATCGACATGAAATGCTGTCTCAGGAAAGCAGTATCCATTATCACCGACCTTCATCATCAAGAGGATACTCCCTTCTCGCTGCTGCCATCGGGTAGAAGGTCCAGGGGCCTCAGGACTCTCACCACCAGGTTCAGGAACAGTTACTACCCCACAGCCATCAGGCTCTTGAACCAAAGGGGGTCACTTAACTTAATTTTCCCTAACGTTGAAATATTCACAACCAATGGACTCCCTTTCAAGGACTCTTCATCTCATGGTCTTGATATTTATCGCTTATTTATTTGTTATTTTTATTACTTCTTTCTTTTTGAATTTGCACCGCTTGTTGTCTTCTGCACTCTGGATGAATGGCCAAGTCTTTTGGTGATTCTGTTATGGTTATCATTCTATAGATTTATTGAGTATGCCCACAACAAAATGAATTTCAGGGTTGTTAATGGTGATGTATATGCACTTTGATAATAAATTTACTTTCATCTTTGAAACCCTTCATCAGGACTGAAACTAGAGGGGTAAGGTGACCAGCATAAGGAGGGGAGGGAAGTGGGGAGAAAGGAGTCTGAGGTGATTGGTGGTCTGAAGAGGGGTGTAAGATACCCCTGGTGGGGTTGTGCCAGGCAGGGTAGGGTAGCAAGGGTGGAATTAGGAGAGAGTAGCAGGTGAATGATAAATGAGGGGGAATCGGATAGATTCTATCTGATAGAAAGTGCATCCTCTTGTCCGGTGCACTGCAGAGGACAAATTCAGGATAGATGTACCCTCCTGGATCCTCTGCAAGTAGTTATTCATCCCAGGAGCCTAGACAATTAACTTAAGTCAGTTTTCCAATTCTGAAAAAATAACCACTGAACTTTATGTTCTCATCAGACACTTGGATACAGACAAACAGATGTCCCAGGAGAACCGATTACAAAGGCAGAAGATTATCCCTTAAGTACAAAAGAAAGTCAATTGAAACTTGTTTTTAGTAAACTAGTTTGAAATCTCCAAATCTCAGAATGCAACCAGGCCATGCCTTTACCTGTTTAGCCACCAGAGCAAATCTGTTGAATTGAAGTCAAAAGCTTGAATGCCTTGATTTGAATGAACCAAAAACCACAAGGTGGCAGAAAAGCATGAAAAAAACTAATAAAAATGGTAACAGGAGTGTGTGAATTCCTGATCAGGACATGGGGAATAGTCCATTTTCACTGGGGTCTGTGAAGCTGACACTTGTGAATTGAAAGAGCTGATGAAAAATAACTCCCAGATAGTCACATGCATCTGCCCATATGGTAGGTCTGAAAGAATGATTAATGAGCAGAATTATTCTTAATTTCTCTTTTTAAGTAGCAGATTATAGATCATTAGCAGTTGAATCACATTCATTGCACAACTAATCGCTTCAAGACAACACAAATTCTGAACATCATGCTTTTAAAAGTTATATCCTACTACAGTCAAAACCTTTTTTAAAATAATTGTTCATCTGGCAGTGAAACTTTGAAACAGATAAAGTGAAAATGGGATGAAGGGAGAAGGTTTGGCAAACATTCTATCATGTTTGATGAAAATGTTGAAAGTCCACATGGAAAGCAGAAGTTAAGTACCAACTTGTCCTGCTGAGCAATATGTTCTTTTTGCCTGGAGTAGGCGATTTTTAAATCTTCTAGCAATGTAATATACTAAAAATATGCCCAGAACGATCCTTCCAATGCAAAGAGGGAGAAAATCACAGCTAATCCTACTCAGAGCAGATGGTGGCATCTTATAAAAACTAGAGATTTCAACTGCAGTCCTAAATTTTTTTAAATAGATTTTTGAAGTATTGCTGATACGATGATAGAACATACCGGAGATAAATGGCACTTACTGCCCATCAGTGCACCTTTCATCTTAAAAACAAATCATTCGCTTACCCAGTTTCATTATGTACTCCTTAACACCATATCTACTAAACAAAGACTCACTGAAACATAGTATTTGTTATCATATGTCAATTTTGTGTTTTCAAATTGTATTTGTTACACACCACATAGGTGCTCAATAAAACAATGGGAAAACAGTAACTTTGAGAAGCCAAATAATGGTACAGGTACCTTATTTAACCACTTTCTCATGGTTAGTATAACCAGTCACGCTCTTGGTGTATTACATCTTGGCAGCATCAAACAGAGCTCATTCTGATGTGGACTGTAGTTCAACTTGTGGCATCTGAAGGACTCTCACTTTTTGGATAAGAGTGCGGGTCACAAAACTATACGAATAATTCTATTACAATGTTTTGAAACTTATTGGCAGGTTTTGCTGAAGAATGATCCATTGTGGACTTCAGATGCTCCTATACCAAATCAAAGGCTCACGTAAACAATCAAATCCTGAAGATTTTGTGTAAATGTAGGGATTAGGAAGAGGGGAGAAGGGAGACTCGGGAAAATAAGTTGACGCATCATCAATTTGTAGCCACATTTCCCTGGTCCCAATAGGCATTATCACCTGCATCAGAACAACAATCAACTGTTCTAATTCAGATTTTTAATACACAATTACAGTTAATTAAGTAAACCAGAATCAGAATCAGGTTTATTATCACTGGCATGTGACGTGAAATTTGTTAACTTAGCAGCAGCAGTTCAATGCAATACATAATGTAGAAAAGAAAAAATAAATAAATAAGTAAATCAATTACAGTATATGCATGTTGAATAGATTTTAAAGAATGCAAAAATCAGAAATAATATATATTTTAAAAAGTGAAGTAGTGTCCAAGGGTTCAATGTCCATTTAGGAATCGGATGGCAGAGGGGAAGAAGCTGTTCCTGAATCGCTGAGTGTGTGCCTTCAGGCTTCTGTACCTCATACCTGATGGTAACAGGGAGAAAAGGGTTTTCCCTGGGTGCTGGAGGTCTTTAATAATAGATGCTGCCTTTCTAGACACTGCTCCCTAAAGATATCCTGGGTACTTTGTAGGCTAGTGCCCAAGATGGAGCTGACTAGATTTACAACCTTCTGCAGCTTCTTTCGGTCCTGTGCAGTAGCCCCTCCATACCAGACAGTGATGCAGACTGTCAGAATGTTCTCCATGGTATATCTGTAAAAGTTTTAGAGTGTATTTGTTGACATGCCAAATCTCTTCAAACTCCTAATGAAGTATAGCCACTATCTTGCCTTCTTTATGACTACATCGATATGTTGGGACCAGGTTAGATCCTCATGTGACAACATTAGTTTTTTGTCACTCAACAAGTCCTGCAATTACTCTCCTGTGATTTCATTATTTTGGAAAAAAATTGTTATCTTTATGTTCTCAGAGATTAAACTATAATTCTCTGCAGACACAGGATAAGAGCAACTCAGCAATTAAGTTTTCGATATGAAGATTGAGGGAAGTGCTGTGTATATTTCAATCCCATGCAGAAGAGGAAAACCAGACACTGGCTGTACTTAATTATCAAATCAGGCTCCAGTCTAATAGCTATGAGAATGAAACATAAATCAATGGATATTATTTGATCCTAAGTGGCCATAACAATGAACAGATATTCATAGAGTCACGGAATTATACAGTACAGACATCGGCCCTTCATGCCATGTCCACACCAACCTTTTGACTAATTTTCTCTAACCCTATTTATCTGCATTAGGTCCTTATCATTCCATACCTTTACTATTCATGTGCTTGTCAAAATCTCTCTTGAATATGGTGTTCGTATCTAATTCCATCACCTCCTTGGCCAGTCCATTCTAAATATCAACTTCTCAGTGTATAAAACTTTCCTCTCAAATCTCTGAGACACCTTTTTCTCAGCTTAAACCTATGCTCTTGATTTTGATAACCCTGCCAAGGGATAAAGATTCTATCAACCTCTGTCAGGTCAGGTCTCAGCTGCCTTTGGTCCAGGAGAAACAAGCCCAATTCAAAGCTAAAATTCTCCAATCCAGTCAAGAATGTCATGTGCTTTCTTTATCACCCATGTTGTCATTTGTGGGAAAATATGGGCTTGAGCTCCAAAGTTTATTTGCTCATCAATGTTCTACCATTTGCTTTGCACCCCTATTTAACTTCCCAAAATGCATAATTTTTCACTGGTCAGGATTAAGTTCCACCGACCAATGCTCTACACAATTTTCAATCAATATCCTGTTGTAGCCTTAGACAACCTTCCTTGCTATCCACAACACCAAACTTTATGTTATCTACAAACCTATTCACCATATCTTCTATGTTCACATCCAAGTTGTTACATCTCTGTGAGTGAGGAGAGCGATAGCATGAAACAAATCAGCTTCCATCATATCCAGCTGAAGGAGATGAGAGAGATTGGAGATCTAACAGACTGTAAACACCTACAACAGCCCCCAACACTGGCACACTCACTGTGCTGACCAGGGTACAGCCCCTCAAGTCAAACAACTCCATGCTGTTCAACATATGAGTAGCGTTTGGCAGCTTTGGGCCTGTACTCACTGAAATTTAGAAGAATGCAGGGGGATCTCATTGAAATCTACCGAATGTTGAAAGGACTAGATAGGGTGGAAGTGGAGAGGATGATTCTTATGGTGGGGCTATCCAGAACTAGAGGGCACAGCCTCAAAATTGAGGGGAGACACTTTGGAACAGATGTAAAGAGGAATTTTTTTAGCCAGCGAGTAGTGAATCTGTGGAATGCTCTGCCACAGACTGCAGTGGAGGCCGATCCATGGGTATACTTAAGGTGGAAGTTGATCAATTCCTGATCGGTCAGGGCATCAAAGGATAGAGCGAGAAGGCAGGTGTATGGGGTTGAGTGGGATCCAGGATCAGCCAGGATGGAATAGTGGAGCAGACCTGATGGGTTGAATGGCCTAATTATGCTCTTCTGTCTTGTGGTCTTATGGTCTTAACACGCACAAAATGCTGGAGGAACTCAGCTGGCCAGGCAGCATGTATGGAAAAGAGTACAGACTACTCCTAATGAAGGGTTTTGGCCCGAAACATTGACTGTACTCTTTTCCATAGATGCTGCCTGGCCTGCTGAGTTCCTCCTGCATTTTGTGTGTGTTGCTAATCTAAGCCTTTATTTTTTAATACATTAAAACATACTGTTCAGGCAGCAAAGAAAGCAAGTATACTGCAGTAATCCACAAAATAAATCAAATATTCTTTTCTCTGGAATAATAGATTTAGTGTGGTGCTCTAAAAAGGCTTCCTGGAGAGCGTTAATGGAATCTCATCTTTACTCTCCCATTGATTTCAAAAATTTTTTTTGAAAATTTGAAATAGTATTGATTTTTTTTTTCTTAGGACAGTGAAAGGGAGCACTATTTTGTACTTGGTTCAACTAATTTAGTGTGCTAGTCATAATTATTACATAATCCTCCTTGGGTAATTTGTTTTGAAAAAGTCTTTTGGCAATAATATTGTGATCTGTAGAACAGTGCAGACCTCAGCCTGCCAGAGACATTAATGCTGATTTTAAATAGTTCCCTTCTTCATTAGTTAGGACAGGATTAGTGACGGGTTAAGTTAGTAAACATGTAAACATACCACCAACGAATGGATTGCCTACTTCTAGTTTAACAGCAATGTGTTTGGATTGTCTCTGTCATCTGTAATGTTTTTAGGAGCATTCTATCAAGTCTATCAAGTCTGCTGCGCTCACGTACACAGCTATACAGTGAATTAAACAACTTCTCAAAAATCACCTAAGACAGAAGCTTTCTTCAGGGTTTTTAATGGCAATTAAGGTCATGAGAGTGTGGAATGGGCTGCCAGCACAAGTAGTGCATGCAAGCTCCATTTGAACATTTAGGAGAAGTTTGGATAGGTACATGGATAGGAGAAGTAAGGTTCTGGTGCAGGTCAATTGGAGTAGGCAGTTTAAATGGGACTTGGGAGTCCTTGTGCAGGATTCCCTAATGGTTAACTTGCAGGGTGAGTTGGTGGTGAGGAAGGCAAATGCAATGTTCGCATTCATTTCAAGAGGCATAGAATATAAAAACAAGGATGTAATGTTGAGGCTTTAGAAGGCACTGGTGAGGCCTCACTTGGAGTATTGTGAATAAGTTTGGGCCCCTTATCTAAGAAGGGGTGTGCTGGCATTAGAGAAGGTTCAGAGGAAGTTCACGAGAAAGATTCTGGGAATGAAAGGGTTATTGTGTGATGAACATTTGATGGCTCTGGGCCTGTACTCACTAGAATTTAGAAGAATGAGGGGGCACTCGTTGAAACCTATCAAATGATGAAAAGTGTAGAGTAGATGTGGAGAGAATGTTTCCTATAGTGGGAGAGTCTAAGACTGGAGGTAAGCCACAGATTAGTGTGATGACCATTTAGAATGGAGATGAGGAGGAATTTACTTAGCCAGAGGGTGGTAAATCTGTGGAATTTTCCACCACAGGCGACAGTAGGGGCCAGGTCATTTGGTGTATTTAATACAGAGGTTGATAGGTTCTTGAATAGTCAGGGTATGGAAGATTTCAAAGAGAAGGCAGGAGAGTGGGGTTGAAAGGAAAACTGGATTAGCCATGGTGAAATGGTGGAACAGACTTGATGGACTGAATGGCCAATTCTGCTCCCATGTTTTATGGTCTTATGAGCTAATGTATGTATTATTTCTTTCGTATTTACTTATTTTTCCTCCTATTTGGAGCAAAGGAGTATGACATCCTTACAGTCTTTTGATTGGGGTGCTGCTGAAACACAACATTTGAAACATATTGACCGTTTCTTCAGAGAGCATCTCAAGTCTGTGAGCGTTTTTTTCTCTGAATCCTCTGCATTTGCTTCAGGGGTGGATTTTTTAATGGACATGGCATTATCTATTGGGTTTCATGATAGAGTTCTATGCTTCAGTTACGTTGACTGATCAGGGTTTTAGTTTTTCATGCTTTTGCTGGAGACCTCTCTTTGTGTTACTGGAAGTTGAGAGTATAAAACTAGGGCCATTTTCCATTTCTATGTGGCGGTAGATGAATTCCACAAAGAATGAAATAATGGGCCAGGCACAATGTTTCATTTTATTCTTGGACTGTTCAGTTACCCACCATTCTTGAATATTGTTCAGTAGTTTCTCCACTATAGTGTTTATTGTTGTATCTAAGAATCTCATTCCTAATAGGTAATCCTCATTTTTTGGGACTTGCTGTTCCAACAACAGATCTGCAAGCTCCTGTAGCTTCTGCAGTTCTTTGTCTGAGAGCTTTGGAAAAGTATCGGGTCTGCTGGAGAGAGATTCTTCGATTGCCTCCGGAGAGGCATAGCATTTATCCAGCTTCTGCCACAGTAATTGTAAACCCATAGCTAGATTATTGTGAAGTGCTCTAACCCACCTTGCATATCGCAGTGACTTCCCACCAAGTCACTTACAGGCAGGGTCTAGCTCCTCGCTAAGCTTGAGACTCAGTCCTCCCATGGCATTGTGAAAGCTTGACTTCCAGGACAAATAACTGGCAGACTGATCATTGAACATTTAGTCCTGCTGTGACTAGGTCTCAATGAGTCAGATACTAAGCCAAATTTGGTGCATTGATGGCTCCTGAATGACAGCATTGCGGAGAATGGTTTGCTAACTGTTTCCTGGGATAGATGGAAGTTCAGTCTGTCGTTGACTGTGCAGGTGGGATTGGCATCAGTAACAATTCTTTCCTGAGGTCTTTGTTGTGGTGGAACTGCAGAAGAGGGTGTTGTGGGTCTTTGCTGCTCTAGTCCTGTAGACTGTGAAAGGCAATTTGGCTGTGTGGTGTGGACAGCTTCCCCTGATAGAGCAGCAGCATTGTTTTTATTTTACAACCAAAATGTGTTTGGACATATTCTTTAGTATGATGCTTTGGTTGTTGTGATAGCAAAACATACCTGATTTTGCTGTTAGATTTACCACTGTCTATGTAAGCTGCTGCTTCATACACCTTTGCCTCTGCAGAGGCAGCCTCAGCTTCACACTCTTCCTCGAGCACACTTAATGTAACCTCTGTGCTCTCTCCATTTCTATATGAGCTGTCTCTATGTATACACAAGCTTTATCCATTTGCATCTCTACTTTGAGCTTAGCACAAACTGCTCTCGTTCTTCCACCCTTCAGTTCTGCTGTGGGTTTGTGCTGTGGCTATGTTAATTATGGTTTCATTTGAGAGTAGTGAAGACGTGATCAATGAGGCACATTCTGACCTGGCGATTGACGTTGCCAACATTATCTTCTAGGTGTGTTTAGATGTGTGTCGAATCCACGGGCAACGCCTTTGAAGACGAGTTACCTTTTCACTCAGCTGCTCTCACAGTGTGTAAATCACCCAAGACAGAAGCTTTCTTTGGGGTTTTTAATGATGGCTCTTACTTGTGAAAAGATATTGCTGTTTCAAGGGCAAATACGGAATGGATAGAGATGAATGTCTTTCCACCGTATGTTTCAAATTAATTTAAAACTAAGCTGTGCAGGAAATTATATAAAAACTTGCATATAGGACATGATGCTCATGCAAAATGAACTGAGCCTCTAGAGGCCAGAATAATGCGTTTGCATTGTCTGTGTGTTCTGTAATGTGTTTAGGAGCATTCTGTCTTAGATTCTCAAAGTAATTTATTCTTATCACTGTGAAACTGGTTCCCATCTGGCAGGAAAAAGCTGGGCAGTCCTTTCCTTGCACTTCAGGCAATCACTCAGACCCTCCCCCCTCCACAATGATCTCCAATCCTTCCGAGATTTACTGTCTTTTTTTAATCTTCAATATACACAATCCATATCCCTCCCGATCCTTCATCCAACCCTTTCTATTCTCAACATGTTGTTATAAAAATCCCTCAAGCAAATACTGAGCTCTCATCAACATCAACTTGGCTGCTGAGATCATCCCAGAACAGCTCCTGAGTATGATAAGAAAGATTCTTGACCTTACAGACTTCCTTGTTATGGCCTTACAACTTATTGCCTGCCTGCACTGCACTTTCTCTGTAACTATGACACTTCATTCTTCACCCTGTTATTGTTTTCCCTCAATGCACTGTTGTAATAAAATTATCTGTACGGATGCTATGCAACATGAGGCTTTACATTTTCCTGCCGTTCATGTGACAATAAGCAATTTACATTACTACTGCACTGGCTGGTAGTTGGGCACTCTCAATCACTTGAATAAGAACAACTATCAAATGTGAAGCCAGGCTAAATAAATTGTTCTGTGTTTACTTATTTTTATGCAGCTTGCAGTCAACAATTGTTGACCCGAGTCCTGCACAAGCACCAGGACAAAAAGTGATGGAGACTGTGGAGAGTTTTCACTGTTGCTGTCAGAACAAAACAATATCTAGTTTTTAAAATAAAACAAAAATAATTTGGGTTCGTGAAGATCCTTTAAAGGAAGAAACTTGGATGGGTCCCAAACTCACCAGAATGACTCCTATTGACCAAATTGGAAGACAATTGGATTAATGATGTGAGCACTGGGCAAATTTTGGCATAAGAACGAATTAAATTCAGGGTGCACTCTCCCTCAAATTAGGGAAAGTTGTTCATAGAGTCACTGTCCAAAAGAACTGGTGATTTCTTCCAAAGTAAATCATAGAAATCAAATATTGTTCTCTAGCAAGGTGTTTCTTCGCACTACAGTCAGTTTTTCCAAGCTTAACAAATTTGTTATATATAAATACTACATGTTTATTATTTGACATTGAGCGTGAACTCACCAAGAACACAATGATGGGCCCGAGATTATAATACAGCTTGGGTTGCCAGTTTTATACACCTTAAACGCGAATTCAAAAGAAAATCATTTCACGTCGACTTAAATGGTTGACCAGTCGGATGGCTCCTGCAAGCTCCACAGGGGCACCACGATGTGTGCGGCGTTGCCCAGAGCGATACCGAGCGCCAGTCTCCTGAGCGCAAGAGTGCGGAGAGAAGGCAGTAAATGTAGATTATGATCTAAATTAAGAAAAAAGTATTTTTAAATTTTAAGAATTATGATTTTATGATTTATGACTGATGCTGCCAGGCCTGCTGAGTTCCTGCAGCATTTTGTGAGTTGTTTGCCTAAGGTAAGGTTTGGGAAACTAATTGTGAAGTCAGTTCAAACTGTCAATCCTGGACGGCTGCTGCGAGTTAGAATATCGATATATATTGGAAAGCAAACAAGTCATAGAAGAGGAAATATCACTCAGGTAATTAGCAACAGTAGTGTCCTTAGCCAGTCAAAAGTATTTAAATGTTTAGATACGGTTGACTGTGAGTTGACGCAGATGCTACGTGAAATATATAGTTTTCTGTTACTTTTTTTCCTTAATTTTACTGCCTGCTCTCCACACCTGCGTACAGGAGATTGGCGCTGGGTATCGCTCTGCGCGTGTGGAGCTTGCAGGGGCATCCGACTGGTCTTTGAATTAGAGCAACCCGCTTTAAAAATGCTGAGCTGGCAATTTGCGGAACTGTCTGTTTGCTAGTTACTTTGGGATAAACACTTTCCCTATTGATCAAGGCTACGTTTGCTGTTTCAGAATCCGGTGTATTATCACTGACATGGTATCGTGAGATTTGTTGTTTTGTGCAGGCAGTGCAGTGCAAATCATACTGTAAATTACAATAAGAATTAAATTTATAATTCAATACGTGGTGCCGAAAAGAGAACACAACCCACAACCGTTGCGTGGTTGTGTCCACGGCTTCACTGACTGTTCACAAATCTGATGGCGGGGTCTGGCGGGTAGTGGGTGGAAGCTGTTCCTAAAACACTCAGGGTGCGTCCTGAGAGTTTATCTTTCAATTGCAACTAATGGAAAAAATCAATCAAGATAAAATAACGAAACTGTGACATATTACGGTGCCTAAAGAGTGAACTATTTTCCTTACAAACATTGAACTGATTTCGTACGAGGTGATTTAAGTGGCCCTCCTGTTGCCGGAGTGCTTAGGTTGCGGGGTTGGAGGAAGGAGCTGTTTTTGAACCTAGTGGTGCGGTGCGGGACTTTAGTCTTCTGTTCAATGGTGGCACCAGGAAGATGGTATAGCCTGGATGGTCATCAGTATCATTGTGCCACGGAGCTTGAAGCGGCTCTCTTCTGGAACAACTTACCCCAGTATCACACCCCCTCCCCAAAGTATCAAAAATAATAAAGTTGTTACAGAGGGGAATGGTCACAGGGAATCCTGCACTCCTCGTCCAAGCAATGAACCTTTCATGATGGTCACCCAACCACTTCACTAAAGTTCCTATCTGTGAAGTTCTCAGCCTGAGACAAATTGCAGTTCCAGCAGTCGGGAGCTTCAGCTACACACACTTCTCACAAATTTATTCACTGGAAGTTTCCTTTCTGCAGGAGGAACAGACCCATGCCTAAACCACCAATGCAACCCTAAGCCTAACACAAGACTACAAAGGAAAGTGAAAATCCATCGCTAAATCTTCCCTTTCCAAATGTTTGCTTTTCCATCTCGACCAATATGACCAATATTTATTAGGGGCTCTCAACTCCCAAAGCTACCAAGATTACACCTTTGACTAGCTTTCTTTAAGGACTCCATTTTCTTGTCACAATTCCTCTGGTCTACTTGAAGGCAACACATTCCACATCAATGATTTGACATCTGCCCATTTCCCATATTTGCCGAGAATCTCAATCGGATGCGTCTCAGTTCCTGCAATGCTGCTTTTATCATCTTCCCTTCCAGGCGAAACAGGGAGAGAGTGACAACAGCATCTATCACACAACAGCTGGTGGAGATAGGTTGCTGGACCTGAGTAGTCTGTCTGCCAATAAGACCACAAGATATAGGAGCAGAATTAGGCCACTTGGCCCATCGACTCTGTTCTGCCATTTCAACATGGCTGATCCAATCTCCTGCCTTCTCCCTGTATCCTTTCATGCCTTGATTCTATCAATCTTTGCCTTCAATATATCCAATGATTTGGCCTTCACAGCCACCTGTGGCAACAAATTGCAGATTCACCACTCTCTGGCTAAAGAAATTCCTCTTCAGCTCTGTTCGAAAAGGCTGAAGAAATTCCTCTTCACCTCTATTTTTTGTCCTCTGGTCTTAGATTCTCTCACCATAGGAAGCATCCTCTCCATGTCGAACTACCAAGGTCTTTAAACATTCAATCAATTTTAGTGAGGTCACACCTCATTCTTTTAGATTCCAGTGAGTAAAAGACCCAGAGCCATCAAATTCTCCTCATAAGGCAAGCTTATCAATTCCAGAATCATTTTCATGGACCTCCTTTGAACCCTCAACAATGTCAGCACGTCCTTTCTCAGATAAAGGGCTCACAAAACTGCAAGTGAGGCTTCACCAGTGCTTTTACATCCTTGAACTTCTGGTCAAGATGGCGCCAGCAAACAATGATACCTTGGGTGACATCTTTCAGATAGCAAATCTTTCCAATTATTTCACTCTTTTGATGCCTTGGGCTTGTGTTCTTTTTGTTTTGTTTGTGTTACAGAAACTGTTTGAGCCAGTGGCGTACAGTCTGAATCTCAATTCAAAGATCCAGTGATATGCTGTTTCTGGAGAGCTGCCTCATGGAGTTCAGAAATGGGGGGCTGAAAAGGACCAAGAACACAAGTTGACTCATGGAAAAGACCAGAGGTGAGGCCCAGAGTTATGATTAACTCCATTTCAAAGCTGCGAAGAAGATTGAAGCAGGGACATGAAGGCGGAGGGGGTCAGTGATGGCTTGGTGCAAGCCGGTCAGCAGCTGAATCGGCATGCTCAGCTCCACGTATGCGATGAAAAGATGCTCCTCACATTCTGAGATTTATGTGATTATGAGACAGAGAGGTAACGTAAAGATTTTTGCTCCTTGTATATGTGAAGGATGTCAGAAATAGACTCAATTCAACATTGGACTGTATATATTGGTTTCCTTAATTTTTTTTCGGTGTTTTCTTGTGGACGATTGGTGGGTGGGTGACCTGTTAATTTTTTTGTGTGGGGGGGGATTGGGGGTTTGATGCTACTCTCACTGTTCTTTTCTGCAAGTGAGGGCTTGGAAATGGTTAAGTGTAGAGGGATATTGACTGTTATTGCAGATTTTTCATGCCGCGGGCAAGGGGTTCATGAGTTTTGTTTCTTTTCTTTATCATGCCTGTTGTTGGGAGGGGGAATAGTTGATGTGTTTTCTTTCATTAATACCTGTGTCCTTTCTGTATTTAATGGCTACCTGAAGTAGACAAATATCAAAGTTGTATTATACATGCATACTTTGACAATAAAATTAATGTTTGAACCTTTCATATTCTAGTTCTCCCAAAATGAATGCTTAAATCGCATTTTCCTTTGTCATCACTGACTCATCCTGCAATTTAACTTTTAGGGAATCCTGCAGGAGGGCTCCCAAGTCCCTTAGCACCTCAGGTTTTGGAATTTTCTCTCCATTAAGAAAATAGTCTACCCTTCTATTTCTTCTACCAAAGTGCACGACTCTAAATTCCATCTGCTATTCTTTGCCCATTCTCTGAATCTAAGTCTTCTGTAGCCTCTCTACTTCCTCAAAACTACCTGCCCCTCCACCTATCTTCGTATCATCCACAAACGTGGCCACAAAGCCATCAATTATGACATAAAAGTCATTGACATGTAATTTAAAAAGAAGCAGACCCAACACAGAACCCCTGTGGAACATCACTAGTCACTGAAAACCAACCATAAAAGGCTCTCTTAATTCCCATGCCAACCAGTCAATGTCCTATCTATGCTATCGTTCCTGTAATACCATGGACAGCTTCGTGTGGCACCTTATCAAATGCCTTCTGAAAATTCAAGTGCAAAAATTCCACCGAGTCTCCTTTGTCCATCCTGCCTGTTATTTCTACAAAGAATTCTAACAGATTCATCAGGCAAGATTTTCCCTTCAGGAAACCATGCTGCCTTTGATCTATTTTATTTGTCTCCATGTACCCGAAAACCACAATTGACTCCAACATCTTCCCAACCACTGAGGGAAGATTAATAGACCATTAATTTCCTTTCATTTGCCTCTCTCCTTTCAGAATCAGGTTTATTATCATCGGCATGTGATGTGAAATTTGTTAACTTAGCAGCAGCAGTTCAATGCAGTACATAATCTAGTAGAGAAAAAAATGAACAAAATAATAATAATAAACAAGTAAATCAATAATGTATATTGAATAGATTAAAAAACATACAAAACCAGGAATACTGTATATTAAAAAAAAGTGAGGTAGTGTCCAAAGATTCAATATCCATAATTAAAGATGTCCTGGGTACTTTGTAGGTTAGTACCCAAGATGTTGCTGACAAGATTTACAACCTTCTGCAGCTTCTTTCAGTCCTGTGC
Source organism: Hemitrygon akajei (assembly GCF_048418815.1). NCBI lineage: Eukaryota > Metazoa > Chordata > Chondrichthyes > Myliobatiformes > Dasyatidae > Hemitrygon > Hemitrygon akajei. The sequence goes on from NC_133128.1 coordinate 152,106,016, forward strand.
AGTAGCCCCTCCATACCAGACAGTGATGCAGACTGTCAGAATGCTCTCCACGGTACAACTGTAGAAGTTTTTGAGTGTATTTGTTGACATGCCAAAGCTTTTCAAACTCCCAATAAAGATAGCTGTTGTCTTGCCTCCTTTATAACTACATTGTTATGAAGGTGAAGCAACTCTGAGGGGCCGAAGGGTACAAAGTCGCCCCCTCCTTTTTGAGAATCGCAAGATCGCTATTATTTTGGGTCTGAGACCCAGGAAATGAGAGAGATACACATCATGAGAGAGAGAGATGCAGAATACACAAGGTTTGGAATGTCTCCTGACCTAAGCGGAACGGAACCACTGACTACTGCTATTGTCTCTTGGAGAAGGAATTGTGTATTGAGTACTGTACTATTCATTGAAACCCCTCAGGGGACAACCAGAGTGGTCTGGTTGAGGGATTGCATCATCCCAACCTGATTGACATCTGAGACCCTGTGAGTAAGGATAAAAGAGGGTCTGGGGAACACCCCTTTAGACACACCAGGAGAAACGCTAGAAATCCCCTGACAGCGTTTTATAGCGAAAGCCGGTGGGAGCTCGTGTGCGTCCTCCCTTGCCTGGGTGGCGGGCTCATCACGGAAGAACGGTTTAGCTAAAGGAGAGGTCACAATTGAATGGCCACAACAACGAGACACCTGACGGATCGAAATCATAAAGGTTGGAAAAACCCGTAGCGGTAACTGTTCCCATTCTATTCCTATTTCTCTCTCTCTCCAACAAAGTGCAACACAGCGACAACCAAAAGACGGCAGCTTGTGGAACTGCAGTGAACTGTACATTTCCTTTGGACAATTCATTATCCCCTAGACAACGACAGAGCTTATTTCTTATTGATTATTATTATACCCGCACTTTTAGGTTTAGTATTGACGACGTATATTATCTGTATATTTGCATTGATATTATTTTTGTGTATTTTTACTAATAAATACTGTTAAAAATAGTATCATCAGACTTCAACGGAAGTCTCTATCTTTGCTGTTAAGTCACCCAGTTATCGGGTTCGTAACAACATCGATATGTTGGGACCAGGTTAGATCCTCAGAGATCTTGACATCCAGGAACTTGAAGAGTAGAGTGATATTTGTAATTTTCCATTCCCCCGAAACCATGCCAGAATCAATTGATTCTAGAAAGTTCATTACTTATTCCTCCACAATCTTTTCAGCCACTTATTTCAGGACCCTCTGGTGACCATCTGGTTCAAGTGACTTATCTATATTCTGACCTTTCAGTTTACCATAAACTTTTTCTCTAGTAGTGGCAATTTCATACGTTCTGCCCCCTGACACATTCAAACTTCTGGCATACTGCTAGTGTTTTCCACAGTGAAGGCTGATGCAAAATACTTAATCAGTTCATCTGCCATTTCCTTGTCCCCCATTATTACTCCACCAGCATCTTTTCCACTGGTCCAATCTAATCTTGCCACTTACCTACACTTTTTGTATCTGAAGAAACTTTTGGTATCCTCTTTAATATTACCAGCATTGGCTAGCTTACCCTTATATTCCATCTTTTCCTATTTTAGATTTTTTGAGTTGCCTTCTGTTGGTTTTTAAGTTTCCCACTCCTCTAACATCCCACTATTTTTTGCTCTATTACATGCCTTTGCTTTGGCTTTGACTTCTCATCAGCCATGGTTGTCATCCTGCCTTTAGAATACTTCTTCCTCTTTGGGATGTATATATCTTGCACCTTGTAAGTTGTTCCCAGAAACTCCAGCCACTGCTGCTCCGCCTTCATCCCTGTCAGTGTCTTTTCCAATCATTTTTGGTGAGCTCCTGTCTCATGCATCTGTAATTCCCTTCACTCCACTGTAATACTGATATATCTGACTTCTTCATCTCCTTCTCAATTTACAGGGTGAACTCAAGTCATATCATGATCACTTTCCCCTAAGGGTTCCCTTACCTTAGGCACTCTAATCAATTCCAGTTCTTTGACAACACACAATCCATTATTAACGACACCTCGTCACCCAGGACATGACCTCTCCCCATTGTTACTGTCGGGAAGGAAGTACAGAAGCCTGAAAGCACACGTTCAGGGATTCAGGAACAGCTTCTTCCTCTCTGACCTGATTCCTAAACTAACATTGAACCCGTGAATATTTTCTCACTTCTTATATATGTATTTCTGTTTTGCACTATTTTTAATCTATTTAATATATATCTACATTTACCATAATTTACTTATTTTTTTCTTTCTATATTATCAGGTATTGCACTGTCCTGCTTCTGTAACAAATTTTATGACACACGCCGGTGATAATAAATCTGATTCTGATTCTTCTCTCCTTCCCAATTCTGATGAAGGATATTCAACCTGTGATATTAAGGGCATCTCTTCCTACAGATGTAGCCCAACCTGCTGAGTATTTCTAACATTTTCTGCTTTTAGCTTGATCCTCCAGTTGAAAGTGATTCACCTGAACAACAAGTGAGAGCAACCAGAGCAGGAACGTAAGATATTTATGCCTGGAGATTTTTCAATGCTCGCAGGCAACTTATTGTACATTTTTAAGCGCTGATCACAAAATCCAAAATATCTTCTCTGATTTCAAAACTGAAGAGCAAAAGTTAGAATTGAAAATAAAAAACAGGGTAAATGTGAATTTTAAGTCAATTGTAAAATGGAGCATAAGAGTTCAGGGACCACGATTCCTAAATAAAACCATTAACAGGTAAGATATCTTAATGTACAAATATAAACAGACTAGTACAGACAAATGAAATGTGATTCTTTGTCTCAGCCAGATCAGTGATAGGGGAGCAAAAATATATTGAATATCTGAAATGAAATGAAAATCAGAAAGCAAGAGTACTATTACCCACCTTCAACAACCTCTGCTTTTCTACCTATTTTAAAGTCACTAGTAATGCTCTGCACAAATACATTGCTGACATTCACTTGTCTTTGTCCTGACTACGTATTTACTTATTATTCTTAGTGCAAAATGCACTCTCCCATTCATGGAAGTTGCCAGGTTTATTTATCAATGATAGCTTTATTAAGGCGTTGCTTTAAGATCTAATTTCAATAGCAGTTTTGCATTTGTTTCTTTTATTCTAAGTCAATGTACGCACCTGGGTTCAGTATCCAAAACTGATATTCTATTTAATTAACTACAGCAATTGGTTATTAAAATTTGGATGAAATAATAGTACCACAGAATTATACAATAATGAAGTGTCTTTTCTTATTATTTTATCCAAGGCTTATCAGTGCCATTAAACCAAAACTGACTTATGAAGCACTGATATCTGGAACAGAAAGATACAAAAGTGGGAAGACTATAAGAACAAGCACAATAATGATTTATTTTCTAGAAAAACAAACAGATCACCTGTACAATATGGAGCATACAAATTAAATATAAAACTGTAGCCAATAATGGTTTTACATTAAAGCATATATCTCCAGTGCATCTGTTCAGTTCTCACACACTCATGATATAAATGGGTTAAGTGATCTGCAGCAGTGCAACAACTCTTTAACTTCTCTAAATGATGCGTTTGAATACTGCTCACCACTCGAGTTCTGCTGCTCTGTGTCTGAGTGCACTGAAAACACCAGCTTCTGAGCACCATTGTCCTAATCACACAAAATTCCTTTTCTACGTATAACCCCAAAACATAAGGCCTTGATCCCAAAGTAAATTGTTAATGTTATAATTGACTTGAGTCAGAATTTTTTTTTCTAAAAACTAACCAAGTAAGTCATCCTAAGAACAGAAAAGAACTGATTGAATTTCTTAACAGGCTAACCAAATATATCAAATTAAAATGGACACCAGACCTGAGCAAGACCAAGAAAGCCAAACACAAAGGAAAACTGAACAAAAGGTACTCTGTGCTTTGTGACTAGGCAACATAGTTGCCTTTGCACACCTGATAAAAACACAACTTTGTTTTAAGCTATCTTAATTTATTGTCAGAATAAAGAAAGGGACATTCCAAATGACATATTTACCCAAAATAGAAACAGGCAAATCACCAACTTGTAGTTTACAACAACCCCAGTCAGTCTGATAATGAAGTACCACTGTCTGGAGTGAATAGAAAGAAACACTTTCATTATGCACCCTAACACGTGGCATAGCTAAAATTGGTAACTCAAAACCAGTAGGGATTTGAAAGATTTGGCAAGCAATATCAAAAAACTCCACTTCCCTAGCCCGTAAAATTTACAAATTAAACTTAAAATCTCATGCTCCCTAAATTGTTTGTCTAGCATGTCGGCTGTCTCTTTCACACATAGTTGCACAAACACAATGTAAATAACGTACTATAAATGGCAAAAGGTTCCCCTACACCAAGAACATGAGAAAATGACGACAGGTAGTGTTTACAGAAGGTGCAATTTGTCAATCAAAATTTCCTCTATTTTGCATGCCCATTATTACTAGTTGATCATATACACTCTTCCTTGAGGATAATTTAGCTGCTGTTTATTCCATTGCTTGGATGCTGTAATAAGCAGCATTCTTTCACCTTATACCAGAATCCACTTATTTTGCTGTAATTAAACGGGCTGAATTCAGATGCATGGTTTACTGGAAGGTTCTCAACTGTCAGTAAAGACCATTGATTTAAGAGACATTATAGACTGCACATTATGGAATTTATTTATTTATTACTGAAGAGATACACACAGAACAGGCCTTCCAGCACAGGAACCTCCCAATTTAACCCTACCCTAATCATAGGACAATTTACAATGATCAGTTAAGCTACTAACCAGTATGTCTGGACTGTGGGAGGAAACCGGAGCACCTGGAAGAAACCCACGTGCTCCCAGGGAGAAGGTACAAACTCCTTACAAACAGTGCCAGAATAAAACCCTGAACTCCCACACCCCAAACTGTAATAGCTTCACACTACCTAGACATCCCAAATCTTGAATCTGGAACAACACACAAAAAGCTGAAGAAAATCCTCATGTTAGCCAACATCTCCGGAGTAAAATGGGCAGTTGATGTTTCAGGTCAAGACTACAGGTAACTTTTCAGGACCACCGTGAATGCAGAGAAGAGGTACAAAGTGCACATAGATTTATTTTGTGGAAAAGCAAAGGTTTTGTGACTAAATCTTTAATTTTCATTTGAAATTTTTTTTTTTACCAATTTCTTCTCACTTGCAGCTGTTTATTCCACAGACCACAAATGCTCTATGTGTGGCACGTGGCCAAGTGGTTAAGGCGTTGGACTAATGATCTGAAGGTCGTGAGTTCAAGCCCTTGAGCAAGGCACTTAACCACACATTGCTCCAGTTGACCCAGCTGAAAATGGGTACTGGCAAAATGCTGGGGGTTAACATTGCATCCTATCCGGGGGGGGTGTACTCTCAGTTGCTTCACGCCATGGAAACCAACATAAGCACCGGTCTGATGAGCTTATAAGGCTTGGGACAGTCTTTAACTTAACAAACGCTCTACAGTAGCTGGAGCTTGTTCACTGCTTAGTACTAATAATGAGAATTTGTAGGTCACTTCATTATAGATGTAGGAGATGGAGAAATCATGAACATCTAATCCCTGTGTCAACACACACACATACTCACTCACACACACTACTCCAGGAGGGCAGATGAATACTTATTTAGGCTGGAAAGCTTGATAATTTCCCCATCCATCCACTAAAAGTGCTCCATAAACCCAAAATATCATCAAAACAGGAGGCGGTAATGTTGCTCTGATCAGAGATCAAACCTATGTTCTCTTTGATCAGTGTTAAATCTGTTGAACTACCACTGAAACAACAAAATTTTCCACTTTTACCTAGGTGACTCTTATGAATTCCTGATCTAGCAATGACATTTCTTTGGAAATTATGCTAATCATCAACAGGTTTCAAACACATTCTTAACAAACCATATAATGGTCTGTCGTCTCCTCTCTCTTGCAAGGCTCAGCCATCTATCCATTCTCATCCTTTTTCCTAGCACTTTCAGATCTATCCTCTAGACAGTCAGCCATTGGGCTGACTGAACTGGACGTCTGAGGGTTTTCTGAAGCTCTATGTTGAGGGTCTGTATTTAAATCACTTTTTCTTTTGGGATCATCTGCTGGTGTTACAACAGTTGCCGATGGTGGCTTTCTTTTCAACTTGATCACTCTATTTACTATTAATTTCTTCTCCGGCATCTTGACTGCTACTGTGCATCCAGAGTCTATGGCACTTCCAGCATTTTGGAATTTGACATCCGAGTTTTGGGCCCCTGATCCAGATGATCCCCTGTCACTGGAAGGTGCTGTCCTGTGGTTTACAAACTCCACTGTACTTGGTCTCTTTACAGCTGTGGTTCTGAGATGAACCGAGGAGTTTAATGCAGTCTTTGGAGTCACAGCTGGAGTTGACAGTTTGACTAATCCAGAATTCTTCACTTTAATCCGGGTGCTGGTGGATGGGCCAGAAAACTCCACAGGTTTGTGAGTTTTTTTGGGTCTTTCCAACTCTATCTCATTTGCAACCACAGAGTGCCTGAAATATTTAATGTAAAGGTTAAATAAAACAAAACTAAAAACATTAGTAAATCTGATTCATTGCTAATAACTTCCTAAAATTAATCTATTGATACACATTTTGTTTCTTTCACAATACAGTGGATTCTAGTTAATTGGGACACATCGGGACAGTACATTTTAGTCCAATTAAACAGCAGTCCCAATTAGCCAAAGTTTCATGGAAATAATCAAAAGGTATAAAAGGCAAACTACTGTTTAACTGAGTAACAATTTATATATGTGAAATACAGGACAAATTAGAACACTAACAATACCACTACAGTAGTATAAAGCTATGTATTAGTTCCTAATAGTTATTGGCGACTATAAACAGAAACACAGAAACCCTACAGCACAATACAGGCCCTTCGGCCCACAAAGTTGTGCCAAACACATCCCTACCTCAGAAATTACTAGGCTTACCTATAGCCCTCTATTTTTCTAAGCTCCATGTACCTATCTAAAAGCCTCTTAAAAGACCCTATGGTATCCGCCTCCACTACTGTTGCCGGCAGCCCATTTTCAGTAAAAAACTTAACCAACATCTCTGTACCTACTCCTCAGCACCTTAAACCTGTGTCCTCTTGTAGCAACCATTTCAGCCCTGGGAAGAAGTCCCTGACTATCCACACGATCAATACCTCTCATCATCTTGTACACCTCTATCCGGTCACCTCTCATCCTCTTTTGCTCCAAGGAAAAAAGGCTGAGTTCACTCAACCTATTCTCATAAGGCATGCTCCCCAATTCAGGCAACATCCTTGTAAATCCCCTCTGCACCCTTTCTATGGCTTCCACATCCTTCCTGTAGTGAGGCGACCAGAACTGAGCACAGTACTCCAAGTGGGGTCTGACCAGGGTCCTATATAGCTGCAACATTACCTCTCAGCTCCTAAATTCAATTCCACGATTGATGAAGGCCAATACACCGTACACCTTCTTAACCACAGAGTCAACCTGCACAGCTGCTTTGAGCGTCCTATGGACTCAGACCCCAAGATCCCTCTGATCCTCCACACTGCCAAGATTCCTACCATTAATACAGGTAGTCCCTGAGATATGAACGTCCGACTTATGAACAACTTGTACTTATGAACTGAAGAAGGTGAACGCCGTCCGCCATTTTAAGTCGGATCGCGACGCCGTCCACCATTTTAAGTCAGATCGTGACGCCTTCCGCCATTTTAAGTTGTCACCGTTGACACTGCGTTGAGTGTGTAACTTTGTATTTGGCTTAAAGTTTTCTTAGCAAGATTCACCCTGACCCCCACCCCCTTTTCGGTCGGCTGGTGGCACAGTGAGATCAGCGCTGGGCTCGAGAACAGAGGTTCCCGAGTTCGATCCAGTGACAGACTACTCCCAAGTGTGCCGGGTTGATGTTGAGCTCGCAACTTGACCTCTTAAAAAAAAACACTGCCACCTCCAGTTTAAATTCCCACGCAGGATACTGAGGAGGATCAAATACCCAAACCCAGCACAGCCCCCACTTGTCCCATTTAACCTGTCTCAGTGCGGTGGACTTTAGGACCCGGCAAATTCAGTGTAGTGGTCCTTAGGACCTAGATGACCTCGGGACCCGCCGCCCGCAGTGTTTCTGTTCCATTGACGGGAAGCGGTCACAATTGAAAATAAAGTGGAAATAATAAAGTGTTTGGAAAGAGGTGAAACGTCATCGGTCATTGGAAAAGCGTTAGGCTACAGTCGGTCAACGATCGGAACAATTTTAATGGATAAAGGACAAAGTGAGAATAATGGAGCATGTGAAAGGCCCTGCCCTGATGAAAGCTACAATTATTACTAAGCAACGCAGTGGTTTAATTATTGGAATACATACATTTCTTAAGTGTTTTATATGCATAGAAAGGTAAAATATATACTATATACTAAGACAAATGTTTGACTAACTCTGACGCTAAATAATACCGGATGTACTTGTTCCAACTTACGTACAAATCCGACTTAAAGACGGACTCGGGAACGGAACTCGTTCGTAACCCGGGGACTGCCTGTACTATATTCTGCCATCAGATTTGACCTACCAAAATGAACCACTTCACACTTATCTGGGTTGAACTCCATCTGCCGCTTCTCAGCCCAGTTTTGCATCCTATTGATGTCTCGCTGTAATCTCTGACAGCCCTCCACACTGTCCACAGCACCTCCAACCTTAGTGTCATCAGCAAATGAACAAAATCAGTGCAGATACTGAACTGCCTTCATTCAATGCTTTAGATGATTGCATTCTCCAAATTTCATTTTCATTGTAACATTCAAGATGATTAACTTACTAGAGTAATGAAATTGTTTCATTTTCACTCCTAGCTGTGCCTGGCATCTCCAAGCCTAAATGCTTGAAATCATAGTGAGCAAAATAGTTTTGAATTGTCTTACTGCTTATTTGTCACCAACTATCAGTGACAAAAATCACTACTGTTTCAACACAAACACACACAACTGACACTATTTAAAAACTGACAGTGTAGAGTCTATAGGCAATGCGGATGCACATGACTGACATAGTTCAAAACTGATCAGCAAGTCTCCTGACCCAATTAAGCAGCATAGTGTCTTAAATAAATGAAGGGAATCCCAGCTATTTTCTTGATTTACTTTTTGTTCTTTAAGAGTTGTCTCAAATTTACGGCTGCCTGATTAATTGATGGCTCAATTAACTGGAATCCACTGTACTTCGATATCTAACTTCTAAGCACTAATGCAACAAAAGTACTAAAGAGCAACATCTGTGGGAGTTGTTTAGGGGGGTGAGGAAGGGAGGAAATGTCACTGCTTTGAATCAAAAACTACTACTCAACGCTGAGTTCCTCCGGCTGATTGTTTGTTGCTCCATTTTCTAGTATCTGCACTTCCTTGTGTCTCTAATTTAAATACAAACTTTTTGTGAATTAATTATAATATTAGTTACCAGTGGGGAATTTCCCTGCTATGACGATGGACAGAGGGAAGTTCAACTTCAATGCTGAACATGAAGGTAGATCTTTCTTCTGCTGTGAGTTTGTGCTACGGAATCAGAAACTAATCATCTTCTTAAAGGTAATTACAGCCTCTAGAATGGCACAGATGTTATGGCATAAGAAATGGTAATATTCTAAGCTATGTTCTTGAATTGTGAATGTATTTCCCAAGTTCTTGGAACAAGTCAAGGAGAAAAGGAGAGAGAAACTAACAAAGTTGGGACACTGAAATACTTTGGTGTCCCACTCAGAAACAGTATTGATAAAGGAAGTAAGTTGATCCAAATGGTAAAAAAAAGTTAAAGGGAAAGTAAATATTTAAGATTTTAAGTGAACTTAGTGTATTTAGAGTGCAACAACAGCATAAAATAGCATTTTACCTGAAGATACATTTTCCTAACGGGGGCCTCAACCTCCTTGATTTTTGTGGTAGTTCCATTTAAAATCATTCTGATTAACTGTCTTTTATAGTAGTGACTTTCAAGATTTTCTTCTCAGCAGAATCGTCCTGCATGCACCAGTAATCCTGTACACTGAATAACCATTTGTAGCAGTCCTAACATTTCAGACACAGTTTTGCAGAAATAGACAAGGTATATGAATAATCAAATACAAAAATGGAAGATGGTGCTGGAACGTGCTGATTCTATTCTGCACAAAATGAGAAACTAATCTTTGTGATAAAAATACATGATGGAACATAACCTACCGCTTCTGAATTGGTTCCACCATCTCCTTGGTACCTTGCAATGGTCGGCCTTCAAGTGTCCAACATTCTATCAACTCCTGAGGCACTCTCCAATAACTGACACCTGTAGGTAATACAAGAAAGAGTCCATAACTATATGCCATAAAAGATATAGATGGAAGACCAAGTCACAATTATGGTCAAAAAGAATGAACATGATACAATCATGTATATTTTGCTCACAACAGACCCAAAATAATAAAAATTGAATACAACTATCATTTGTGCAAATTATATTATGGAAAAGATTATATCCAATGACATAGCTGCAAACTCCTTATCACAATGCATCTGATTATATTCCTATTTCCCTGAAGGTAAAAAATAATATTAGGAAACAAGATTTGACATAGTATTAGAACAGTTTTCTTTATTCTGTACATTTAGTTCAGATATGTGCATGGATGATCTAGACTAATGCTTCATTATTTCTAAAATTACTCCTTGTGGAAATGTCAAATCTGTAAGCCATCCACAGAAAATTACCATCATTTTTCTACAATAGTATTGTAGTTTGAAAGCAAAAAATACAATGATGAAACTGCTATCAGAAATGTGATTTTCTCCACTTGGTGATCAATGCCTGTAACTAGCAACATATCCTTTTTTCTTAAAAAAAAACGGGACAGTTCTTCCTGTCAGCCTTAATATCCCATCTCTCAATTCAGACATATCTCTGGTGTCAGAATAAAAAAAGCTAATGTTTTGTGTGAAGTGTCTCGTGCAATCAGTTGCTCGCTGTCTCCAACTCAATATTTTACTGTCCAAAAACAAAAAACATAATAACGATATCTTCATGTGCTGGTGAGTGATACAGGTTTTTTGTTACACAGGTTCAGTCATTTTGTGGTTTATCAAAGGCTTGAATTTCTGACCCAGAATAATGAAATTATTCTGCAATAATGAAGTTCTGAATGTAATGTACTTTGCTTCATCAATTCTGGATGAATACCTGGTTAAAAGTGAGGCTGCAGGAAATGAAAGGTAGATTCAGGCTGCTGGAACATGCAGTGAAATTTCACACGTACAATTATATAGATTTTCTGCAGAATTGCTCACTGTGGAAGAAATGCGAGAAGGTCAAAGGGTTAGAAGTGAGTGCAGTTGCTGTTACTAAGGAGGTGCTTGGGAAACTAAAAGGTCTGAAGATAGATAAGTTACCTGAATCAGATGGACTACAGCCCAGGGTTCTGAAAGAGGTAGCTCAGGAGATTGTAGAGGCATTAGTAATGATTTTTCAAGAATTACTAGATCCTGGAATAGTTCCAGAGGACCGAAAAATTGCAAATGTCACTCCACTCTTTAAGAAGGAGGGAGGTGGAAGAAAGGAAATTATAGGCCAGCTAGCCTGACTTCAGTGATTGGGAAGACGCTGGAGTCCATTATTTAGGATGGGTTTCAGAATACTTGGAGGCACATCATAAAATAGATTGAAATCAGCATGGTTTCCTTTAAGGGAAAAACTTGTCTGACAAATCTGCTGGAATTCTTTGAGAAAATAACAGACAATATAGACAAAGGAGAGTCAGTGGATGTTGTTTACTTGGATTTTCAGAAGGTCTTTGACAAGGTACCACACATGAGGCTACTTAATAAGATAAGAGCCCATGGTACTACAGGAATGGAAGATTGGCTGACTGCCAGGAGGTAAAGAGAGGGTATAAGGGGGCCTTTTCTGGTTGGCTGCCGGTGACTAGTGGTGTTCCCCAGGGTTCAATGCTGGGAATGCTTCTTCTCATGTTTTATGTTAATGATTTGGATGACGGAATTGATCGCTTTGTGGCCAAGTTTGCAGATGATTTGAAGATAGATGGAGGGGCAGGTAGTGTTGAGGAAGCAGGGGTCTGCAGAAGGACTTAGACAGATTGAGAGAATGGGCAAAGAAGTGGCAGTTGGAACATAGTGTAGGGAAGTGCATGATTATGCACCTTGGTAGAAGGAATAAAGGCACAGTGCATTCTCTAAATGGGAAGAAAACTCAAAATTTCGAGGTGCAAAGGGACTTGGGAGTCCTTGGCAGGATTCCCTAATGCTTAACTTGCAGGTTGAGTCAGTGGTAAAGAAGGCAAATGCAATGTTAGTATTCATTTAGAGAGATTAGAATATAAGAGCAAAGACGTATTGCTGAGGTTTTATAAGGCATTGGTTACACTGCACTTGAAAGTATTGTGAGCAGTTTGGGACCCCTTATCTAAGAAAAGATTTACTGGTATTAGAGAGGGTCCAGAGGATGTTCACCAGAATGATTCTGGAATGAAAGGGTTATCATATGTGGAACATTTGCTGGCTCTGAGCCTGTACTTCCTGAAGTTTAGGAGAATGAGTGGGGGAAATCTCAATGAAACCTATCGAATATTGGAAGGTCTGGATAGAGTGGATTGGGGGAGTGGGTGAGTCTGGGATCACAGGGCACAGCCTCAGAAGAGGGATATCTATTTAGAACAGAGGTGAGGAGTTCCTTTAGCCAGAGAGTATTGGTAGAGGAGGTTGATAGCTTCTTGATTAGTCAGGACATCAAACGTGATGGGGAGAAGGCAGGAGAATGGAATTGAGAGGGGTAATAAATCAGCCATGATGGAATGGCAGAGCAGAGTCAATGGACCAAAGGGTCTAATTCAGCTCCTATGTCTTATGGCTTTATGGTCTTCCATACTTGAAGGAAGAGCAGAAAGTAACTACCACATCTTTACTTCCACACCTGAAACAGATGATGTTCACTTGTGAGATAAATGTGCAAATATCTCTAAAAAGATTGTGACTGAAATATTTATGACTCAGCACTTCTTTAAAGTTAATTGAAAGTATTATAAACAATGAAAATGCTACACCCTTGGGTGGTATTTTAATTCTTGTTATGACTAAACTTTCCCCAAGTAAGAACAAATCCAGACGTATCAACTGATGAAGTATATACTGGGATCCAACATCTCTGCAAGGCATCAAATGCCACTGTGGCTACAATCTTTGCCCAACAAGCAGAGGAGGCCTGAAGATTGGTAAAGATTCCTGACAGATGTGGTAACCGGGACCAGGAAAGATTTCATTTGGCCCCTTTGGGTACAAATGAAATATTTCCCAAAATGGCAACCAACTAGGGCAGCATCAAGTAGTCAACTGAAAACAATAAATGCTTCAAAAACTATGCTGAGTTAGAAACACTTCTATCTAAGCTTGTTTTGGGGTTAAAAGAACATGAAGGGGTAGAATGGGGGAGTAGAGCAGAAATCAGCGAGAGATAGTCACTTGGAGAAGGGAAATAAAGGAATGGTTTAAGTTGTAAAGTGCAAGTAAGTTTGTGTGAGCAAGGGGTGAGAGACTGAGAGGGAGTGAGAGAAATGTCCTGGAAATAGGGAGAGGGGCATTCAAATGGGGATGGTTCAGAGGTGTGAAAGATCAAAGAGAAACAGATGATGAGGCAGAAGGTGCGTGTGTGTGTGTGCGCAATTGCCACATTTATCCATTAATGTCCTTGCAATTGTATCTGGTGTCTAGTCCGCTTGGACCAAGAAGATATTCAATCAAGCCTGTGCAGTAGCAGGTAGGCAACAGGTCTGTTTCAAAGAAACCACTCCCAGACCTCCTCTACTCCTCAAGGTGAAATTCAGAGCCTCGATGGCCAGAATAGTCCCAACAGCAAATGACTTGAATTCTGTTGAACTCAGATACTCCAGTACTTGCAATGCTGCCCTTCACGAAAGGAAGTGATTGGCTCAAAGGAAAAGACAGTAGGTGCATTTTCTTCTGAAGAAGAACTCCACCTCCATTGAGTGAGTTTTGTCATTAGGAATGAGCTGGTCTAGCATCTCAACAGCTACTCTGTGGGATAAAAGATTATTTCATTACCCTTCAGATCATATTAGTGTGGAGGGTGCATCCACTGTAGTAAGATCAAGAAGGGTTTTTGCATTGATTTTGTGAAAATCTGAAATGCTCACTCTAAATCCTCCTGGATGACTTCAGTGCCAGAGTGGAAGGGACACAAAGCTCTTGGGAGGTGTGTTGATGAAGTAAGGGAAGCTAATCCTTAATGAATCTTCTACGTGACAGAACACTTGGGGCATGGTCATTATTAACAACTTGTCTTAGCAAAAAGACAAACACAGGAACTCATGACAGCAGGCCTCAATGGCACTGCGTTGTAATAGGTACCAATGAACTGTTGGACTGACCATCACTAACCTGCCCTATTACTCCCATCAGCCTGGTCCCAAAACAATGACGAAAGAAACAGTGCCACAACAATATCAAAGTTGAAGGACTCTCAGACAATGCCTCAGGGACAACATCCAATCAAGTAGCAGAAGATGCAGAATGACCACAGTACCTGAACCATTCGTAAGTCCATCACAATAAAAAAAAGTCCAGGAGATCTGGGATTTAATTAAGTATGAACAAGATATTCTTAAAATTGAAGCCTCATCACAGCTCAGCAAGAAGAATACAGCAAAAGACACCTGAGGTCTGAGATATATAAAAATTCTGGGTCTTATTTAACAGATGGTGCTGGGAAGGATGGATAACAATGTCCTATCTAAATTCTTCAGTAGTGTCAAGACCTTCTACTGCTTAGTCATCCAAGAGCCTAGCCTGCCAATAGCTTAATGGAGGAGAGTGACTGACATTAGAGAGGAAGTAACTCTTCACAGAACTTCTTAAGTGAAATTGTACTTCACCTAAGAGTTCTTGGCACTCTTTCACAACATCCTAACCAGTCTAGTCATGCTGTCTCCCCAGAGTGACAAGTTAAAAAGGCTATACGTCAGCTACAAAATGTCACGACCACTTGCGTTCTAAAATGTGGCAACTCAGACATTTCAATGAAATTCAGACACACATTTACAGCCTCATCTCTCAGACCTGGAAAAAGTCTGAGAAACTTAGATAAAATATAATCCTAACTTCAAGACTGTGCTAACTACAGGAATCATATTGAGGAAATAATCAAGAAATTCTTCAACCGGTACCTCCTAGTGACTGAAGAATTGCTATCTGACTCACAGAATGGTTTGTGTTGTGCCCATCAAGAGCTACAATGAAAATGATGTTCATTGTATAACTAAAAGAAAAATGCAGGTTTCTCTTTTCCTTACAAAAACATCAGACTTTGTCAATGTGAGGCACTATGAGAATTGTTTTTAGATTTAGCCTGAAAAATTTGCCTCTGTTTTACATCTGTGATGTGGTGGCTGGCAAGTTGACATTCTAACCATTGGGTCCAGTAGACTGAGTGCAGACTGGAGTTAGACAAGGCTATAGCATTGCTCCAACGATTTTTTTTAGTTATTCCTGTCACAATATTGCACCTCACCTCTTAACAAGCTTCGTGCTGGAATTGAACTAATGTACAAGAGGAAGTGGAAGTGATTCAACCTATATAATCATCACTCCAGAAAAAAGATCATTTCAATCTTAGTCATCGAGTTGCAGCATAAGAACGATGCCTGTACATAAGTGCACAGTCCAAGCTGTTGCTGATGCATCCACTGAAGCACTGAAAATAGGCCTTGCATTAAATAACTACAAAAAGTCTGCACTAACTTGTTCCCATTTCCAAATACCAACCCAGGCACTTAATGTCAGTCTTGAGATGCTGGAAAATATAAACCACTTTTCATTACTTGGGAATTGCCTCTCAGAGGAGCAGAAAGTTGAATTTATCATTATCTTCAAAGTGCAGCTTTTGCCATCTGAGGCAAAGTGTTCTAAGATCAAGACCTCAAAACCATCATAAAACTCATGGTCCACTTGGCATTAGTGTTCTCTGCACTCCTGTATGCTTCTGGTACAAGGACAATCTACAGCAGGGCATTGCAAAGTACTGAATCTACAAAATCCACCTCATCTACTGGCAGGATGAATCCTCTCCAAGCCAATACCCCATCTTCAAAAATATACTGGAAATAGATGTTTCAGTCCAACAATTTACCAGAGGATCAAGGAAATGCTTTAAACACGCTTCTGGAAACCTTCTTAAAAAATGTGGTATTTTTGTCATCTTGTGGGAACCCTTCCCCAATAATATTTTTTAAAAAAACGAGCACCAGATTGCATTGAGTATCTTAAATGTTTGTTGAAAGCACAGAGAAGTCCAGCACCACTTCTTCCTATGATATGCCGCCTACATATTATGAATGTCCAGCTCCAGTAGTTGCAGAGCCTGCATTTTCTACATCGGATTCGTGAGCCATCTCAGAACCCACGGAACTGGAGCAAAAGTAAGTCATCTCTGATACGGCCCACAGCTACATTTAATGGTACATTTAGTGGTTCCATTTAATGTAGAATCACTTACATTTAAAATCCTCCTGTCCTAACGAGCTCTGAGACTGCAATAAACAGAAATGATCAAAGCTGGGGTTATATTTCTATCATCACTTCCTGAAATTCTAAGTTTTAAGGTTTAATCCTACTGTCAAAAAATAATTTGGAATTTGACCAGCAGTTGATGAATAAGATCTATTTCCCTCAGGACCTGTCTAAGAAAAGTTTCCTTTTACCAAGATTTCTGACAGTTTACCACAGTAATAAGCATTTAATAAGAGCGAGTAACACATCTGCAAACGAAACTGGTGGTGAACTTGGTGATAATCCAAAGCTTGACTTGTGAGTTTTATAGCTCGCTGTTGAAGTTTTTAACGTTTGTAGGTTGACATGAAGAATAAGTACCTCGTCCTTCCCAAGAGTCAAAAGCATCCATCATTTTCTTCAGCTCATCAGCTGAGTAGTAGCTCCATATGTATTGTAAGTTGTTTCCAGCTTCCCTGCAAACACAAAAATATGAAGCAGCAGGATACTTGGATATTCAAGTTCAACTGAAGCACAGATGTAATAGATGGAAATATTCCCCACATATCATTATCTTTCACATTTCCATAAGAACTCCTCTCAGCTTTTCTTTCTCAATGAGAATCTTTCATCTGTCAAACAAACCCACTGCACCTATGGATCAGAGTCTCTAGGCTTTTTTTTTTACACAGGCAGTAGTGTGTAAAATGCACTGCAAGGGGTGCTGGTAGAGGCATATACATAGGGACATTTAAGAAACTCTTAGATTGGCACATGGATGGAAAAACAGAAGGTTTAGATCAACATTGGAGTAACTTAAAAGGGTGACACAACATTGTGGGCCAAAGGACCTATACTGTCCTACAGTGTTCTATGTTCTATGAAACACAGTAAGTACAGTACAGTGCAAAAGTCTTAAGCACATATACATAGCTAAGGTGCCAAAGATTTTTACACAGTATTGTATTTGTCAATGTGGAGACTGAATTTGCAAATCTGGTGGGAACAAAGGATGTTGGGAATAGCAAGGGTGGACCGCTGTGGGATAGGGGTGGAGGAATGCCAGGGTCGGGAGTGGTGCGGGTGCAGACACACCCAGCCCTGAGTCACCAGGCAAGGTTATCTGATGCCAAACAATTGGTCTATTGAACATTACAGAACATGGCTTTGGTGCTTCCCGCTCCCTCCCCTCTCCATTTCCCTTTTGCTAACCACGATTCCCCTCTCCCTGCCCCCCTCCCACTCTCAGTCCACAACAGAGATCCATACCAGAAAGACGTTCAGCATCACTCACATGCATCATGAAATTTGTTTTTTTTATTTATATTGTGGCAGCAGTACAGTGCAATACATAAAATTACTACAAAACTCTTAGGCACCCTAGTGCTACATACATGCCAAAGAATTTTGCACAGCACTTTATATAAATGTTTACGCTAATTAATGGCCCATGCTTGCATAGCTTGGCATGTGTGGTGGAGGCATCAATAGGAATGGGCGAGGGAAAAAAGTAGAGTCAGAAGGTTGGGCCGTTAGAGTAAGGAGTGGGTGCCCATGGAGGGTGGGGCTGAAAAGCAGTCAAAAGTGCCGGGGAGGGGACAATCTGCGAGAAAGGGGAAGGAGGCAAGGTGAACACGAGGTTAGACTGACACTGAGCAACCGGCAAGGGAGGTGGGCAATGCGATTGATCAGTGGAAGAGTACAGGTGTAAGGGGAGAGCAAGTGGGAAAGGGTGCAGCCAAACTGGGGGGGGGGGGGGGGGGAGAGAGCGGTGGGCAAGCAGGGTATGTTACTACAGCTGAGAGATTCTGAGGAAGATCAACAGTAGTGAGAAAGAGATATGTAGAAAAGTGGGAAAGAGGGGAAAGAGCTTTTAAACATTAGGTTTTATAACCCTTCATAATCAGTGACACCAGGCTACTATAACGCTTTATTAGTGGACTGGCATTGTAAATTAATTGTTAACTCTGCCAAGTTATTATCTAAATGGAGAGAAACTGGAAAGTGCTTTTGTGCAAAGGGATCTGGGGGTCCTGGTGCAGGAAACACAAAAAGTTAGTATGCAAGTGCAGCAGGTGGTCAAGAAGGCCAATGGAATGCTGGCTTTTATTGCTAGGGGGATGGAGTATAAGAACAGGGAGGTCTTACTGCAGTTGTACCGGGTATTGGTGAGACCACACCTGGAGTACTGCGTGCAGTTCTGGTGTCCATATTTAAGAAAGGACATACTGGCTCTCAAGGCAGTGTAGAGAAGGTTCACTAGGTTAATTCCGGTGATGGGTGGGTTGATGTATGATGACAGGTTGAGTAGATTGGGACTCTACTCATTGGAGTTCTGAAGAATGAGAGGCAATCTTATTGAAACATATAAGATTGTGAAGGGGCTTGATCGGGTGGATGCGGGGAGAATGTTCCCAATGATGGGTGAAACTAGAACTAGGGGGCATAATCTTAAAATAAGGGGATGCCGTTCCAGGACTGAGATGCGGAGAAATTTATTCACTCAGAGGGTGGTGGGGCTGTGGAATTTACTGCCCCAGAGAGCTGTGGAAGCTACTACACTCAATAAATTCAAAACGGAGATAGACATTTTCCTGGATAAAAATGGCATTAGGGGATACGGTGAGCGAGCAGGTAAGTGGACATGAGGCTAGGTTTAGATCAGCCATGTGATCTCCTGGACCAGTTTTCGATAGCCTGGATGGGTCGGAGAGGAATTTTCCAGATTTTTTCTCCTCAATTGGCAACTCGGTTTTTTTTCCCCAGGTGATCACATGGGTTTGGGCGGGATGAATAATAAAATAAAATGGGCGGCATGGTGCCCTGTTGGTTGGCACTGTTGCCTTGTGGGATTCGATGAAAACTAGAGTTAAGATTGGATCAGCCATGATCTTGTTGAATGGCGCAGCAGGCTTGAGGGGCCGATTGGCCTACTCCTGCTCCTATCTCTTATGTTCTTATGTAATTAAACATATACAATAAATTGTCTACTCAAGAGTTCTAGTTAATAAATTGGAAACTATGTTAGATATTAATAAGGTAATTCAAATTCAGTTTGGCAAGTCAAATCTAGGTATCCAATAGCTCACAGGCAATCTCTAGCTTTAATCCACTATAGTTCTTGAAAAGTAATTAAGGAAGCAGAATTCTTTTGATTAACAATTTAACAATGCTAACATCCTTTAGGGTGGTGGAGTGGTGATACATCTCTACCAAGGGAAGTGTAAGGTGCTCCTTCCCTCTGCTAGCCTGCAGGTCACCTGTGGGCAAGGTGTGGCACCTACTTAGCCCCCATGATCAGTGAAGCTATGGGAGCTGGAGGAGGATGGTTGCATGAACAGCTGGTACATAATCACGTCCTGGTTATGCAACCACTGACTAAAGACACTGCCCAGAAAAAGCAGTAGCAAACCACTTCTGTAGAAAAATTTGGCAAGAACAATCATGGTCACCATGATCGCCTACATCATACGACATGCACGTGGCACATAGTGATGATGATGATGTTGATGTTGAACATCCTTTAAGCAAAGTAAACACAACATACAATGCAGAGTCTAAATTGACTGTCAGATCAACCTCTTTTACCTCTTAAAGATACTTTTGCTTTTTATTCTACCTCCCAGCTGTTTTTCAATGGCTGCAATCCCTTCAGCCTTTGATGTAAACACGCCCAGGATCTTGCTTTCACAGCTGGCACCACAAGTATTGAGATAGTGTAAGACCCACACCATGGGGTTTGTACAGATTAAACCATAGGAGTCACACATGTCTGTCAGCGCCTGTATTAATAACAAAGAAAGTGTATTAAAATTTTTTAAAACTTCGGTGACTTTCACATTTGATCCTATTATAGACTTGTATATTGGACATTTTTAAAATTAGGCAGTTGGCAATCTTCGTGGTCTACAAATAAATTTCACCTGTGTAAAACCAACACTCAGTCATCATGGGTTCCTAAGAGTTCTTTATTGGAATCAGTAACCATATGACTGGAAAAAGTGAAATTTAGAGATTCACTATTTTGTTTGAACTATGCTGTCTGATAACACAGATATTGTATGGACGGTGACTGAATTTTGTGAAAAGATGGACAGAGCCAAAAACTGCAGCCAGAATGTGCATGCATTTTCCCTGACTGGGCTGCAGTTATTGTGCCAATAATTCCCCGGCTAGACGTAATTAAAAAAGTGCTGAAACACAAATACAAACCAGCACAAAAGACCACAGCAAACACAAACACAAGTAATTTTGGGGATAATTCATAAAGAAGTTCTCTGCATACTACACAGGGTCAAAGGACCATGCTGGAATGGGTCATAAATCCCATCAAGAAATTCTAGCTCAGTGTTCCCTTCCTGACTAAGCAAATCAATGGTGTAGAAGACTGATCTCTTAGGAATAGTGCCACTTTCAGTTTCTATTTTTAATGAAGTCCACAAGCAATCCGTGAGGAATTACTGCTTTTTTCTGGGTAGCATCCACTTTGGGATAAAGTAAAAGCAGGCTTAAAAAGACAGGGATATGAAAGAACATAATGAAATTCACAATAGTTTAGACAATGTTTACTGTGGTGCCATCTGTTTGTGAAGTGTTACAGTAACACCGCAAATAAGTACGATGAATAGCTTTGTAGTAACAGTGCATTAATAAGGGGTTTTATAATGACAGACCTTGTGGGATGAGCAAGTGACTGTGAATATGGGAGAGCTAAACCTATTGATACATGTGTTAGTAATGAACTCAGTTTAGTACTGGGTGAAAATTAAGTACATCATCATGCAAGTATACAAAAGAACAGATTGCTTTTTTTGAAAACAGAAATAAAAGTATTACTAGAAAAAGTTTCCCCAAGAGACCTTATTCAGGAGCTTAGTTGAGACTATAGTTTTATCAAAAGGTAGATGATACTATAATCTTACCCAAAGCTTCTGAGTTTCAGAGCCTCAATAGGCTCAGAAATATCAACTTCAAATATGCACCTTAATGAGAATGTGAAACTACATTCTCCTAACTCAGGTGGTAGGGGTCAGATAACTGAGCCAAGAAAGACTGGTAAAATTGCCTGAGTTTTGGAGGAAGATCCAAGATGCAAAAATGTGGAGGGACAGAGTTTGTGTGGGCTGATGTTAATTCTTACGTTCCAACATTTTATCAATTTTTACATTATCTTGTCATAAAATTTACTCAAGAGTAGCTGAATGCTGAATTAAAAGTCTTTCCAAAATAAATCTAAAGCTTTACAAGCAGATATACCCTGGTTCCCTTGCTATTTCCCAATTCCATTAGAATTATCTAATTGAAAAAAAAGCATACCTCCAACTAAAATTACTATATTCATTTCAACTCGAAGGTTGAACCTTTGGTTAGGTAACTTGGAAATTAGTCCCACAAACCTTTTTGATTTCAATATTTGATTTTGAGCAATGTCTCTCCATCTCACTGGATAAATAGTCTGTCAGACTGTAGGGATAGGGAATGCCAAAGTAATCTGCCTCTTCCTGCAATGCAACACGAGTTCTTGCTTCCTCGGGAATGCAGAGTTCTCCGTGCAGGTAATCCAGGAGATACTTGAAGAGCTTTCCATCCCGTTCAATAAGACAAGCCCCTACATTAAAAGATTGCATATTAGACTCTAAACTTCAGCACTGCAAATTTAACATTTAAAGAATCTAACTGGTACCTCAGTTTATCTTCTAACTAGTATGCCTCGTGTCTACTCCAATCTATTACCAGCTAACACATGTTGTACTCAGGTATTGCCCCTCTGCACAGTAATACCTTCAAGAAGCAAGGTGCCTAAGGAAAATCTGGGTATATTTATCTCATCTCCTTCTGTCTGCTTAAAATATGCATATAAGATACAATATCCTTGATCAGTACGTGGGCAACCACATGCCAAGGGACTATGCACTTCAAGCAGAATTCTACATACTAATGTTCTCAAAGGCAATATAAAGTATTTTGGATGGTAGATGAAAGCCCTCATTTAATTGTGCAAATAAAGCAGTTGAAACTCATGGCAGTAAAACAACTGTCAAATGATCAATTGTTCATACCACTTGTAGAAACAGTATAATACTCTGGCTTATCCTTAAGATTTTTATAGAAGTTCATTTGGTTTCTCCCCCCAAAAAATGGATTTTGCTTGTAAATAAATAACACAGCATGAATTGTGTCATATGAATTATGATTGATAATAATAACCCTTGTTACCTGATTCATCTAGTTTCAAAGGAAATCGTCCACTAAACATAGCACTAAGCATTGAGTCTTTAAAACGACAGAGGGAGTTTCGTCTTGCTGTAAAGAAACAACCTCCCACATTCAATCGGAGGATCTCAGAAATAGCTTGCCCCTCACAAGCCTCCATGATGTGCAACAATTGATCACTCCATCGTTGAAATTATAACTGTAGAAAAGTAAAGATACAAGGAAAAGTTTGCTGTCAGCAATAAAATTCAAATATTACACAGGATTTAAAATGCATTGGTTAGTAGCCAACGTGTGTATCTAGCAATAACAAAATGTTAACAAAAATTGATTTAGAGTTGGCAGTGTTCAAGTTGGTTTGATTAGGTCTTTGTCAAAGTAAATTTGTTATTGAAGTATGTATATGTCACTATATATTACCTTGAGATTCATTTTCTTGCAAACATTTACAGGAAAAACAACAGAATTTATTAAAAATACTAAAAGTAGCTAATAGATAATGTGTAAAAGATATATATCAAAAAATAATAAAACAGGGAACATAAGCTGTACAATCCATTGGTTGTGGAACCAATTCAGAGCTGAGGTGAGTGAAGTTGTCCATGCCAGTCAGGAGCCTGATGGTTGCAGGGTAGTAACTGTTCCTGAACCTGGTGTAGGACCTAGGATCTTGCCTGATGATAGTAGTGAGAAGAAAGTATGGCTTGGATGATAATGAATGCTGCTTTCTTGTGGCAGCTCTCCCTGTAAATATGCTCAGTGGTGGGGAGGTCTTTACCTGTGATGGACTGGGTTATATCCACATTTGCTGCGGACATTTCTGCATCAGATCAAACTGCTTTATTTATACACAGGTGACCATCTTCTGTGAAAAATGTGTCTTCATTTGCTTCCCAACCTGTACATAAATACAGCTCAATGCTTATAGACCTCTCAAACAAATAGACCCTGCAGATATTTAGGAAAGGTAACAGAAACCCACGACAGGATTAAATCTACTTCAGATTTCAGGTGGTGGAGGGATACAGATCAGCATCTTTGAAAGTTTATTTTTTTTATTTTGTAAGCTCTTTGTTGATCAGAGCCCAAGCTTGAGCCACCCACCTCTCTCCCCTTCAATTATGGCTCAAGCTGTTTGCTCCCTTGCATAGGGCTCACCCTCCCAACTCAGTATCCACACCCCTCCCCATCCCTTCACTGAGGGGCTCTCCCTTCCCACCGTGTTCCCCACCCGTCCTCCCTCCTCTCCTCGCTGAGGGACTGCCCCTTTCCTCAGAGCTCCACCCCTCCTCGACTGTGAACATGAACTCCTCACAGCCAGAACTCCCCCCCTCCCTTCCCACTCAGAAAAGGCTCGAAAATCTACCCGATATCCTCCCCGTACTCCCACTGTCACTCACCCCCAGGCGCAGGCTGATGACGCGCAACTGTCCAGCCGGCGCAGCCGCAGTCCCTACGCCTCGGGTGCTGGAGGTGCTGCTGCTGCCCCCCACGTTCGACCGCGGTACTGCAGCGTGTGCGCCGTCCCTGGGTCCTCACCTTTGTGGGGCAGGGGTGCTGAACACACCACCCTGGCTATTGTATCTGTGGGAGTGTCTCGCACTCTGTGGGGGTGTCCAGCCCAGGGCTGCAGCTTTGTTCAGTCCGGAAAAACAATATGCTTATTTACCAGATTTACAATCCAAACTACTTTAAGAGAAAGGCATTTTTGTTCAAGCCAGTCACAAAAGAATGCAGATTAAATGTGAAGGAATACCCTGTGTTCGCGAACACTGTACCTCTGTATAATATGGTAACCAGCAATGTTCCCCAAGGCATGTAGGCAAAAAAGTACGGTGACTACATGATACGTATTGACACAGGTGCCAGTCAATACTGCACCATTGTTACATTGCGAGAAAACTGTGCCGACAACGAATCAACTGGAAGAGTTAGGATGCATTGTTTGCTGCAATTGGAGGAAGATGCATGTGTGGATTTTGTGAGGGAGGATATATTTGAAGGATTGGAGAGCAGCAAGGGTTTTGCAAAGTAAGGAGGCTGTAGTGGCTATCAAACTCAGCCGGATGCCCAAGCACAGCCCTTGGCTACCACACTTGCACTCATCTCTCTCAACCATGACAAAGGCTTTGCTCAGACGGGCTGATCATTGAATCCAGACAAGTCCTGGTTGTGCCACC
The DNA here is from genome assembly GCF_048418815.1 of Hemitrygon akajei. NCBI lineage: Eukaryota > Metazoa > Chordata > Chondrichthyes > Myliobatiformes > Dasyatidae > Hemitrygon > Hemitrygon akajei. The sequence goes on from NC_133128.1 coordinate 152,130,963, forward strand.
TTTCTTGTAGCAAACCTGTGCAGGGGTGTTACATATCTGTGTGTGTGATTGAAGAGCTATGAAGTGTGCCTGTGGTCCAATGGTATGGGTTATTTGAAAGTCATTGCAGAATTAGATAATGATGGATTGCAGTGCTCTTACCGGTATGTGTACATTGAGCAACATTTTTGTGAGATAAGCACAAACCTGGCTGCTTATGGCACGGGACTCACATCATACATGACTTCCTTCCTACCTACTTACGCTTTTCTTTGTCTCAGAAACTCACATTTGTCTCTGTTTGCAATAGAACATGCATCATACACTGGAGGCCTTCATCTATAGTATGCAAAGGACGAGTCAAGCATGATATTTCATTACCCAGAAGCACTGTGGGATCCACACCTAGTCCCTTCGTCACGACTCGCAGGGTAAGAGATGTCCACAGGGCTCCTGATCTTGGAGTTCAGAAAAGAGGCAACACCAATATTGAAGTGAATGGTGTCAGGTAGTATATCACTGTGAATCTGCTCTCAGAAGTAGAATTGAATAACTTATCATGGACAAATCATTTTCATTTTTAGGACTAAATTATAATTCATGGTGCTGAAGTGCAGACAACTGATATGACTTTCATATGACTTGTGGGATCTAGTTGCGTGAACAATAGTTGCAACTTTAACTGTTAATAGCAACCGTTCAGAGTTGTACATTGTATGTGAAACATTTTGAGTTGCTGCTGGAAGAATCGCTGAGGCACTATATATAAATACAAATATGTTATTGCATGACACTTTCCACAGTTCTCCAGAATGGAAGAAATAAAACCAAGTAAATTAAACATCTTTACCTCATTTATTTGACTGCTTTCATCAAGCAATGTTCTTCAGCAGTGGCCATGCAATCATTTGTAAATCTTTCTCAAAAATGTTTGCAGAACATTGGTTATTTTTATATTCAGAGCCCATTTTATTAGGCATTTCCTGTAAGTTGTAAAGTGGCCACTGTGTATTTGTTTGTAGCCTTCAGCTGCAGTAGTCCTTCCACTTCAATGTGTTGTACATTCAGAGATGCACAGTACACCACTGTTGTAATGTGTAGTTATTTGAGTTACAGTCACCTTCCCATCAGCTTGACCCAGTCTGGCCTTTCTCATTAACAAGGCATTTTCACTCACAGAACTGCCGCTCACTGGATGGCTATTTTTATTTTTCACATCGTTCTCTGTAAGCTCCAGAGACTGGTGTGCGTAAAATCGCAGGAGATCGGCAGTTTTTGAGATACTCTAATCACCCTGTCTGGCATCAGCAATCATTCCATGGTCAAAGTCACTTGGGTCATATTTCTTCCCCATTCTGATGTTTGGTCTGAACAACAACTGAACCCTTTGACCATGCCTGCATGCTTTTATACATAGAGTTGCTGCCACATGATTGGCTGATTAGATATTTACATTAACTAGCTGGTGTACAGGTGTACCTAATAAAGTGACCACTGTGCATATGTTCCTCAAATACTCCGAATGAACAATTGATTTTTTCTTCTTTACAGCACCTTGGACAGTCAGACATTTTGGGCACCTTCCTCATTGCTTCCTATTGGTTTCTGAGCACCAATGTGTTGTAGGTACTTATGCAATGTCCGATTATCCCTTAGCATTTGGTCATTATGCTCCTGTGATTAGCTTACTAAGCAGAATTAATGGCAAATACAAATGGGGAATTTACATGGAACTCCCTGTAAAGTTGCATCAGGTTCCATCTTCTAATGCATTTCTGGTTTGGATCCATTAAGATCTATTGGATGATAACAAAGCGTTTCAATGCATTCACAGCAGGTATCAGCCATTTATTATTTGGCTGATTGGTTGTGCTGTGCTCTCTGGGATCTACATCTCAGTGAAGCTGAATAATTCATCTAAGCTCTTTTTAGTCAGATTTCGGATAGATGGTGGATAGATGGTGAGAGGAACTTTTGATAGCCGAGTATCATTCAGATCTATTGGCGGGTGGGAAACACGAGACAGATTAGTTAGAGATTATTGGGTGTGCAGGTGATGGGCAGATTGATCAGCAAGGGACAGTCAATTGGGGAATATTACTCCAAGTTAAATTTCATTTTGCCCTTCAGGATCTGATGTGTGGAATGTGGGATCGCGTTATTTCCAGCTAAATCTCTGAGCCTCGAAGGCACACTGCTGAACCATGTGGAAGTTCTGATCCTAAATCCACCAGTGAATCTGGAGAGAGGTGGCATCAATTTCACAGAATGGGAACAGCTGAAGAAGTTCCGTGACCTCACCCTGGCAACAAAGATGTGAATAACTTTTTTTTAAATCTCTACTTCTGACTCAGTAACACTTGCTTCTGTGTTTTGAATGAAACTTAAAATATAGCTTTTATTAAAGAGAATAGAGGAATTATCCTACTGTCCCAACCAGCAATCACCTCTCAGTCAGCATTATGAATATGCAATAAATGTTCTGTTTGTGTTAACTGGCTGTGATCAAATTTGATGCAGCTTTAGCCTACATAATAAGTGTCTACACTTCAAAGGTTGCTCACAGCCCATGACCCTTGTTGGGATAGTCTAAGGATGTGAAAAAAGCAAAATAAATGCAAGTTATTTTTTCCCTTTGGGTTCTCCTGTTGAGTCCACCACTCGGATTTATCCTCTTGAAATATACCACAGAATTGCCCCATTCAATTGGCCAAATGAGTATTCCTACAAAAAGTGTATTCCTACTAGATTGTAAAAGTGAACAAAAAGCTCCAGTGAAATGTTCAAAATCAATAAAACACAAACAATGACTTCTTCCCTTGAACTTCAATCGATCAGTCAATGTTTGAAGAGAGGTCACAGGCTGAACTTAAAACAAATTCTTTGTAATTTTTGCTTGAGCTGCACTTTATACTTCATAAATCAATTCAAAATTGTTATTGTTGCAACCACACTGGAGGCACATTGCATTATGTGATAATTTAGATTTGTGCAAGATTATTATATTAAAAATTATAGCTGAATATAGGTGATGAATAAAAAGATGATTACGGAGCTAAAGTAAAGGGGATTAAATAAAATAATTGAGCAAATCATTTCACCTGATCTAATATGGATCAAACTTGCATGTTCTGTGGACATTGGTGATTGGGGTAGCCTCACTTACTATTCCGAGGACCTAGTGGGGATTAGCTATAAAGAAAGGTTGGACAAACTTGGATTATCTTCTCTGGAGTTTTGAAGGCTAAAGAGGTTTACAAAATCCGGAGATGGATAGATACGGACAGGTTCTTCCCCAAGATAGAAACATCAAATATAAGAGTTTTAAGGTGAGATGGGGAAAAGAGTCATACAGATAGAGATATACAGGGCAAATGTTTTTTACACAGGGAATGTACAGGTACCTGGAACATGCACCTACCATTTTCTGTGTAGATCACAAAGCTTTGATAGTGGTATTTGAGGCTTCTAGATAGGCAAATGGAGGAATATAGACCATGTGCTGGGAGAATGGCTTGGTTTAACTTGTTCAGCACAGATATCGTGGGCATAAGAGGCCTATTCCTGAAATGTACCATTCCATATTTTATGTTCAACATGACATCCCACTTTACCTTCTGATGCACCATCAATAACTCACTCTGAGACGTAAAGGAGAGATATCGGCTTTTATTGACTGGAAGAAGGAACAAGCAGTGAGTGACCACCATACTACATCCTGGAGACAGAGAGGCCGGGCTCAGACCTCCATCACCTTTATACAGGGGTCTGTGGGAGGAGCCACAGGAGCAGTCATCAGGGGGCGTGTCCAGACAGGTATATGTAGTTCACCACATTCACCCCTCCCCCCTTTGTTTTAAAAAGAGTACCCATGTGGCGAAGTTTCTTACAAGTATATTTACAGGTTAAGTCTATCAGGTGATCAGGTGGTCGAATCTGTCGCTGCGATCTACGTAGCACTGGCTGTGATTGCACAGGTGCCGGTGGTGGTGATTGCACCAGAGACGGAGGTTGTACTGGTTCCGGCCTAACTGGAGGTGTCAGACCACTAGGCGTCAGTGATCCCTCACGCGTGTGCGAGGCGCCTGGAATATACGCGTACGAGACTCCTGGTATATGAGTGTTGTGAGGGGTCAGTGTAGGGCTTGGTGTGCGCGGTGTCACCTCGGGTACAGGGTTCTTAGTTACCGTGGAGTGTTCGGGGTAGTGGTCTGCTGCTCCTGCAGGCGCCAGGTCGCGGACGGAGACCGTGTCCTCCCGCCCATCAGGTAAGACCACGTAGGCATACTGGGGGTTCGCATGTAGAAGGTGAACCCTCTCGACCAGCGGGGAGTATTTATTACTTCTCACATGTTTCCGGAGCAGCACTGGCCCTGGGGACGTCAGCCAAACTAGTAGGGTGGTCCCAGTGGCAGACTTCCTGGGAAAAGAGAATAGGCGTTCGTGAGGGGTGGCATTGGTGGACTTACATAACAGGGAGCGGATAGAGTGGAGTGCCTCAGGGAGGACCTCCTGCCATCGAGAGACCAGCAACCCTTTTGACTTAAGGGCTAAAAGTGTGGCCTTCCACACTGTGGCATTCTCCCTCTCCACCTGTCCATTTCCCCGGGGATTATAGCTCGTGGTCCGACTAGTAGCAATGCCCCTAGCCAGCAGGTACTGGCGCAGCTTGTCACTCATAAAGGAGGACCCTCTATCACTGTGGATATAGCAGGGGTATCCGAACAGAGTGAAGAGCTGGCGCAGGGCTTTTATGACGGACGTGGTAGTGGTGTCGGGGCAGGGAATGACAAAGGGGAACCATGAGTACTCATCGATAATATTGAGAAAATAGACATTGCGGTCGGTGGAGGGAAGGGGGCCCTTAAAGTCAACACTCAGTTGCTCAAAAGGGTGGGTGGCCTTGACAAGTTGCGCCGTTTCAGGACGGTAGAAGTGCAGTTTGCACAGCGCAGATTTGGCAGTCCCTGGTCATCGTCCTGATGTCCTCAAGGGAGTACGGCAGGTTCCGGGCTTTCACGAAATAGTAAAATCAGGTGACCCCCGGATGGCAAAGATGTGCATGAAGGGTGTATAGCTGGTCGAGCTGTGCGCTAGCACACGTTCCCCGGGATAGGGCATCAGGGGGCTCATTGAGTCTGCCAGGCCGGTACAGGATATCATAGTTGTAGGTGGAGAGTTCTATTCTCCACCGCAAAATGTTATCATTTTTGATTTTGCCCCGCTGTTGGTTGCTGAACATGAACGCAACCGAGCGCTGGTCGGTCAGCAAGGTGAACCTTTTGCCGGCAAGATAGTGCCTCCAGTGCCTAATAGCTTCCACTATGGCCTGGGCTTCTTTCTCCACCGCGGAGTGCCGAATTTCAGAGCCTTGAAGGGTACGAGAAAAGAATGCTACTGGCCTGCCTGCCTGATTGAGGGTAGCAGCAAGCGCGAAATCGGAGGCGTCACTCTCTACTTGGAAGGGAATGGTCTCGTCCACTGCATGCATCGTTGCTTTGGCAATGTCCCCTTTAATGCAGCTGAAGGCCGCGCAGGCCTCAGCAGAGAGGGGAAAAGTGGTAGACTTGACCAGGGGGCAGGCCTTGTCTGCGTAATGGGGGACCCATTGGGCGTAATAGGAAAAAAAAACCAGGCACTGTCTGAGGGCTTTGAGAGTGGTGGGAAGAGGGAGTTCTAACAGGGGGCGCATACGGTCGGGATCAGGGCCAATGACCCTGTTTTCCACGACATACCCAAGGATAGCGAGTCGGGTGGTTCCGAACACACACTTGTCCCTGTTATAAGTAAGGTTCAGAGCTTCGGCCACTTGGAAAAATCGTTGGAGGTTGGCGTCGTGATCCGACCAGTCGCGACCACAGATGGTGATGTTATCCAGATAGGGAAATGTGGCCTTCAGTTGGTACTGGTCCACCATCCGGTCCATTCCCCTCTGGAAGACCGAGACACCATTTGTGACACCAAATGGGACGCGCAGGAAGTGATAGAGCCTGCCGCCTGCCTCGAAGGCGGTGTAGGGGCGGTCCTCTGGGCGGATGGGGAGCTGGTGATAAGCGGATTTCAGGTCTATGGTCGAGTACACCTTGTACTGAGCTATCTGGTTGACCATATCCGCGATGCGGGGTAGGGGGTACGCATCAAGCTACGTGAACCTATTGATGGTCTGGCTATAGTCCACGACCATCCTATTTTTCTGCCCAGTCTGAACAACAACCACCTGGGACCGCCAAGGGCTTGTGCTTGGCTCAATGATCCCCTCCCCGAGCAGCCGCTGCACCTCCGACTGAATGAAGGTCCTGTCCCCCGCACTGTACCTTCTGCTTTTAGTTGCCACAGGTTTGCAGTTGGGGGTCAGGTTGGCGAACAGCGGTGGGGGAGGGATCTTGAGGGTGGAGAGGCTGCAAGTGGTGTCAGTAGCGCAGCTGTCGGAATGGTGCTGGATGGGATGTGTGGGTCGGTGTGTGTGTGTGGTCAGTAGCGGGGTATATGACGAAGTCCCACCAAACTGAGGATTCCTGACAGTGAGTGGTGGGAGGGGCCCGTCATATGCCATAGTCACACTTTCGAGGTGGCTCTGGAAGTCCAGCCCCAATAGCACAGGTGCGCACAGTTGAGGCATGACCAGTAGCGCAAAGTTCCGATATTCTGTGCCCTGCACCACCAATGTCGCTACACAACCCACCCGGATGTCTGTGGAATACGACCCAGAAGCCAAGGTGATCTTCTGATGTACCGGCCGTGTCACGAGTCCACAGCGTTGCACTGTGTCCGGGTCAATAAAACTCTCAGTGCTGCCCGTGTCAAACAGGCAGCGAGTCCTGTGCCCCTCCACCAGGATGTCCATCATTGACCTTGCAAGCCACCAGCACCTGTGCAATCACAGCCGGTGCTACGTAGATCGCAGCGACAGATTCGACCACCTGATAGACTTAACCTGTAAATATACTTGTAAGAAACTTCTTCCAGTCAATAAAATTGATGCACCATCAATAACTCACTCTGAGATGTAAAGTCGAGATATCGGCTTTTATTGACTGGAAGAAGGAACAAGCAGTGAGTGACCACCATACTACATCCTGGAGACAGAGTGGCCGGGCTCAGACCTCCATCACCTTTATACAGGCGTCTGTGGGAGGAGCCACAGGAGCAGTCATCAGGGGGCGTGTCCAGACAGGTATATGTAGTTCACCACACCTTCATACTAAAGCAACAACTTAATTTCTTCTGTTTATTTTCATGAATAAAACTTCTATGACAATGTCGTTGTGCAAGAGCTGCATTTGTAATTTCACACAAGGGACTGAGTAGAGTACCAAAGAATGACAGTGTGAACTGAGTGCTTGGAACAGATGTCATAACTGTGACCTTCTTTGAGAAAGAAGACATGTTCTATGTGGTTATCATAGTGGGGTCTTCCCACTAAATGCCAAGGGGTAACTATTGGCAGGGTCCTTCTCAACCACTCATCACAGTGGCCAAAGAGCTGCCTACCCCCAGACTGCAACATGGATTCCAACCATGTAGATGCACAGGTCATTACTGAGAGACATCTGCAAGAGAATTTCAGGCAGCAGACCAGCCACTCTATAAGATCTATATGTCACTCAATAAGCCTTTGATTCAATTAAAATTGGGAGTGATTGTGAAACATCCTCCTCACATTCCACATAAATTTGCTTCCATCTTAGATTTGCTTTCTGAAGCTCTGTCTTCCTCACTGCAATGTTGCACCTCACAACCCACAAAAACCCCACAGAGTAGCGCTAATAGACGAATGTTCAACCCAGAGTGACAAGAGGTCACCAGAAGCTCTGCAGCTGAACTGCAGTTTGCAGGTACCACTTGCATTTGTGTGCAAGTGCTTGGAGCCCGAGCTACGAGCCGTTCTCGACTCATTCACCAAAGCATTTAAGAGGATGGGCCTTACAATCAGCAATGGCAAAATAAAGCTCCTCAACCAACCTGATCAGAAGATAAAGTTTCATGGCAAGACCTGAACCTTTGGAACATTGGAAGTGTTGCTCATTTTTTGTTCATGAGGAACACTTCCCATGTCTTGGGATTCTTCAATGGTGACATTGGGCATCGTCTTCAATGTGCCAGTTGAGGAGCAGCAGATACCTTATTGTAATCTATACCATATTTTATGTACGCCACCATACAGCTCTACAAGCAATAAATTTTACAACATACTGTATATCAGAGATAATAAACCTAATTCTGATTCTGATTCTGAGGTTAGGAACAGCTTCTCTCCCTCTGCCACTAGATTTCTAAAAGGTCCATAAACCCATGAACACTATCTCACTTATTTTGCTCTCTTTTTGCACTCTTCATTTATTTTTATATTATTTATTGTAACTTATAGCATTTTTTATGTATTGTACTGTACTGTACTGTTGCCACAGAACAACTAATTTCATGACATATGCCCACATGGTACAAGGGGCACTGCCATACAAAAGCAGCATCGATCATCACGGACCCCCACCATCCAGGTCATGCTCTCTCTTCTCGCTGCTTTAATTTTTCTAAACCCCCATTTGAAACCCATCCATGGTACAAAGGGCACTTAATTTTAATTTTCTCCATTGAAAATTCATGAGATTTTTTTCGAATTTAACTTTGAGCCTCTAAATATTTGGGCGGGCCTGACCAAAGGATTGTTGGTCTAGCTGATCCACAAGAGACACTAAAAATTTGTTCACCGAGTTTATGTAGGAGGCCAACTATGCTTTAAACCAGTTAGATAAACATGTCCAAGAGAAGTATCCAAGAGAAGTTTACTAAGGTGACGAAGAGATGCCTTAGATACTATTACAGAGGCTCTTTATGATGACCAAGAAATCATTTCTTTGGATGTTTCCAGCAAAAGAGAAAAACCTTCCTATTAATGTACTTCTTACTATAGTTCAAAACATGATTGCACTGGCTGTGATGTCATCAGGCATTGCTTCAAAGCTTTCGACGGGCTGGGGAGGAGGGAAGGATGTACATTCAGCTTTTAAACTTCATTCAACTGTGGAGAATTCACCAGAAGGCAGCATCTAACATCGAGGACCTCCACTGTCTAGGCCTTGCTCTCTTCTCACTGCTGCCACTGGGGAGGCGGGACAGGAGCTTTAGGCCCCGCACCACAATGTTCAGGAACAGTTATTACCATCAGGCTCCTGAACTATGTGGATACTTGGCTCAATGCTAAAGTGATTCCACAACCTATGGGCTCATGTTCAAGGACTCAACAACTCACGCTTTCAGTGTTACTTTTTATTTGTTTATTTTGTGTTTGCACCATTTGTTCCCTTTTGCACATTGGTTGTTTGTCAGTTTTTGTGTGTAGTTTTTCATAGATTCTGTTGTATTTCAACGTTGTACTGTGAATACCTGCAAGAAAATGGTAGTCTATAGTGGCATGTACATACCTTTGATAACAAATCTATTTTGAACTTTCAAGCTTGAATATCTCAGTGATAATAAACCTGGTTCTGATTCTGAGGATGAGCTCACGACAAAATGCAGCATCCCTTATAGAGTCACTGGCACATGACGTGGTTCAACACGGGGAAGGAGCTCTTGGGCTGATATTGAGAACGTTAAGTGCATGCACCGACATCGTGCAGAAGCCCTGCTGTGCAAGTGGCAGGAGGAGCCTAGCACCTCACGAACTCCCCATCCACCGGGCTCCTCAGTCACCTTCTGTCCCATCTGAGAGAGGGAGCAAGTCCCATATCGTCCTCATCAGCCACAAAACTGGGAGTGGAAGCACGCTGTTCTGTATCCTGAGGGCTGGAAAAGAGACAGAGGAAGGTGTGGGGAAACAGGTGTACAGTTAAGTAGAAATGGCATCTTTAAAACAGGAATGAAATAATTGAAATACTGAATACCTCAGGTGGCAGAAAGGGTCATTAATATAAAAAAAAATCTTAGGAATGTGGGAGTAAACCGGAGCACCTGGTCCCAGGAGGGTGGGATTAGACTCTAGGAGAGGAGAAAGTGATGGGCATAAAGAGAAGGCTACCAAATGATGTAGGAATTTTGGTAATAGTATGCAGAGTCAGAAAGGAAGTATCTGTGAGTTCAGCTGAAACCAAGGTTAACTGACTAAATTCGGGAAAATGGCAAGGCAAAAAATTAAAGATGTTTTCTCTGAAAGCTGAAAGGCATCTGTAATAGATGGTTTATTTAGTGGTATAAAGAATGCTCCGAGAGCTATTATAGATATATGGATGTACATGTCAATATTGGGATGTCAATATGACAGGTTTCTTAATGTTGCTAAAAGACTGACAAAATGGAAAAATAAGCAAGAGGTTTGGATGATAATAATGGACAATAATGAGATAAGGTCTTGGCATAGACTATCACATCAATATTACTCTTGCTATACTACTTCAACCTGCTTTACAGAGACCACTATCATCCTGGTATCTAAAAAAAATAAGGTAACGTGTCTTTATGACTACGGTGTGATGACTCTGACAGCCACCATTATAAAGCTGGTCGTGGCACACATCAGCTCCAGCCTCCCAAACTACACTGACCTACCACCAAAACAGATCCATGCCAGATCATCTCCCTGGCCCTACATTCATTTCTGGAGCATTTGTTCCTATGTTAGACTATTGCTTATTGACGATGCGTCTGCCTTCAGTACTGTAATCCCAAGCAAGTTTAGCTCTTAACTTCTAGATTTAGGACTCAAAATACTTTCTTTTACAACTGGACCCTTGACTTCCGGACCAACAGTAAGGACAGGCAGTAACACCTCCTCCATGATTATCCTGAGCACTGATGCCACACATGGCTACATCCTCAGCCCCTACTCTACTCCCTAAACACTCATAACTGCATGGCCAGATTCCACTCTAACTCCTTTTAGAAGTGTGTTGACAACACCACCATAGTGTGCCTGACCTCAAATCACAATGAGTCAGAGTACAGGAAGGAGATAGAGAGGATTGTGGCATGTTGCCATGACAACATCCCCTTGTGTTTGATGACAACAATGTCAGTAAAGTAAAAGAGCTTGCTATTTTCTTCGGGGGGGGGGGGGGCTGATGGTGGGATGTGGGATGTCCACATCCTCCTCTCAATGGGAATGATGCTGAGGTTGAGAGCTTCCTGTCCCTAGGACTGAACATCACCAGTAGCTTGTCCCAATCCAACCACGGCCAAGAAAGCTCACTCTGCTTCCTCAGGAGGCTAAAGAAATTAGGCATGTCCCCTTTAACCCACAAGAGTTTTTAATAATGCACTATCCTGTATAGATGCATCACAGCTTGGTATGGCAACTGTTCTGCCTATGACTGCAAGAAACTGCAGAGAGTGGTGGACACACCTTAGCACGTCAGTGAAAATAGCCTCCCCTCCATAGACTCTGTCTACCATTCTCGTTGCCTCAGTAAAGCAGACAACATCATCAAAAACCCCATCCACCCTGACCATTCTCTATTCTCCTCTCTCCTATTGGACAGAGGATACAAAAACCTAAAAGCACGTACCACCAGGCTCGAGGACAGCTCCTATCCCGCTGATATAAGACAGTGTCTTAGTATGATAAGATCAAAGACCTCCCTATCTACTTTGTATGGTCTTGCACCCTATTGTCTGCACTTTCTCTGTAACTGTAAAACTTTATTCTGCATTCTGTTATTGTTTCCTTTTTACTGTCAGTGTACTGTTGTAATGGAATTATCCATATAGATGGCAAGCAAAACAAAGTTTCTCACTGTACCTGTGACAATAATAAACACATTTATCAAGTTACATGCCTGAATATAAATTGTGTCCAAGAGTTTTCAAATACTTAAGATTGTGAACTGTAAAGCAGATTCTGAAAAATGGCAGTAATGCAAAGTCCTGGTGTGAAACTAGAGAAGCTCAGCTAGTTTATTCACTGAAGTCTGGAGGAAGAGAGAGGGAGAAGATGAGAAGACAAACGTAGAAACTGATAGAAGAGAGAAAGAGAGAGTGAGTGGGAGAACGGAATGGGACATTGTGGTCGGGCTTTGTGATGGTGATTGTGAACGATGAGCATAAGAGCATGTACCTCTTTCCCTCTCCTTCCCATTATCTCTTCAGCCTCTTGAACCCCCATCCCTACTATTTGCATCATTTCCTCTTCCTCTGCCCTTTTGTCAGTACTCAGGCTGACTGGCTTCAGGAGCCTCCAGCTTCAATCCCCAGGTTCGACAGGCAGGTCTGACGCGGCCCAACAGCGGTGCAGGACGTCATGGCTGGGGGGAAGCTGGGCATGCCAACACAACATTGGTGAAGGTGCAGAGGGACAGAGAGCTGGCCCATGGCAGGCTCTCATTTGAATCCCCGTGCACCCCATGGTTACCGACGCTTGCCGGAGGCCGAAGTGTTAGCAGCACACAGGCACCTGCGAGGTCCCAATCTCCTGAACCCTGAGAAATCCAGAAATCCACTGCAAGGAGCAGTCCCTTTATCTTAGGTACCTGAAACTCACTTACCTCTGCCCTCACTGTTAGCCCCCTCCACCCCTCATACACACACCTTTATAGCCTCTCCAGTTAGTAGCAAGGGCAGCTCAGTGAATGATACCGTTGCCCCCGTGTCCACTAACGTATTTACTTATTTAGTGACACAGCGCCGAGCAGGCCCTCTGAGCCACGTTGCCCCAGCAACCCCTGACAACCCTGTTCATCCCTAACCTAATCATGGGACAATTCACAATCACCAATTAACGCCTTTGGCCTGTGTGAGGGAAACCGGAGCCCCTGGGGAGAACCCACACGTTCCACGGGGAGGACGGACAGAGACTCTTTGCAGGCGCACTGGAACTGACGACCCGAGCCATAGCAGCGGTGGGCAAACCACTACGTTACCATGGCACCCCACGTCACGTTGCTGGCCCCCGTGTGAAACTCTTGTGTACATTTGTGGGTGACCAGAACTGGCTTGTCTGACCAGAATGCTGTCCTCACTGGTTGGATAATCCTGGAGGCGGTCCGTGTGGGTCGAGAAGATTCTGCTGTAAACACAAAGTACACTGCAGATGCTGTGGTCAAATCAACACGCACAAAAGCTGGATGAACTCAACAGGTCGGGCAGCATCTGTTGACTGCTCATTTCAATGGATGCTGCAAGATTCTGCTGTGATTTCTGCCTGATTTATCGGGTGACTCTCACACCTTCCTGCCTTATAAGGACGCCACGTCCAACTGTAGTCCACGGGTATAAAAATCTCCTCTACTCATCTATGTCTACATTGGCAGTCCCTCGCTAAGTGCCCCCATCACTGGCACAGAAAGCAGGTCTTTGGTGTCCTTGTGGCAGCTGCATCCTCTGGAACCACTTTATGGTTTCTCTGCCCCTTTGGAAAGGTCGTATTCCTGTGCCAGAAACCTGAGGATGGCAGTAAGCTCTTTGACCTCCGGAAAACGAATTTCTACCCCACTTATATTGTTCTGCTTGTTCCTCATGTGTGTGTGTCTCTCTCTCTCTGTAAGTCCTTCAATCTGTCCAGCTCTTGTACACTGTCTCACTATTCTCTGTATCCGCCCCTTCCCCCTGTAGTGCTATTACTTGTACATTATGAAATTCTTGACACTTTCTTCTCTCCTCAAGTAAACATGACACAAAATACTGCTGCTTTATCTCCCTTTCTCCTTAATTCCACCACTGCCAATGTTCCTCTGGGCTCCAGGTTTTAGCCTGTCTATTCCCTGTTCAACCTTCTCAAGTTTATGAGAACCCTCTCCCCTCTCCCCTTTCCACAACACAGCCCATGATATTGATATATCCTTTTTATATAGAATATGAAATATTCCTGCTTTATCCTCTCTCCTGGGCTTTGACTCTAATGATTTTCCACATGTAGACACAGATGTGTACTTACAAACATTGCACCGCTATTTAGCTTCTCAAACAAGCATGCACACACCCCCTCTAGTGTCTCAAACAGTCAGTATCCACCTTTCACAAATGGTGGCCCTGTTACTTCAAACCATTCAGCATTGTCTGGTAGCCGGTCCCTTAAACAAACACCCCACAGATACAACACTTTTATATCCACCAGTTCAGCTCGTTGCTGTGTTCCATGGTACTTTGTAACCGCATGATCATTGGCTGAAACAGATCCCAGCACAGGGGGCTACATTTAAAAATAACCTCCCCTTAGACTGCAGACATCACTGGCTATGCAACGGGTCACAAATCCCCTACAAGCCCACAAATGTGACAGTGACTAGGTCACTGGAGACACTGTGCATGTGGAAGTCTTTATTCGTTATGACAAAGAGATATTGTCTTGGGAGACCCTCTCGGCAGAGTCTCCCAAAGTGCATCAACATTTTAAACTGGATTTACAGTACCTGAATTTAGAGTTGTTGACAAACTATGGATGTGATTTTTTTAAATAGTCGGTGTAATACTTTGTGATGCATGTGAATAGTTAATTGATAGAAATAATTTAATAAGATTTTTCATGTTTATTTAAGGCAGAGGTTGATAAATTCTGGATTGGTCAGGGCATGAAGGGATATGCAGAGAAGGCAGGAGATTGGGGCTGAGAGGAAAATTGGATCAGCCATGATGAAGTGGCAGAGCAGACTCGCTGGGCCAAATGGTCTAACTCTGCTCCTATGTCTTATGGTTTTACGGGCTAAGATGCAGATATTCAGAATCAGGTTTAATATCACTGGCATACGCTGTGAAATTTGTTGTTTTCTGGCAGCAGTGCACTGCAATATATAATAAAAAGAACTATAAATTACCAAAAGAAATATATATACAAAATTAAATTAAGTAAGTAGCGCAGTGTAAAAAGAGAGCAAAATTGAAAATAAATAGATAGTGTACATGGGTTCATTGTCCATTCAGAGATCTGATGGTGGTGGGGAAGAGGCTGTTCCTGAGATATTGAGTTTGTGTCTTCGGGCTTCTGTATCTCCAGCTTGATGAGAAGAGAGCGTGTCCTGCGTGCTGGGAGTCCTTCATGTCGGATGCTGCCTTCTTAAGACATCGCCTTTTGAAGATAACCTCAGTGCCGGGGAGGCTAGTGCCCGTGACGGAGCCCGCTGAGTTTTCAGCTTCCGGCAGCTGTGCAGAGGCCCCTCCATATCAGACGGTGATGCAGCCAGTTGGAATGCTCTCCACGGTACGTCTGCAGGAGTCTGTGAGTCTTTGGAGATGTACCAAGCCTCCTTAAATGCCTAATGAAATATAGCCACTGCCGTGCCCTTGTTGCAAATGTATCAATACGTTAAGCCCGGGATAGGTCTCCAGGGTTGTTATTCTAGCATTGTTAGTTTTTCTGAAATCAGTGCTGTATATATTATGTGTAAAATACCATTAAGAACTACTCCATGTGAGCCCTGTGGTCCGATTTTGAAAACATTGCATCAGGTACTGTTAGTTGTCTGTTGTGAACCATCAGTAAGTTTTATCCTTTTTATTTGTTTAACCGAACAGCAACGCAGAGAATCTACAGGCACTGCAGAGCACAAGAACATCAGCCCATTGACTTTTCATTTCCACTAGAAGTGGCACTCGCGACAAGATAAATGTTTGGTATTAGTCTTCCTCGCATTTGGAATTTTACCAGTGAATACCTGTTGGGTTACAAAAGATGACTTGTCATCAGTTCCAATGGAACATCAAGTAGAAGATGCAGAAAAAGATTTAATTCCCCCTGAATAAGCCATCTCTATATAGTCAGGCTCTGCAGAGTTCAGAAACACACAAATCCCTTGTACATTGAACTTTGTACTGTTCCTTGTGTAGAAATACATAGCGGTAGCTGCGACTGCTTCTCCGTCATTCCATAGACTCAGGCCAGGGCACTGTGTCCAGCTTCAGCTACTCACTGAGCTACAACCTTTCTCACAAATACTTCTGTCAATGGAAGATCAATAGGGGATTCGGGTTAATTGGGCCATCGATTAATCAGGGCAGATGCTTATTTGGGACAACACTTAATGAACAAAAACAAATCGAGAAAATAGCCGGGATTCCGTCCATTTATTTGGGACAATATGCCTCTTAATTGGGGCAGGGGATTGTTGTCGAGCATTTTCTAACTAGTGTCAGTCACATGCATGTTATGTGGCCATTTGACATCACACTGTGCCTAGAGTGAACAGTTTTTAAATAACACACACAAAATGCTGGTGGAACACAGCATTAATCTGCAGATTTCCTCGTGTTTGCTCTTTAGTTTTTAAATAGTGTCAGTTGCGTATGTTTGTGTTCAAAAAGCAGTGATTTTTGTCACTGATAGCAGGTGAGAAATAAGCAGTGAGACAACTCAGAACTATTTTGCTCACTGTGATTTCAAGCATTAAGACTTGGAAATACAAGGAAAGGCCAGGAGTGAAGATAAATGATTTCATTACTTCAACAAGTTAGGAACTATGAAGAATTTGAATTAATGATTGGTCGACAATCATCTTGAATGTTACATTTGGTCCCCTTTGGATACTAAACTCTCACCTGTGAGGATAAATGAGGATGTTAAATTCCACAATAATCCAAGTGCTGAGTCCCAGAATTAAAAGCGGGCAGTTGCCGCCCTCTGCTGTTGCATAGCTGTCATTGCAAAGTGGCTCTCCATTTGTTAGCAGAAAAAAGTGCTCAGTGTTCAAGCGAGAAACTGTAAGGATGCCCACGTCATTTGTATCACAATCAGTACTGATAACTGCTGTGTTAGGTCTGTGACACGGACCCCAGGAGGAAGCTGGGAGAGATTATCTATTTGAAACTTTAACCTGAATGTGGTTGCAAATCCTCAGCCTTAACTGAGTTTGCAGTACACATTCAAAGATCGAAAATTTCCGGAAAGTACTAACTCATAAACACGTCCTTGAACATGAGCAGCATTTTTTTTTTGCTGAAAAGGGTTTTTAATAATAGACAAAACCAGTTAAATTGATGATTACCTCTTTCCAAGTGAATCCTGAGAGCAAGCAGAATTTCCGCTTCTAAATCTACTGTTATCCTTAAGTGATTATTTACCTATTATCTGGTTAATTTTCAACTTCCAAACCAGCTAAAGCATAAAGTATTGATTACAGAACAGATTAAAAGAAAAATGTAAATACTGTAAATCAGACCTAACAGTTGAGATTAATGACCTTCCCTTTATTTTCTCTCCAGAGTGCAGATTAACCTGCATTATATTAATAGCATTTATTGCCGTGGCTTCATAAAGTACATGAAATCGACTTTTCATGACAGATGGAACTCAATCAACAACATCTCACTTCTGTTCAGTATCACAGTCAGTGTACTGAGCTTGTCCGTTTAGCTGGCTGCTCAATTGCGGAATTCCAAGTTATTTTATGCCTGCTCTAACTTGTTTAAGGCACACTTTGGATTGATTTTGTTCGCTGTTGCACCATTAGATTCTAAATCGAGAAGCAGACAAGAAGAATGAAAATATGGGTGACCAGCTGTCAGGATAACAAAGAGCTGCTTCCTGCGGAACTGTATCTATGACCTACATTCTGCCGTTGATTAGTTACAGCAACAATATCTGCCATTAGTGAAATAAATTGAGCCACAATTACGGAACATGTTTCTGAGATCACCCACTTAATGTATGGTTCCTGTAGCACCTTAAAACCATGAGTTTCAAGCATCCACTTAATGGCTCTGCACTTATAAAAAGGTTTTTTAAGTGTAAAAGCAATTCAACATGCATCAAAAACAATGTTTGCACTTGTGCTGAGTTAATTGTTAACATGAAGCTCAAAGTTTGTTAACATCTTGCCATTTCGAATTCAAAAGCTGAGGAGTGGAAGCATCTCACCTTCTTAAAATGGGAATCAGGAACAAAATCATTCTACTTCCCATGTTCTCATTAATTCCCATACGTCTTCTTACCACGATTTGTTTAAATGAGTAACTTACCTTTCAAACTCAGCAAAGGAGATCGATCTCCAGGTTCTGTTTGTTACCTCGTTAGTGCTAATGTTGGCATCCCTTACATTCCCTTAAGGAGTGGACAGTGTGGTGTCATAGCCATTAGCACAATCGCTTAACAGTGCCGGCGATCCTGCTGCTACCCTGTGACTGCGCGGGTTCCCCCCCCCCCCATTCCAAAGACGTAGGGTAAGGGTTAGTGAGGTGTGGGTGTGCTACGTAGGGTCTGGAAGCATGGTGACACTTGCAGGCTCCCCAGCACAGTCCTCAGACAGCGCTGAATAAAGCTAATCTTGTCTTAAAAGGATATGATGGAGTGCTCTTCAAAAACTCTACAATTAGGTGGTGGAATCACTTGCTCAGATAATTATAGATAATTTAAAATAATGATCAAACATACCTACGGATCTTGATTCACTCTCCGACTATTTCTTTTAAAAAGTATGTCTTCAATAGTGAAATATGACTGTTCCATACAGGGGTAGGGGAAGGTGTTTTGATATTTCTAAGTAACGTTGCCATTTCCTCTCCATGCTCCAAGCTTTGACATTTCAGAAATCAGGATCAGGTTTAATGTCACTGGCATATGTACTGAAATTAGTCATTATGTGGCACATACATTGCGTGCATAATAATAAAAATTGTAAATTGCAGTAAGATGTGTGTGTGAATATATATGTAATTAAATACTGTAAGTGATGCAAAAAGAGGGAAAATTAGTGAAGGAGTGTTCATGTCCATTCAGAAATCAGATGGGAGAAGGAAAGAAGCTATTCCTGAATTGTTGAGTGTGCACTTCCAGGCTGCTGTACCTCCTCCCTGATGATAGCAATGAGAAGAGGGCATGTCCTGGGTAATGGGGGTTTTGAATGATGGGTGTTGCCTTTTTGAGGCATTGCTCCTTGAAGATGTCTTGGATGCTAGGGAAGCTGTAAAAATTTGTGTAGCTTTGGTAACGTACCAAATCTCCTCAAATTCCTGTCATGCCTTTGTTGCAACTGCATTGATATAGAGTCATGGAGTCATACAAAAGTACAGCACAGAAGTAGGGCCTTCGGCCCATCTAGTCTATGCTAAACTATTTAAATTGCCTACTCCCATTGACCAGCACCAGACCATAGTCCTCCATACCCCTACTATCCAAACTCCTTTTAAACATTGAAATTAAAGTTCCATACACCACTTGTGCTGCCAGCTCATTCCACACTCCCATAACACTGTGAGTGAAGAAGTTTTCCCTCAATCCCCCTTAAACTTTTCACCTTTCACCATTAACCCATGAGCTCTAGTTGTAGTCCCACCCAACCTCAGTGGAAAAAGCCTCTTTGCATTTACGCTATCCCTAACCCTCATAATTTTGTATACCTCTTATCAAATTTCCTCTCAATCTTCTATGTTCTAAGCAATAAACTCCTAACCTATTCAATCTTTCTTTATAACTCAGGTCCCACAGACTTGGAAACAACCTTGTAAATTTTCCCTGCACTCTTTCAACATTATCGATATCTTTCTTGTAGGTAGGTGACCAAATCTGCACATAATACTCCATATTAGACCTCACCAACATCTTATACAAATTCAACATGGCATCCCATCTCCTGTACTCAATACTTTGATTGATAAGGGCCAATGTGCCAAAAGCTTTCTTTGTGACTGTATCTACCCATGACGCCACTGTCACTGAATTATGGATCCGTATTCCCAGGTCCCTTTGTTCCACCACACTCCTCAGTGTCCTACCATCCACTGTATTGGTCCTACTGAAGTGTAGCACATTGTACTTGTCTGAATTAAATTCCATCTGCCATTTTTCAGTCCATTTTCCAGCTGGTCCAGATCGTACTGTAAACCACGATAGCTGAACTTGAGGGAATGGAAACGTTTGACATCACAACTAGAGTGAATGGAAAACTGACTGGTTTGCGGGCATTGCTCCTGCCCCAAGTCAGATGGCACTGTGAGGATCTGTAGGAACTTTACAATGCCATCTGGCCTGGGGGGCGGAGTAATGTCAAGGGCCTCTATTCCCTCAAGTTTAGCTTTGACTTTGTTTGTCAATGGGACTGGCATACACCCGCTATATCAAAGAGTAGAGCATCACTCCTGGCCTTAGTTGGATAAGGTACTCTTCTTCTAGTACCCCCAAGGCCTGTGAAACAACTCCAAGTACTTCTCCTGCCACTGACCTTTGTTTAGCAAATCCAACCTTGCAATGAGGTTCATCTTCTCGATGGCATGTCGTCTCAGTAGTGGGGTGAGAAGAGACAACATAGCTGTTTCTCATTTTTATCTTTGAATGTAGTAAACATTCTTTTCGCATTGATTTTACATTTTGCTGGCCCCATGAGCAGTTTCCTTGTTTGGTTTAGTGTAATACATGTTTCCTTCATGAGTCCCGATGAAGAGTCTCAGCCCGAAACGTCGACAGTGCTTCTCCTTATAGAAGCTGCCTGGCCTGCTGTGTTCCACCAGCATTTTGTGTGTGACATGTTTCCTTCACCAGTTTTGTGAACAGACATTCGGGAACAGCTGTGACATTGGCCCCAGTGTGCATGTTGTACTATCTTATTTTGCAACTGAACTGTAGCACACCAGCCTTGTCTACTTGAATCTAGAGCCCCAAGGAAAGCTGTCTCTTCATCTGAATTATGGTCTTCTTTGACCTCCCAAAGAAATGTTCCTGAGTGACACTAGTTTTTATAAAGGCCATGTTACACGAGCAAGGTGCTGGACAAACCCAAGTGCAGTTCACAGGGATGGAGGCAGAGTCAGGAGGTGTTCTTGACGTAGCGAGCGTGGTATCTGTATCCAGGAGCAATGCCAGACTTAGAACTGGCAGTCCTAAGAACCATGAAATGAGGTTACTCACACCGGAGTCGACCAACGAACTGGCAGCTCCTTGTTGTGATCACAGGGTTTTTATCCTGCATTTGGAAGGATAGATTACAGAGCTCCTCTAGGGAGGCTATTTGGGTGGAATTGAGGAATGGGAAAGGTGTAGTAACACTGATAGGAGTGTATTATAGGCCACCTAATGGGGAGCGTGAGTTGGAAGAGCAAATGTGTAAGGAGATAGCAGATATTTGTAGTAAACACAAGGTGGTGATTGTGGGAGATTTTAATTTTCCACACATAGATTGGGAAGCTCATTCTGTAAAAGGGCTGGATGGTTTAGAGTTTGTGAAATGTGTGCAGGATAGCTTTTTGCAACAATACATAGAAGTACCGACTAGAGATGGGGCAGTGTTGGATCTCCTGTTAGGGAATGCGATAGGTCAGCTGACAGATGTATGTGTTGGGGAGCACTTCGGGTCCAGTGATCACAATAGCATTAACTTCAATATAATTATGGAGAAGGACAGGACTGGACCTAGAGTTGAGATTTTTGATTGGAGAAAGGCTAACTTTGAGGAGATGCGCAGGGATTTAGAGAGAGTGGAATGGGTCAAGTTGTTTTATGGGAAGGATGTAATAGAGAAATGGAGGTCATTTAAGGGTGAAATTATGAGGGTACAGAATCTTTATGTTCCTGTTCGGTTGAAAGGAAAGGTTAAAGGTTTGAAAGCGCCATGGTTTTCAAGGGATATTAGAAACTTGGTTCGAAAAAAGAGGGATGTCTACAATAGATATAGGCAGCATGGAGTAAAGGAATTGCTCGAGGAATATAAAGAATGTAAAAGGAAACTTAAGAAAGAGATTAGAAAAGCTAAAAGAAGTTACGAGTTTGGTTTGGCAAATAAGGTGGAAGTAAATCCGAAAGGCTTCTACAGTTATATTAAAAGCAAGAGGATAGTGAGGGATAAAATTGGTCCCTTAGAGAATCAGGGTGGTCAGCTATGTGTGGAGCCGAGGGAGATGGGAGAGATTTTGAACGATTTCTTCTCTTCGGTATTCACTAAGGAGAAGGATATTGAATGGTGTAAGGTGTGGGAAACAAGTAAGGAAGTTATGGAACCTATGACAATTAAAGAGGTGGAAGTACTGGCGCTGTTAAGAAATTTAAAAGTGGATAAATCTCCGGGTCCTGACCGGATATTCCCCAGGACCTTGAGGGAAGTTTGTGTAGAGATAGCAGGAGCTCTGACGGAGATCTTTCAGATGTCATTAGAAACAGGGATTGTGCCGGAGGATTGGCGTATTGCTCATGTGGTTCCATTGTTTAAAAAGGGTTCTAGAAGTAAGCCTGGCAATTATAGACCTGTCAGTTTGACATCAGTGGTGGGTAAATTAATGGAAAGTATTCTTAGAGATAGTATTTATAATTATCTGGATAGACAGGATCTGATTAGGAGTAGCCAGCATGGATTTGTGCGTGGAAGGTCATGTTTGACAAACCTTATTGAATTTTTTGAAGTAGTTACGAGGAATGTTGACAAGGGTAAGGCAGTGGATGTAGTCTATATGGACTTCAGCAAGGCCTTTGACAAAGTTCCACATGGAAGGTTAGTTAAGAAGGTTCAGTCGTTAGGTATTAATGCTGGAGTAATAAAATGGATTCAACAGTGGCTAGATGGGAGATGCCAGAGAGTAGTGGTGGATAATTGTTTATCGGGATGGAGGCCGGTGACTAGCGGGGTGCCTCAGGGATCTGTTTTGGGCCCAATGTTGTTTGTAATATACATAAATGATCTGGATGATGGGGTGGTAAATTGGATTAGTAAGTATGCTGATGATACTAAGGTAGGAGGTGTTGTGGATAATGAGGTGGGTTTTCAAAGCTTGCAGGGAGATTTATGCCGGTTAGAAGAATGGGCTGAACGTTGGCAGATGGAGTTTAATGCTGAGAAGTGTGAGGTTCTACATTTTGGCAGGAATAATCCAAATAGAACATACAGGGTAAATGGTAGGGCATTGAGGAATGCAGTGGAACAGAGAGATCTAGGAATAACAGTGCATAGTTCCCTGAAGGTGGAGTCTCATGTAGATAGGGTGGTGAAGAAGGCTTTTGGAACGCTGGCCTTTATAAATCAGAGCATTGAGTACAGAAGTTGGGATGTAATGTTAAAATTGTACAAGGCATTGGTAAGGCCAAATTTGGAATATTGTGTACAGTTCTGGTCACCGAATTATAGGAAAGATATCAATAAATTAGAGAGAGTGCAGAGACGATTTACTAGGATGTTACCTGGGTTTCAGCACTTAAGTTACAGAGAAAGGTTGAACAAGTTAGGTCTCTATTCATTGGAGCGTAGAAGGTTGAGGGGGGATTTGATCGAGGTATTTAAAATGTTGAGAGGGATAGATAGAGTTGACGTGAATAGGCTGTTTCCATTGAGAGTAGGGGAGATTCAAACGAGAGGACATGATTTGAGAGTTAGGGGGCAAAAGTTTAAGGGAAACACGAGGGGGTATTTCTTTACTCAGAGAGTGATAGCTGTGTGGAATGAGCTTCCTGTAGAAGTAGTAGAGGCCAGTTCAGTTGTGTCATTTAAGGTAAAATTGGATAGGTATATGGATAGGAAAGGAGTGGAGGGTTATGGGCTGAGTGCGGGTAGGTGGGACTAGGTGAGATTAAGAGTTCGGCACGGACTAGGAGGGCCGGAATGGCCTGTTTCCGTGCTGTGATTGTTATATGGTTATATGGTTATTTGCTGATGGAAAGCAGGTGTGTGTAGTTAGTGGAACCTGGGAATGATTGGAAACTAAACGAGGGGATTGAGGCCCAATTCCTGAGGTAAATAGCCAGGTGGGCGATTGCCAGAAGGGACCATGACAGGCCAATTCGATTGGATTGATGGCATTTCACTTCTTTTGCTGGACAGAGCTCTTTGACGTGGGATGGAGACTTTCCGCATCTCCTGCATTTACCTGTTCTTTGTTTCACGTGTCTGGTTTGTTTGAGCTGAGCTTTACAGTCACCTCTTTCTGTAGTCTTCCTGACTGCACCCTGTTTCATCTCATGTACCACATTCTGCTTCTCTGTGAAGTATTCTTTACATTTGTCAGAAAGCCACAATATCTGTTTTGTCACCTATAGAAGTATATTAATGTGCTTACTTTAAACTCTTCTGAAGCCTGAGTGAGATTGCTTACAACTCTAAATATTTCAAAGTGTCTGAACCATCTCTCAAAACCCCCTCATTTAGAGAAATCAAATGCCTTGCGGCTTTATTAGGTAAGTAGATGTAGGTACTTCAGGTATTTACTACAGTTACTATGACCAGGGAGAAGGTGCTCAAAAGCTGAAAGACCTAAAGGTACATAGGTCACCCAGACTAGATGAACTGCACCCTAGGGTTCTGAAAGAGATAGCAGTAGAGATTGTGGTGGCATTAGCAATGATCTTTCAAAAATTATTGAACTCTGGCATGGTGCCAGAGGACTGGAAAATTGCAAATGTTACTCCACTCTTTAAGAAAGGAGGAAGGCAGCAGAAAGGAAATTTTAGACCAGTTAACCTGACATCAGTGCTTGGGAAGATGTTGGAGTTAAGGATGAGGTGATGGTGGCACAGGACAAGATAAAACAAACTCAGCATGGTTTCCTTAAGGGAAAATCTTGTCTGACGAACCTGTTGGAATCCTTTGAGGAGATTACAAGTAGGATAGATAAAGGGGACGCAGTGGATGTTGTATATTTGGACTTTCAGAAGGCCATTCATGAGGTGCCACGTATGAGGCTATTTACCAAGTTAGGAGCCTATGGTATTGCAGGAAAGTTTCTAACATGGTTAGAGCCTTGGCTGATTGGTAGGAGGCAGTGAGTGGGAATAAAAGGATCCTTTTCTGGTTGGCTGTCAGTGACTAGTGGTGTTCGGCAGTGGTTGGTGTTGGGACCGCTTCTTTTTATGCTGTAAATAAATGATTTAGATGATGGAATAGATGGCTTTGCTGCCAAGTTTGCAGATGATACGAAGATTGGTGGAGGGGCAGGTAGTGTTGAGGAAACAGGTAGGATGCAGAAGGACTTAGAC
Organism: Hemitrygon akajei; assembly: GCF_048418815.1. NCBI lineage: Eukaryota > Metazoa > Chordata > Chondrichthyes > Myliobatiformes > Dasyatidae > Hemitrygon > Hemitrygon akajei. The sequence continues at coordinate 152,155,744 of NC_133128.1, forward strand.
AGATTAGGAGAATAGGCAAGAAAGTGGCAAATGAAATACAATGTTGGAAAATGCATGGTCACTAGTAGAAATAAATGTGCAGACTGTTTTCTAAACAGGGAGAAAATCTAAAAATCTGAGATGCGAAGGGATTGGGAGTCCTTGTGCAGAACATCCTAAAGGTTAACTTGCAGGTTGAGTCGGTGGTGAGGAAGGCAAATGCAATGTTAGCATTCATTTCAACAGATCTATAATACAAGAGCAAGGATGTGATGCTTAGGCTTTATAAGGCACCGGTGAGGCATCAGCTTGAGTATTGTGAGCAGTTTTGGGCTCCTCATAGAAGAAAAGATGTGCTGGTGTTGGGGAAGGTCCAATGGAGGTTCACAAGGATGATTCCGGGAATGAAAGGGTTATCATACGAGGAACGTTTGATAGCTCTAGGTCTGTACTCACTGGAATTTAGAAGGATGGGGGGGAGGGGAATCTCATTGAAACCTTTCAGTTGTTGAAAGCTCTAAACAGAGTAGATGTGGAAAGGATGTTTCCCATGGTGGGAGAGTCTAGGACAAGAGGGCACAGCCTCAGGATAGAGGGGTGCCCTTTAAAAACAGAGATGAGGAGAAACTTCTTTAGCCAAAGGGCAGTGAATTTATGGAATTTGTTGCCATGTGCAGCTGTGGAGGCCAGGTTGTTGGGTGTATTTAAGGCAGAGATTGATAGGTTCTTGATTGGACATGGCATTAAAGCCATTCAATCATGACTGTTCCTTTCACCCCTCCTCACCCCCTTTTCTCGGCCTTCCCCTATAACCTTTGATGCTGTGTCTAATCCAGAACCTATCTATTCCATCATCTAAATCATTTATTTACAGCATAAAAAGAAGTGGTCCCAACACAAACCCCTGCAGAACACCACTAGTCACTGTCAGCCAACCAGAAAAGGATCCTTTTATTCCCACTCGCTCCCTCCTACTAATCAGCCAAAGCTCTAACCATGTTAGTAACTTTCCCGTAATACTATGCGCTCTAAACTTGGTAAGCAGCCTCATGTGTGGCACCTTGTCAAAGGCCTTCTGAAAGTCCAAATATACAACATCCACTACATCCCCTTTAACTATCCTACTTGTAATCTTCTCAAAGAATTCGAACATTTTCGTCAGGCAGGATTTTCCCTGATGGAAACTATGCTGACTTTGTACTATCTTACACTGTGTCACCAAGTACTCCATCACCTCATCCTTAACAATTGACCTTAACATCCTCCCAACCACTGAGGTCAGGCTAACTGGTTTATGATATCCTTTCAACTGCCTTCTTCCTTTCTTAAAGAGTGGAGTGACATTTGCAATGTTCCAGTCCTCTGGCACCATGCCAATGATTTTTGAAAGATCATTTCCAATGCCACCACAATCTCTACTGCTACCTCTTTCAGAACCCTAGGGTGCAGTTCATCTAGTCTGGGTGACCTATGTACCTTTAGGTCTTTCAGCTTTCTAAGCACTTTTTCTCTTGTAACAGTAACTACACCCACTTCTCTTCCTTCTTACACTACAACATCAGGCATGCTGATTGTGACTTCCACAGTAAAGACTGACATTATGATCACTGTCTCCTAAGGGTTTCTTTACTTTAAGCTCCCTAATCAAATCTGATTCATTACTTTGCTGTTTGCCCTCTATATCAGTGATCTGGATCAGCAAATTTTTGGAGGACACCAAGATTTGGGGTGGAGCGGACAGCATGGAAGGCTATCATGGCTTAAAGTGGGATCTGAACCAGCTGAAAAAATGGACTGAAAACTGGCAGATGGAATTTAATGCAGACAAACGCAGGTGTTGTACTTTGGTAAGAACAATCAAAGTAGGTCTTACACCGTGAATGGTAGGGCACTGAGGAGTGTTGTAGAACACAGGTCCATAATTTGAAAAAGGATCTAGTGCTTTCCCAGCGTATATGACAAATAAACTCTTCTCAGGCTTCTTGATTTTAACTGACGTTTCAATGACAAACTCCGCCATCTTCATCAGGGATGATGCCTAGGCACGTCTAGTCTGCTGTTATATATATTCCCATTATCCATCCCTCCTGATCGGTTGGTCCTCAACCAATCAAGTTTCCACTGTCCCACCTTGTTAACATTCAAATTTCAGTTCGTACTGAGAGCAAGATCTTCACCTTTGTTAAAATTATTTTTCTCTAGTCTTATTTCAATTGCTTCCTTCACCTGCTGATCCCAAAAGCCACTGGCGCTACACAGTGGTTTTGCGCCGCCAAATGAACATTGCTAATGCGATGTTCTGCTACCACCGATTTCTCTGCGTAACCCAAACAGGCACACCTCCAATGGGCCTTGATGTAGGTTTCCACTGTGCGCACTGTCTGGCCGATATACGCTGCTCCACATTCACAGGGAATCCTGTAAACGCCAGCTGTCCTGAGTCACAGGTCAGCTTTGACCCGGATAAGCTGGGACTTGAGCTTTCTTAATGATTTGGGGGATGATATTAATCTGGTACTTCTTCAAGATCCTGGCAATCCTTCCATGGAAATACAGGGAAGACAGGTGGTAGTGATGGGTACCCCTTCATTGTTGGGTTTCCCGGTTTTTCCATTGGTTCTTTTAAGGGCCCGATTGATTTCCTTCGCCTTGTAGCCATTCTGGAGGAATGTTGTGCATAATCATTTTATTTCCTCACGGTGACTCTCCAGGTCCAAAATAGTTTTCACACAGTTAATCAAAGTAGAAAGAACCGCTCTATATTGGGAGGCATGATGGTGGCTGTTATTGTTGAAGTTTAAGTCTGTGTGAATGGGCTTCTGATAGACACCATGTCTGAGGCTACTGTCCAGTTTCCGTCATATTAGAATGTACAGGAGTGGGAGGCAACCATTCTTCTCCATCTCCATTGAAATTGAATGTTTGCCTGTACACCATTCAGATGGCTGTGGATCTGTTGGTTTACCTGGAGTCCATGAGGCCACACTACAAAGGTGTCATCGACGTATTTGAAGAAGCATTTGTGTAAGGACGATGAACTCAGAACCCTCTCCTCAAAATCCTCCATGTAGCGATTACCAATAGCCGGTGACAAGGGTGATCCCATGGCCACTCCATCCATCTGTTCATAGTATATAGAGAAATTACATCGATGTGGTACCCTATCAAACCTTGGCCACTGGAGGAACAAGCTGACCTTAATGGGAACTCACGTGAACAGGGACATCACTTTGAAACTGACATTATGCCGTCCAGGGTCATCTGGATGTAGGTTATCATTTTTACGAAGCTGGTCGAATTTGTGATGTGACGCTCACAGCGCCAACAAAGGGAGACAGAATGGTCGTTAAATACTCAGCAGGGTAGTAAGTTGGAGAATTTATCACACTGATGATAAGCCTCATGGGGGAACCTCCCTTGTGTACATCAAGGAGCCCGTAAAGTCTTGGTGGTATTGGTGCCTCGAGGTAGAAGTGTCTTGCATATCCCTGCTGACAGTCTGTATTTCTTCTGTAAGGCAGAGTTCATCCTTGCAATCGAGTCTGTGGGATTCCACTGTAGAACTCTATAGGGGGAATCATCCAGAATCTGAAAGACTTTCCTGTGGTATTCCTCCGAGGACATCAGGATCATTGCATTTTGGTTGTCCGTTGGTAAAATCATGATGGCTGGTTTTCGCAGCACTGCTTGGAAGGCCAGTCACTTTCCTTTTGTAATGTTCAGTTTCAGCAAATCGGCTCTTTTGAGGGCCATGCAGACCTTTTTCCCTACCTTCTCCAAGGTGTCCAGTGGTAGCTTCCAGACTGCTTGCTTCACTCTGCCAATGTCTTCTTGATAAGGTGTAGCTCTGGGGACTGGAGCGAAGTTTGGCCCCTTGGGGAGGACCAATCTATTCACCTTGTTGATACTTTGCCCAGTTTGATTGATGACAATCCTTCTGGGTCCAAAGGTGCTAAACTTGGCTTTGGGAAATCCAGCACCAACTTAATTTCCCAGTTTACATGCATATTGAAATTCCCCCTTGACCATCATAACATTGTCCTTTTTACTTGAACTTTTCTATCTCCGATTGTAATTTGTACCACACATCCTGGCTATCGTTCAGAGGGCTATATATAATTACCACCTGGGTCTTTTTACCATAGCAATTTCTCAACTCTATTCACAAGGATTCCACATCTTCTGATGCTATGTCACTTCTTTCTAAGTATTTGATTTCATTTTTCACTAACAGAGTCACCCCACCCTCTCTGCACATCTGCCTGTCCTGTGGAAAGCAGCCAGTGAGTGAGTGGGCCAGTGAAGAAGTAGAGATTTGAGGCTTTGACTCGAGAGGCTTCGACAAGAGGCTGAGGACGAGCTTCACTACAAGTGAGGTAAGGCTGGGTAAGTTCCTTTCAAAGGAGAAAGTTTCAGAAGTTGAGGCAAGTATTGGGTAGGTCATGGCAGCTGAAATCAGCCCCGTGGTTTGTTCATCCTGCAGCATGTGAGAAATCAGGGATACTTCCAGTGTCCCTGACGACTATGTGTGCAGGAAGTGTGTCCAACTGCAGCTTCTGGCAGACCGCATTGAGCGTCTGGAGCTGCGATTGGATTCATACTGGAGCATCCGTGATGCTGAGAAAGTCATGAATAGCACGTTCAGTGAGTTGGTCACACCGCAGGTAAAGGCTATACAGGCAGAAAGGGAAGGGGTGGCCACTAGACAGCGTAGCAGTATGCAGGTAGTGCAGGAGTCCCCTGGGGTCATCTCCCTCCTAAACAGATATACTGTTTTGGATACTGTTGGGGGAGATGCCTCATCAGGGGAAGGCAGCAACAGCCGAGTTCATTGCACCATGGGTGGCTCTGCGGCACAGGAGGGAAAAGGAGTGGGAGAGCTATAGTGATAGGGGATTCGATTGTAAGGGGAATAGATAGGCGTTTCTGTGGCCGCAAACGAGACTCCAGGATGGTATGTTCCTCCCTGGTGCAAGTGTCAAGGATATCTCTGAGCAGCTGCAGGACATTCTGGAGTGGGAAGTGAACAGCCAGTGGTCGTGGTGCACATAGGTACTAACGATATAGGTAAAAAACGGATGAGGTCCTACAAGGTGAATTTAGGGAGTTAGGAGATAAACTAAAAAGTAGGACCACAAAGGTAATAATCTCTGGATTACTACCAGTGCCACGTGCTAGTCAGAGTAGAAATAGGAGGATATTTCAGATGAATACGTGGCTTGAAAAATGGTGCAAGGGGGAGGGATTCAAATTTCTGGGGCATTGGAACCAGTTCAGGGGGAGGTGGGACCGGTATAAACAGGACGGTCTGCACCTGGGCTGGACTGGAACCAATGTTTGCTACTGCTGTTCAGGAGGCTTTAAACTAATGTGGCAGGGGGATGGGAACAAGTGCAGAGAGACAGAGGGGTGTAAAATGAGGGTAGAAGCAAAAAGTAGTAAGGTGAAAAGTAAAAGTGGCAGGCAGGCAAATCCAGGACAAAAAGCAAAAAAGGCCACTTTTCAACGTAATTGTATAAGGCCTAAGAATGTTGTAAAAACAAGCCTGGAGGCTTTGTGTGTCAATGCGAGGAACATTCGTAACAAGGTGGATGAATTGAATGTGCAGATAGTTATTAATGAATATGATATAGTTGGGATCACAGAGACATGGCTCCAGGGTGACCAAGGATGGGAGCTCAACATCCAGGGATATTCAATATTTAGGAGGGATAGACAGGAAAGAAAAGGAGGTGGGGTAGCATTGCTGGTTAGAGAGGAGATTAATGCAATAGAAAGGAAGGACATTAGCCTGGAGGATGTGGAATCGATAAGGGTAGAGCTGCATAACACTAAGGGGCAGAAAACGCTGGTGGGAGTTGTGTACAGGCTACCTAACAGTAGTAGTGAGGTTGGGGATGGCATTAAACAGGAAATTAGAAACGCGTGCAATAAAGGAACAGCAGTTATGATGGGTGACTTCAATCTACATATAGATTGGGTGAACCAAATTGGTAAGGGTGCTGAGGAAGAGGATTTCTTGGAATGTATGCGGGATGGTTTTCTGAACCAACACGTCGAGGAACCAACTAGAGAGCAGGCCATTCTAGACTGGGTATTGAGCAATGAGGAAGGGTTAGTTAGCAATCTTGTCGTGCAAGGCCCCTTGGGTAAGAGTGACCATAATATGGTGGAATTCTTCTATAAGATGGAGAGTGACATAGTTAATTCAGAAACAAAGGTTCTGAACTTAAAGAAGGGTAACTTTGAAGGTATGAGACGTGAATTAGCTAAGATAGACTGGCAAATGATACTTAAAGGGTTGACGGTGGATATGCAATGACAAGCATTTAAAGATTGCATGGATGAACTACAACAATTGTTCATCCCAGTTTGGCAAAAGAATAAACCAGGGAAGGTAGTGCACCCGTGGCTGACAAGGGAAATTAGGGATAGTATCAAGTCCAAAGAAGAAACATATAAATTAGCCAGAAAAAGCGGCACACCTGAGGACTGGGAGAAATTCAGAGACCAGCAGAGGAGGACAAAGGGCTTAATTAGGAAAGGGAAAAAAGATTATGAGAGAAAGCTGGCAGGGAACATAAAAACTGACTGTAAAAGCTTTTATAGATACGTGAAAAGAAAAAGATTGGTCAAGACAAATGTAGGTCCTTTACAGTCAGAAACAGGTGAATTGATCATAGAGAACAAAGACATGGCAGACCAATTGAATAACTACTTTGGTTCTGTCTTCACTAAGGAGGACATAAATAATCTTCCAGAAATAGTAAGGGACCGAAGGCCTAATGAGATGGAGGAACTGAGGGAAATACATGTTAGTAGAGAAATGGTGTTAGGTAAATTGAAGGGATTAAAGGCAGATAAATCCCCAGGGCCAGATGGTCTGCATCCCAGCGTGCTTAAGGAAGTAGCCCAAGAAATAGTGGATGCATTAGTGATAATTTTTCAAAACTCCTTAGATTCTGGATTAGTTCCTGAGGATTGGAGGGTGGCTAATGTAACCCCACTTTTTAAAAAAGGAGGGAGAGAGAAACCGGGGAATTATAGACCGGTGAGTCTGACATCGGTGGTGGGGAAAATGCTAGAGTCGGTTATCAATGATGTGATAACAGCACATTTGGAAAGAGGTGAAATCATCGGACAAAGTCAGCATGGATTTGTGAAAGGAAAATCATGTCTGACGAATCATATAGAATTTTTTGAAGATGTAACTAGTAGAGTGGATAGGGGAGAGCCAGTGAATGTGGTATATTTAGATTTTCAAAAGGCTTTTGACAAGGTCCCACACAGGAGATTAGTGTGCAAACTTAAAGGACATGGTATTGGGGGTATGTTATTGATGTGGATAGAGAATTGGTTGGCAGACAGGAAGCAAAGAGTGGGAGTAAATGGGACCTTTTCAGAATGGCAGGCAGTGACTAGTGGGGTACCGCAAGGCTCAGTGCTGGGACCCCAGTTGTTTACAATATATGTTAATGATTTAGACGAGGGAATTAAATGCAGCATCTCCAAGTTTGCGGATGACACGAAGCTGGGCGGCGGTGTTAGCTGTGAGGAGGATGCTAAGAGGATGCAGGGTGACTTGGATAGGTTAAGTGAGTGGGCAAATTCATGGCAGATGCAATTTAATGTGGATAAATGTGAGGTTATCCACTTTGGTTGCAAGAACAGGAAAACAGATTATTATCTGAATGGTGGCTGATTAGGAAAAGGGGAGATGCAACGAGACCTGGGTGTCATTGTACACCAGTCATTGAAGGTGGGCATGCAGGTACAGCAGGCGGTGAAAAAGGCAAATGGTATGTTGGCATTCATAGCAAAAGCATTTGAGTACAGGAGCAGGGAGGTTCTACTGCAGTTGTACAAGGCCTTGATGAGACCGCACCTAGGATATTGTGTGCAGTTTTGGTCCCCTAATCTGAGGAAAGACATTCTTGCCATAGAGGGAGTACAAAGAAGGTTCACCAGATTGATTCCTGGGATGGCAGGACTTTCATATGAAGAAAGACTGGATCGACTAGGCTTAGACTCACTGGAATTTAGAAGATTGAGGGGGGATCTTATTGAAATGTATAAAATTCTAAAGGGATTGGACAGGCTAGATGCAGGAAGATTGTTTCCGATGTTGGGGAAGTCCAGAACGAGGGGTCACAGTTTAAGGATAAAGGGGAAGCCTTTTAGGACCGAGATGAGGAAAAACTTCTTCACACAGAGAGTGGTGAATCTGTGGAATTCTCTGCCACAGGAAACAGTTGAGGCCAGTTCATTGGCTATATTTAAGAGGAAGTTAGATATGGCCCTTGTGTCTAAAGGGATCGGGGGTATGGAGAGAAAGCAGGTACAGGGTTTTGAGTTGGATGATCAGCCATGATCATACTGAATGGCGGTGCAGGCTCGAAGGGCTGAATAGCCTACTCCTGCACCTATTTTCTATGTTTCTATGTTTCTATGTTTCAAAATGATGTGTACCCTTGAATGTTAAACTCCCAGTTGTGATCCCCTTTCAATCACAATTCTGTGATGCCCACAATGTCACACTTTCCAATTTCTAACTGCACTACAAGACCATCGAACTTTTTTCATATAAGAGGGGTGATTGATAAGTTTGTGGTCTAAGGTTGAAGGAGTCAATTTTAGAAAACCTAGCACATTAATTTTTCACCATAGTCCCCTCCTACATTTACACACTTAGTCCAGCGGTCGTGGAGCATATGGATCTTAGACCTCCAGAAAGTGTCTACAGCAGGGGTAATGGATAAGTTTGTGGCCTAAAGTAGAACGAGATGAGTTATACAGCTCTTGTTACAGGCACATGCAGTTCAACTCTTTGAGTGATTATGCAGACAGTTTGAAGTTAATAACTCATCAGTTAATAATTCATCGGGGTGATTGATAAGTTCATGGCCTAAAGAAGAAGGAGTTGAGTTATTAACTTCAAACTTTTTGCATCATCACTCAAAGAGTTGACCTGCATGTGCATGTAACGAGAGCTGTATAACTCCTCCTTCTACCTTAGGCCACAAACTTATCAATCACCCCTGCTGTAGACACTTTCCGGAGGTCCAAGATCCATATGCTCCACGACCGCTGGACTAAGTGTGTAAATGTAGGGGGGGACTATGTTGAAAAATAAATGTGCTAGATTTTCTAAAATTGACTCCTTCTACCTTAGGCCACGAACTTATAAATCACCCCTCGTACTGCGTGCATTCAAATATAACACCTTCAGCTCTGTATTCACCACCGTACTTTTCAATTTTTCCTCCATGTTGCCTGAACTCTTAACTTTTACCCCATTCTATATTGTTGTCTTATTCTTTTGGAAACTTCAGTAGCATCTCCTTTCCTTTGGCTTTATCTGTACTTTTCCAACCTGCTGAACCTGCCCCTCCCAACCTTCTATTTAGAATTAAACCTTATCTACAGCCCTAGTTTTGGTGTTCCACCATGACGCTAGCCGCAGTATGGAATGGAACCTGTCCCAACTTAGCATATCCCTCCATCCCCAATACTGGTGCTAATGTCCTATGAATTCAAACCCACTTCTCCACACCAATATTTAAGCCATGCATTTAGTTCACCATTGTCAAAAACAGTTACTACCCCTCAACCATCAGGCTCTTAAACAAAAGAGGATGACTACTCTCATACCATTTCTAGTCTTTCCACAGCCAGTGATATCACTTTAGGTTCTCTTAATCTCATCATTTCATGCATTCATTTTTATTGCTATTTATTTATATTCATATTTGCTCAGTTTGTTGTTCATTGATCCTGTTTACAGTTACTGTAGTATAGATTTGCTGAGTATGCCCACAGGAAAAAGAATCTCAGGGTTGTATCTGTTGATATGTATGTACTCTGATCATGTATTTTACTTGAACTTTGAACTTTAGTTCTTAGGTTTTACTTATCCTGTGTCAATTCTCACATGGCTCAGGTAATGATCCAGAGATTATTACCTTCTGGTTCTGTTTTAATTTAGCTGCTCAAATTCCCTCAGAGGAACCTCTTTCCTTGTTCTTCCTAAGTTGCTGGTACCCACATGGATCATGGCAACTGGATCCTTCCCCTCCCACTCCAAATTTCTCCGCAGGTCAGAGGAGAAGTCCCTTACCCGGACACCAGGCAGACAACATAGTCTTCGGGAATCTTGATCCTTGTGACAGAGAACTGTGTTCATCTCCATGACTATACTATCCCCATTACCTGTTGCACAAGCTCAAGGGCTGAAGCTCCTCGAGCACTACCCCTTGAATCCCCCTCCCTGCCTCACTCGCAGTCATGCCCTCTTGTCTCTGGTCACACAGAGTATTCGAGTGCTCAGCCACAAAATTGTACTTTTGCAAGAGGGGAAAAAGTAAACCAAAATTGCGAACCACATTGTACCCATTGCCAAATTTGGAATTCCCAGCTTTGACACTGGGTGGAGCAATTGACTGTTACTTGGAGCACTGTGCCCTGCCGTTGGACTTCGTTGGGACTTAACGTACATGAATAAGGTGCTGTGGTGATTGATCACTGCTAAACTACAAATTGGAGGATTTAGAGTCGTGGAGCACAAAAGCACAGACATAGGCCTTTTGGCCCATCTAGTCCATGCCAACTCAGTCTTCTGCCTCATCACATCTGTCTACACCCAGCTGCAGCCCTCCATAACCCTCTCATTCCCCTGTACCTATCAAAACTTCTCTTAAATGTTACAATTGAATCCACATCTTCCACTTTCACTGACAACTCATTCAAAACTCACACCACCCTCTATGAAGAAGCTTCCCTTCAGATTCCCCATTTAATATTTCGGCTCTCACTCTAAATTTATAACCTGTAATTCTAATCTAGATGCAGCAAACATCTTATTGCACTGTATTGGGTTAGCTTTTCCCATTAGCTTCCTGGGAGGAATGACTGAGAAAAAGTTGACTTAATTCAGAAGTTTATGGGAGTATTGAGCAACTTGGAACTGGCCAGGAAATTTCCCCTGGTGTTTTAATAGACACAGGGGCCAACATTCTGCAGTCAACAGTGAAGTGATGGTGTCTGCTGCTGATCTCGGTTAAAGCTGTCCCGGAGGATCCAGTCATCTTCTCATTTAGATCTCCTCCATTCTGATGATATTTACTCTGGGAAATCACTTCACAGGAATGTATGGTCTCCCACATCAGTGATGTCATTAAAGAGACTGAGCAGCCAATTATATTGACGAACACACCAAATACTGGAGGAACTTATCAGGTCAGGCAGCATCTATGCAGGGAAATATGTGATGCTTTGGGTTGAGACCTTTCATTTGGACTGATGGACTGGATATCTCTGGATCCCACCTGATGCACTTTTAAACACCACTACTTTGTGTGTTGTCCCAGACTCCAGCATATGCAATCCCTTATGTATACAATCATGTTAATTTTCAAATACAATAAACCAGATGTTTGATATAACAAAGCTTTTGTTAATATTTTAAACATATTACAAAACAGGATTTAAAGATGAATATGGAATCTAAAATATTATTAATAAGTTAAAAAATAAATTTAAATTCCATTATGGTTCTGTGAATTCTAATCCACACAGACAAAAGTAGAGATTGTATTTGAATGAGAGATGTCAAGCAGTAATCATGAAACATAGAACACATTATTTTAAAGTATTATTATTAAATTTTATTAAGTATTTAAGTGTTATTAATAATAAATCTGGTGAATGATTATTTTGTTAAAGGGGCACTTTCAGCAAAAGGAGATGCTTAAAAACTTTATTAGTCATTTCACAAATGGCATAATTTTCAAAGAGATAACATTGCACAGATATCCTTTAAGAACAGGTTGAGCATAAAACTCATCATTTATGATTTTATTTATTGATATACAGCCTTTTGGCTCTACCACATGACAACACATCTTACCCTACTGCCCAACCCCCAAAATAAAAGTCACGTATGTGATCATTTCTTTTCTCAGCAAAATGGTTGCGGTTTACCTTCATGCTCTAACATTGTCATTTCCAGCAAGTTTAAAAACAGTTTCCTTTACAAATGGAATATATGGCCAATTTCAGCAAAATGTGCTCATTTTCACAAGGTCCTTTATCTGAGACAAGAAAATATAAAATTAAAAATAATCATTTTTTTCAATTTAAATTTACCAGAATTGTATGAAGGTAAATCACAAAAGAACTTAATCCTAGAAAGAATGTAATTCAATTAAATTAGGCTACTACAGTCATTCTATTAGGTATGGACAATACTTTGGTATCAACAGGTATCTCTTGTTTTATAGGGCATGACCTATACTGAGAAACACTTTTGCTGAAAACTGCAGACACAGGAGTATTTAGTTCAGGGGGTCTTGATTGCGAATTGATTTTAGTTGGTGGAACAGGACTATTCGAATTTGTCGTTAGCAGCTTGCCGGTGTCATGAGTTTGTCCCTGATGCCCAGACTTGCTGTTCTGATGCTGACTTTTATAACCTTCCTGAGGAGGCCCTTTCCTGCCCCGATCCCTACCATCTTCAGATTTTCCTGGGAAACTGCTTCCACTGAGCCTTTGACCTTGTGCTCGAGGGTAGAAGCTTCGTCTTTGATTCGATGGGCCATTACGCTGATTGTTCTATGAGAAAGAATGAACAGTAGGCTCAGAAATTATTTCAACAAAAAATTAGAAACAGTCCTCTAATTCGGTTGGTGAAATTGGAACAAGTGAGGCATTTGCAGTTTATCATACGTACACAACGCTGGAAGAACTCGGCAGGTCAGGCAACATCGGTGAGAAAAGAGTAGCCAACATTTCGGGCCGAGACCCTTCATCAGGAATGGGGGGGGGGGGAGAAGAGAGGGCCGAAGCCCAGTAATAGAGATGGGGAGGGGGAAGGGCTAGAGGCGCCAGGTGGAGAACCAATCAGAGGAAGGATAAGGGGGGAGGGGATAAGCATGAAAGAACTGTAGAGACAAAGGAGCAGAAAGTTGAAAGGGGAGACGGGCAGAGAGGGACCTAGGATGGGGGGGAGGGAATTACTGGAAATTGGAAAATTCTAAGTTCATACCACCAGGCTGGAGACTACCCAGACGGTAGATGTGGTGTTGCTCCTTCAACCTGAGTTTGGCCTCATCATGGCAGTAGAGGAGGCCATGTATGGACATATCTAGATGGGAATGACAGGCAGAGTTGAAGTAGGTGGCAACTGGGAGATCCTGTCTGTTGTGGCAGACGGAGCGGAGGTGCTCGATGAAGCGGTCCCCCAATCTGCGTCGGGTCTCGCCGATGTAGAGGAGGCCGCACCGGGAGCACCGGATGCAGTTTATCATGATGCGTAAAACACAAAACTGTCATGAAACTTGTTGCATGGCAGCAGTACAATGCAAGTCTTTACAAAATAATACAGAAGATGAATAACAATGTAATGCTCATGGGTTCGTGGACCATTTAAAAATATGATCGCGCAGGGGAAGGAACTGTCCTTAAACTGTTGACTGTGAACCTTCAGGCTCCTGTACCACCTCCCCATTGGTAGTAACACAAAGAAGGCGTGTCCGGGACGTGAGGGTGTTTAATAATGGATGGCACCTTCCTGAGGCATTGCCTTTTGAAGATGTCCTTGGTGGTGGGGAGGGTTGTGCCTGTGATGGAACCCGCTGAGTCTACAACCCTCTGTAGCCTCTTGTGATCCTGGGCATTGGAGACTGCATAAGAAGCTTCATAAGCTAGGATAGAGAAGAAAAGAGCAGGGAGGTTGTGGTACAATGTGAAACAATAGTCAGACTATTATCTACAGTCTGGTTACCACACTACAGGAAGAATGTGATTGCACAGGAGAGGTGCTGAGGAGATTTATTTACTTAGAGACACGGCATGGAATAGACTCTCCCAGCTCAACAAGCCGTATTGCTCAGTGAGCCAACTATTTAACCCTAGCCTAGTCACATGACGATTCATAATGACTAATTAACCTACCAAACCGGATGTCTTTGGAATGTGGGAGGAAACTGGAGCATCCAGAGCAATCCCACGTGCTCACAGGAAGGACATGCAAACTTCTTGCAGATGGTGTTGGAACTGAACTCTGAAGTCTGATGCCCTGAGCTGTGATAGTGGTGTGCTAGTTGCTTTGCCTCCGTTGGCGCCTCAATATTCCGGAGCGATCCTGAGAAGATTCACCCGTGACTGGGAGGTTGCTTCACCAAGCAAAAAGGTGGGATCTCCCAGTGGCTAACCAATTTGATTCCACTTTCCCATTTCCATTCTGATATGTCAGTCCATGGCACCCTCTACTGCGTCAGTGAGACCGCATGCAGGTTGGAGGAGAAACGCCTTATACTCCGTCTGAGTAGCCTCCAACCTGATGGCATGAACATTAATTTCCTGAACCTCCGGTAATGGTACACCCCTTCACCATTTCCATTCCCATTTCCCTCTCTCACCTAACTTCCTCGCCTCCCTCTGGTGCTCTTCTCTCTTCCCTTTCAACTCCCTCTGGTGCTCATTCCCTTTCTGTCCTCTCCTATCAGATCTCCCTTCCTCCAGCCCTTTATCTCTTTCACCAATCAACTTCCCAGCTCTTCACTTCACCCCTCCCCCTCCTGGTTTCACTTATCACCTACAACCTTGTATTTCTTCCTCCTATCCCCACACCTTTTTACTCTGACTTCTAATCTTTTTTCTCCTGTCCGGAAGAAGGATCTTGGCCCGAAACATCAACTGTTTACTCTTTTCTGTAGATGCTGCCTGGCCTGTTGAGTCATGGAATGGAATATGCATTTTTTGAGAATTATGAAAAAGGCCATAAATTACATAAATTTTGGCCACTATCTGAGCTTTTATTTCTGATTTCAAGCTCCACTCTACTCAGCTGTGCTTCATACTTCCGCAATTGCCTTTATTTCAGTTAGACACAAGTTTTTGGCTTAAGCTTTTCACTCAGAGCCTGATGAAGGGTCTTGGCATGAAACTTCAGCTGTTTAATTATTTCCATAGATACTGCCTGGCCTGCTGAGTTCCTCCAGCATTTTGTGGGTGTTACTTGGATTTCCAGCATCTGCAGATTCTCTCTTGATTATCGTGAGGATGTTGCCTGGGATGGAATGTTTGAGTTCTAAGGAGAGACTGACTAGGCTAGGCTTGTTTCCCTTGGGGTAGAGCAGGTTGAGGGATAACTTGACAGAGGTATGCAACATTCTGAGGGACAAATATAAGGGAGGAAAATCCCCCATAGCAGTGGTATCCAAAAGAGGGAATGGGTTTAGGGTAAGAGATTTAGAAAGAAAGTGAGTATGTGGTTAAGATACAGAGACGCTGCCTACATGGTGGGAGGAATCAGGTACACTCACAATATTTTAAAAAAATATCTACCCAAATACCTGAGTTGTATAGAAGCTATGGACTAAGAGCTGGTAAATGGGATTAGCATCAATAGATAGTTGGTAGTAACATGTATTGGGGTTGGGCACCTGTTTCGCTGCTGCATGACTTGATTGTCCAATGACTGCCTCACCTTCCATTTCTTCCTCTGCTATGAAATACATGGTTGCAACATTCGTGAATAGGGAACCTGGATTTGATACAGTCCTTGTAGAAGTTAAGCAAGATCAGAATCACTATCACCTTTTGTTGATCTTTTCTATTGAATGTAATGGTAAGAATTAATGCAACAGTATCTGTAATTGTTGTAATGAATCTTAATCTTGTGATGTATGATTATATTTTTATTTGCTATATTTTAAATTCAACTAATTTAAAAAGTTGGGAAGATGACATTCTGTAAAGATGAGACGAAATGGGTGAAAAGGCTTGCTTCATTTAAATTTAGCCTGTGGTTTGGATGACGTCAAATGTATCCGGAGTAAATCACCTAGAAATTACTTTGCAAAGCTCCATCGGGAAAATGCTTCAAGATTCTTGAAGGATGCTAGAGCAGGACACACAGAAATGTTTGAGGTACTCAGGCAAACATGGTTTTCTGAAAGGGAAATAAGATTTGACCAAATTATTGGAGCTCTTGGAGGAAGTAAAATGTACTATGGATGAAAGGGAACTGGTGGATGTACTTGATACACCATCAATAACTCTCGGAGACAGGAGGCAAAAGATAGGCTTTTATTAGCTGCAAACGTGACCACGACATCTTGGAGACTGAGGGAGGAGCAGTGCCTCCAATCTCCTTTATACAAGGGTCTGTGGGAGGAGCCACAGGAGCAGTCAGCAGAGGGGTGTGTCCAGACAGGTATACACATAGTTTACCACAGTACTGTAGTTAGACTTACAAAAGGCTATATACAATCTATTATGGAAAATAAGAACCCATGGTACAGGAAGTGACTGGATAGAAAATTGCCTGGCTAACAGAAAAACAAAGAATAGTCATAAGTGGGTCAACATCTCCTTGGCAACGTATAAGGAAAAGCTGCCACATTGATTAATGCTGGGGCAATGACATTTTACAATTTATATTAAAGACCTGGAAAGTGCTGAATGTCCAGAAGCTACATGAAAACAGTAGGAAAGCAGGTTTCCTGAATCATATAAATCATCTCATTCAGAAAGTTTTTATTTTGCATACTTGTCATTTTTTAATTTTTCTACCTGTTCGAACAGTTTCAAGGACAGTTTTTCCCCTCTGCCATCAGACTGCTGAATTGTCCATGAAGACACAAACATTACCTCCCTATTCCTCTCTTGCACTAGTTATTTATTAATTATTGCAGCTTATAGTCATTTTCTATGTCTTGCACTATTCCTTATGGAGAGGTTATAAAGAGGCTGTAACAGGATACGAACAGGTCAGCTGAGTGAGCAAAGTGAAATATAATGGGGAATCATGTGAATTCGTCCATTTTGACAGGGAAAAAAATGAAAAACCAGTGTACTAGATGCAGTATTTATTTGCTTATTTAAGGAAGAATATAAGTGCATTGAAAGCTCTCAAAGAAGATTTCCTTGACTCATGAGTGGGTTGCCTAATGAGTGGTTCTTTATAGGCATTGTTACTGACAGCCTAGCATTGATAAGAGGCAGTAACAACGTCAATGTGCTCTCCTTACCTGTCTGTCTGTAGGCACTTTCTGTACGTTTGAACTGTCCTTGGAGTTCGTTACTTTATGACCAGTGGATGCTATTGCACTCAGTGAGCTGGATGGTGAAGGGACATTTCTGGAATCACCTCGAGGACTTTGATGTCGTGGAACCAAGAAGGAGCTGCACTGTGATCTTGTGGAGTAGTTATTCTTTGGATGTGAAACTGCATAGAAAAATATATTTTAGTGACAATATCCTGTGAAGCTTCAGTCTAGAGGCTGCAGCTGAAATCTCAGAAACCATTCTGAGAATATTCACCTGCTTTACTTGCATTCACAGTGATATTATCACTGTTGCAGGAGATCTGAAATAACACAAATTTGTTCTAATCCATTTTTACAGTTTAATTATGTACCACAGACATACATAGCTAAGTCAATAAAGAATTTAATACAAATAACAATCAGCTCATTTATTAGATTTTTATTTAGCATACTTTTGTCATTTCCTTTATTCTTCTACAAACGTTTGTACTTAATTTAACTCAGCTTCTTTCCCACTGGCATCAGATTTCTGAATGGTCGATGAAGCCTTGAACACAACTTCACTATTCCTCATTTGCACTATTTATGTTGGATCTTGGAGCAATCCCAATGATCCCATTTATCCCCTCCTTGTCTATTCCCTGGACCACCAGCACCCTTCCCTACACATTCAACCTGATTGCAAGGATGACTCTCACCCTTCCCGGCAGCGACAAAAGCATGGAGACATTATGGCACAGAAAGACCCACTTGAGACATGTTAGTCCTCCATAAAGCAATCTAGTCAATTCCAGTCCCCTGCTCTATACTTTCCTCTGCCCAATCCTGACCTAAATGGTGCAGACACAATCTGGACAGAGTATTCCACTGAGCTCTTATTTTACTGCAGATTTGTCATCTCACTTTTTGTATTCTGATTCCTGGGATAAAACCTAAATTTCCTTTAGGGTTTTCTTTTTTGGAGTCTAACCAGCACTAGTTTTTTGTAAACTTGTCCATCAAATCCCTCTATTAATTTCGCAACTGTGCATTTGATGTTCCTGGACTGACTTCTTCACAGAAATATCTTCTATTTACCAGGAATCTAATTTTATGTCACATTCTTAATCATCATTGATCTCTCATTTTTAAGCTCTGGTAAAACTCACCTTCTCCAAACAGCTGGATTTGGGTCTGCAGGCTACTGACATTACCAGTGAATCGTGCTGACTTGCCCAGATCCTCATCATATTTACGTTCACTTACAAATTGCTATTAGTGAAGAGGTAAAAACTAGAATTACACTCAAAGAATTGACAGTGGACAGCATCACTAATTAAATATCTAAGATCTGTTAATTAAACCAGTGCTACAGTATCCTATTGCCTATACCGTGGGTGTCACAATAGCACAGCAGTTGGTGCACCGGTTTACAGCCCTAGTAATCACCGATCAGGGTTGATTCCCACTGTTGTCAGTAGGGAGTTCATAAATTTTCACTGTGACTGTGTGGGTTTCCTCCTGGTGCTCTGGTTTCCTCCCACGATCCAAAGACATAAGGTTAGGCTTAGGGTTAGTGAGTTGTGGGCTGCTATATTTGCACCTGAAATGTGGCAAACCTCACGGGCTGCCCCCAGCACAATCCTAGCTAATTTGATTTGATGCAAGTAATGCTTTTCACTGCATGTTTCAAAGCTTTAATGTATATGTACTGTACTTTCAAATTTGGATAACCACAAATAAAGCTCATCTTTATCTTTATCACTCCCTTCCTTGCAATATTTGTTGCTGCTCCATAGCATGGTGTTACTCCCTGCAATGCAATGTCATTTTAGTCTACTTTGGTTCAAAGGTTCATTTATTATCAAAGCACGTATCCATATATAACTCTGAAACTTGTCTTCTCCAGATAGCCACGAAACAAAGAACGAACACGAAAGTCATTCTAAGAGCAACATCTAGCCCACCCCTCTCTACAAAAAATAATGGCATCCTGATTCATCAACCATGCCTAAAAACCCCTTCCCCCCACACAAAACGGAACAGGAACATCGAGCCCCCAAGAGTAACCCTCCCCTGCACAAAAAACTAACAGAACATCAACCCCCCAAACATCGCCCCTCACACAACAAAATGGAAAAGGAAGGGGCGATTGAAAAAACAGAATATAAAAACCGTAAGTCTGAAAAGTCCACAGTTCATAAACACAATAGTCTAATCCATAAATGTAGATACCATCCTGTGGTATCGAGATTCATCGAAAGAGAGGGACACCACGTGAGGCAGAGAGGCCTACTCGCCCGTTACAATGAGCCACACACTGATAGGCTGTTTCTCTTCCAGCAGCAATCAAAAGGCAGGCAGTCTGTGCTGAACACTCACTCGCCTTGATAACTCAGTCTGCATTGATGCTTTAATTGACGATTCATGGATGCTTTAAACAGTGAAATGGAGTCGAACATTGGCTTGTGCACCATCTCGAAGTTTTTCCGGATTGAGACCGTTCAAGTACACGCTCGCTTCCCAGAATCTTCTCAGAGCTAGCAGAATGCTGGGTCACTCAAACGATGTCCAAGCTGTAAAATGCCGGCTCTAACAGTCCCAGAAACATATTTAAAGCGAAAAGCAGATGTAAAAAAAGGAAAAAAGTAATATCTGCGTGCTATCTGGAAGTTGTCGACTGAGGGAGCATTGTATGCTAGCGCCATTTTGACCAAAGATTTCTTGTTGTATTCTTGTATTATTTTCATACTAAAATTCTTAATTCCTAGTGGTATTTAGAAACAGCCTCACAAGCTTCTCAGTTGTATTAAAGCCAGAGCAACTTGTAATGGCAATTAACATTGGGTCTTGTCTGCAATGTCTTCTTGGCAAGAATTAAAGTATGAAGGTCTATACATTACAGAGTTCACAGAGTAATCCCATGAATCCCATTCCCCCACATGTAGGGCAAGGAATTGGCGATACAGGATATATCTGTTGAGCAGAATAAAAAACCCCCTCAGAACTATGCATTCAGTTTGAGCTCAGCAATCCAACTCTACAGGACAGGACACAATTTCTTTTAACCACTGACCTTAATCTCAGCTCTGAGTTCAGCAAGCTGGGATTCTGACATCTGGATGGCCATATCGGTCAATCTCTTTAGTTCCTCAGCCCTCCTCTGTCTTCCTTCTAGAATCTCCACTGAAAAATAAAAAGTGATAAAAATAGTATGATTTAGCCAAACTCTTTGGATTTTGAATGGCTTACTGCCTGTGGAACAAACTTTCTAGAACATTCATTAATTTGTTCTATCTTCCATATTTTTCAACAGCAAATGATTTAGGAAGAATTCAAATAAAGCATATAACCAAAGCCTTTTTCAGATAGCCTTCATCCCTGCAATTGTTTCACTGAGCCATTGTGAAATAAATGAAGCAGTATTTGTTGCCAAATTAATGGTGATGGCCCTCAATAGTACTGAAAGCCCTAAAGTACGGGGGACAGATACTGTCTGTAGTTAAATTACACAAGCTGATAAGTTGTGCTTCAGATTTATGAAATTGGCCCTTCACTTCACTGTTTATTTCAGCACTGAAGTGTACTGAATGTCACAAAGTATTTGCATGGCAGATTAGGCTTAAACTGCAGTTATGCAGGGATAATCGAATGATGCATGCACTCTTAAATCAATGTGATCGTGACTGTCAGCTAACATCTCTGGCATTCTTCAGCTTGTTGATCTTTTTGAGAGATTGAAAGGCTGTCAAATTTTAAATTAATGTGATTTCTCTCCCTCTTTGCTTTCTGACTGTGTTTTGTGGAATTATAAAATCCCTTACCTTTTAATTTTAGGGAGAATTTACTGCCCATCATAATGCTTTGCTTATTTTCTTTTAGTCCAATCTTTCAATATTTCATTATTTCATTTTCACAAGCAGCAGTTGGCTATCTGGTCCCTGAAGTCTACCCCATCATTCCTTATAATCATGGCAAAACCGCCCCAAGGTCTTGAATCCTCTTCTATACCAGTTCACCATAGCCTTCATTTCTCTGATCTTTAAAATAAAATGATCTTTAAATACCCCCACACAAAATGCTGGTGGAACACAGCAGGCTAGGCAGCATCTATAGGGAGAAGCGCTGTCGATGTTTCGGGCCGAGACGTCGACGGCGCTTCTCCCTATAGATGCTGCCTAGCCTGCTGTGTTCTACCAGCATTTTGTGTGTGTTGTTGTTTGAATTTCCAGCATCTGCAGATTTCCTCGTGTTTGCTCTTTAAATACCCCTTTTGTTTTAGCCTCCATAACTCTCTATGTAGTGAATTCCAGAGGTTGCCCATCTTCTGTGAAGAGATTCCAAGATCCTCAGTTTTCCATTATAATGTGACCGTATCTCCTCATCCAAGACACTCTCATAAAAAAGACTAGTTTAATTTGGCTTTGCATGATTAGCTCAGTAGAACACTGTGGACCAAAGGGCCTGTTCCTGTTCTCTATTGTTCTATGTTCAAGGGCACTGTGAACCTTAAATGCACACGTTGGAAACCAACAGAAACCCAATGTAATTGAAGGAAGGAGCAGACAATCTTCAGAACTGTACACCCTGTCCACCCTGTTAGCTCATTTATTCCTCTAAAATCATATAATAGAAAGCTGGAGGAACAGGTTCTGTGGAAGCAGAAGATATACTTCAACATTTTGGATTGAGGCTGTGTGTCAGAACTGAGCAGGAAGAGGAAAGATCGCCAATGGATGGCATAGAAGGGGAAGGGAGGGTGGAATAGAGGCTTGGAGGTGATGGGTGGAACCAGTGGGGTTTTGAGGAGATAAATCAGGCAGAGGGAGAGACGTGGTAGAGGTGAACAAAGGGAGAAGTGGACAAGTGAGTGTGGGTGGGAGGAGAACACTAAGATTGTAGGTTACTCTAAACTGGAAACATCGGTGTTCATACTATTGGGTTTTAAGCTACCTAGGCAGAATATGAGATGTTGTTCTTCCATTTTCTTAGCTGTGGAGAAGGTTGAGGGCAGATAGGCTGAGATGGAGTGGGAGGAAAAGTTAAAATGAGACTCAGCTGGAAGCACAAAATGGCTGTTGCAGACAATGTATTGCATTTGGTACCCACGATGTAGTCCCCTTTACATTGGTAAAAACAAGTAGGGAGTAGATGAGAGTTTTGAGGATCACCTGTACTCTGATGGCAAGGGCAGCCTCTCACATAAAGGCCTGGCAGGGAGGCTGAACAATCAGTAGTGTTGTGAGAATGTGCTCTGGGCACAGAGGTCATTCTGAACTTTGGGTTCAAAGAAGAGAATGGCAGGGGGCAGAAATTAAAGAGAGAGGGGCTCAGTTACTGGAAAGAGGTGACAAAAGGATTCAGGGCAGAGAAAGGGAAAGCAGAGTGCAGAAGGTTTGCAGCAAAAAGAGACTGACATTTTAATAGTTCAAAATATGATTTGGAGTAATGAGAAATTCCAGCAGAAGATAGTAAGGACGAATAAGACACCGTATGTTCAGTTATATCCCATCTCTAGATACAGTATACGATCTATGTGCCCTGTCTTGAGAGAGTGGACATATCTAAATGAGCCTGGCACACTGAAGGTTTAGCTAGAGAAAATGATATCAAAGTTGGTGGAAAACCCAGAAAGCTGTCATGCAGTGAAAATCATTTGGATTAAGCTCATATTCAACTAGTTGCCACAATACTGTAGTTGTTCTTGACTTTGTGGATGCTACTAGATTCTAGCCAGACAGTAGTAGTTTAAATAACCAGATGTACTGGAATACATTTCCTTGGAAATTCGTGCTGGTTTATTGGCCTTCCGGAGAGTTAAATACTGAAGCACATTTCATTGATTGTAGAAACAAAGTGTCTGTGTGATCCTGTTGCTAAGTATGATTTAAACCTCTGCATTTCCTAGAAGTACAGGATCTTTCAAAAACTATCATGGCTTTCAAGAACATACTGCCCATGTAAAAGAACAAAAAGAAGGAAGAATGCAATGTGTTATGATGATCTTCAGCAGACAGGAAAATTAGAGCTGAACTTATCCAATCTGCGTTCTCATAAGACTTCTCTATTAAAGCATGTGATACTTTCCTTCATTGGAATTATAAATAAAATTATTTTTTTTTAAAATGCAAGTAATTTGTACATTCAAGGGAAGATTAAGTGAACTTGGCACAAGATGCAGCCAGATAGTAAGGATTGTGAAAAGTTTGTTTCAGGAAACCATAATTTGAGCCAGAAGACATGGAAGGTGAAGAAAAATGTGGAAGAAGATGCCAAGGAATGTAATCCTGAGCCAGGTCAACTGAGGACACAGCGTCGTGGCGCCAGCATGTTTCTACAGCATCTAATCAAGCAACTGGAATGACCACTTGTTCACTTGTTTAAGAAGCAAAACTAATGAAAGACGGATTCAGCTGCACTAAATAAGCAACTCTTTGAGGCACCTGACAAGCCAGTTGGTGTAAAATTGCTCAGGTACAAAATGTCTCAGTAATTTCTTTTCTGTACTGAATAATTTGTAATTTAACATCATGGTGATACAGTAGGTCCTCTCTCTAAAAATTCCCAATAAACCAATTTACACAGAATTTATACTTCCAAATACATGCAGAAAACATTAAGTGGTAGGAACTGAACCCAGCATTGCCTGCTTTACATCAATTTCAAGTGTCACTGAACGACACTCAAAGGACATTAGCAGGTCACCCAGCATCCAAAATCCTGTTGTTCAAAGTAAGTTGATCATCAAAGTATTCATATACTACTCTGAGATTTATTGTTTTGCAGGCATTTGCAGTAGAACAAAGAACCACAGTAAAATCGATGAAAAACTGCACGCGACAAAGACTGTGCAGAAGGAGACAGATTGTGTAAATACAAATAATAAATAAATAACTAGTACTGAGAACACAAGTTGTAGAGTACCTGAAAGCAAGTCCACAGGTTGTGGAATCAGCTCAGTGTTGAGCTGAGTGAAGTTATCCACGCTGGTTAAATTTGGAGTATTGTGTACGGTTCTGGTCACCGAATTATAGGAAAGATGTCAACAAAATAGAGAGAGTACAGAGGAGATTTACTAGAATGTTACCTGGGTTTTAGCACCTAAGTTACAGAGAAAGGTTGAACAAGTTAGGTCTTTATTCTTTGGAGCATAGAAGGTTGAGGGGGGACTTGTTAGAGGTATTTAAAATTATGAGGGGGATAGATAGAGTTGACGTGGATAGGCTTTTTCCATTGAGAGTAGGGGAGATTCAAACAAGAAGACATGAGTTGAGAGTTAAGGGGCAAAAGTTTAAGGGTAACATGAGGGGGAATTTCTTTACTCAGAGAGTGGTAGCTGTGTGGAACGAGCTTCCAGCAGAAGTGGTAGAGGCAGGTTTGATTTTGTCATTTAAAAAAAAAGTTGGATAGATATATGGACAGGAAAGGAATGGAGGGTTATGGGCTGAGTGCAGGTCAGTAGGACTAGGTGAGCGTAAGCGTTCAGCATGGACTAGAAGGGCCAAGATTACCTGTTTCCGTGCTGCAATTGTTATATGGTTCAGGAGCCTGATGAATGAGGAGTGGGTTATGGGTGGCTTTTTCTGCTGTACAGGGCACACTGTCTGCTTTTGTCTCTTTGCTGTCTGAGATCTCTACCACTATCTTCACTTTCTCAAAACCATGCAAGGCAATAACCACATGAAGTTGTTTCTTAAGTGTGAGACATCTGTTGCTGTGGGGCCCATTAGAGAAGGAATGCTCCCACTTCCAGAGAACGCTGGATTCATGTGCTTCCTCAGAGAACTTACCACAGCAGTGCTCGCCTCTAATGGTGAGTCGCCTCTGAGGTGACATTGTTGTTGGCACCTCACACAATATGGAGCAAAGAGACTCTGCCTTACATTTGGACAACCTTAAACCAGTGGCTTGTACAGACCAGGACCCTGCAGCTGGGGAACTTACACCCAAAATTATTTAATGCAGTGAATAAACTGGCACAGATATGCTTGTTATTGTACCAGCTGGATTTCAAGATCTAATAGTAAACTAAATAGTTTAAAAACTAAATAGTAAATT
Source organism: Hemitrygon akajei (assembly GCF_048418815.1). NCBI lineage: Eukaryota > Metazoa > Chordata > Chondrichthyes > Myliobatiformes > Dasyatidae > Hemitrygon > Hemitrygon akajei. Next base: position 152,180,811 of record NC_133128.1, read on the forward strand.
CACCTAATAGTAAACCTAATCATAAATCTAAAAATTTCCAAGAACAAGAATAATTGGAGAGTCTAATAGAACATTATTGCTTCCCTTTCTTTTTCTAATACTGTTCATGATGAATTGCTGAGCAGTAAATTGGAGCAATTGAGATGGATGAAAATTTACTCATTAAGTGTTTTTAATTATTGTATTTAGTATTCAATGTACAAAATAACCTCATCAGAATTGGGACATTTGGTTCTATTTCATTCTGGTCTGATCACGGTCATTACAAATGATTTGAATGTAGATTTGGATGGGTATGTCAGTAGGTCTGCAGATAATACAAAGGTTGATGGTGTTGTTGATTGTGTAGAAGATTGCCAGAGGAGACAGGGGGACATGGATCAGTCGCAGACATGGGCGGAGAGGTGGTAGTTGAGTTTAATCTAGCTAAGTGTGAGGTTGGAAAATCAAATGTGAACAGACAGTACATGGTTAATGGCAAATTTGCCAAACTTGGATTCTCTGGAACAGTGAAGGCTGGGGGAGTTCTGCATGAAATTTATAAGATTATGAGAGGGATTGATAGAGTTGACAGCTCCTGGGGTTGAAATGTCTAATTCTAGACAGCATACATTTCTGGTGAGAGGGATTAGGTTTAAAGGAGATGTACAGAACAAGGTTTTTTTTTTATTACACAGGGAGTGGTGGGCAATGTTCCCTCTCAGGTGCTCACATGCACACACATCTTTTGCTACTAGCGCACAAAGGAATTTAACCAGTATACAAAAGATTGCCACCCTCTACCTTCTTGGCATGTTCCACACGGTAGGCTTATTCAGAAAGTCAGAAGGCATGAGATCCAGGGAAGTTTGGCCAGGTGGATTCAGAATTGGCTTGCCTGCAGAAAGCAAAGGGTCATGGTGGAGGGAGTACATTCGGATTGGAGGGTTGTGACTAGTGGTGTCCCACAAGGATTGGTTCTGGGACCACCTACTTTTTGTGATTTTTATTAACGACCTGGATGTGAGGGTAGAAGGGTGGGTTGGCAAATTTGCAGACAACACAAAAGTTGGTGGTGTTGTGGTTAGTGTTGAGGATTGTTGAAGATTGCAGAGAGACATTGATAGGATGCAGAAGTGGGCTGAGAAGAGGCAGATGGAGTTCAACCCAGAGAAATGTGAGGTGGTACACTTCGGAAGGACAAACTCCAAGGCAGAGTACAAAGTAAATGGCAGGATACTTGGTAGTGTGGAGGAGCAGAGGGATCTGGGGGTACATGTCCACAGATCCCTGAAAGTTGCCTCACAGGTAGATAGGGTAGTTAAGAAAGCTTATGGGGTGTTAGCTTTCATAAGTCAAGGGATAAATTTTAAGAGTCGCGAGTTAAGAGTCGATAAATTTTAAGATGCAGCTCTATAAAACTCTGGTTAGGCCACACTTGGAGTACTGTGCCCATTTCTGGTCGCCTCACTATAGGAAGGATGTGGAAGCATTGGAAAGGGTACAGAGATTTACCAGGACGCTTCCTGGTTTAGAGAGTATGCATTATGATCAGAGATTAAGGGAGCTAGGGCTTTACTCTTTGAAGAGAAGGAGGATGAGAGGAGACATGATAGAGGTATAAAAGATATTAAGAGGAATAGATAGAGTGGACAGCCTGCACCTCTTCACCAGGGCACGACTGCTCAATACAAGAGGACATGGCTTTAAGGTAAGGGGAGGGAAGTTCAAGGGGGATATTAGAGGAAGGTTTTTCACTCAGAGAGTGGTTGGTGCGTGGAATGCATGCCTGAGTCAGTGGTGGAGGCAGATACACTAGTGAAATTTAAGAGACTACTAGACAGGTATGTGGAGGAATTTAAGGTGAGGGTTATATGGGAGGCAGGGTTTGAGGGTCGACGCAACATTGGGAGCCGAAGGGCCTGTACTGTGCTGTACTATTCTATGTTCTATGTTAAGTATATTTCACAATTGTACGCAATCACATTTCCTTTTCTGGTTTCTGATGCATCAAAGGAGCGCTAACTACCAGCCTCTTGTTCACTGCTGCCAGAGGAAGGTGCTTGCGAGTGACGGTCCATCTCTTCCTCTCACTTGCTGCTCCTGGAGGAAGGATGCTGAATTTGAATGGCCTCTCTCTCTCTCACTCCTCTCGATGCTACCAGAGGATTGTGCTAGAGCAGCGAGTCTTGGGCAGGGTTTCATCGACACGGCTTGTGGATTGAACTCTCTGGTTTACATTATGATGGGTTTCTGATTTCTCGTTGCTTCTTTTGCTGTTGCTATTTTGGGAGATTTATGATTGGGGCAGCTTGCAGATGACAAATAACATAGCACTAGATTAAACTGCACTGAACTGAGCTGCACTAAATATGCCTGGACTCTTTTGATTTTGGTTTATATTCTGAGTTTTTGTCTTTTTTTTTGCTGTTTGCGTGATTTATTTTTGTTTTTCACGTTGAGGGGATTGATTTCTTTTCTTTGAATGGGTTCATGGCTTTTCTTTGTTTCGTGGCTGTCTGTAGAGAAGATGAATTTCAGGGTTGTATATTGCATAATACTTTGATAATAAATGTACTTTGAACCTTTGAATCTTTGAATCTGAACATGCAGAAATCTTTGTTTCAGGTGAATCTCCACAGTCCTCCAGAGTCATGAATTCTAAATATTCACCACTATGAGTGAAGAAATTCCTCCTCATCTTACTTGTAAATTGCCTGCATCAGAATAAATCTGCGGCACTTAGGCCCGGCCAGGGAAGCATTTTCCCTGTATTCACACTGTTGAGATCTGTACTTCATTTGGAAGTGTCAATGAAATTAGTTTTCATTCTTCTCATCTCAAAAGATTACACCCTGGTTGATACATCTTTCCTGTGTGGTGAATATCTGTTAACAGAACCTCTGTTGCAAGTAACAGGAAACCAAAACTGTGCTCAGTTCTTCAGGTCCAATCTCACCAGGCCCTGAAAAATTACTATGAGGCATTCTTACTCCTGTACTCAAATTCTCTCACAATCAAAGGAAACATGTATTTGCCTGTCCTTTGCTTTCTGTACCTGCATGTAAGCTTTCAGTGATTAGTGAACAAAGACAAGTATGTCTCTTTGAAAAATCAGCATTTCCCAATCTATCATAATTTAATAAATACTCTGCCTTTCTGTGCATTTTCCATTGTTGGCCAAGGATCAGGGTAATTGAATCTTAGAGCAAAGCAGGGGCAATTCAACCCGTCACTCTATCCTAACCCTATGATAAGGACGTCCAGCCCAAGCGCTCACCTCCGTTTTTCCCCTAGTTCTGAAAGCTTTCTTATTCAAGTATGTGTCCAATTGCTTTAAAAGCTCCCAAGGGTTCTAATTCTGTAGTTCTTTTACATGGAGTGTGTCCCTGATTCAACAGTCCATTCATATGGTGAAACTTTTCTTCCTCTTGCTTGAAGACCATGACTGCTGGTTACTGGCTCACTTGCCAGAGTTTCTCATATGATCCCTTTCACAAACGCCCAGTTTTGAACACTTCTCCTATGTTTTCCCTTAACCAGCTTCTCCAGACCTTCCTCTGCAAGTCTCACTTGTACCCACTGTCCTGATAAAACTTCTTTTATTCCCTAAAGTGAGATTCACACACAGGTTAACCGAGGTCTAAACAAAGATTTATAGAAGTTCCTCATGTTTATATTCAGTCTCCTATTTATAAACCAAAGTATCCAATACGTTTTCTTAATCATCCTGTCAAGATTTGTGAAGATGTACCGATGTCAAAACAATATCATTTAGACCACCCTCCTCCTCTATTTTACACTTTCCAAAGTGAGGTAAAATATAAACTTGATACTTCACGTTGAATTGAGCTCCCCTGAAATCAGTACTACCCTGGTCAATGTTAGGTTCTTACTTCATCCATAAATGTCAACACTATACTTCTTGAACCAGGTCCAGGTCATTTATTAGTAACCAGATGAGTAACTGCCTTATCTCAACCTCACTGGGCAACCCTGCTAAATACATCCATTCATGCCTACTCTCTGCTTTCCAACACTTCACCAATTTTGTACCCGAGTTACCAAATGTCTTGCCATATGTTCCTAAAATTTGAGTAAGTAGCTGAAGACCTTATCAAGAGTCCTTTGGAAAGATTTTCACTCAATGGCCATTTTATTAGGTACACCCGGACACCTGCTTGTTAATACATATAAGTAATCAGCCAGTCATGTGGCAGCAACTCATGTGGTTTGAGTATCTCAGAAACTTCTGATCTTCTGGAATTTTCGTGCACAATAGTCTCCAGAGTTTACAGAGAATGGCGTGAAAAACAAAAAACAAAACATCCAGTGAGCGGCAGTTCTGTGGGTGAAATCTCCTTGCTAATGAGAGAGATCAGAGTAAAAGGGCCAGACTGGTTCAAGCTGACGGGAGGGTGCCAGTAACTCAAATAACCATGCATTCCTACAGTGGTGGGAAGAAGAGCACCTTTGAGTGCATAATACATCAAACTTTGAAGTGGGTGGACTACAGCAGCAGACCATGAATATTCAGAAAAGCACTCATTGGCCACTTCATTAGGTACCTCCTAACCCAATAAAGGGACCAATGAGTCTGTATAGCTACTGTAAGAAATAAGACACAGAAGTAGAATTAGGCCATTCAGCCCATTGTGTCTGCTCTGTCATCATACAGCAGTCAGCTCCTCTTTCAAAAGCTCCTTGATTACTTAATCCAGGAACTCAATCAAACTTGATATTCCAAGAACAAATCATGTTGCTTGTCCTTCAGTAATGAGTATTTCTCCAAGTGATTTCATTTGATATATATGGCAATTGATACATTTTTAAAAATTGTGGATGCATGAAATATTAGCTTTCCTGTTACACATATTAAAGTGAAAATTACTTGAGAAGACAGGATTGAATCATTGACAATTCCCATTTGCTGTGACTACATTTTTTTTAATAAGTTAAGAATATTTAAACGTAAATACTTTTAAAAGAAAATAACTACAGTTTCAAAGTTATTTCTGGTGGAAACATACTGCAATTTTGACCAGATTTGTGGACAAGAACTCATTTAAGTGAATTCAATCTGAAGACTATCTAAAAGAAATGCTAAAAAAAAACACATTGCTGACCAGTGTGTAAAATTCTCTGTTTTTTAAAAAATCTAGTTCAGCCAATATTGTAGGAGTTGGAGAAACGAGACTGCACACAAAGGAATCTGTTGGAAGAAATCCGCAGATCCGGCAGTATCCGTGGGGAGGAAGGATTTGGCAACATAATGGGAAGAGACCCTGCACCATAAGCGATTCCCTTTCTGCTCTCAGAATTAAACAGTGTTATATCCAAACAACAGTACAGTCTGAAAGTTGAATAATTCATTTACCAGACAGAAGATGACTCCTCTGCTGCAAGAATTGTGGATATACAGCCGATACTTAATCTCAAAGAATGGCCACTTATAGGGTGCAGTTTATTTCCTATATGACATCTGAGCCACTGCTTCAATAGTACCTCATTGATAGAGGATTACCAGGGGTGACCTGAAGTTGCAACAGCTTTCATACATGAACAAGACATTCCTTCTTATGAATGCTCAAAGAGCTGAATGACTGATAACAGAACAAGGAGCATGTTGCCCAACCCACAGATTTCTCACAGCAGTTTGCTTTTGTTCCACATTCCAGGATCTACAACCTCAAGTGTGTAGTTAATAAAACAAGTATTGAGAAAAACAGAACCCTGACACAAATTTTCAAGTTTTTTCTCCCAACCAGCCGTGTCAAAGGAAAGTCATTATTTTACTTACTAGCTTCCTTTTTGACTTTATCCATTTCTGTCATCAGTGCGACCTCCCGATCCATGATGCTGGAATGTTAAAGACAAGGATGTCAGAACTCTCTTCCAACTGCTTTCTGATATAAAGTCCGCATGTTGAGAATTGAAGCTGAAGTTTTTCTCACCTGGCTCTACAGTGATTTTAAGCTTGAAAAGTCCGATGTCTAAAGTACATTTTGTTTTTTATGCTCCCTCCTGAGCAGTGTGCTCATTGCCCTAGAGTATGTTAAGTATTTTTTAGTCACCCCGACCCAAAGCTTCATTTGCTGCCCATCTCCAGTCTACTTGCCACCAGGTTTTAGACTTGGATTTTTAAAAATATTTATATGAATGTTTTATTCCCTCTGCTGTTCTAAGTTTCAGCTCGAGTTTTAAGATAATCTCTGTTTTCAAGTCCCTCGTGTATCACCTGCTCTACCTCTGTGTTCTCCAACAAGTTTTCTAGATCGCTGCCCCCCCCCCCCCCGCCCCATCGAATCTGGTCTATTTATTATTAGCTGTAGGCTCTGAGCTCTGGAATGCCCACCTTAAAGTAGTAAGATGCTCCTTTAAACCTACCTTAGTCTGAACCTTCAGTTTCCTGAGCGTTTGCAACTTTCTATGGCTTGGTGTCAAGGCTTTGTTGAATAATATTCCTATGTAGAACCTTGGGGGATATCCTTACAGAAAGCCGTTATAGAAACACACATTACAGTTGTGGTGATGAATGAAAGATGCCAAGAGAAACTGGAAAGTGGTGTTCATTCTAAAGCGAGGATATGGAATAAACACGCTGCCAAATGTGTGTTCTGCCTATTTAGTGGATTTAGGAGACTCAGTAGCTCCAAAATGGTATATGAAATAATGTATGATTAACCCATTCCTGGTCAGGCAGCACACTGTCAGCCAATTATAGTAGTCACATCATTCACCTAATAGTGGCACAGCACAGCCACTTATTGGGGTTCAATTCCCACTGCTGTCCGTTCTCCCTGTGACCACGTGGGTTTCCTCCCACATTCCAAAGACAGACGGTTGGTGTTAGAGTTAGTAAGTCGTGGGAATGCCATGCTGGCACCTGGAGCATGGCAACACTGGCAGGCTGCTCCCAGCTGATTTAACTTGGCGTAAACAATCCATTTCGATGCATGTGTCGATGTTGAGAAGTAAATGTGACAATGAAGCCAATCTTTAAACTTCTTAATCTTCATGCTAACCTTGCTGGTTTTTTTCCCCCTTAATATATTTATTTTCAGGATCCAAGCACCGCCAGTAGAGCCGGAACAACACACACAAAATGCTGGAGGAACTAGAGCCAGCTTTTATTACCCATCCCAAATGCCCATGACAAGGCAGCAGCAAGCCCCCTTCGTGAGCTGCTCGTCTTTCTGGGTGAAAATGTTCTGACAGTGTTGTTGGGATTCAGAGCTGTTGTCATGTATACAACACAGAATGGTGTGCAACCTGGAAGGGATCCTACCAGCATCAGTCTTCCCATCGTTAGCTGTCCTTCTCCACCATGGTGGTACAGCTCATGCCTGGGGGAGTAACTGTGGTATTTATATTGGTGGTGTACTTCACAACCACCATGCTCCAGCGGAGGAGGGAATGTTTAGGATGGTGGATGGATGCCAATCTGGTGGGCGGCTTTGTTTTGGACTGTATTTAGCAGCTTGATTTCCATTTCCACTGTCTTAATCCAGCGAGTGGGGAGCATTCCCTTGCGTGCCTGTCCCCTGACTGACTGAAAGAGGCCGATATTTCAAGTACTGCCTGCCTCTCTTAAAGTGGAAGCGTACTGTGGCTGGAGGGCACTTTACAAAATGAAATGACCAAGAGAGGACAGGCTCCAATATTTTCAGGAACTGCCATAGAGACCGTAGTGGCGAGGAGGTAAAGGGTAAGCGGTCATGGAGTCATAGAACACCACAGTACAGAAACAGATCCTTCAGCCCATCTAGTCTGTGCCAAACCATTAATCTGCCTAACCCCACTGACCTGCACTTGGACCTTAGCCCCCCACACCACTCCCATCATAAACTTCTCTCCAATGTTGAAATTGAACCCGCATCCACCACTTGTGCTGGCAGCTTGTTCCTCACTCTCACCGCTCTCAGAGTGATGAAGTTCCTTCTCACGCTTCCCTTAAATATTTCACCATTCACCCTCGACACGTGACCTCAGTGGAAAAAACCTTCTCGCATTTACCCTATCTATACCCCTCATAATTTTGTATACCTCTGTCAAATCTCCGCTCATCCTTCTGTAATCTAAGGAATAAAGTCCTAACCTATTCAATGTTTCCCTATAACTCAAGTCTTGACAATATCCTTGTAAATTTTTTTCTGCATTCTTTCAATCTTATTGACATCTTTCCTGTAGGTAGGTGACCAAACCTGTACTCAGTCATCTAAATTAGGCCTCACCAACATCTTATGCAATTTCAACATAACATCCCAACTCATGTACTCAATACAAGAATGCCATTGTGCCAGAAGTTTTCTTCATGACCCTATTTAACTTTTAAGGAATTGTGAATCTGTATTCCCAGATCTTTCTATTCTAGTATTCAGTGCCCTCCCGCTCACTGTGTAAGACCAACACTGGTTGGTCCTCCCAAAGTGCAACACCTCATACTTGTCTGCATTAAATTCCATCGACCATTTTTCACCTCATTTCCAGCTGGTCCAGATCCAGCTGCAAGCTTTAATAGCCATCCTTGCTCTCCACTACACTCCCAATCTTGGTGTCATCTGCAAATTTGTTGATCCAGTTAACCACATTATCATCCAGATTGTTGAAATGGATGACAAACAACAACGGACCCAGCACTGATCCCTGTGGCACATCTCTAGCTACAGGCCTCCGGTCAAAGAAGCAACTATCTACTACCACTTTCTCACTTCTCCCACAAAGCCAGTGCCTAATCTTTTACTATCTCATCTTGAATGCTAAACAACTGTACTTTTTTGACCAACATCCCATGTGGGACCTTATCAAAGGCCTTGGTAAGGTCCATGTAGACAACACCCATTGCTTTGCCTTTATCAGCTTTCTGGTGACTTCCTGGAAAAAACTCTATAAGATTGGTTAGACATGAACTACCATGTACAAAGTGACGTTGACTATCTCTAATCAGTCCCTGTCTATCCCAATACTTATATATTCAGTACCTCAGAATACCTTCCAATAACCTTCCCACCACTGTCAGGCTCACTGGCCTATAGTTTCCTAGCTTATTCTTAGAGCCTTTCTTAATCAAGAGAACAATATTAGCTATCCTCCAATTCTCTGGCATCTCACCCATGGTTAAGGGTATTTTAAATATCTCTGCTAGGCCCCCTGCAATTTCTACACTAGCTTTCCACAGGGTCCAAAGGAACACCTTGTTAATCCCTGGGGATTTACCCGCCCTAGTTTGTCTCAAGACAGATAGCACTTCCTTCTCGGTTATCTATATAGTGTCCATGACCTTACTGCTGCTTTGCTAGACTTCTCTTGAATCAGTGTCCATCTCCTGAGTAAATACAGACGCAAAAGATCCCTGTCTCTTTTGGATCCCTATATTGGTTACCACTCTGATCCTCCAGAAGACCAATTTTGTCCCTTGCTATCCTTTTGCTCTTATATCTGTAGAAGCCCTTAGGATTCTCCTTCACCTTGTCTGCCAGAGCAACCTCATGTCCTCTTTTAACCCTCCCAGATTTACTTAAGTGTTCTCTTGCATTTCTAAGTATCTCATTTGATCCTATCTGCCTATACCTGCTATGCATGTCCTTCATTATCTTAACTGGGGCCTCAATATCTCTCAAAAACCAAGGTTCATTGAACTTGCTGTTCTTGCCTTTTATTCTGACAGGATCATACAAACTCTGTTCTCCCAAACTTTTATTTCTGAATGCCTCCAACTTACCAAGCGCATTTTTGCCAAAAGCAACTTTTCCCAATCCACACTTGCCAGATCCTTTCTGATACCATCAAAATTGGCCTTTATCCAAGTTAGAATCTCAACCCATGGACCAGATCTATCCTTTTCCTAATTACGTTGACACTAAAGGCATTATGATCGCTAGACACAAAGAGTTTCCCTACACAAACTTCTGTCACATGCCCTGTCTCATTCCTTAATAGGAGATCAGTATTACACACTCTCGTTGGACTTCTATGTGCTGATTAAGGAATCCTTACTGAACACATGTGATAAACTCTTTTCCATCCAGCCCTTTTACAGTATGGGAATTTCAATCACAACATTATGTCTCTAGCAACCGTCTGCGATCTTTCTTCAAATTTTCTCCTCTAAATTCCATGAACAAGCTTTCCGGTCCATCCTGACTGAGCACTGCCGTGACATTTTTCCTCACTAGTAATGCCAACCCTCCATCTTTAATCCCTCACGCTGCATCATACGTGAAACAACAGAACCCCAGGACATCAAGCAGCCAGTCGTGCTCCTCCTGCAACCAAGTCGCAATAATAGCTACAATGTCACAATTCCATGTGCTGATCCGTGTCCTAACGTCATCTGCCTTTCCTACAATGCTCCTTGCACTGACATATACATAGTTTAGAACATTAGTCCCACCGTGCTCAACCTTTTGAATTCCAACTTTATATATAGGCTTAACATTTCTACAATGTCTCCACTCTGGTTCCAATCCTCCTGCAACAGTTTAATCTCTCTCATGCATCCTTCCCACTAGGATATTAGTCCTCCTCCATTTCAGGCACAAAGCATCCCTTCTTTACAGGTTCCAGTTTCCCTGAAAGAGAGCCCAATAATCCAAAAATCTGAAGTCCTCCCTCCTGCACCATCTCACTAGCCGCAGGTTAAACTGTATGATCTCACTATTTCTGGCCTCACTAGCACATGGCACAGGTAGCAGTCCTGAGCTCACAACCCTGGAAGTCCTGTCCTTTAATTTAGTAGCCCTGAACTTACTTTGCAGGACCTCGTCATCCCTCCTACCCATATCATTTGTACCAATGTGGACCATGACCTCTGGCTGCTCACCCTCCCACTTAAGAATGCAGTGAACCTCATCTGAGATGTCCCTGACCCTGGCACCTGGGAGGCAGCAAACCATCTGATAATCTCGTTCTCGTCCACAGAACCTCCTTTCTATTCCCCTAACCAATGAATCCCTTATCACCACTACTTGCCTTTTCTCCCCTTTCCATTTTGAGCCACAGAGCCAGAACCAGTGTCAGAGACCTGACCACTGAGGCTTTGCTCTGCTAGGTCTCCCCCCCCCCCACCCCCCACTACCAACAATTTCCAAGGGGTACTGTCTGACTATCCCCTTTCCTCCACCTGACAGTCACTCAGTTTCTTGTGTCCTGCACCTTTGGTATAACTACCTCCCTGTATATCTTGTCTATCAACTCATCAGCTTCAGCCTCCCAAAAGGTTTGGATTTCATCCAGTTCCAGCTCCAACTCCTTAACAGGGTCTGTTAGAAGCTGTATTTGGATGCTCTTCTTGCAGATGTAATTGTCAGGGACACTGGTCATCTCCCTGCCTTCCCAAATCCCACAAGAGGAGGTTTCCACTATTCTGCATGGCATACCCACTGCTATAAATATGCAACATGAAAGAAAAAATAATAAATAAATGAAAACTATCTATCTACAGCCCTGTTTGAGATCCATTACTCCCAATTACTTCAAATACAACCTCAGGTCTGTGTTTATGATGCTTTGGCCGTGTAACCATGCCCTAAGAACTTAGTTACAGTCACAAGCCTTATATAAAAGGTCAAGCTCAGTGAACGTATTCTTGAATATGTTATTACAGATCCCACTATTACCTTTGGCCTCAGCTCAATCCTTTCGCCAAACTCCAAGCACCTTTGCTGTTCAAAGTCACACCCACATCTCACGGGTGTGCAATCCACAACAGTTACTGAAACACTTTTGTCTGTTTTCCATGGGGCGAGATGGTAGTGACAGGAGAAAAGACAACACCAGCATAATAATTGCAATGGCTGAGAGTGGTAGAGAGACTGAAGGTGACTATGTTCTCATTACTAATCCTGCTTTGCCTCTCTGTTTCCTCTCAGTCCAAATTTTACTGATTTATTAGGTGGTGAAAGCATACTCCTCTTACTTTGCTGCCTGTCTTGCTCAACAACCTTATCCTAGCACCCTCCCAATTCAGATACATAAACACCATCATTTGGCCTGGACAGCCAGGTAGGCAGTGGAGACAATCGAAATGAAGACCCACCATTACTCCCCTAATATTATGCTATTAATATAACTGCAGAAACCTTTTGGATTTATTTTCACCTTACTTGCCAAAGCAACCTCATATCTTCTTTTAGCTTTTCTACTTTCTTTAAGATTCTTTTTACATTCTTTATATTCTTCAAGCATCTCATTTACTCCATGCTGCCTATATTTATTGTAGATCTCTCTTTTTCCGAACCAAGTTTCCAATATCCCTTGAAAACCATGGCTCTCTCAAACTTTTAATCTTTCCTTTCAACCTAACAGGAACATAAAGATTTATTGCTCCTGTTGCAGCCTCTCTACATTGGCATGAATGGTTTGCAGACAGCTGACACACTACCCACAAAGATCATCCCTAGCTCCCAGTTGCATGCCCTTTCAATTCCCCTTCCTGTTCCCAAACTGACTTGTCCATCCTCGGCCTATTCTGATATATTATGTAACTCTAAAACAAAACTAAGTGAAAAACAAGAAGGTGGGGCAGGTGCTTCTACCTGGCAGGTAAGACTTTGCGGTTGTGAAACAATCTCAGGTTCTAGGTGCATGTAGGAGTCATCTCCGGGACCGCAGGAGGTGTTTCCGACAACTCTGGACAGCTTTTTTCTGGGTGTGTTAGCATCCTGAACAGTGCATGGCTAGCTTTGCTGGACAACGTGTGACTGCAGTGTTTGGTCTCACAATTTCCTTTACCTTTTGCAAAGTCACCTCACGCTGTTTAGTCCGCTGCCACTTCGTACTGATCTGTAGCAATGAATTCAAGGGGTAGAGCACAATAGCCACATTTGTCAGGAACCTGTTCTAGTAACTGACAAGTCCTAAAAAGGACTGCAACTCTGACACATCCTTTGGCCATGGTGCATTCACCACTACTTCAATTTTCTCAGCACACTTGGGTACTCCTTGTACGTTAATGGTGTGGACACAGTAAGTTATGCTTGGTTTAAGGAATTCACAGTAGTTGCTTTGTGCTCCGAGCCCATAATCTTCTAATCTTTTTAACACTGTTTTGAGATTTTGGAGATGTCGCTTGTCATCCTTGCTGATAATAATGATGTCATCCAGCTAACACAGAGTGCCTGGGCAGCCCTGCAGCTCCTGGTCCATAGTTTCTGCCGGAGTGTAGGTGCAGATGCTACTCCAAGAATAGCCTCTTATAGCAAGGAAGCCCATTGTGATTGTTCATTGTGAGAAATACTTTGGGATCTTCTTCCATCTCCATCTGTAGTTAGGCCTCAGCTAAGTCCACTTCGCTGAGGCAGTTCCCTCCAGAAAGGTTTGCGAAGCTATTCTCTATCCTGGGCAGGAGATATTGATCTACTTTCAGTACTGGGTTGATAGGTGAACTTAAAATCACCACAGATCCTGACTGGCACACTCTTGGCATGTGGGGCACTGATGTTGCCCATGGACTCCACTCAACCTTGGAAAGAGTTCCTTCAGCCTGCATATGATCTGGCCCACTGGCTGCTTTATCACAGATGGTTTAAGGGACTGGATAAGCTTTGCAAAACTTGGGTGTGGCATTTTCATTTAACACTATTTTACCTTTGATCTGTTTGTTTTCCATTTCTATCCCTGAACACTGTAGTGGCATCATATATTACATTTCTTAATTTGCATTCCATTGACTCTATTGCATACAAATGGTGGATGGATCTCCAGTCAAGTTGTAGTTGTCTCAGCCAGTCATAACCCCACAATCCTGTTTTTACCACATAAAAGCCTAATGTGGCTTGTTGGTTGTTGTAGTTCAATATTAAAAATATCATTCCCACAGGAGTTAACTGTTTTCCAGTGTAAGCTCGTAGTTTGATATCTGCAGGCTTCAGTTCAGTATCTTTGAAATGCGCACAAACTCAATTTGTGAAAATGACAAACAGCCAAGCCAGTGTCCAATTCCATTTTAATTAATTTCAGGTGTAAGCCATATTGCTTTTTTGTTAATTTTCACATTACAGGTAGTCCCCGAGTTACGAACATCCGACTTACGAACAACTTGTACTTACGAACCGAGGAAGAAGAACGCTGTCTGCCATTTTAAGTCGGATCACGACGCCGTCCACCATTTTAAGTCATTGCCGTTAACACTGTGTTGAGTGTGTAACTTTGTATTTGACTTAAATTTTTCTTAGCAAGATTCACCCTGACCCTGACCAGGTCTCCTTTTTCATTCGCCTGGTGGCACTGTGAGATCAGTGCCGGGCTCGAAAATGGAGGCTCCCGAGTTCGATCCAGTGACAAACCGCTCCCGAGCATGCTCTCCATCCGTGCCGGGTTGATGTCGAGCTCGCAACTCGATGTCGTAAAAAAAAAAACACTGCCACCTCCAGTTTAAATTCCCACGCGGAATATTGTGGAGGATCAAATGACCAAACCCAGCACAGCCCCTACTTGTCCCATTTAACCTGTCTCAGTGCGGTGAAGTTTAGGACCTGGGGAATTCAGTGTGGTGGTCTTTAGGACCCAGGGGAGCTCAGGACCCGCCACCTGCAGTGTTTCTGTTCTGTTGATGGGAAGCGATCACAATTGAAAATAAAATGGAAATAATAAAGGGTTTGGAAAGAAATGAAATGTCATCGGTCTTTGGAAAAGCATTAGGCTACAGTCGGTCAACGATCGGAACTATTTTAAAGGATTAAGTGAGAATAATGGAGCATGTGAAAGGTCCTGCCCTGATAAAAGCTACAATTATTACTAAGCAACGCAGTGGTTTAATTATTGGAATACATACATTTCTGAAGTGTTTTATATGCATAGAAAGGTAAAATATATACTATATACTAAGACAAACGTTTGACTAACTGACGTTAAATAATACCTGATGTACTTGTTCCGACTTACGTACAAATCCGACTTAAAGACGGACTCAGGAATGGAACTCATTTGTAACCCGGGCCTGCCTGGGTTGTCTTTTCCTGTGTCAATCTAATCAATATCAGATTTTTCATCAATAGAATGCTGATTACTGCTCTTTCTGAAACTACAAAGTGACATTTTATCTTCTTCTCTTTTCTGGGCAGTCCATTTATTTTTGTCTTCCCAACATGCCATTTGTATTTGTTCTACTTTGCTGCATTTTCTCCAAGTTTGGTCTGGTGCATGTGGGCCCCCACACAACTGTAACGCTATTCGTTCAGCCAGGCAGGTTTCTGCTTAGATTTTGCAATTTTGTTCATGCTCTCTTTCATTCCTGGCTGCAACTCAATTGTGTCTCTGTCTGTTGTTTCCATTAACACAGCAATTTCAACTGCTCTTTTAAATGTGAGTTGTGCTTCAGTTAGGAGCCATTTATGACTGCTTTCTTGCAAGATTCCACATACTAAACGGTGTCTCAGTACACCATTAAGCCCATAACTGAACTGACTATGCTCAGACAACTTCTACAATTCAGCCACATACGCTGAAATAGACTCTCCTTCCTTTTCATTCTGCTTATGAAATCTAAAGCATTCTGCAATCAGCAATGGCTTCAGTTCAAAATGTTCCTGCATTACTTTCACATTATCAGCAAAGCTCATTTCAGCTGGTTTGGTTGGAGCAGTTAAACGTCTAAGCAAACTGTATATTTTTCCACTTAATGCACTCAGGAAAACTGGTACTTGCTTTTCATTGGTCATTTAATTTGCTTTAAAATACTGCTCAATTCACTCAGTATACAATATCTAGTTATCTCTTGTGTAATTGAATGTCCCTTTGCAATATAATCAGAATCAGGTTTATTATCACCAGCATGTGATATGAAATTTGTTAACTTAGCAAATTTGTTCAAATGCAATACATAATCTAGCAGAGAAAAAAAAACATAATAATAAATTAACAAGTAAATCAATTACGTATATTGAATAGATTTTTTAAAATATGCAAAACAGAAATACTGCATATAAAAAAAAGTGAGTGAGTGTCCAAAGATTTAATGTCCATTTAGGAATCGGATGGCAGAGGGGAAGAAGTTGTTCCTGTACTGCTAAGTGTGTGCCTTCAGGTTTCTGTACCTCTTACCTGACAGTAACAGTGAGAAAAGGGCATGCTCTGGGTGCTGAAGGTCCTTAATAATCTCTGAGACACCACAGCCCGAAGATGTGCTGGGTATTTTGTAGGCTAGTGCCCAAGATGGAGCTGACTAGATTTATAACCTTCTGCAGCTTCTAGCCAGCTATTTCTCCTTGATTTCAAAATATTTATTATTATCAGCCGGTACTCACTGTGAACATGTGCATTTGGTTGTTTTCTACCTTTTTAAAATTAGAACATCTTTCTCTTGTTGTGAAGAATAAAATGTGTTGTAATGTTTTTGAACTTGAACATCTGATTGCACTTCAACAGGTAGGTAGTCATCATGGGTTCATTTAAATCTTCCTCATTGCCACTGCTATGCTTTGAAACTTCAAAACATAAAACTACCGGTAATTAAAAGAAAAACAAGGGAGCCTGAGAGAAGCCTGTAAACTTTGTTTTTAGATTTAGGGAGGTATGCAATAAACACAGTGGCATGGTGATGTATGCCAGTCACATACATTTACATATATGCATGATATAAACAAACAAGAATGTTTAATCAAACAATATATTTGTAATATTACTCAATTATTACTGAAATATTAAATACCCAACATTTTCCACTGCCACAGTAAGGCCCAAGGCAAACTAGAGGTACCACACCTCATATTCTGCCTAGATAGACTACAATCAAATGGTATGAACATTGAATTTCCAATAACCCCAAGTTCCTGTGTTCCTCTCCCTCCCTCTCTCCTGATACACTCCTGGTCCTCCCATTTTTATTTCCTTTCACATATCCCCAAGCCACTGGCCCCACCACTCTTTTTCATAACCCTCCCCCTCATAGATCATCCATCTACTACCCACCCATTTCACCTACAAGATCCTCTCCCCATCTAGTGCCTCCTGCCTTAGTACTTTCTATTATCATTCTGAGACATAGAGTCATAGAAAAATAAACACAGAAGCAGACCCCTTGAACCACCCAGTCCATGCTGAAACCATTTAAACAGGCAGATACCATCGACCTGTGCTGGGACCATAGCCCTCCATATCCCTACTCTCCATGTACCTATCTAAACTTCTGTTAAACATTGAAATCAAGCTTACGTGCTCCACTTGTGTTGGCAGCTTGTTCCACACTTTCATGATCCTTTAATGAAGAAGTTTCTCCTCATGTTCCCCTTAAAGTTCTCACCTTTCACCTTTAACCCATGACCTCTGGCTGTAGTCCCATCAAGCCTCAGTGGTAAAAGCTTGATTGCATTTATCCTATCTATATCCCTCATAATTTTGTAAACTTCTATCAAATCTCCTCTCAATTTTCTATGTTCTAAAGAATACTGTCCTAATCTATTCAATCTTTCCTTATAACTCAGGTCCTCCTACATGAAGGTGGAACTTAGGAGGATTAATGGTGCCTAACGGCGACTCCTTTGCTTGCATCTTTGGAAATGGCTCTATTTCCATCTTTAATATCTCTATTTTTCCCTTTCAGGGTTCTTTTGAAGATCCTGACCTGGAGTTACATGCTGACTACGGTTCTTTGCGGGAATGGGACCTGCTCTCAGGGTTTCATAACTGACCGCTGTTTGACATGCCAAGTGCTTGGCCTAAGAGATCCACTTGCCTTCGGAGGACCAGGGGAGGGGGTGGTGGGTGGGATCGGAAGTCGGTGTCCAAGGAGAAGACCGGTGTGTCGAAGGAGATGGAAGATCTAAGGCTGTGAGCCCAGACACCTGAGATCTTTGGGCACAGAGCTTGGAAAAAGCAACACAACGGACTTTTAACATCGTAGACCAGCAAGTTGTTTGTTATGTCTCCCCTCTCACTGTGAAACGGAGACACCTCTTTCTCCCTTATTAGGGAGAGAGAGCCTGTGGTATGTCGAATGCCGGGTGAACAATGTAGTCTTTGGGGTAACTGCAAGTCTGTATCTTTGTCGTTGCCTTGCTCTCGCTTGAGTGCTCAGTGGCCGGTGTTGATGCTTTTTTTTGCCGGTAGGGGGAGGGGAGATTGGTGCTTGCATGCGAGAGGGAGGGGAGCTGGGGGGGGGGGGACTTCAGGGTTTTAACATTTAACTGTCATTCATTCTTTAGGGGCACTCCTCTGTTTTTGTGGATGGTCATGAAGAACAAGCATTTCAGAATGTATATTGTATTATTTTTTTCTGACATTAAATGTACCTTTAAAACCAGTCCCAGCAATATCTTTGTAAATCTTCTCTGCACGCTTTTAACCTTGTTTACATCTTTCCTATAGGTAGGTGACCCAAAACCGCACACAATACTCCAAATTAGGCCACACCAACGTCTTGTACAACTTCGACATAACATCCCTTCTCCTGTACTCAGTACTTTGATTTATGAAGGCCAATGTGCCAAAAGCTTTCTGTATGACTCTATCTACCTGTGATGCCACTTTGAAAGACTTATGGACCTGTATTTCCACATCTCTTTGGTCTACCGCAATCCTCAGTGCCTGACCGTTCACTGTGTAAGACTTACCATGGTTGGGCCTACCAAAGTGTAAAACCTCACACTTGTCTACATTAAATTCCATCTGCTATTTCCCAGCCTATTTTTCCAGCTGACGCAGATCCCTCTGCAAGCCATGACAGCCTTCCTCACTGTCCATTAGACCCCCAATCTGGGTACCATCCACAAATTTGCTGATCCAGTTAACCACATTATCATCCAGATCATTGATATAGATGACAAACAACAAAGCACCCAGCACTGATCCCTGTGGCACACCACTAGTCACAGGCCTCCAGTCAGAGGCAACCCTCTCCTATCACCCTCTGGCTTCTCCTAGAAAGTCAATGTCTAATCCAATTTACTACCTCATCCTGAATGCCAAGTGACTGAACCTTCTTGACCAGCTTCCCATGCGGGATCTTGCCAAATGCCTTCCTAAAGTCCATGTAGACAATATCTACTGCCTTGCCTACATCTACTTTCCTGGTAATTTCCTCGGAAATCTCTATAAGATTGGTTAGATATGACCTACTGGACACAAACAAAATGCATTTTGGTAAAAGGAACAAAAGTGCAGATCATTATCTAAAGGGGAAGAAAATTCAAACATCAGAGGTGCAGAGGGACTTAGGGATCCTTGTGTAAGACTCCCAGTAGGTTAATTTACAGGTTGAATCTGTGGTAAAGAACGCAAATTGTCACAACCACATATTCGCCGTGTAGTAGATACGGCAATTGCGCTTGTGAATTTGCACGTGTCAGGTGATTATTATTTAATCGTGGTAGTATTTCACTCCATACTTGTCGTCATAATGCTTGTCAAGACTTGGACAGAGCATAGCAATGCCTCACTGCTGTTTTGTATTCAGCCTTCCTTGATATATTGGAGGTTTGGCCCTTTAACTTAGCACCTAACTCCCTATGCAGAACCTCATCACTCATCCTACCCATGTCATTGGTACCTACATGGACTGTGATTTCTGGATGCTCACCCTCCCACTTAAGAATGCTGAGGACTCAATCCAAGATCTCCCAGACCCTGGCACCTGGGAGGCAACATACCATCCAGGAGTCTTGTTCTTGCCCACAGAACCACCTGTCCATTCCTCTAATTAACAAATTGCCTATCACCACAGTGTGTCTCATCTCCCCACCTTCCCATCTGGGTCACAGAGGGAGACTCAGTGCTAGAGACCTAACCACTGTGACTTTCCTGCGTTAGGTCATTCCCACCCCCACCCCCGACAGTATCCAAAGTGGTATACCTATTATTGAGGGGCAATAGCCGCAGGGGTACTCTGCACTGGCTCCTTAATCTGTTTCCCCTTCCTGATTGTCAACCAGTTTCCTGTGTCCTGCACTTTAGATGTAACTACCTTTCTATATGTCCTATCTATCATCCCATCAGCCTCCTGAATGATTTGTAGTTCACCCAGTTCCAGCTTCAGCTTAACATGGATTGTTAGAAGCTGCAGCCATATGCAACTCTCGCAGCTATAGTCGTCAGGAACACTGGAAGTCACCCTGCCTTCCCACATCCTGCAAGAGGAGCATTCAACTATACTGCCTGATATCTCTATTGTCCTAGTTGAGCAGATATAAAGTAGGGAAAGAAAAAATAACTTAACCTAGAGCTTTTCTTCCCTTTGCTTTCTCTGACTGAAGCCTCCCTTCGTGGAAGTCTCAAAGAGCTAAAGCCTCAAGACCACCACTCTGACTCTGTCTACTCAGATGATGGCTGCTGTGCTTGCCTTTGCCTTCCTTTAATTTGCTCTTGCTAATCAATCCCAAACACAGATTGGTCACTGATCAATGCTCAATTATGCTGCCGCGATCAGCTGCTGCCTTGTTCTACTCGGGCAGTGGATTGAAATCCCCTCCTCTCAAACTTCTGATGTCCAGATTGGTCGCTGGTCAAAGCTCTGTCTTCAGCTTCACCCTTCCCTCTTGTCCTAGCTCCATCTGTCTTTATTCTCTGTCTCCTGGCTGCACTCCTTCCCCACCTATATCCATGTTCAGGGTGATGGCATCTCAGCTCCTGGCTCCACTCCTTCCCCACCTGTATCCATGTTCAGGGTGATGGCATCTCAGCTCCTGGCTCCACTCCTTCCCCACTTGTATCCACGTTCAGGGTGATGGCATCTCAGCTCCTGGCTCCACTCCTTCCCCACCTGTATCCATGTTCAGGGTGATGGCATCTCAGCTCCTGGCTCCACTCCTTCCCCACTTGTATCCACGTTCAGGGTGATGGCATCTCAGCTCCAGGCTCCACTCCTTCCCCACCTGTATCCATGTTCAGGGTGATGGCATCTCAGCTCCTGGCTCCACTCCTTCCCCACCTGTATCCATGTTCAGGGTGATGGCATCTCAGCACTAGTTGGAAGATCGCCAGCAGAGAAAGTTTGTAGAATTTACTTCAGACCTCACAACGTGATGTGTATATAAAAGCTAATGGCTCTCTACAACCTCTGGGACATGTGCGCACACATCTGAAGGAGAATTAAATGTCCTTATTAAATGCAGTGTTACGCCAGAATTAAATCTTGTTTGCTCTCTTTGAATGGACAGTGTCAGCGACTTCCCTTGCACAATAGCAAACAGCAAAGCCAGCAGTTTGCAAATATCACCAGCAGGAGCTGGAAAACAATGAGACACGTTGCACAGGACAGTGGTCATTGTTTACCATTGCGTACGTATCTGGGAGTAACTGTTCTGTGCAGAGGACTACAATCTCCACCCTGCTCTAGGAATGCATCATAGCTGTAGAAGGCAGAAGGTTTCACTGAAGACGCCAAACTAAACTGACTGAAAGGACCCATTGATTATGTATCTGTAAGGGAGAACTCTGCTTTCCTGCATCATTTCCTGTAGCCAGTAATAGAAGTTCAGAGCTAGCTTTCCTTATTATTTTCATTCCATTTAAACACCAAAATATAACAAGAATTAAGGATCCCCACCACCCAGGACATGCCCTCATCTCATGGTTACCATCGGGAAGGAAGTGCAGAAGTCTGAAGGCACACACTCAGCGATTCAGGAACAGCTTCTTCTTCTCTGTCATCCGATTTCTAAATTAACATTAAATCCATGAACAATGCCACACTACTTTTTTATTTCTTTTTTTTTGCACAATCATTTTAAGTAAACTATTTAATAGACATATATATAAATACTTAATGTAATTCAGAGTTTTCCCTATATTTATTTATCATGTATTTTGTTGTACTGCTGCCGTAAAGTTAACAAATTTCACAACATATGCTGATGATATTAAACCTGATTCTGGTTCTGATTTTGAATTATAACCATAAATCTACAAGTTCTTGTATTCTTTGAAACTTTCTGTTCATTAATGCTCTGAAAATATTATATTCCTTTATGAGAAGAAGCTATTTGAATTTTTAAAGCTGTGTGGCTTCTGTTTTCGCCACTGTTTACCATAGATAATTCCACATCACAATACAAGATCTAAAAAAGCTCTTTGACCTCCCTCTTTGCCTTCTTTAGTATAATCTTCAGTTTCAATCTCCATAAATATTGTAGAGTACATTGTCTCTTGGAGAATGAAAAAGTACATCATAAAAATACCCACCTGCACTAATTTAAAGGTGAAAAAGGTAAAGCTGTAGCAATAAATTGGAAAAATCATTGATCTTAAATGATCCTGAGGTAGATCTAAAAGTTGGAAGACTGTTTCCCCAGACACAGATAAACTTTGCCTTTGATTTCTACAGGCAGAAAATCAGGAAATCCTTTGGCCAATTTACAGCTTGACATTTCAGCACAAAATGTTCTTGGCACTTTTTCTGGTTTATGTTCAAATGAAATGGATTTACAACCCAAGGGAATGCTAATCTGGAAATTCAATGGCTTTGCACATAATTTCAGTGTGCAACTGGTTTGAGTGGAAGCACAAAATACAATTAGGACTTGAAAATATACCTTGTGCATATTAAACCTTTGGATCATATTCAAACTATGCACATGTCAATATACAACATCAGCTATTCATTTTAGATTTTCATTTTGCTACAATTAATATCGCTGCACTTTTCAGTTTAGTCTGAATTGCCCAAGACCACAAGAAATTGTGTAATTGTGAACACAACTCAGTCTTTTCTGTTCCACCAATTCTGTCTACATTTCCTGCTCTCAAGACAGACATACTTTATTGATCCCGAGGGAACAACTAACTTAGTTTAAAGACCCACTTTTCCACCCCCCCCCCCACTCCACTGGAGAATAGATAAAATAACCTTGAAAACATACATCACTGAGCTTATGGACAATTTCTACCCACTGTTATTAGACCCTTGAATGGATTTCTTGGATGAAAACAGTGAGCTTTTAATCTCTCTACTGACTTTGTCATGGCTCTTGTGCCTTATTTGTTCACCTGCACTGCACTTTTTCTGTAACTGGTACAGTATCCTCTGCATTCTGCTGCGGCTTTTCCTTTCATACCACTTTGATGTATTGATGTTTAGAATGATCTTTCTAAATGGTATGAAAAACACAGCTTTTCATGGTATCTTGGTACATGTGACAACAATAAGCCAATTGTTGTCTCCACCTGCCCCTATCTCTGCACCTCAAACCACGCTTGCCTTCTCCCTTTTCCAGTTCTGTTGAGGAGTCATTACTTTGTTTCTCCCCCACCACCATTGATGTTGTCCAGACTACCAGGCAATCCCAGCATCCTTTGCTTTTGGTATGCAGTATTAATTTCAGTAACTGTATAATGCAAATTGGATGCTGCAGCTAAATTGAAACATGCATATTCTGTGAAGGAAAAGTTTAGGTTACACACCATAAATCAAGATCCAATGGAAGAAGGAAACTTGCTCCTAAGATAATTAAAGGTATATATCATTATTTGCAACTTTATTGATGAATCAATTACACCAAACTTAAATGATAGAAGCATAATGGTAATGATAGACCAAACATTTATATTTTTAGGGGTGCCCCTGAGTCTTTACAACCTCTTTCTTTGCCTGCACTTTTGCTGTCATGGATCCCGAGAAGCTAGGTCCAGTACTCTTCCTGAAGCCACTCTGCCATTCCCAACTGTAAGCATCACCATTTTAGAATCTCCAGACTTGATGTCCAATAGTACTACTTCATTAACGGCTGCATAGCGTTAAGAAAGCCAGAAATAGCAGACATGTAGCAAGCCAAACACAATGCGCCGTAATGAAAATCATTCCCCTGTGGAATGAATCAACTGATGCAGCCTCACCACCCCCTCTCCCAGCAGTAACAATTTAGCACATATTTCCATGTGGTAAAGGATTTGAGATTGGTGAAATCTTGTTTTGGACTGAAAACAAGATCCCTTCTCAAAACGGATCCAAAAATAATGAATTCATATTTTAAAATCTGGCAAGAGAATTCACAGTGGTTTATTGAGAATGCTGTTCAATATCTTGTCCAGCAGAAGTAATTTCATTTTATTTCTAAACCAATAGACTACATTTAACCTCTTGCCACAGCCAGACATCTGGTACAGGTTTATTTCAGTCATGGAGTACAACTTTAATATCTGTAAATCTCTGAGTGACTTTATTCACTTTACAGTTGAGAAGACAGCCAATGGAGATAGAAGGAAGGCAGGGTCAGGCAGTTTGCTTGTGGGAGGCTCCTAGGATAAACTCGATCCTGTACAAGCCAGAAGGAAACTAAAATGGAAATAACTGTGCTCACCTCTTTGGGCCTCTCCTGGCCTCAAAACCTCCTCCTGTCCAGCTGAGCTGGCAAGGAAGCCACACTGGCTTGCCCAGGAGACATCTGGATAAACTGGCAGTCAGACCTCAATGATGTCATGGAAGCCTGAACTGAATATTTGAAGAGGGTTTGGACACTCAAGAGGCACAGTCTGAGATGAGAACTGACAGGTTGGCAGTGGAATCGGAGAGATACCTGAGAAGGGACTAAGGCACTACGATGTGTAATAACAATAACCTGATCCACAGATTCCTTGTGGCTGATGGAGCATTTTACTAGACAGGCAACACCAAATACCAGCCCTTATGTTTGTTGGCTGAAGCTTCTTTATATATTAAATTGAGAACAGGTGGCAAAACACTATCCGGATACTAACATAGCTTTACTGGTTTTGATGATAAAAAGGTAAAGGATGCCTATTTGCAGTACCTTGTTGAGGAGGTTGTTTCGGATATCTGAGCCCAGATAATGGTATTGAGAAGATTGTCCAGACACACACATACAGACTGAGACTAATTAGTTTATACTTCCTCTGTCAGGAACTGTAAAGGAGGCTTGACCCAAACCTAAAGCAGTGGAGATGATTTAGGGGGGGAGTGATCACTTTAATGATAAACTGCAAAATAACAAGCCATGAGGGTGCGGCAGATCAAGGGAGAACTGATACCGCACACAAAAAGTAACAGAAGGCTATGAGTGGCTGGTTGAAGTTAGCTGGTCTGGATGAATAAACAACGATTGTGGATGAGAGCTGGGTTTAAATAGGCTGCAGGAGATGAATTGGAAACAAGTGGCAAGTGACTCCTGTTAGCTAGGTGGAGACTTGCCTACCTTTAAAAGCCTGGCATCCTCCTTCACGAGTCCAGACAAATGCTTGCATTTCTAAAATATTCCAAACACCTTTACTTCCTCAGGAGGCTATATAAATTTGGCATGACCCTTTGACCTACACGAATTTTTATCAATGCAGCTTAGAAAGCATCGTATCTACATTATTATGTTTGGTGATAGAGCCAAATCTCACAGAGAATCAAGTCAGACCTGACACATTGGAGCAGAACCTTAATCCCCACCAAGCACGCTGGCTATTGTAGCTGACAGAGACAAACAGGAAGGCAAATTACCTATTATTTTAAATCAATATTTGATTTGGTTTAGCATTCTATTTATGGATATTTGTGACAATACTCATTTTGATTTGTAAATACTTTTTACATTTATTTTCTTCAACTTCAACAGTTTCTGTATGTCAGAGCAAAGTAGAAACTGCAAAAAGTTCCTCACAGTATTTGCAGCTGATAAAGCTGGCCAGACCGTCCAGCTGTTGCTCATTCCATGCCACCGGAATTCTGGTGAGGACTTGGCCCTTCACATCCAGATCAGGAAGCTTTGGCCTGGGGCTCCTATGAGCACTGATTACAGAAGGAGCATTGCATCAGTAAGAGTTTATTTCTTCATCTGCAATGAATTACTGCTGAGGTGTTGGGTCCAACACAATTTGCATAATTTGTCTTCTTTTGCACGTTAGTTATTTGTCAGCCTTTATTTATATATAGTGTTTTCATAAATTCTATTGTATTTCTTTGTTTCCCTGTAAGTATCTGCCAGAAAATCAATCTCAAGGTAGTATATGGTGATGTATGCTGTATGTAATTTACTAATACATCTTCTTTGACTTTGAAGACAGAAGGCTTTGTGGTACATTCCATTCACTCAAGTTCTTGACCTTCCATCCTGTCTTAGACAGTCACCTGTTGCATTTCATTCCTCCATCTATTTATCTGATCCCTTGGTCTGAGAATGCGTGGCATTCTAAGGCGGACTCAAGCTCACCCTGGTCTCCCGTTCAAATGTATACTGATCCCAGGTAGCCAGAGAAACGAATCATTCCAAACTGCAACAGAGAGGAAGGAAACATTGGGAAAACAGATATCCAGGATTTTTCTGAATCCGCGTGTGTAACCGCTCCTGAATGCCATTCGTGTCCTTCCAACCTCGCTCTGCTATCTTTACTGTTGATTTTTCTTAACCTTGGCAAGTCTTAATGAGACGTCTGCATTCTGCGGATACCAGAGATTCCTGTCACCACGGTTTACAAAACCCAGCAGGAGTAAAAGGGTCAGCTCAGTTTAAACACAACATTAACCGAAAAACTGACTGGTTCAAGCAGCAAAGAGAATTCCTAATTGAACTGCAGCTATGTGTAAAAAAAAGCTGAACAGGGGAGTGAACAGTTGCATGCAAATCATCACACAGAAACAACTCACTGGGCTCAAGCCATGCCTGTTAGCTCTAATTCTTGCATGCAATATGAATTGTGGATAAACTTTAGTGCACAATGAGTCTGAGGAACCATGTTCTTCAGGGGTGTAAGGAAATTCTTGTAATTTCATTCCCTTCTTCATTGCATATGCAAAAGAGTTGAATTTGGCATTTATTTTTTCCAAAGGGTAAATGATGCAGTCAGAAGATGGTCAGGTATAAATGTTGGATCTCAATGGCTTATTGGCCACGCATTCACATAATTTATAATACTGTCCATAAGCATCCATTAAACCGGCAAGTCAGCCAAGCAAGCAGATTGCTAAAGTGCACCCAAGCATTATTATTTGACAAGGTTGTTTGACATATAGTTAACATTTTGGAATGAATTTGGAGCATCCAAATGGAGCTTTTCCTCTGAAGTAACTACAGTGACTGATGTGCTAGTTAGCCTGAGCCATCTGGCCCATGAAGATCCAGTCTCTCCCTTCCCCCCGCCAATATTTTCGGTCTATTGTGAAAGGCTTGCACACTTACTCTTTTGCTGCCACTTTTTGTTTCAACTGTGCTTCATTTTCCTGGCCCCGATGATAAAGAACAAGGCCAGTTTTCCATTTATCCTCTGCACCAACAAGAAGACTCTGAGGGGCATCGGCAGTGTCAAATAAATCATTCGCTTAATGTGGATTTTTTTCACAAATGGACAGCAAATATGTGAAAACAAAATCTAGGTTACCCCTGCTGCCAAAGGTCACATGATAAAAAGTCACAGGTAACTTTTCTATGACGCTGTAACTCTATGATGATAAACCTGATTCTGATATGAGTCTCTATTGTGGACTGAGATCGATAAGGGGACAGGGAGAGGGGAATCATGGTTGGAAGAAGAGGAAGGGAGAGGGGAGGGAGCAGGAAGCACCAGAGGGACATTCTGTAATGATCAATAAACCAATTTTTTGGAATCAAATGGCCTTGCCTGGTATCTCAGGGCTGGGTGTGTCTGCACCCACACCACCTTCTGCTCCAGGCACTCCTTCTCTGAAACCTGTCCCACATCCCTCCCATGGCGCTCCACCCTCACCATTTCCAAAATTCCTTAGTCCCACCAGATTTACAAGCTCACTTTCTGCTCTACGTTGACAAATATCATACTGTGCAATAGTCTTAGGCACACTATCTGTATATATGTGCTGAAGACTTTTGCACAGTACTATAGATGATCAGCAATCAGTAACCTCATTGCCCATTGCATGTCTCCCTCCATTATGACTATCAGACTAATGATTGACCCTGGCTAAATGAGATGTGCAGAAGAACATACCAGGGGCAGTACCACAGGTACTTTAAACATATGAGATGCCACCCTACTGAAGCTGCAACACAGAACTACATGCATATTAATCAGCAAAAACAGCAAGTGATTTCACCACCAAGAGATCCTATTGAAGATCAAAGTCATGAATGGTCATGGACAATGTAACGGCTAGCGTAAAGAGTATAAACGCGTTTCCCATCGTGAGTGAATCCCCTCGTGACTCTTAAGGCCTTTTCACAACCTACAAGGACAAGTCAGGAGAGCAATGGAATACTTGTCAGCTGATGGAGTTCCTGTCCAGTCTCCTCTGGCATCTCCCAATTCCACAGAATCTAGAAGGATGAGGACAGTAGACACATGGGAGGAACATCATCAGCCGATTCTCTTCCAAGTTTCACACTGTCCTTATGGAAGTACACTATATCAACAGCTTTTCATTGCTGCTGGGTCTAAATCCTGGAAATCCTTAGCCAGAAACATTTGGGACTACTCTCATCGAATGGACTCCAGCCTTTCAAGATGGTGGTTTAACACTACCTCCTCAAAGGCTGGCCTTGCCATCAACGCCCAAATCTCAGAAAATGTGCAAACTATGGGTTAATATAGTAAGAATGAATAAATAAAAACCCACACTAAATGTGTTCATTTTGCATTTTAACTGTATGTCATATTAAAAGGCCGAGATAAAGTGAACATTGGGAGAATGTTTCCTATAGTGAGGGAGTTTGGGCACAGCTTCAGAATAGAAGGACATCTCTTTAGAACAGAGACGAGGAGGAAATTCTTTAGCCAGATACCAAGTCACTGGGTATATTTAGAGTGCATTTTGATAGGTTCTTGAGTATTAGGGGTGTCAAAGGTGACTGGGAGAAGGCACAAGAAAGGGCTTGAGAAAGATAATAAATCAGCCATGATGTAATGGTGGAATAAACTTGATGAGCTGAGTGGCCTAACTCTGCTCCTATGTCAGGCATGTAAACTAATCTCAGGAGAGAATTGAATATGAATTCAATAAAATAGTGACATTGATCATTCGTAACAACTCATAATAACAAATTCCAGTGGTGATGTTTGAAAAAGGATTTTATTAAGGCTGAATGAACAAATGGCTGGGTAAAAGCAAGGTGATTTCAACCTCTAACCACACCAGTAAACCATGAGGAGGGGGGATAATTACGAATTTTGGTTCAAATGCAATCAGGGGGCTATTGACAAAGTAGGACTTCTGTGAAAATCATCTAGCACTTTAATAACTGCAAAGTAGCTCTATTCTTTACATAGTTGGTCTTTGGGACAGGACTATTTTTCGTATCGAGCAAGCCTAGATGTGAAGGACCTTTCCTCAAAGGTACTACTTAAAGCCCAAATAACAAATGACAGTTCAAAATAATGTTTACTGGAACAAAAGATTCTTACTTTTAAATTCAAAGCTGCTTGATTGGATTGTTTTTATAAAACCATAAGATATAGGAACAGAATTAGGCCATTTGGCCCATCGAGTCTGCTCCACCATTTCATCATGACTGATCCAATTTTCCTCTCAGCCCCAACCTCCTGTCTTCTCCCCATATTCCTTCATGCCCTGACCAATCAAAAATCTATCAACCTCTGCCTTAAATATACATAAAGACTTGGCTTCCATAGCAGCTTGTGGCAAAGAATGCCACAGATTCACCACTTGCTGGCTAAAGAAATTCCTCCTCATCTCCATTCTATAAGGACATCCCTCTATTCTGAGGCTGTGTCCTCTACTCTTAGACTATCCCACCATAGGAAACATCCTCTCAACGTCCACTCTATCAGGGCCTTTCATCATTTGATAGGTTTCAATTAAGTTACCCTTCATTCTTCTGAATTCCAGTGAATACAGGCCCTGAGCCAAAAAATGCTGTTCATATGGCAAGCTGTTTAACCTTGGAATCATTTTGGTAAACCTCCTTTGAACCCTCTCCAGTTTCAGTACATCCTTTCTAAGATGAAGATCCCAAAACTGCTCACAACACACTAGGTGATGCATCACCAATATTTATAAAGTATCAACATTACATCCTTGCTTTTATATCTAGTTCTCTTGAAATGAATGCTAACATTACATTTACCTTCCTCTCCACCGACTCAGCCTGAGAATAACCTTTAGGGAATCCTGCATGAGGACTCCCAAGTCCCTTTCCACCTCAGATGTTTGAATTTTCTCTCCATTTAGAAAATTGTCTACATTGTCATTTCTTCTATCAAAATGCATGACCATCCATTTCACAACACTGTATTCCATCTGCCACTTCTTTGCCCATTCTCCTAATCTGTCTAGATCCTTCTGTCGTCTTTCTACTTCCTCAAAACTACCTGCCTCTCTACTTATCTTCATATTGTCTGCAAACTTTGCAAGAAAGCCACCAATTCCATTATCCAAATCATTGACAGACAACATAAAAAGAATTGGTCCCAACACAGACCACTGTGGAACACCACTAGTTACTGGCAGCCAACCAGAAAAGGTTTCATTATTCTGTCTCTTTGCCTCCGGCCAATCAGCCACTGCTTTATCCATGCTAGAATCTTTCCTGAAATACCATAGCTTGTTCAGCAGCCTCATGTGTGGCACTTTGTCAAAGGCCTATTGAAAATCCAAGTACACAACATCAACTGATTCTCCTTTGTCTATCCTGCTTGTTATTTCTTCAAAGAATTCCAACTAATTTGTCAGTCAAGATTTTCCCTTGAGGATACCATGCTGACTATGGCCTATTTTATCATGTGCCTCCAAGTACCCTGAGACCTCATCCTTAATAACGACTCCAACATCTTCCCAACTACTGAGGTCAGACTAACTGGCCTATTGTTTCCTTTTTCTGCCTCTCTCCCTTCTTGAAGAGTGGAGTGACAGTTGCAATTTTCCAGTCTTCCAGAACCATTCCAGAATCCAGTGATTCTTGTAAGATCGTTAATAATGCATCCACAATCTCTTCAGCCACCTCTTTCAGGACCCTGGGGTGTTCACCATCTGGTCCAGGTGACTTATCTACCTTCAGACCTTTCAGTTTCCAGAGAACCTTCTCCCTAGTAATGGTAATTTCACACATTTCATGACCCCCTGACATCTGGAACTACCATCATACTGCTAATGTCTTCCACAGTGAAGACTGATACAAAACACTTATTCAGTTTGTCTGCTATTTCCTTGTCCCCCATTCCTACCTCTCCAGCATTGTTTTCCAGTGGTCCGATATCTACTCTTGCCTCTCATTTCCACTTCATGCATCTGTAGAAATTTTTCATACCTTCTTTAATATTATTGGCTAGCTTACTTTCATATTCTATCTTTACCTTCTTAATGACTATTTTAGTTGCCACTGTTGTTTTTAACAGCTTCCCAGTGCTCTAACTTCCCACTAATTTTTGCCCTACTATATGCCCTCTCTTTGACTTTTTTTTTGGCTTTGACCTCCCTTGCTAGCCATGATTGTGCCATCTTGCCTTTAGTATACTTCTTCCTCTTTGGGATGTATATATCCTGTGCCTTCAGAATTGCTTCCAGAAATTCCAGCCCTTGCTGCTTTGCTGTCATCCCTGCCAGTGTTCTTTTCCAGTCAATTCTGTCAAACTCCTCTCTCAGGCCTCTGCAATTTCCTTTAGTCACTGTAATGCTAATATATCTGACTTTAGCTTCTCCTTCTCAAATTTCAGGGTGAATTTGATCATATTATGATCACTTGACCCTAAGGGTTCTTTTACCTTAACCTCTCTAATCAATTTAGGTTCATTGTGCAACATCCAAATCCAAAATAGCTGATCCCCTAGTGGGCTCAACTACGAGTTGCTCTAAAAAGCCATCTCATTTGCATTCTTGATATTCCCCCTCTTGGAATCCAGCACCAACTTGATTTTCCCAATCTACCACGACTATTGTAACATTGCCGTTCTGGCATGCGTTTTCGATCTCCCATTATAACTTGTAGAGCTCTTTCTTACTACTGCTTGGGAGTCTGTGTATCACTCCAATCAGGGTCTTTTTACCCCTGTAGTTCCTTGGCTCTATCCACAATGATTCAACACCTTCGGATCCTATGTCACTTCATTCTAATGATTTAATTTCATTTTTTACCAACAGAATCATGCCATCCCCCTGCCTTCCTGCCTGTCCTTTTGATACAATGTGTTTCTGTGGACATTAACGGTGATGAGCAGACTGATGGGACTGAAGGCTGACAAATCCCCAGGTCCAGATGGTCTGCATCCTAGGGTACTAAAGGAGGTGGCCCTGGAAATTGCGGATGCATTGGTAATCATTTTCCAATGTTCCTTAGATTCAGGATCAGTTCCTGAGGATTGGAGAACGACTAATGTTATCCCACTTTTTAAGAAAGGAGGGAGGGAGAAAACAGAGAACTATCGACCTGTCAGCCTGACATCAGTAGTGGGGAAGATGCTAGAGTCCATTATTAAAGATGAAATAGTGGCATATCTAGATAGCAGTGATAGGATTGGGCCGAGCCAACATGGATTTACCAAGGGCAAATCATGCTTGACTAATCTATTGGAGTTTTTCGAGGATGTAACCAGGAAGTTAGACAAGGGAGATCCAGTGGATGTAGTGTAGCTCAATTTTCAGAAGGCATTTGATAAGGTCCCATATAGGAGATTGGTGGGTAAAATCAAAGCTCATGGCATTGGGGGGAAGACATTGACATGGATAGAAAACTGGTTGGCAGATAGAAAGCAAAGGGTAGCGGTGGATGGGTATTTCTCGGAATGGCAGGTGGTGACTAGTGGGGTGCCACAAGGCTCGGTATTGGGACCACAGCTGTTTACAATTTACGTCAACAATTTAGATGAAGGCGTTGAGAATAACATCAGCAAGTTTGCTGATGATACTAAGCTGGGTGGCAGTGTGACATGTGATGAGGATGTTAGGAGAATTCAGGGAGACTTGGATAGGCTGGGTGAGTGGGCAGATACTTGGCAGATGACGTTTAATGTGAATAAGTGTGAAGTTATCCACTTTGGGAGTAAGAACAGGAAGGCAGATTATTATCTGAACTGTGTAAAGTTAGGTAAGGGAGAAATACAAAGAGATCTAGGAGTCCTTGTTCATCAGTCACTGAAGGTGAATGAGCAAGTGCAGCAGGCAGTGAAGAAGGCTAATGGAATGTTGGCCTTTACTACAAAGGGAATTGAGTACAAGAGCAAGCAAATCCTCTTACATTTGTACAGGGCCCTGGTGAGACCACACCTGGAGTATTGTGTACAGTTTTGGTCTCCAGGGTTAAGGAAGGACACCCTGGCTGTAGAGGAAGTGCAGCGTAGATTCACAAGGTTAATTCCTGGGATGTCAGGACTGTCTTTTAACTCCTGGGATGTCAGGACTGTCTTACGCAGAGAGGTTAGAGAGACTGGGCTTGTACACGCTGGAATTAAGGAGATTGAGAGGGGATCTGATTGCAACATATAAGATTATTAAGGGATTGGACAAGATAGAGACAGGAAATATGTTCCAGATGCTGGGAGAGTCCAGTACCAGAGGGCATGGTTTGAGAATAAGGGGTAGGTCATTTAGGACAGAGTTAAGGAAAAACTTCTCCCAGAGAGTTGTGGGGGTCTGGAATGCACTGCCTCAGAGGGCAGTGGAGGCCAATTCTCTGGATGCTTTCAAGAAGGAGCTAGATAGGTATCTTATGGATAGGGGAATCAAGGGATATGGGGACAAGGCAGGAACCAGGTATTGATAGTGGATGATCAGCCATGATCTCAAAATGGCGGTGCAGGCTCGAAGGGCCGAATGGTCTACTTCTGCACCTATTGTCTATTAAGCTCCCAGCTATAATTTTCTTTCAGCCATGAGTCATTGATGCCTACAACATCATACTTGTTAATCTGTAACTGTACTACAAGTTCATCGATCTTACTCTGTATACTGCATGCATTCAAATATAACACCTTCAGTCCTGTATTCACTCTTTTCAATTCTGTCTGCCTTTTACATTGCAAATCATCATGTTGACTATAATTTTGCCCTATCATCAGCCTCTCTGTTTGAAAACCAACTACCTCATCTTCAGCACTATCACTCCAGTTTACATCCCCCTGCCAAATTAGTTTAAACCCACCCAAACAACTCTAGCCAATCAGCCCACAAGGACATTGGACCCCCTCAGGTTCAGATGTAACCTGTACCTTTTGTACAAGTCATACGTTCCCCAGAAGAGATCCCAGTGATCCATAAGTCTGAACCTCTGTCCCCTGCACCAGTTCCTCAGCCACATTCACCTGCCAAATCATCCTATTCTTATCCTCACTGGCACAGGTAGCAATCCAGAGATTACTGCCCTGGAACTCCTGTTTCTCAGCTTTCTACCTAACTCCCTAAAATCTTTCTTCAGGAGCTTCTCACCTATAACGTTGGTGCCAATATGTACCAAGGTTTCTAGCTGCTCATCCTTGCCCTTGAGAATGCTATGAACATGATCTAAGACATCCCTGATTCTGGCACCAGGGAGGCAACATAACAACAGGGTGTCTCTATCGTGCCCACAGAACCTCATCTCTGTTCCTTTGACTAAAGAATTTCTTATCAACACTGCAATCCTCTTCGCCTCTCTACTCTTTTGAGCCACAGTACCAGTGACCTGGTCACTGTGACTCCCCTCCCCACACACCCCCACCCTCATTAGGTCATCCCCTCAACATTATCTAAAGTTATATACTTATTATTGAGGGGAATGGCCACAGGTGTACTCTGCACTGGCTTTGCATTTCCCTCCTTCTCCTGACAGTCATCCAGTTACCTGTCTCCTGCAGTCTAGGGGTAGCTACCTGCTTGTAGCTCCCGTCTATCACCTCCTCATTCTCCCAGACTTCCTACATCTCACACACAGTACACAACGCTGACCCTGGAGCTGTTCTCAGTGCGCTACTATATATTAATAGATGAAGAATGAACAAATAAGAACAAAGAGAGAGAGTAACTTGCAAGACAATCTACCTCACCCAAGCTTGATTTCACCTAAGCCTGATAAACCAAAGATGGCACAATCAAAAAATGGCTGCTCCACATTCTCATTGGCCCTTTCTAATAAATCCCTCTTGCTGATTGGTCGATCCTCAACTCAGAGAGGCCGCCACAAAACTCTGCCTTTAAAGTATCGATAACCGTCCTGAGTAAAAATTAGCTCTTTTTGTGCACTCCTGATGTGGATTGTCCAACTTTTTAAAACGGTTCATTATCATAAGGCCACAAATGCTCTTTTTGAGCATCTGGCACTGGGAAATTCAGTTATAGATAAAGTGGCAGGCTGAGAAGGTTTTGTACTATCAAAGAACTTCTCTTTGTGTATTTCACTACTGAGTATGGAATAGGCCAGGAATGAGTGGATGAAGGTCTTGGACAGTATGTAGGCCTTGATGAAAATTATAGGTTTAATATTCAGGTATATTAGCACAACGGATGTGTGGGAAACTCATTATAGGGTAAACAAATATTGTTCAGCTTACAATAACTCCCTGATTATCCATTTGTTTTATTTTTAATTGATTGAATAGCCACGTGGCAGAACGTGACAGAACATGATCAAGGTTTGCAGCTTTTTTCCAGTGCAATCAAAACAAAGTAGTGAATAGCCAATAAATACAGTTGTTTCTGAACTATTCTCATCCAAAAAAAATGTTACAGCTACTGCAACAAAACGTAAATGAGATTTTTACTGGCAACAACATCTGCTTAGTTAAACTTCTGGTTCTAGTGAACTAATTTTACGTATATACTCTTCAACATTCCTTGAAAAATATTTTAAAAACCAAGCCATTTTATTACTTTTTCATTCTTCAGGAGCTTTTAATGACAATTCAGCTTATTACATGATCCTGTTAATGTTCTTATATTTAACTTGAGGCCAAGCATTTTCTTTCCAAATTTCTTGACCACAATAATTCCTCAGTTTTATGCTTCTCTGCCTGCATGATGACATCGATATTACTGAATGCTGGGCAGTGAACAATGACATCGCACTGAGTCACCAGGTCTTCTCAGACCACTCTCAGCTGCGTGTGGTGTTACTTCATACTGGCAGCGATGTCCAGACAGATGCTCACGAGGTGAAGTATCCAGAATCTCAAACTGGAATACACTTGAGTATGGAAACAATGTTACACCACATTTTGTCTGGCACAGCATAGCATGCAAATGGAGCTGTGTGTCACATCAGGACAACAAGGCTCCAGCAACACACACAAAATGCCGGAGGAATTCAGCCGAACAGGCAGCATCTATGGAAAAGAGTAAACAGTCAACGTTTTGGGCTGAGACCCTTCATCAGGTCTGGAAAGAAAGAGGAGAAGTTGGAGTAAGAAGGTGGGGGGGAGCGAATGGAAGAGAAAATACAAAGTGGTAGGAGATAGGTGAAATCGGGAAAGGGGGGGGTGAAGTAAAGAGCTGGGAAGTTGTTTGGTGAAAGGGCTGGAGAAGGGGGAATCTGATAGGAGAGGGCAGAAGACCATGATAGAAAGGGAAGGAGGAGGAGTACCAGAGGGATGTGAAGAGCAGGTAAAGAGATAAGGTGAGAGGGGGAAAGAGGAATGGGGAATGGTGAAGGAGATGGGGAGATCAATTAATAGAAGTTAGAGAAATCAGTGTTCATGCCATCAGGTTGGAAGCTACCCAGATGGAATATAAGGTGTTGCTCCTCCAATCTGAGTGTGGCCTCATCACAGCAGTAGAGGAGGCCATGGACTGACGTTTCAGAATGGGAATGGGGAGTAGGATTGAAATGATGTCTACTGGGAGATCACACTTTTTCCGGCGGATGGAGCATAGGGGTGCTCGGTGAAGCGATCTCGCAACTTATGTCGGGTCTCACCGACAGTATCCAAATTGGTATACCTGCTGTTGAGGGAGATGGCCACGGGGGTACTCTTCACTGGCTGTTTAATCTCTTTCCCCTTCTTGACTGTCACCCAGTCTCCTGTGTCCTGCACCTTGTGTGTAAATACCTCTCTATATGTTCTATCTATCACCCCCTCAGCCTCCTGAATGATCTGGAGTTCACCCAGTTCAGCTCCAACCCCTTAATGCAAAGTGTTAGAAGCTGCAGCTGGATGCATTTCTTGCAGGTGAGGTCATCAGGGACACTGGACGTTTCCCTGCTTGCCCACGTCTCGCAAGAGGAGCATTCCACTATCTTACCTGGCAACCCTACTGTTCTAACTGTGCAAAAGAAACAATAAATAAACTGGAAAAAATCTACTTATGGCTTTTTTGCCTTCACTCACACAAGTCTCTCTGCACAGAAACTCCAAAGAACTAAACCCTCAAACAACCACTCTAACACTATCCACTCCATCAAAGGCCTCCTCGCTTAACCCTGCCTTATTTTTATTTGTTCTTTCCAATCAATCCTGATTGCTAATTGACCGCTGTTCAAAAACAAAACTGTTGCAAATCGATGCCTTATGTACCCAATCTGCAAACCTAAGTGAACTACGTCTTCTCATGCTTCCGATCGCTGATTCAAAAAACATAAAGGATAGGTTGTCAGAGTCTTTTTCTTATGACAGAGGAGTCCAAAACTAGAGGGCATGAGCTTAAGGTGAAAGGAGAGAAATTTAACGGAGGGCTGAGAGTTAAGTTTTTCCAAATGGAGGCTAGTGAATAATTGAAACGAGCTGCTGAAAGTGATGGTCACTCAAGGTGGTATATGCACTTTGATAATAAATTTACTTTCAACCTTGAACTTTTAGATGTACAACAGTCAAAAGGTATTTGGTACAGATAGGAAAGGTACTGCGGGATACAGGCCTAATGTAGGTAAATGGAATCAGCATAGGTAAACATCACTGTCGACGTGGATGAAGAGGGCTGAAAGAGCCCATTTCTGTGATGTACGTCAGCCATTGCAGTCATTTATAACTTTGTAGAACCATCATCAGTGTTGTTTTTCTGGTTTACTCCAGAGAATTGCTGAAGTTTTGTATAGTGTTGAACTGTTTGGGATCATTTGCACCAATTAGTCTCAATGCTGTTGAATTAGCTAGGTAGATTTTGTGTAAATGGCTCCCTTAATTATTAATAATGCAGATTTTGGCTACAGGATCAAGCTAAAGTGTTTTTATTTTTACAGATGGTGATTTCCAGCTATTTTCATTTCTCTTCCAAAAGGATTATTTCAGCCCAGCAGTTACATCCGTGTATGAATTTTAGTTCCTTTGGGGAAAGCGATTCGTGAATTGCAGATGATAGAAGCAATCAAAAAACATACAGCTGCTTGTCTCTGAAATGTCTGCAATAAAGGCCAGAGTAAACATGACAGTTAGAGTACTGTCCACAGTTTTTTCTTGTTTTAGAAACTTCTTAAGTGCAAATGTTGGAATCGCTGTGCATCTTGACAGATGCACATCACTCATTTAAATTAATGCATTATTTGAACACTTTAACATGCCAACATTTTAAAAGCCATTATTTGCATTATGATGAACTTCCCAATGCTGCAAATAATGACACTCTTGCCAGCAGTAGTCTTGAGGCCCGTTACTTGCTGGCATACATCGTTGCTCTCCCCCTAATAAGATCTTTAAATGTAGATCAGTAAGATTTTGCATTGTAATAGCAGTAAATTTCAACCCACAGAAATGCAAAATGACCAGAGCCTAAAGATGGAGCGTGTCTACACCAAGCAGCCAATCCTCTTGACCCAATTTCCACTAAGCATCAATGATAATTTTTTTTCCCACTCACAACCTTATTCCAAACAAATTGACTCGCTGGTCAAACAAAAGCAATTTTTGTTTTTTCCTGTAATATATTCAGAAAGCCAATAAGAAGGTTTCCACTTAAGATTATCCCTACTACGTGGTCTTTGCTAACCTGCATCACTTGGCAAGAACAGGGCGTGGAGTTTTCGAGAACAGCTTGGTTTCACCTCTTGGCAGATGTGTAGTGGAGCTCTCCACTGGAAGCAGGGAAGAGACTCATAAATCATTGCAAATTAGAGTTCTATTATGTCAGTGGGTCCCAGTTCCACTTTTTATCTGTCATCTAAGTTCTATCAATCTGACCTGACAAAAACCAAACACTACCTCAAACCGTGCACTAATGTTATGTTTATTTTGCCCTGTAAATATGCATAACTTATGTTAATTTAGACTCAGAGGCCACTTTATTGGGTACACGTGTCCACCTGCTCATTAATGCCAATATCTATTCAGCCAATCATGTAGAAGCAACTCTGTGCATAAAAGCATGCAAACATGGTGAACTAGTTCAGTTGTTGCTCTGACCAAGTAGCAGAATGGGAAAACAATATGAGCTAAGTGACTTTGACTGTGGTGCCAGACAGTGTGGTTTGAGTAACTCAGAAACTGCTGATTTCCTGGTAATTTCACACACAACTGTCTTTAAAGTTTACAGAGAATAGTGTGAAAATAAATATCTAGAGCACAGTAGCTCTGTGGGCAAAAATGCCTTGTTAATAAGAGAGGTCAGAGGAGAATGGCCAGATTAGTTCAAGCTAACAAGGATGTTGCCTGGATTGGAGAGTGTGCCTTACGAGAATAAGTTGAGTGAACTTGGCCTTTTCTCCTTGGAGCGATGGAGGTTGAGAGGTGACCTGATAGAGATGTATAAGATAATGAGAGGCATTGATCGTGTAGATAGTCAGAGGTTTTTTCCCAGGGCTGAAATGGCTAGCACGAGAGGGCACAGTTTTAAGGTGCTTGGAAGCAAGTACAGAGTAGATGTGGGGGTAAGTTTTTTTACACAGAGAGTGGTGAGTGCATGGAATGGGCTGCAGATGATGGTGCTGGAGGCGGATACGATAGGGTCTTTTAAGAGACTCCTGGATAAGTACATGGAGCTTAGAAAAATAGAGGGCTATGGGTAGCCCTAGGTAATTTCCAAAGTAAGTACATGTTCGGCACAGCATTGTGGGCCGAAGGGCCTGTATTGTGCTGTAGGTTTTCTATGTCTCTGTGCTTCTAACAGCAAGGTGACAGTAACTCAAATAACTACGCGTTACAACAGTGGTTTGCAGAAGAGTATCTCTGAATGCACAACATGTCGAACCTTGAAGTGGATGGGCTACAGCAGCAGAAAGTCACAAACATTCTTTCAGTGGCCACTGTCTTTGGTAGAGGAGGTACCTCATAAAGTGGCCACTGAGGTTAGTTTATGTCAAACAGGTGCTGCAAAAGGCCAACCTCTATGAGATGGGTGGAGGGGTCTCGTTTAGTTTTGTTGTTGCTTTTTTTTCTTTGTTCTGCTGAACAATATTGAGGGCTGCCATGTTGGTGCCAGAATGCGCGAGAACGCTTGTGGCTGATCCCGGCACATCCTCAGCTTGTATTGGTTATTTACACACATGACGCACTTCGCTGTACGTTCAGATGTAAATGTGATAAACAAATGAACCTGAATCTGAAATATGAGGACAGCCACCATGAGTTTTTCCTCCTGATAAAAGCAGGACAGCATTTGCCACCAGGACAAAGAGATCCTCTAAGATAAAAAAGAAAGAATTGCCTTTATATTGCAATTTCACAATGCCTAAAATAAAGCACGATCCTTCTGCAGTGTGGTCACATTTATAATGAGGGAGACACAGCTGCTAGCTTGGAGCTGTCACAGTCTGCAAGTGATAATGGTCAGATAATCCACAGTGATGATGTTGACCTGTGATTCAACATCATAAGCCGAACAGAACTATCTCTCTTGGTAAATTCATACAAACAACTGCCAACACACTTGTACCGGTGTCCTGAACTCACACCAGGAGAATCGCAGATGATAAAAGCAGTTAAAAACCATGAAAGTAGAAAACATTTAGTTATGTAACTCTGAAATACCTGCACTAAAGCCCAATATAAACATAACTATAGAGTACATGACATATTTTTGTGCTGTGGGTACTTATCAATCAAACCTTTATTAGTCGTGGTTCTGGGGCATACTGGTGTATATAAACTCCCCTTTATAGTTTAGATGTGTGATTATGTGTTTTGGGAGCATTACTGCAAATGGGGCATATACTAGGAATGGCAGATCTTATTGAATGTTGAGAAACAAAGGATCCTTGGAATACCAGTCTAAAGATCCTTGATGGTGGTAACACAGGTAAGGAATGCATGTAGGAAAATGCCCTTCATTGGTGAGAGCACCGAATACAGAAATAGGAAAGTTGTGTTCCAATTTGATAAACTTTAGCCAGGCCTCAGATGAGCACACTGTGCACCTACGGTCAATGTGCTATAATAGACTGTATTAGACTGGAGAGGGTACAGAAGAGATTCTTCAGGACTTTGCCTGAGATGGAGGAGTTCCATTATGAAGAGAGACTGGAGCAGAGAAATTAAGAGGAACATACTGAGGTAGATAAAAGTATAAGCAATTATGGATACGGTCTAGTGCAGGAATTTTTTCCCCGTATCAAAGGTAGATAAAACCAGAGTCATAGTGTGCTATGGTACGGCAACAGTCTCTTCAGCCCATCTAATCCAAGCTGGTGTTATTCTACTGAGTCCCACTGACCCACACCTGGACTACAGCCCTCCATACCTCTCCTGTCCATGTATTTATCAAACTTCTCTTAAGTGTTGAAATCAAACCTGTATCCATCATTTTCTTCTGTCTACTTGTTCCACACTCACACCATCCTCTGCGTGAAGTTCCCCCTCGGGTTCCCCTTAAATATTTCACTTTTCACCTTTAATCTACAAACTCTAGTTCTTGTTACCTGGTTCAGATCTGGCCCAAGTGTGGAGTGAGAGACACTGAAGCAGGTCGATAGTTCACAGACTTTAATACACAAAAGGGAAAATAAAACACTAAACGCTAGGCCAAACAGGGCCATTAACTAAAACTCTCAAAAGGAAAAGGAAGCCTACACTGCGACTGAAAAGAATATCTAAACATTAAACGAATACCGATAGTCTTCAGAGTCAGTTGACTTGAAAGTCCAGTATCTCAGGGAAGGCCGAATGCAAACCAGCAACGAAGCTTTGCTATGCTCTGTCCAAGTCTCGACAAGCACTATGGAGTTAAATACTATCACCATTAAATAATAACTAGCTTACACATGCAAATTCACAAGCACAAATGCCGTATCTACTGTGCTGCTGAATCCGTGGTTGTGACAGTTCTAGTTTCACTGAAGGATAAAGATTTAGGGTAGGCGTGAAGAGATTGAGTGGATATGAGAGGGACCTTCTTCACCCAGGCATAATTAAAGCAGGATCACTGGTAGTAGTGCTAAGGTATTCACTTGAGTCATCTAGATACAGAAGGCCATTCACCAAGTGCTGGGTTATGGGATTAATATGGAAGAGTCCCCAGAAGTTGGGCTGAGTGGCCTGTAGTCACATGGCACCATTCAATGACTTCTATAAAAAATATTGGAAGGCTAAAAAAAAAGATGTTTAAGAACAATTTTAAAAATCTAAAGGAACGCAATTAAATCAAATAAAACAACTCCTTTGCCTTGGCAGCTTTTGCTCCTTTCATTTGAATGGGACTGTAGTTCCTGAGCCAGGTTGACTGGGCAGATGTCCCAATTTGAGAGTGGGGAAAAGTCTTTAGAAGTTCAGGGCAACTTGTCAGACACAATGAGGAAGCCTGTGGAGTAATGTGAGGTGACTAGTGGCAGAGCTAGTAGGATGGGAGTGAATTCCGCTGGTTTAGGCACACAATGGCACTGGAGATCCACTGAGAAATACCTGCAGGTCCCGGCAGACGTGCTGTCGGTGGGAGAGATGACTTGCCTTGTCAGACCTTTACTGAGATGAGGCATCTTGAAACCAGTACAGAACACCACAAGGCAGCTGAGCAGCAAAAACATCCTGCTTATTGCAGAGTTGCAGTCTAAGGGTAAGAACTTCTTAACGCAATCGTACAAGGTTTTTGGGGCCACGCTTGGAGTGCTTGTGCAGTTGGGAAGGCCATGACCTTCTTCACCCAGGCATGCTTCAAATCAAATCCATGTAAAGCAAGAAGACATTAAGACTGGATATGAGAGGGACCTTCTTCACCCTGCTTTCAATCTTGCCAGAGTGAAGAAGGTCCCTCACATATCCACTCTTAATGTCTACTTACATTACATGGCTTTGCTTTGCAACCCCCGTAATGCAGATCCCAAGGTCTGAAGCTTTTCTTACCACAAAAAGTTACATTAGATCGTCTGCACTGCAGAACATTGTGAGGTAATTGCATAAATTCCAAGCGGGATTGACTGGTAATGTTGGGAAGAGCTAGGAGGGATGATGGGCTGGGTGAACACCTACCCATGACCTTAAAAGACACTTGGACATGTACTTGAATAGAAAGAGTTCAGGAGTATATGGGCCAAACATGGGCAA
Source organism: Hemitrygon akajei (assembly GCF_048418815.1). NCBI lineage: Eukaryota > Metazoa > Chordata > Chondrichthyes > Myliobatiformes > Dasyatidae > Hemitrygon > Hemitrygon akajei. Next base: position 152,223,948 of record NC_133128.1, read on the forward strand.
ACAAGACTAGGCTAGATAGACATCGGCTGAAGTTACTGTTCTGGTTTTATGACTTTATAATTCTATTTTGTACTGTCCACTGACAGTCACTCTGAGTGTCCAAAGGAACTGAGTTTGTAAGCTGGGCCTGTGCCAGGCTTCACGCTCCTTGTAGATTGTATGCTCCTGGGGGTGAGCCCATGACTGGCCTCACTCTGCTCACAGCAGGCAATGCTTGGACCTACCAAGTGAGTGACTGCGAAATGCTTGAGATGTTTCTCAGCCATGTCCTTTTTGGGGTGGGTTCATACCTATTCCCAACCTAGGTAAGGACGCAGATGAGAAATATCATGAGAAAAATGGATAAACGTACCAAAATATTTCAAAAATCTTGTGGTCAGCTTTACTCCTTTTTAAAACATTCTCACCACTGAGACCAATATTTCCTACCCAGCCCCAATATTCCCCAAATATCGCTCCCAACTCGCCAAATCTGAGACCGAGCCACAGATTCTGCTCCTTCCGAGCGCCCTGCTCAACCAGGGCCTTCCCGTCACAGATTCTCAAAGGAAGCAGAGTTGCTAGCAGAGGAGTTTGCTCACTGAATGAGAGATTCCTGTCCCCAGCCCAATGGTGAGGTGGAGGCTGAGGAATTGGAGTTTCACTAAGGGCCTGTGCTTATCTGGCCATTTACTGACCAGAAACTCAGTCACTCGAGAGAGGAGGTTAGCTATTTAGAACTGAAGAGAGTGGAAACTACTTTAGAGCCACACTCCACGGAAGTTTAAACATTGTCATTGTACCCGTGTCTACCTCTGGCAACTCATTCCACTTACCCACCACAAGGTCGTGACAATCCACTTTATCTATGCTTCTCATAGATTTTTAAACCTATGTAAGGTCATCCCTCAGCCTTTCCTCCGGGAGACACAACCCCATGTTAACCAGTTTCAAGCTGTCCAGTCCCTGCAAAACCCTTGTGAATATTTTTCTGCACTCTCTTGAGATTAATCACATCCCTGTGTAGCATGATGAACAGAACTGGGCCCAAAGGCCCCTTTTCATGGTGAAAAGAATTGTGCATTATGTTCCCTTTCCTTGGAAACCTTAAATCCATGGATTTCCCTGCACTGGAAGTTTGTGGTTGCTTGGCTATTTAAACCATCTATATCATTTTGTGAGTCAGAGGAATTGGGGTTTGGATGGAATAGTGGGGCATTTACAACATCAGCCACATGAATGGGAACATGGATTCCAGCCCCTCTTTTTCACATTGTTAATGCTTTACTAATGTTGTTTATAACATCTTGTACTCTGTGGAACCACATCACTTTGCTTTCTTGCACAAATTATTATTTTATTTAATCTGGTTCAGCCAATAGCTATCAATGCAGCAACCTCTTAATATTTGCAGTTTTGGGAATACTTGGTAACCTCCTTCATAGATATATTTATTTTTTAAAAATAACAGATTTAGAATGCATTAAACTACTGGTAATGAAAATGTACGAAAATAGAGGAAAGTGAATGAAAAAGCACCAACATTTACCTTTTAGATTGAGATCAGTGACCCTTTTTAAATGACTAGGCTGCACCACACATTGCTGCTCATCTTTCTCAATTCTGTAGCATTTTTTATATTTTAATTAATTAACAATAGGTTATTGCTTTATCAATACATCTCATATATTTTTCTTTTTCTTTTTGTTTTAAGCATTAAAACATTCAGTTTCTTTAATTATCGACCACAAGGTCACCTGGGGGGCTTAAAGCCCCAAAATGCAGGTCCTGGGGGCCTTGTGGCCTCCTTCGCTTCACAGTGTGGTGGGGCCTGTGGGGCCTCAAGGAAGGCATGTGGTAGCAAAAGGCAAGAACAGTGTGGAGAGAGAGAGGCTACATGGTGCAGACTGGCTCCAGCATAATCTGGCCCAAAGTCTCATAAATTCACATGTAATGGCAATAAGAAATTTACTTGGATCAATAGTTCCCAATGTAGGACAGATCCTCAACTTCATGTTGCCTAACAAACTCTTCACAGGATTCAAGCTGATTTCAGGTATCGATGATAACAGACTTTCCAATGACAAATTCTGCCATCTTCTACAGGGATGATGCCTGGGCATGTTTAGTCCGGTGGTACTTATACCCCAGTATTCCATCCCTCCTGACTGGTTAGTCTTCATCCAATCTGGTTTCTGCTCCCCCACCTCGTTTACAATCGAATTCCAGTTCTTACTTAGGTCGGGACATTTGTCTTCATCAGAGTTTGTCATGGAAAAATCGGTTATAATTGATACCTGTACCCAGATTGAAGCCTGAGAAGAGTTTATTCATCATATACACTGGGAAAGCACTTGATCCTTTTTCACATTGCCTATTATCTAACAGTGTATAGGGTGTGCTAACCATATCAAATACATCAGCAGGATACTCCTGACTGCACACAACACACAGAACTAACTCACAGCATTTGAAACCAGTGTCTGAAGAAGAGGTACATTGTAACTGGGAAGGAAACTGCAGTGAGAGCATCCTTGATGAAGTGTAAATATCTTACATGTTCATTAGGAAAGGGAAACCAAAAGTGGATATGCCTGTCAGTCCTGGTCTACCTCCTTCCAGCTGTAACTTTGAGGATTTTTGCTCATTCTTGTGGCGTTATATTCCAAGGCGAATATTTAATGTATACACCATGTCTGGAAACAACTGGTTACCAAAAATTCTTGAAATCAAGACTTTGAAGCAAATGTCTATCATTTGCTGCAACACAAGAAACTTCCAAATATTGTAGAAACACAGTGTTAATGAGAAAAAAGAATCACTCAACAACTAGCAATTATGTCACTGATTGTTTGTTCAAATGGCACCATCTTCTTGCTGTTGCTTATGTGTTTAGCCGTGTGTGTAAGAACGCGGTATTTTGAGTCTTACATGCTGGTGCTGCATGTGTTAAGTTATCATTGCACACTGACTGATGTCTCCATCTGCCAGGTCTATGTTTTCTAGTATTGTTTAGCCATGCAGTCCCCAACACCCTGGCCAAAGTGGTACCTGATACGTATTGTCATACAAATGGGCACTTGCTCCCTGATGCCATTTTGGAATGAATGAATACCCATTACATCTAAAGATGTGAATATTAAGGTTCTACATTTTGTGCTGAATGTCTTTTATGATGCAAGTTATTGACCAACAACTGTTTTTTTAAAAAGTAAGTCTTTCACAGTTGTCCTATTTAGACTCGGAATCACATACCAGGCCTGCAACTCTGCAAAGGTGGTTTTAATCTTCTTCACAGAAGCATCCATTTCCTCTTTGATCAGGAGCTGGTATCTGGCCAATGACACTGTGCATCGTTGCAAGTCCTTCACTGATTTTTCAATGCTTGTACCTGCTTTGAGACAAACAAATTCTGGTATCATCATGATGTGCCTTCTTTGCAGGGTAATCACGATGAAAAATGTGTCCAACAACAGCTAGAGACCATTTCATTATCAGAGTCTCTCACAGCATTGTACCCACCAATTTTCCAAGCAAGCTTTATAATTACCAGCTGAATTTCACTTCTATTGATCAAAGCACTTGATAATTCTAACAACTATATATACAGTGGATTCTGGTTAACTGCGCCTGTAGTTAATTGGGACAGCCATTTATTTGGGACAACTTTTAAAGAACAAAAATAAATTGAAATAATAGCCCAGTTTCCCAACACTTATTTAGAACCCTATGCTGCTTAATTGGGGCAATAGTCATGCCAAACAGGTTCTAACCGTTGGTAGTGTTCTAATTTGTTCTGTATTTCATTTAAATACATAATTTGCTTCTCAGCTTGTGTTTATATACCTATTTGACTACCACGGGAGTACTTGGGGTCATTTTGGCAGCAGTTTGACATCTCAGGCCAATGTCAATCAGGCTTTAGATGATCTGAGCAATGGGATTCACATGCACGAAACAGAGCACCCTAATGCCTTCACCATCGTTTTGGGAGATTTTAACCAGGCCAGTCTGAAAAAAATCACTAAGCAACTACCATCAACAGATCATTTGCAATACCAGAGGAAACAACACACTGGACCATTGCTACACCACCATCAAGAATGCCTACCGTGCTGTTCCACGCCCTCACTTCGGGAAGTCTGATCAGCTGGCTGTAATTCCACTCCCTGAGTACAGGCAGAGACTGAAGACTGCAGCACCAGCAGTGAGGACCAAGAAGGTATGGACAAGGGAAGCACAGGAGTGCCTACAGGACTGCTTTGAATCGGTGGACTGGACTGTATTCAGGGATTCATCTTCAAACCTGGATGAGTATGCTGCAGTTGTTACTGACTTCATTAAAACCTGTGCGGATGAGTGTGTGCCCACAAAGACTTACTGTACATTCCCAAACCAAAATCCATGGATGAACCAGGAGGTACGTCGTCTGCTGAAGGGTAGATCTGTGGCATTCAAGTCTGGCTACCCAGGCCTGTACCAGAAAACCAGGTATGATTTGTGGAGGGCTATTTCAAGGGCGAAGAGACAATTTCAAATGACGTTGGAGGCGACATCAGATGCGCGACAACTCTGGCAGGGTCTGCAAGACATTACGTTCTACAAAGCGAAATCCTATACCATGAATGGCAGCAATGCTTCACTACCAGATGAACTCAACGCCTTCTACGCATGCTTTGAAAGAGAGGACACAACTACAGCTGATGACCCTGTGATCTCTGTCTCAGAGGCCGATGTTAGTCTGTCTTTAAAGAGAGTGAACCCTCACAAGGCAGAAGGTCCTGATGGAGTACTCTGAAAACCTATGCCAACCAACTAGCAGGAGTATTCAAGAACATTTTCAACCTCTCACTTTAAAAAGGCAACAATTTTACCAGCGGCTAAGAAGAATAAAGCGGATTGCCTTAATTACTATCGCCCAGTAGCACTCAGATTGACAGTGATGAAATGCTTTGAGAGGTTGGTCATGACTAGACTGAACTCCTGCCTCAGCAAGGACCTGAACCCATTTTCAATTTGTCAATTGCCACAATAGGTCAACAGCAGACGCAATCTCAATGGCTCTCCATATGGCTTTAGATCACCTGGACAACACAAACACCTATGTCAGGATGTTGTACATCGACTATAGCTCAGCATTTAGTACCATCATTCCAACAATCCTGATTGAGAAGTTGCAGAACCTGGGCCTCTGTACCTCCGTCTGCAATTGGATCCTTGTTGGGGAGGAAGCATTAAGAAGAGGGACGCCTCACGTCTTAATAAGCTGGTAAGGAAGGCGGGCTCTGTCGTGGGCAAAGTACTGGAGAGTTTAACATCGGTAGTTGAGCGAAGGGCAGGACTTAAGAACTTTTTAAAAGCTATTATTAATGCTTTTTGAGATAGTGATTTAGATGCATATCATATTTTTTACTGAGTTAAGTATTGTATGTAATTAGTTTTGCTACAACAAGTGTATGGGACATTGGAAAAAAAGTTGAATTTCCCCATGGGGATGAATAAAGTATCTATCTATCTATCTATCTAACCGGAAGACCACAGTTTGTGCAGATTGGTGATAACATATTCACCTCGCTGACGATCAACACTGGCACACCTCAGGGGGGTGTGTTTAGCCCACAGCCCTACTCTCTATATACACATGACTGTGTGGCTAGGCATAGCTCAAATACCATCTATAAACTTGCTGATGATACAACCATTGTTGGTAGAATCTCAGGTGGTGATGAGAGGGTGTACAGGAGTGAGATATGCCAACTCGTGGAATGGTGCCGCAGCAACAACCTGGCACTCAGTGTCAGTAAGACGAAAGAGCTGATTGTGGATTTCAGGAAGGATAAGACAAAGGAACACACACCAATCCTCATAGAGGGAACAGAATTGGAGAGAGTGAGCAGCTTCAAGTTCCTGGGTGTCAAGGTCTCTGAGGATCTAACCTGGTCCCAACATATTGATGAAGAAGGCAAGACAGTGTCTATACTTCATTAGGAGTTTGAAGAGATTTGGCATGTCAACAAATACACTCAAAAACTTCTATAATTGTACTGTGGAGAGCATTCTGACAGGCTGCATCACTGTCTGGTATGGAGGGACTACTGCACAGGACCGACAGAAGCTGCAGAAGGTTGTAAATCTAGTCAGCTCCATCTTGGATACTAGCCTACAAAGTACCCAGGACATCTTTAGGGAGTGTCCATTATTAAGGACCTCCAGCACCCAGGGCATGCCCTTTTCTCACTGTTACCATCAGGTATGAGGTACAGAAGCCTGAAGGCACACACTCAGTGATTCAGGACCAGCTTCTTCCCCTCTGCCATCCGATTCCTAAATGGATATTGAATCTTCGGACACTACCTCACTTTTTTAAAAATAATGTATTTCTGTTTTTGCATGTTTTTAAAAAATCTATTCAACATATGTAATTGATTTACTTGTTTATTCTTTTATTTTATTTATTATTATTTTTCTCTCTGCTAGATTATGTATTGCATTGAACTGCTGCTGCTTAAGTTAACAAATTTCACATCACATGCCAATGATAATAAACCTGATTGCAATTCTGATTTCCATGGATCTTCAGCTAATTATGCCAGATGCTTAATTGGGCCAAAATGTACGGGTGCCAATATGTCCCAATTAACTGGAATCCACAGTAATTATTACAAAGATGTGACTAATATTTTAAGATAGGTTTATTTTTGAAAAAGTGATGAATTTTTATCCTTATTCAGCCAGTTTCACCACTGAGCTTACCTGAATCCCAAAATGGCAGCCTTCCTGATGCCAAACTTGAAAATTAAAATGAACTTATTCATTACATATTTAGTATTCCCAGCCTGTTTTTACAAGATCATTTCATCCTGTATTAAACCATTGTACTTCACTTTACATACCAAATATCCATCAACAATGCAGCATTGATAATTCATCTTTGAACTTCTTGCAATGGTAGCAACTTGGTTAACAATTAATTTAGTGTAGATTTAGCCAGGAGCTGCCCATTTGTTTTGTATTCCATTTATAACCATTTGTTTTGGCTATAATGGGTCACATTACTGTTTACATACAAAATCTGGATAAATGAGCAAACATTAAGCAGGAGCAAACCACCCCTTTAGTTAAATTAATGTAATAAATAGGATAATTAAAAAGTAGTTTTTTTAGATGGATAGTAATGCAGAAACACTTTTCCCACAGGCATTTAAGCTTTATCTTAAAAGTAAAATAGTCTCTGCGGACAGGTTTTTTTTCCTGATTTTCCACCAAGCAGAATGGATTTTATAAGTGGATTTTCATCTTGCAAATAAGAGTCATATTACTTAATTCTGCAAACTTAATGCTACTGCCAATTACCTTAAAACAGCAGTGTATCTTATAATTTCTGCTTTGCAACTAGACTTCTCTCCATGAAATTGAAGTAACAACTTCCTTATAAATCCTTATACATGTTCAAAATGTTGTTATGTGTATTTTTTAACAAATCTGCATGGGAATATTTGTCCATCACAAATGAACATGTGCAGATCTGTTGAAAATCACGACAGTGTGAAGTACTTGTCAGATCTGCACAGGTGCAGTCACATTGTGACTCTTTCTGGCTCTTTGACCATTAACATCCCAGCTTGTAAGACATTTGTCAAGGCAATAAGGGAACCGAGCTTTGCAAAAGGCTCACAAGGATGTTATCCAGACTGCATGCTGAGGTTGAAAGTTAGCATCTCATTTCTTAGTTTTGTTTTCCTCTCAAGTGTTGTATAAAAATCCTTGGCTCTGTAGTTTGCAGCTGTTCTTCAAGTTCTGGCGTATTGTACAGGCAACTATTTCTTTGTGGGCCAATCATTTTGAACAACTTTGCTCAAAGGGCTCTATAAAATTAATGACTGACTGGTTAAATCTGGACTTTTACAGTGCAAGTTGTAGAGGTCATTGAGTTTGCTTTCTTGGCATTGACAGCTATAGATCAGACTTCATAGACTGCCACAACACCATTATTTTCTAACAAACACAAATTATATCCAGGCTTTGAGTTTAACATGTTCCTTTTCTGCTTCCTGCAAAAACAATTAACTGCAACGAAACTGGTCATTTGGCCCAGCCGGCCCATCTTGAGGTTAATGGTCCGTGTAGTTGCCAATACAGGATGGAGGCATTTCTTAAAGATTGGTTGTATGACATTTGATTACTGTGTGTGTAACTTCAAATGCTCCTCTTACAAGGATTGACCTCCTCGGGGTTGAGTAATTTCGATTGCGGTTTCACATCAATAGCTGAAGTGCAGTAATGCAAGAATTGGGGAAAAGTAATTGAGGGAACAGAGGACAAGGAAATAAGGGGGAAGGAGGGGGTGGGGCTCAGAGCTCGGAATGGAAGAAAGGAACTAGTATCAGGAAAAAGAAACTGAGGGAAGGGAAGGAAGAGTTAAAGGCTGAGGATCAGAAAGATGGCAGGGTTTCACTCACTGAAATTGCTTTGAAGATTCCTAAATGACACACTAACAGCTAATTTGTAATCTGATGCCAGTCTGTAACTAACAACAATCTTACAACCAACTGATATTGACTCTGAAACTACACAGGAGGAAGCCATTTACCTCCTGATGCTTGTGTTGAGCCCTATTAAACCACTCACCATCCTCAGCCCCATTTACAAGTATGTTTTTCTAATCTTCCTTTACAAAGCTCTCCTGTTCCTTGTGTTACGTACCCCGTAACTGGGTGACTTAACAGCAAAGATAGAGAGGTCCGTTGAAGTCTGATGATACTATTTTTAACAGTATTTATTAGTTAAAATACACAAAAATAATATCAATGCAAATATACAGATAATATACGTCGTCAATACTAACTCTAAAAAAGCGGGTATAATAATAATCAATAAGAAATAAGCTCTATCGTTGTCTAGGGGATAATGTATTGTCCAATGGAAATATAAAGTTCACTCAGTTCATGCAGGCTGCAGCCTTTGGGGACCGCTGGGGTTGCAACGGTTGGAGAGAGAGAGGGATTTAGGAGAAAAACTTGCCGATCTTCCTTTTATGATTTCGATCCGTCCGGAGTCTCGTTGTCGTGGCCTTTCACTTGTGGCCTCTCTTTTAGCTAAGCCGTTCTTCCGTGGTAAGCCTGCCAACCCAGGCAAGGGAGGATGCACACGGGCCCCACCGGCTTTTGCTATAAAACGCTGTCACTGGATTTCCAGCGTTTCTCCTGGTGCGTCTAAAGGGGTTGTTCCCCAGACCCTCTTATATCCTTACTCACGGGGTCTCAGATGTCAATCAGGTTGGGATGATGCAATCCCTCAACCAGTCCACTCTGGTTGTCCCGAGGGGCTTCAATGAATAGTACAGTACTCAATACACAATTCCGTCTCCAAGAGACAATGACCGTTATTAGTGGCTTTGTATCGCTGAGGCCAGGACACATTCCAAACCTTGTGGATTCTGTGTGTCTCTCTCTCTCATTTCCTGGGTCCCAGACCCGAATTAATAACGATCTTGCGATTCTCAAAAAGGAGGGGGCAACTTTGTACCCTTCGGCCCCCTCAGAGTTGCTGCACATTCATAACACTTGCAAACACAATTATTGTCTGCTTCTCCTCACTATATACAGAATTCTAGGCGTTACTCCTTACAAACACAATTATTGTTCATTTCTCCTCATTTTATACAGAATTCTAGGCCTCACTCCTGTAAACAGCCTATTTCCTCCCATTTCTTTGAATCCCCAGTACCCAGTGGGGGTTTAGTTTCCAACCCTACCTGTTGTAATGTGAGTATTATTAAAAGTAAGTTAATACTAATCGGGAAGCTGTTGGTAGCAAGAGGCGGGATCCGGGGTTGGCGGGGTCTTTACTTCCGCTATTTTTACTCCCAGTATGCATTGTATATAGTTCCTCCACCCATGCCTCACAAGGTACCTGGAAGCCTCTGTATTGTAAATATCATTTGCCGTCCCAGATAAAGATGCTCTTTTGGCCATCAAGTTGTCAAGTGGTCTTTTTTGTAAAGTAGAATTTACTACACTACCAAACCTCCATTGAAGCAGGATACCCTGCAAACCATCTATGGTGAACACACTCATCACCATGTTCAACTTGGATACTGTGGCACATCCATCCTTCTCCCCTAGCTCCAAATGATGCTAAAATCACACCCCAAAGCTTCAAATGTGCCAGTGTTTGCTTTCCCCGTTGATCTCCAGAGCCAGTCTCGGTCCCAAACGCTGCTTGTGGCCTTTGTACATTCATGTTGTTCAAAATGAAAACCGTGATGAAGTTTGAGAAGCGCCAAGCCTTTCGTCTCAAGCACTACTGAATGTTACAGCACTGGGACCAGAGTGAAGCATACGGCACAACTGAAAAATATCTAAACTGAATCTACTTTGTCTAAATGTTCAGCATAGCTTTGTAGGCCGAAGGGCCTGTATTGTGCTGTAGGTTTTCTATGTTTCTAAATCCACCCTTGTTAACACCTAGCAATTCAACACGGGGAACGTTCCTGCCTTCTGCAAATATGGATTTGGCAAGAGCTGGGGGATTTTTAACTGCGGACATCCAAAACACAGCTAATACGGGATCACTTCACAGCAAATTTAGAGCAAGATTAGGTCATTCAATCCTTTGAACCTGCTCCACCACTCGGTACGATTAAGGCTGATCCCGATCGTGATACTATATTCTTGCTTTCTTCCCATACCCCTTCTTGCCTTTTGTACAGTATCTGGAAATCTATCAATCTCCTTCTTAGATATGTATAGCACCTTCTCTCTGTGGCAGAGGTTTCTGCCAATTCATCGTGGTCTGCGTGAACAAATTTCTGCTCGGCTCATTTCAAGCCATCTTGCAGCTGGCTAAATTCTGCCTGGCTAAAGGCAGAATTTGATGCCCACCACGGAGGTACAGCCAATCACTCAGGGGCAGAATGATGAAATAAATAAATGTACAATGTGCCCACTGACACCTTAGCATTTTCTTTTGCTACTTTTAACTATTTGCAAAGAGCTCTGAGAAGTCACAATGGAGAGATTCATGTCAGTAATTTGTAATGGACATCGGCTTTATGATGACCGATAATGCGGAACAAGGGTGGTGGAAAATGATGCAACTATGAGGGAAGTGCGCAGCAAATTAAACAAAATGTGGAGAATGAAGGGAAGCTGGGGTTGCCTCTTCCAGAGCACTGGAGGTTGAGGGAAGACCTGAAAGAATATATAGGATTATGACAGGCATAGATAGGGTAGGTAGCCAGTATCCTTGCCCCAGGGGTGAAACATCAAGATATCAAGGACCACAGGGCATGCAGTTAAGGTGAGGAGGGTAAATTCAAAGGAGATTTGTGGTGAAAATTCTTTACACAGGGAGTTTTGGGTGCCTGGAATGAGCAGCTGGGGGTGGTAGTGGAGGCAAAGAGAATCAGTACCTTTAGTTCCCTGTGTGTTGACTTAGCAGTTAACTTGCCATAGGCCCAGCTCATAGATATAATCAAAGGGAAGGCATAAGAGTATTTACTTTCTTAGGAAATTCAGCTTATCATTGAAAACTCTCACAAACTTCTACAGATGTATCGTTGAAAGCGTCCTGACTGTTTACTTTGTGGTTTGGTAGGGCAAGTTGCATGTACAGGAACGTTCAGGCAAGAAGCCTCAGAGAGGAGTGAACTCTGCCCAATACACATACTTTCCCCATCACTGGTGGTACCTATGGGAAGTGCTTCATGAAAAAGACCTCCAGTTACAGCAACCTACCCACTGTTCTTCAATAGGGCCACAGTACATAGCGGTTAGTGCGACGCTATTATCGCTTGGGGTGTCGGAGTTCAGCATTCATTTCTGGCGTTGTCTGTAAGGAGACTCTGTACGTCTTCCCTGTGGAATGTGTGGGATTCCCTCAGGTGTTCCAGGTTCCTCCACAGCTCAAAGACATCCTGGGCAGGTTCACTGGTCATTGTAAAGTGTCCCGAGATTAGGCTGGGGTTAAATCGGGGTTATCAGGGGATGCTGGGGCAGCGCAGCTCAAAGGCCCGGACAGGCCTGCCCCGTGCTGTATCTCTACAGAAATAAATAAGCATTTATGAACTAGAGGTGACCAGGCATATAGATGAGGGCAGTGCAGTGGATGTGATCTACATGGATTTTAGTAAGGCATTTGACAAGGTTCCACACGATAGGCTTATTCAGAAAGTCAGAAGGCGTGGGATCCAGGGAAGTTTGGCCAGGTGGATTCAGAATTGGCTTGTCTGCAGAAAGCAGAGTGTCGTGGTGGAGGGAGTACATTCAGATTGGAAGGTTGTGACTAGTGGTGTCCCACAAGGATCGGTTCTGTTAGTTAGAAATTCCATGACTTAGTATTTCCAGCAACTGCTGAGTTAGTTATTAGACCATTGCATTCTAGCAACAGTCAGAAAGAAATGGCAACAAGATGATTTAATGCAACCATGAAGACTATTAATAATCTTACTAAGCCTCTAGTTAACAGCTTTTTCTTCTCTTAAAGTCTGTTCCTTTACTCCTTCTCACCATCAGAACAGTTGCATATTTAGGTATTAGCAACAGGACTATCTGCATAGGGATCTTTGGTTGCTGATAACTTGCATTTTAGGGAGTGGCATGGATCCCATATGTGGCAATTTGATTGGTAATTGGGATAAGTTAACAGGCCTTTGAGAATTTGAGATCCATGTGCTGGATGTACTGTTGGAACAATCAAAAACTACAAAGACTGAGCACAGCTACCATTCTCATTCAGAATGCTAATATTGTGATGTTAAAAAGAAGTGTTTAAAAGTAATCCATCTTTCTCTGTTAATATATACCTTTAATCCATAAGTGCACTATACATGGCTGAAATCTACAGAAGGTACAATGCAGAAACGGTTCTTTCAGCCTAACCAGAAGTATTTATGTTCTAAGGAATTTCCAGGGAGTTACAGCATTGGCACTAAATGCACCCATAAGCAGATGACAATGCTTTAACCTCTACCTATTTTCAGTTGTTGGTAAATGAAGTTTCCGAGGGGCATGGGTCAGGTGGAGTGGTTAGGATTTGCAACTGTCATGTTGTAAAGGTCGTGATTATAAATATTTTACCCTCTTACCTCTTTTCTTGCTTGACGCCGGGTCACCTGGCACCGATGAAGACATAGGAGCAGGTGGATGGGAACTGGGCAAGGCTTTTGGCTTCGTCTTGTTCGTTATTCTGGTGGTCTGACATTTTTGGGCATCCTGAACAGGCTGAGGTAGTAGCTCCAATGCCGTGTTCTCATTTTCCTGAGAGAGACCAACTGAACAGGGATTGAGAAGGAACAACTTCACCGCTGATTTTCTCAACAAGCCTGAATTATAGTATGCCTCTTACACTGATACAGTTCCCACCACAGTACTTACCCAATATTATCAAATTCAATACCCCAATATAGTAATCATATACATCCACTATTGTGCTTTGAATCCTGGCAACATGCACTGTAGCTGTTCAATTTGCTTTACCTCTTTTCCATGTATTTTAATTTTTAGGACATTTGTTTCCCAATGGTAATGTGGTTTTCCTGGATTAATTCACATGTTGTACATTCCAGAAAGCACATTATTGTCCATATACATCATGCACCCAAACATTTGGGAATTTAATTACTCTATTTGTATTGTACATTAACATTGCAATAAAAACTGTACCTGAATTGTTATTGACAAAACTCCAAGCCATAGATAACTGTGACCTGTGCAGGGACTCAGGCTGCCTGGGGTCTGTCAGCATGAGGTGCCCAAACTCTTTTTACGTGTGCCACATCAATTAGATCTGTCTCTTTATTTCTAACAACCCCACTACCCCATCAACACCACCATGTACCGAACTCCTATGTCATTTCTGCACTTTAATTATTACAATTTCAGAATAAAGAGTTTACTTTTGCAATGGCACCTCTCACTTCCATTTTGTACTCAGTAGTACCTCCCATTTGTTTTGCCATATGAAAGCCTCTGAAGTAAATCGCAGAAACAGTGCATCCAGGATTCTGCATATTTAGCCATGGTCGGAAAACTGGGTAATTATCACACTATTTGCGGGGGGGCAAGCAACTAAATCAGTGACTGGTGTCCACTGAGAAGCTATAAAACATAAGCAGTCCAAAGTAATCAGAGGAGATTGCTTTAGGAATACAGTATCATGTGGGTGAACATAAGACATAGGAGAAGAATTAGGCCATTCAGCCCATCGAGACTGTTCCGCCATTCCATCATGGTTGATTTATTATCCCTCTCATTCCTATTCTGCTTTCTCTCCATAGCCCTTGACGGTCTTATTAATCAAGAACCTATCAAACTCTAATTTAAATATACCTAATGATCGCCAACATCTGGCTAAAGAAATTTCTGCTCATCTCTGTTCTCGCGGAACATAGACCTTGATGAAGCTGAAACAGGTAAGACTGTAAAACCAGCTTACGTTACACTGTTGTATGATTAATTTCACCCCTAGAGTTCTCCGGTCAGAACAATGTGGAGAAATAGATCAGGATCAGAATGACACATTTCTGCCTGACTTTTTAGGTTGTTGTCCTGCATTTTCATTTTAAAAAATTTGTACGTGTTTTCTGTAATAGATAAAGCAAATGTCAGAAGCTGACCTGTTTTCACTGGGGCCATTAACTGATGTAACACTGGGCTGGTTGCTGCTTTCTCGTCGTTGGAAAGAATTTCCGTCTTCTCACTGAGAGAGTCCGCCGAGGAATCATCATTTGCTGAGCTGTTGGCATGGTACCCATTCAGTCCACCTTTTGGTAGGGGGAGATCTGCATTCTCTCCCAGTCCTTGGGTCTTTTCATCTTTTACTTGGCCATTTGCCTGTCTCAGTTTCCTTTTCCTTTTCTTATTGTGCTGGGTAAAATAAGCATTATATATAGATTCACCCCATTGCTAACCAAATAATTTAAATTCACACTATGCATTCAAAGATAAGGATTCTGAACTTTACCTTCTTTTTACCTGGCATGTTCCATTCTTTCAAAACCTCCACTGCACTGCCTGATCAAAACAGAAAATACCAGTAAGGGAAGGTTGGCATTTCACTTTGGACAGGAAGCAAATTTACTAATTTCCTGCTTTTAGAACACAGTTTGAATGAAATTAGATCAAACAATTTCATTTGACAGAATCCCTGTCTCTTTGCTTATTTGATCTAATTTAATGGAAAAGAGATTCCTTGGAGTGCTCTGTCCCATGATTTTGCTGGAAAACCTTTCACCAGGTTCAGTCACAGTTCTAGGAATGGGAGCAGCTCTGAAGAAATTCTGAAGTATTCATATTTTGTTTGATCAGAAGCTTAACATATAAATCAAACATTTCTTCCCAGACTAGGCTTCTTCCATATGACACAGATGCCTTTTAACAATGACATAGCTCACATTATTAGATCATGATTCAATGACCTGAGTAACTTTGACTCAGCTGTTACAAGACCAATGCAAAAAGAGGTACCTTCCATTTTCCTGAGTATAAGCATAATAATGAGCTATTGCAGCCACTTTTTAGCAGAACTAAAACAATTCTCTGCGTGTTTCTCCAGTGATTTAAATTTTAGCAACCTTAAAAGAGGACCACAAATGGAGGTAGTGCATTTACCATGACATATTTCTCAGCTTGGTGACAGAGCTCGGCAGAAACATGAGAGGCAGGTTGGACAGAGATAACCAAAGGAACGGTATTAAGGAAGCCTTTCAAAGTTTGGTATTTGACAGACTCCCAGAATGGGAAAAAGGCAGCTGAAGGTACTATCGTTGATGAGCGTGGGGCAAGGCAAGTGAGTGATGGGGTGGCGATGCAGTAAGTTGCAGGCGAGGCTACAACTAGACTTGAGGACATCAATGTGAATCTTCACATTCATGCATCAAAGAACAGGGATTCATTGGGAAGTGGGAAAAGATCAGAGTGGTACTTAGATTTACAATGGATGTAAACACCGGCAATCTGGAAGAAATTGAATTTGTGGAATATGGGACTTGGAATGCCAACACCAAAGTTAAGATCTAGAAGACTGATGCAGCATAAGGTAAAGAGTGACTATGTGAAACTTTGGAAGTAAAAAGTTTTGATTGAGTTAGCTGTGGTTTATCTTGTGTATTCCATGTATAGTTATACACTGCATGATTCATAATAGACCTGCATTGTGGCTGGATATACTTATGGAACGTTACTTTTGCTAATTCCATTACTTCATCTCTTCCTTCTTTTAATTCTCATCATTCAAATAATGGAGTCCAAGTGGTCCTGAAATTGAACTTTTCAAAAGTGAATGACTGGCTTTGTGCTGTAATAAGTGACAATAAAATGGAAAAAATGCTGATGTTTGAATCATCTACTTTGTGAAATGATCATTAACCTCTGAAAAAAATATAAAACATTCTCACATTTCAAAGTAAAAAGTTAATGTCATCTTTCGGTGACATCAGTCAGCACAACAATCACCTTCCACATCTTGTTATCAGACCAATGTAGTTCAATGTATTCAGAAATACTTGTAAGCCTGATCTAAAGGAGACAAAGGAAATTGCATCGATTGGAATCTAGAGTAGCAAACAATGTGTTGGAGGACATCAGTGCATCAAACATCATCTGTAGAAGGAAAGGAATTGTCAGTATTTTAGGTTAAAACCCTGCATTAAGATGCAGTGTCTCAAGTCCTGATGCAGAGTTTCAACTTGTGAAGTCCGCATTTCTTTTCTTCCCACAAATGCTGCTCAGCCCACCAAGTTCCTCCAGCAGACAGTTTGTTAAGCCTGTACAAGTGCTCCTGTAATATAGACATAAATCCCACCAAGACAGCAGAGGAAATTTAAAATTTGTGAACTCAATAAATTTGTTTCAGTTTGCCCTGAAAGAAAATTGGTCAAAAATTTATAAAAAATCAGTTACCCCTATTCTATATACATAACTTGAATGTGATCAAACCCAGTGTGGTTGCTTTGAAGTAACCTAGAAGCCTCTCTATTCACGGACAACCAGACTTACCGGTAATGTTCAAATTCCATGACTGCATAAAGCAAAGTAGAGTCAAATGTTTAAAGGTGATGACAAGCTTGGTTACAGTTGGAGAATGTAATTTTCTTACCATCCATAAAGGCCTGCACTGCCTTGTCTACATTGTTGTCAAAATGTTGAAGCACCAGGACAATTTCATTATTACTTCTGTTTGGAACCACAGTTCGAACAGCAGTGATCTGGAATTGGAAACAGAGACAATAGTAAATCGATTAGCTCTCCACTTTTGTGATGATAATATTGCTCCCTCTTTTCCTGACCTTTTTTAATCATTGGAAAGACCAGTAAAGATGGTCTAGACACTATGAAAAGCGTAACCCACATCTAACTTCTCTACACTGTGCGTGAATCATGAATCTAATTCTATAAAACTTATAAGCATAAATCCTAATGGAAAGGAGGGGGTTTCATGCACAAACAAGAGAAAATATGCAAGAGCTGGAAATCCAAGCAACACCCACAAAATGCTGGAGGAACTCAGCAGGCCAGGCAGCATCTATGGAAAAGAGTAAACAGTTGATGATTTGGGCTGAAACTTCAGCAGGTCTGGAGAAAAAAGATGAGAATTCAGAGTTAGAAGGTGGGGGAAGGGGAGTAAGGTGATAGGTAAAACTGGGAGGGTGGGGGGGAGGGGGGTTCATGTAGATAGGTCCAGTGACCAGATAGGGTCTTGGATGAATTGAATTATGATTTTCTGTGTTGCTCCTTCTATAAGAGTTTTTCAAGGAGATGGTATTGTATCCCCATCATAACAGTCTAGTAATCACATCTTTCCACTTAATTAATTATTATTTCATGGTCCTGTAATTTCTGTGGAGCCAGTTTGCACAATGCCTTACAGTGTTAGCAATCACCATTCAGGCTTTGATTCCCAATGCTATCTTTAAGGAGTTTCGACATTTCTCCCTGTGACTACATGGGTTTCCTCCGGGTGTTCAGGTTTCCTCCCACATTCCAACAATACACTGTTAGGTTTAGAGTCAGTGAGATGTGGGCATGCTATGTTGACAGCAGAAGGGAGTGGACGGTTGTGGGCTGCCCCAGCACAATCCTCAGACTGTGTTGGTCGCTGGTGCAAATAACACTTTTCATTGTATGCTTCAGTGTTTCAATGTTCACGTGACAAATAAAGCTAATATCTTTTAGTCCCCCATTTGCCTTTTGTTTGGTCTGTCACAATCCCCTATTGACAGCTGTGGCTGGAGTCTACCTATCTAAGACAGCCATGTGTCAGGCCAGCAGCATTCAGCAGGCCTTCCTTCCCAGAGAAGCCCTGTAGTGGACTATCAGTAGCAATATCAACTGTATGGGAACAGGCTCTGCGTTGTAGCCAGCAGTAGTTCCCTCCCAGGAGAGGAAAGCCACGTCAACTGCACAGTTCATCCACAAAGAATAAACATACAGTATGTGCACTGGTGGTGACCCAGACCCTTCGCTTGCCTCTCACAGAATACAAGAAAAGGACCTTCAGATTGCTCAGAGGAAACACATTGATAAGTAAGGAGCTTACTACAGTCTCTGTGTTTTATTATTTGTGAGGTTAGATGCAAGAAAAGGCATACTTATTTGATGCTGATGAATCAGTTTAGTGAATGCTTAGAGACGGAGTCGTAAAGAATGAAGACTATTTTGTTATTTTTGCTGGAGACCCGATGTGGAATGTCTTTCTATTTGATCATAAGCAAGAAAGAGTTAAAGTGGTGTCACACAGAACACTCTGATGCTGTGAAGTACTCTCAAGGCTGCTATTACTGAGTCTGGGTTATTGTGGTACCTCCATAATTTAGTTCACATTTTAACAGTAAATCTAAACTCTAGCCCCTTTTGATTGATGAGGCTCTGACAGGCACTGAAGGCCTTGAACTCTTGATTTCAATTATGTTCCCTGCAGACCAAGCAGATGCCTGGCTCTTCATGGAAGAAAGGCAGCAAAGCAAACCAAGAAGAGGAACTAGTTATGTTTACAAATTCTGTGTTAATAGAATCCTTTCACCACTCATGCACAAGCTATGATTACCCAGCCTAGGGTGAGCATACGTCAAAGGAACTCTTGAAGAAGCAAGTATCTCAAACGTTCTTCTTGCTCAGTTAGTCATCGATTTGGCAATTAAATACTGCGGCTAGCCACACCTACTATAGGTTTGACTTTAGCAAAGCTGTTAAGGAGAGAGTAGAGAGGTGGCAATTAAAGCAAAAGGCAAAGACATAAGACTCGATCAAGGTGAACAAAGCATGAGACTCAGAAAAGGGGCCTTTTCAGTCCTTGAGCCAAAATAACATTTGGTACACAGTGAAAGTAGGATGCGAATAGTCTATATCAATCAGATGATTGCACCAAGGCATAACAATGTTACTAAAGGAATACATGATGATAAATCCATTCCATTCCTGACATTGCCACAGACAAATAATTGGTGAAGGGCCTCTGTGGGTTGAGCTTAGCAGCTGCGCATTCTACAATTTAAGGATCTAATCTTGTATTCATAGCTGAAGGGGTCAACATGGCCAAATAAACCAAATGACACACTGAATTGATCGTGGTTATATGGAGGTGGCAGCTGTACACGGACTTGCTTTCAAAGAGGAAAAGCGGGGTGATCTGCTTGTGTATGATATAGAAACAAGCCATCTGACAACACTATGATGTTATGTGATGTCATCATGTGCATATGTGACATAAACATCACTTGTTCGCCTCTTGCCTCTTGACCAGAATAAGATACGCACCACTATTTAGATGACATTAGCATTGTATAGTTATTAGACTAATCACAGGTTACTGGAATTCCAAACCTCAATATGAGAAAAGGGGTGCCTGAAACAATTATATCTGATGGTCCAAATGTTTTCTCCATTAACATACTGAATGAGTGCACATCAGCACAACTATTTTGATGCAACCAATTTAATGTAAAACTCCCCTGTGTATCCTACCTCAAGGTTGATAATCCTAGCTGTATTTGCTGCTTTTCAAAAGATGTTCCTCTCTGATTATTGTGATCGATGATGTTGATTTAACTGGTAATCATCACTATGCTGTTTAGTATGAATGCTCACTGAATCAACATGTTAATGTGACAAATATGTCTGAATTCATTCACTTACCCTGGATGTCAGACCATAGAATGGAGTGCTGCATAGATGTAAAGTTTCTGTATTCTAGTTTGATGGATTCTAGACAAGCATAGGACATGACAGGGGCTGTTTGCCTGCATAAGGGGGCTTTGGGAAACAGTGAGGGGTCTTCACTTTTGGTCAATAACAAATAACAGCCTGAGATGAGGATCAATGTGGTGAAGACTAAAGAAATACTCATAGCCTTACTGGCTGAGAAGAAAAGTTAAAATAGTTCTAAAATATAGCTGTTCTAGCCCAGATCACATTTCTTTGTATGCCTGCTTTCATGGAGAAACTGTCTCTGCCCTCCACTCTAAATAAAATTGTATTTGTGCCCTAATTACCTCCTTGGGTCTTTCTCTGACGAAAAACCCTCTTTAAATTGGAAGAAATGTAAATGAATGGCTGCTTCAATTGAAAAAAAATGTTTAGATGTATGGACGGTGGGAAAGGAAGAGATAAAAGAGTGGTCATAGCTTGGGAAAATGCCCTGGAAGGGGGAATAGTTGATGGAGATGGATGAATGGACCAAGGAGTCACAGAGGGAACAGGGATCTGAAAGGGGAGGATGGAAAAGATGTGTCAGATGGTGGAACATCATTGGAGATGGTGGAAGTTATTGGAGAAACCAAAAGTAGATTGGCTAACCACTTTGTAGTACATGACAACCCTGAACTTCCAGTTTCAAGTAACTTTAATTCTCCATCCTACTCACACTGAGTTTGCTACACCAATAATGTCCAATGTAAACCTCAGGAACAGCACCTCATTTATTAACAGTTGACAAACTCTCCCTCTCTACCTTTCTCTCTATAGCTCTGTGTTTCACTTTCTTTTCATTTTTCATTTCTGCTTCCAACTGCTGTTTTGTAAAATAATTGTTACATTGCCAACTTTGATTGCACCCTATCACAGGCATTCCAGCAGGTCCTTCCCAACTTCCCTCTCCATCTCTGCCACTTAACTTACACTTGCTGTCTCACTTCTCTGGTGCTTTGAGCTAGAATATTGACTCTTGTTTTTTTCCCGACAGTTGCTGCCGGCCTTGTAGAGCAGTTCCAGCATCATCTCTTTTTGTTTTGGACTTTTAGCATTGGTCAGTTTTTGGCTTCCACCTGCAATGCTCAAATGCACAATTTTGAAAGTAGTATCCCTAACCTGTATATCTTACATAACATAATCCTCATACAGTGTTTATTTTGCACTGATTTCCTTAAACCTATAGCAATAAGTTATAAGTCTGGAACTCTATAAGTTTGGAACTCTTACCTTTTCTTTGAACTTTTCCTGAACATTGGTTTCAGACATTGCTGCCTTGACTGGACTGATAAGAAATACTGTCTCACCAAACCTGCAGAAAATACAAACAAAATATCAGTAGTCTAACTGTGCTTACACTGACCTGTTTGTCCTTTGCCTCCAACTCTGCCAGGATGTGGCTTAGTGCAAATTGAAAGAATAGCATCTTACATTCTGTTTGGATAGTTTGCAACCCAATGACATGAACGTTAACAGAAGAGATTCTGCAGATACTGGAAACCTTGAGCAACACACACAAAATGCTGGAGGAACTCAGTAAGTCAGGCAGCATCTATGGAGGGGAATAAACTGTCAACTTTTTGGGATGAGACCCTTCAACAGGCCTGGAAAGGAAGGCAGAAGAAGCTAGAATAATAGAGGAAGGAGTACAAGCTGGTAGGTGATAGGTGAGACCATCCAGATTTTTACTTCATCTCTCCTCTCCCTCCTACCCACCTTCCCCCTCACCTGGTTTCACCTATCACATGTCAGCTTGAATGCCAGCACAGTTACAACATGACAAATCTAAGTGAATATAAATTATACATGAATACTAGGGTGGGTGTGAATGAGTGGAAGATGACGTAGTGTGAGGTGAGGAGCACTGAATCTTAACTAGAATCCTGGATGTCTGTGCTTCCCTCCACATTCCAATTCCCCAGCAGACATCCTTTGTCCCCACTTGGAAGTTGGCGTGATTCACGTTTGGGCAAAGAGCACTTCACAGCGGGGCACAGGACCAAGTGGTTCTGCCCCCTGAACTGAAAGATGACTAAGCATCACTTTAGCTGTTCATTTTGCTGAGGTCTGGGTATCACTGAGAAATCCAATTTGCCAACTGAACTTGAGGGAGCAGGTTCACAGATCATCCATCATCTGAATCCCTGAAAAACCCAGTGGTGGGTAGAATCAAGATTGGTTTTGAGTTATTAAAATTTCAACCACTCATGTCATTCTGCTAAAATTCATCTCTGGTTTTGAGCACATTTAAGCACATTAGAGCTTTGACCAGCAGCCAGTCTGGACATTGGAAGTTTGGAGTGGAGGGGACTTCAATCAGGTCCACTGTCTGAGGATAAAAGGCAAGAGCGGGTTGTGGCAATGTAATAGAACTTTGACTGGTGACCAATCGGCATTTGGGGATTGATTAGTAGGAGCATATTAAAGGAAGGTAGGGGTAAACACAGTGGCCATCATCTGAGTGGGCAGAGTCAGAGTGGTGGTTTTAAGGCTTCAGCTCTTTGAGGCTTCAGTGAAGAGAGGCTTCACCTAGAGAAAGCAAAGGAAAGAAAGCTCTTTTTTTTCTCTTCTTTATATCTGTTCAGCTAGGACAGTACAGATGACGGGCAAGATAGTAAAATGACTCTTTTGTGAGATGTGGGAAGGCAGGAAGACCTCCAGCATCCCTGGTGACTACAATAGCAAGAAGTGCATCCAGCTGCAGCTTCTAACAAAATGCTTTAAGGAGTTGGAGCTAGAATTAGATGAACACCAGATTCTAGGTATGAGATATTGTGGGCAGTTTTGGGCACCTTATCTTGGAAAGGATGGGCTGAAACTGGACAGAGTTCAAAGGAGGTTCACGAAAATGATTCCAAGATTGAATGTCTTCTCATATGAAGAGAATTTGATAGCTCTAAGCCTGTACTCACTGGAATTTAGAAGTATGAGGGGTGACCTCATTGAAACCTTTTAAATGGTGAAAGGTCTTGATGGGGTGGGTGTAGAGAGGATGTTTCCTATGGTGGGAGAGTCCAAGACCAGAAGCTACAGCCTCAGAACAAAGGGGCATCATTTTAGAATGGAGATGAGGAGGAATTTCTTTAGCCAGGGAGTGATTAATCTGTGGAATTCTCTGCCATAGGCAGCTGTGGAGACCAAGTCTGTGTGTATAATTATGGCAGAGGTTGATACATTCTTGATTGGTCAGGGCAGGAAGGGATGTGGGGAGAAGAAAGGAAATTGGTGTTGAGAGGAAAATTAGATCAGCCACGATAAAATAGCAAAGCAGATGTAATAGACCAACTGACCTAATTCTGTTCCTATATCTTATTTACACAAAGCAGTGTCACAAGAAAACAGCATCCATCATCAGGAACCCCCACCACCCAAGGCATACTCTCTTCTCGCTGCTGCCATCAGGAAAGAATGTACAGAAGACTCAGGGCTCACACCACCAGATTCAGAAGCAATTATTGCCCCTTAACCAATTTGGCTCTTGAACCAAAGGAGATAATTTCACTCAACTTCACTTGCTCCACCATTGAAATGTTCCCACAACCTATGGACTCACTTTCAGGGTCTCTTCATCTCATGTTCTCGATATTTATTGTTTAATTTTTTTTTGTGTATTTCCACAGATTTTTGTCTTTTGCACTTTGGTTCAACGCTCAAGTTGGTGTGGTCTTCCATTGATTCTATTTTGGTTATTTTTCTATTATAAATTTTTTGAGTAAGCCCACAAGAAAATGAATCTCAAGATTGTATATGTGACATATATATACACACTTTGATAATACATTTATTTTTAATTTTAAACTTTGAGCTTTGGTTTCAAGTCAAATTAGACCACATTTAGTTAATGTGAGTTGAATGTGAATTGAACCTGGTTTTCAAGGTACAGCATTGCAAGCAGAGATAACAGTCACGATAGCAATAGGTCTATGAGTTTCCAAATTACATACATGGTTACAGTGTCAATGCTGGGGTTTTTTCAGGATTAATCCATTGCCCAAATATTTCATTTGCTCTTGAACAATGTGGCCTTTTGCCTAACCAAAGTTATATCACTTTCATTTCTGCATTTAAAAGACATTGCGGCAACTAAACCTTCCAATGAATTGAAATTTGATAGCCCAAGTGAAGCCTAAAACATATTTATTGAGATCCTGGGATTTATCACTTTCACTCAAGAAATGCAGAATATTAATTCCAATGTCATCTCTCTTCATTTATTAGTGACAGCACATCTAACAACATTATAAGCACAAAAATGCAAATTTCTTACAAATACGATAAAATAAAATCTTTTATTCTGCAGCAGTATGTTTTCCTACGTTTATGCTGAATGGTCAATTGCATTGACCTCAACATCTCACCTTCAAAACTATGTACAAAAAAGAGGTATACATCATGCCTGGAGTCCACCACCAATTGGTGCCAGGTCAGAAAGTCTGTTTATAATTCTTCCTCCAAACTGGCTTCTTAGCAAATCAGTTCTTTAACTTCCCTCCTCAAACCTAAGCTTTCTCCATCACAGTCCCCTTTTCACAGACAATGTCAAAATCAAGGCCTATTAGTATATTGTTCAATTACAAAAGTTGAACAAAGCTTTAATGTGCCCCAGAGATTGATCAGAGATTGCCAATTTGTATTTTGAGTCCTCACTGTCCTCGGTAGCAACAGTGAGTTCAAAAACATTCCAAAAATCTTATTCAATTTACAAAACAAATATTTCTGTTACTCACAATTATGAGTCACTGAGCTGCTAGATCACAGTGCACCTAACACAGCTTAACTCAAGTACTGCTAAACTTCAATTACATAACAATGAAAGTTTACAAGACTTCAAGTTGGATTGAAACTTGGCTAGCTGAACAACCTGGAAATCAAAAGTAGCTGAAGTTAAAACCTGGAAAAAACTGATATTCTTGTACTATTGTTCGATACCCTCCACTCCTGCGATGGGTTATATTGCTCCTGGCTATCTCTCCAGAGCAACTCTTTCTACAGCTTTCCATTTTTCGATAAATACGTGAAAATATGTGAATCTGTTGCTTTCGTGATAAAAGCATATCAATGGGAAGAAATTAATGCACAAGACTGGAGAAACTGGAGTAATAATACACAATGTTAGCAATAATATCAGCAGTGCTTTTAGAGATCACATATTAGTACGTTTAATGAAAAGGAATAAAAGATTAAATACATTTTGTGCTAGTTGAAAGGATTATCTACTTTTTTCTTTTTACAGATCATTTTTTGTTCTTCTCTTCCACAATGCAGCAGCTTCATTTCACATTGAATGATAACAACTATAAATAACACAGAAAGCTCAGCACATTAGTCTGGTCTTCACAAACATCCGGATTTGTATTACGTCAAATCTTTATCTCAAATTCCTGCAACTCTGAGATTGATTTTCCTGAGAATTGCACTGCATGGGACACATGAACTCGATGGCTATACCACCACCTAAATACCCAGCCGTAGATAATCCTTTGCAAATGGATGGTACAAAATAGCCTCCTAACAGAGAAGAAAGGTCTCAGCCCAAAACATCAACAGTGCATTTTTCTCCACAAACGCTACCAGACCCACTGAGTTCCTCCGGTAGCTAGCTACTTTTTACTCCAGGATTATCATTTCTATCAAAAAGTAATTTTCTGGATCTTATCCTATAAATGATCTGTCATCATTAATCCAATGCTACCCTTCGCTCTCCCACAAAGAATCTACCCAGTAGATGGAAGTATATTTAACATAAGAGGCCTGGTTCTATAAAATTGCAACTCCACTCTTCCAAACCTCTGGAAAAGGCATACACAATGTATATCTGATCCATTGCAGTCCACTCTTCCTTACAGCCCAGCTAAGTAACAAAACCAGGTAATGTTTTGGAAGATACTAAAAGATCGTTTTTTTAGAACATATGCATCAAAAAGTCACATTTCCTACCTGTTCAGAGTTTTGTTAATTTGTGTTACGCTTATGAACATGCTGGTCATTCAGATACCTAGACTCTGAAATTTGTCTTGCCGTGGCTATTATCTGAGTGTAAAGGACAATAATTTGTCTCCAACTTGCTATGGAACATGTAATGCATTAAGTCACAATTTCCACCCTCTTTCACATTGATAAGAGTAGGGAAACATCTGTATGCTGATGTGTGCACACAAAACGTGAGCTGTTGTTCATGGCTGATTTGACACAGTGCTGCCAAATGCAGACCTCAATAATGTAACTGATGCTACTTGTCAAATGTACATGCAGGAATCTGCACTTAACAGCAGGGGAAACCACTTTATACAACCTGACCATAACCCAACTGCTCTATTTAAAGGGAACAACAAATAATTTGGATGCTTCTGTTGATTAATTTATGATTTACTGGCTAAAGTAACTTATTGGTCGAGCATTTCCCAGAACCTATGGAAGTTTGCAGTCTACACTGAGTGTCTCATGGAAGGAAGTGATAGTGCGTGTTGACTTCAAGCATTAATAGAATATTCAGAATGCTGGAGACACTTCGGGGGAAGCAGTGTCTATGGAAGGAAATGGATAAGTTGATGTTTTGTGTTGAGACCCTTCATTTGAAAGTATAACGAAAGGTCTCAGCCAGAAACATCGACTGTCTATAAATCTGAGGCAAACTATCTGTAGCTTTGGAGATCTATTTGACCTGACTTGACATTTCCTTTCTTGATTTTGCATGTTTCTTGAGGTTGTCATGGAATCTGTAAGTAGAAGACTGTGCTTACCCTGCAAAGCTCGCTACCTCACTCTCCAAAGCAGCATTAGACAGCGGGATAAATGGGAATTTTGTGCATATCTTGCACAAAGTCAAAGCTGTTATATCTCGTCCTGCTTTGTGAGCTCAGCACTTGCTTATCAACCCTACCCACCCTGGGCCCTCAGCATTAACGCTAAATCTACCAAGGTCAGCAGTAAGATGTTAATCTTGACTCAGTCTCTCCCTTCCCTTCCTCAACACTCTAAGTGCATCATAGTGACATTCCTTTAGCTTTCCATAATCAGCTCAACAACTTTATTAAGAGAAGCTGCCTTTGCTGTTGTGGAGCTAAGAATGAAGTTGACATTTATCACTTTGTGGAGGCCACATGCATACAGCACCAGCTAGAACAAACAACAAAAGTCCTACCAGAGACACCCACTCAAAAACCTCAAGTGTAGTTTAGAATTACTTCCCCAATTAAATTGCAGCAAGACCTGCTTTGATTGTAATGTATGTGTAATGGCCAAGTTTACAGGGTCAAGACCTTAGTATTGAAACCTAGATTATAATCCTTTGTTGATCAGAATTTGTTCATAATGCATTGTGTTCTAACAGAGGCAATCTCATACCTCAAGATGCAAAGAACAGTTTAATGACAGCATGGATCTGATTGCACAGAGGCAGTAGGAAAATACCTCCATACTGTGGAAGCAAGGCTACCCTGACCAGAAAGGAACTCTGACAGTGTTTTATGGGAGACCGGCAGTTGCCCAAGCTGCAAGTCTCCCCTCTCCATGCCACCAATGTTGTCCAAGGGAAGGGCATTAGGACCCATACAGCTTGGCACCAGTGTCGTTGCAGAGCAATGTGTGGTTAAGTGCCTTGTTCAAGGACACACATGCAGCCTCAGCCAAGGCTCGAACTAGTGACCTTCAGATCACTAGATGAATGCCTTAACCACTTGGCCATGTGCCAACACATCTACCTGATACTGATGCACCAAAAGGGTCCTTGGCCACTGCATGGTTTTTCCATGTCATTACCACTTATACCAAGAGATTTTGTTTGGACGTCCGGTAAGTAAGTGTAAAAGGGGTATTTTGACTGGAAACACTTGAAATGCTCCCTGCCTTCCTGCAGATACTAAACCAAGTATTTGTATCTAAATCTCCTCAGCTCATTCATCAACTACCAGCTAGCCATTTAATTCTGGAATTTTTTCAAATGTTTTGGAGTTTGAAATAGAAGGCTGACTGGGTCTGAAAATTCAAATTCGTTCTCAGAGTCTTAAATCTTTTTGAATGTATTCCTCAAAACAACCTGCTTCAGCATTGAATGGATTTCTCTAGACAGAGGAAACCTCACTACAATTCACCCTTTTAGAAATCAATTGCAGGGAAGCAGACATTAAAGTCACATATTTTGTATAAATAGTGAGTTCCAATGAGATTGATGGGGAATTAACTGCCATTAGTATACTGGAATAGTGATGACAAAAGTTATCAATTGCCTCCTATGCCTGCAAGGCAAAGAATATCAGTTTAATTCAAATTACTGTCCAAAGGTTCCTGGAAAAGCATTGCAAAGACACTGGTAGGACTGGAAATCATGGGTGAAACCACCTCATAAAGATGTCCTGCTCAGTAAGTGGGTCTTGACCTTGATCTGGACTTCTTCTAATAAGAACAATTTTTAATAAGTTTTTAAATATGTAATCAGTAACAGGTGAAATGAACAGATTTTTTCCTTCAAATGGGAGGAAATCAAGAAAAAAATCAGTTAAAAGCTAATATGTATCGGAAGCAATAATGGTATGGTATTCATTTTTTCTAACTATTTCTATAACTGGACATTTGAAATACCATCACATGGAGATTGCTAATGTGCAATGCCAGTTGGAATTCAAATTTCAGGGAGCAGAGATTTTTAAAAATCACCTTTTTGGTTCAGTTCCAATGAAGATGGTTAATTAAAGGTTTTAGTTTGTGCTGTCTTTTTAATTCAAATACAAAACTTAATAATGGAATGCTTCTACATGAAAGCCTCTAACTGTGAGGAAGAAATTCTGCAAGAATAAAATTGATAAAAGCTGCAGATTATATTACTGATAATAGCTTTTAACTTTCAATGTGATTCCTCACTGTTCCCAATTATTTTTTTTGCTCACGTTATGAGCTTTAAGCTCATATTCAATGCTTATGAGATCCTGTAGACTTCTTCAAATGTTATTCAGTCAAACAATTGTAAAATTCTCTAGTAATTTGGTTGGGCTTTAAAGCAGACAGCATGGAGAAGTGATCTAGTCTAAAAGAAATTACGTGCATTGATAAAGCTCTTTATTCTTGGTATATAGCAAGTAGCCGCCCGTGAAAGACTATTGAAATGAAGTCACCATTGTTTTGTAGAGAGCTCCAGCAGACAAATCTGCACTTAACAAAATCACATAAACAGACAAGAAGATAAATATCCCACTGAACTTCTTGGGTGGCAGGAACTGACCACAAACTATGATAACTCTCTGAATAGTGTTCTACAATTTCTTCCATTATGTCAGCAGAGAGACAGGATCTTAGTTTAGCAACAAACCAGAAACAAATGGTTTTTCTGAGTCACTCTCTCTCTCTCTCTCTCTCTCTCTCTCTCTCTCTCTCTCTCTCTCTCTCTCTTCTCTCTCTCTCTCTCTCTCTCTCTCTCTCTCTCTCTCTCTCTCTCTCTCTCTCTCTCTCTCTCTCTCTCTCTCTCTCTCTCTCTCTCTCTCTCTCTCTCTCTCTCGTCAAGAAATGGAAACAAAAGTTCAGGTAAGACTATAACCCACACATTTCAAATTGAACAATAAGTCAAGCTGTAAAAAAAAACCAGAAAATTATAAAGAGAGGAAACACACTGTTCAAATGTGAGTGGGGATTTTCTTCTGTAATTTCTGTATAACAAAACAAAATAGTTCAAGCAACACACACAAAATTCAATTTTAGAAATGGTGCAAAAGGAGTAGAGGGAACATGTAGATTTATGAGATTAGACTAATAAAAATATTAAAAGAAACTGTATTTTATTAAGTATATATAAAGGAAGTGAGCCATAAGGTACAAGTTAGCCCCTCACAAAACATGGGAAATTTCTAAAGTAGAACAAAATGCCAGTGGGAAATAGTTCAGACTCCATTGCTGATCCAAGGTCAATCCAGCTTCAACCGATGACCCGCAGTAAACAGATGATACTTACTTTCATGCATATTCAGTGGCCAAGTATTTGTCAACTTATTCACAGACAATTGAGAATGAGGGACTGGGTCTTATACTTAACATAGAGAAAAGGATCGACTAACCTTCCAATGTATGACACTGGTCCTTGAGAGGAAAAAAAATCCATAATGAAATGCTGAAAAATGTAGATCACTTCCTATAACGTGAAATCCATGTTTCCTTGAAGATAGAGATCAATACCAAACCTCTCACCACCTTCAATGCTCTCCACTCTGTTATGTGGGAGGTGGCCTTCTTTGTGCTCTTGACTAACTTGTGCATTCAGTCTGTTCACCAATGGACCAATCTTCTTACTATGCATCCCCAGAATTCCCCAAGCACTTCCTTTTAGGATCTTCATCCATATTCTTCAGGCCCCTACCACTGTGTGAAGTTCTCCTTGGAGAATCATTGCTACAGTTTTGTCACGGTGTGTGCTGGCAGTGACTGAACCCAGGTGCAGAGGACAGACTCCAATGTAGAGATAGAAACAAGAGTTTATACATAGGATTACCAGCAGAACATTGATGGCTCGTTCGAGCGACATGGTGATACAAAATCACTCTCAGTGCAAGGACCCTACGATACCCACTAATTCAGAGTCCACTTTAAATAATTACAGTACACGGAAAACCCATAAGCTTGACAAGATTAATCAGAAAGTTCAAGGGCTTAATGACCCTAGTTAAGACACCAATTAACAAACACAGGTGCTCTAGCAATCTTGGAGCCCAAAGTTCTACAGCTTGTTGCCCAGGTCCTCAGGGCTCATGACAGAACCACTCTCCAGAAGCAGGCACCTAACAGCCCAGCGAACCTAAGGAGCCCTGGGAACTCAAAACAGGGCTGGTAAACTTGGGAATATTGCATATAACTCAGGAACATCGTATACCACAGGAGACCTAGCCAACCTAGTCAACCTAGAATGCTTAGGAAGAACCCTTGGCTGTAAACTAGAGTAGCTCGGAACGTAGACCCAGAATGTAGACTCGGGAAACTCGGAATAGAGGGCACCCTTGCCTTCAGCTGACCGTTGTCCAAGCCGCTGAGGAACCTCGGCTGGGTCCATCGATCGTGAGGTCCGTCTGTCATGGTGTGCACTGGCAGCGACTGAACCCAAGTGGGAGGAACGACAGACTCCATGTAGAGACAGAAACAAGGATTTCCAACAGAATGTTGCTGGCTCGATCGAGTGACACGGTGAGACAAATCATTCTCAGAACAAGGAGAGTAATTAAATGAACACAATATGCAGAACACCCGTGCCAGTCAAAATAGACTTGACAAGTTTAAACAGAAAGCACAGGGGCTTAACAACTCCAGTTAAGGCAATAGTTAACAAATACAGGTGCTCTGGAAACCTCAGATCCCAATGTACTATGGCTCGCAGCACAAGACCACGGGGCTTGTGGAAAGCTTACTTTCCTGCCTGCAGCCCCTCATAAACTGTGTCCCTCTAACCTCCAATAGGGTCGGACAATGATGCAGGGCACCTCCCACCACTGGATCTGCACTCTTAGACACCTCCCCGCATTCCACCTGCTCAGTCTGCCTCCTTGGCATGGACTCAGAATCAACCTCCTTACCTATGAGCCCACAGTGATAACGAGGAAGCAATAGAAGGTAATACTGTATCCACAGGCCCTTTGTGAAAATGCCAATGTGCTCCTTGGACAGAGGGAACATTCCATTGAAGGACTAAACAATGGAGTTATGTCCATACCATGGAGATTGTGGGCCTACTTTGTCAAGCTGGGCTTGGAAGTAGTGTATTCATCTCTAGACATCAATCTTATGGACAGAATGGTCTCCTTCTCCTATCTTCCACCCCCACCCCTCCATCCTCCCCTCTGAACTGGGATGACTTGCAATAGCTGTGTGTATCCTTGATCTGAATGATAAATAGGCAAGTTAGTGAAGTGGATCGATGATATGAGTATTTTATTCAATGAACAAGCATGCCACACGATGTCAGTGCATGGAAGGAGCTCCTGGCTTTTAAAAAAAGGTAACATCATCTTCATTCATGACCTTTTGGCAATCTTTCTAAAACAGAACTAGAGCTTTGTGCAAAGTTATTAAAAACTCTGACTCTGGAGTGAATTAACACCAAGCATAGTGTCAAACGGTTGTTTCAAATTTTCAGTCTTTGATTTCAGTCTTCAGTCTTTTCTTCATCATGCATACTGCCTCAATGTATGGGCAGACTTCATGCTACTCTGAGTGTCCTGGTTGCTTGCATCTGTAATGTCTTCCTACCTACTTATTCAAAGAAGTTGTCAATATGTTCATTTGATCTACAAGCAAGCTTCACCCAGACTGGCAAGTGCAGGGGTAGTTCACCATTGCAATAAAGGCTCTAATGCTTTTTTTTTTACAATATTCTAGTATCCATGGAAGAACGTTTGACTCACTGACAAGTTACAAGAAGTGATTTGGGAGCAAAAGCTTCCTAATCCAAAATGGAGAACTGGAAATGCTGGAAGCTCTGTGCAAGTACCATTGATAGAGAGAAAAAGTGTTGTGCATTTAATATTTCATTAACAGTAATATTTTAATCACTCTGTGTTGTTTACATAATTCATTACAGGTTATGACTGGCATAGGTTATTATGCCACCGCATCATAAATGCACGTCTCACTAAAGTATAAATGAAATTAGAACACATATGCATCTCCCAGCTCCATATTTTTCTTTCAATTAGTTTTATGTTTTGGAGTTGCAAAACATAGCAGTGGCGACAAGGAAGTTTGAAAGGAACATGAGATGACTACCTACCTATTGGAGTGCGTAGAGCATTTGAGTTTCAAAAAAAGCAGTGAGAAATGGTCGAGTTATAAAAACAATGCACCACATGCTTCTTTGGTAAGGGACAGAGACAACTGAGTTAAAAAAAGGCAGAAAATGGACAAATTTATGGGTTCATAGTGAGTATCAGGTAATAATAGTCATAATTTTTTTTTAAAAAGCAGCAATGGCTGGCTACATCAGAAATACAGATGAATTTGATTGCACAGAAGATAACTGGCTGATGTATGCTGAGTGAATTGAGCAGTATTTTGAAGCAAATGAAATAGCCAATGAAAAGCAAATGCCAGTTGTGCATTTGGTCAAAAAGCATACAGTTTGCTTAGATGTTTTTACTGTTCCAACCAAACCAGCTGAAATAAGATTTGCTGATATTGTGAAAGTAATGCAGGAACATTTGGAACTGAAACTATTGTTAATTGCAGAATGTATCTCCTGGCTCCATATTTTTCCTTCAATTAGTTTATGTTGCAAAACTTAACAAATATAATCAAAGTTTCATGTCTAAGATGCTTTATCAGAACTGGACGAGTGAGAAAACTTCTTTATTTAAATTTGCAGAGGGTTGAGGGGTAGGGTTAGGATGGGGAACAAAACGAGTCTGCTGTGTTTGGATGCAGATCAAAGTTGTTGATGTAACAATTGACATACAAGCTGACAATTAGGAAAAAGAAAAGTTGGAACAGAAAGATAGCCCCATCTGTAGAGGAATAGAAAAATACCATATGAGCATGTTAAATTCAAGATGAGGTTTTAAGAACTGCAAGGTGCCCTGGCAGAAGATGGTTAGTTAAAATGGAGGTGGTAATCTTTGGAAAACTTACTCCACGTATCTCACAATTCGGGATGTACATAGTTCGATGTGGAAAATAGCCATTTTTTAATTAACTTCAAAGGGAATAGAATTTGAAGATTTTATCTTATTTGTTCAGTTCTCTCAGTCACACTTAGGGTTATTAATCTGCCCAGTATGTATTGTCAAATGTTCAGTGTTGACACCAGATTTTTTTGACACTTTGAAAATTAACAAATGACTTGCCAGGAAAATACCATGAAAACTTGCAATAAATTTCCCTCAAGGATATGTTAAGAATTTGGAATAGCAAATTCAAATGTGTTCATATGACCTTTCAGACATAAGCACAAATTCTTGTAATGTATCAAATAAATTAGATAGCAGCTGCAGGTCAAAACAGTGGAATTATCTTCGCACCTAAATATCCACGTGCTGAAATATCAACTGTGTTTATACAGATTTTATATATGTTTATTCTAACTTTTCAGTTAGGTAATACATCTCAAAATACAAATAATTAATAAACATATTAAAATGGACAGAGTTTACAGTTGATTATTGCAACAATTGTCATTATACACTCCAAAGATAATGTAAAGAACACTTACGTCAATTTGGTTGTTGTTGTAGGTAGTAGAGTATTTGCTTCATTACTGTAAGGTCCCTTACATCTGCCTCAGTTTTATTTTTTGGAGAAGGTTAACTGACAGTGTCAGTGAAAGTGGCAACTCGGTAACTTCACAAGATAATAATTTACTAACTGAGATCGCAAATGCGATTGCATGGCTAAAGACTTTAGCTCTACATTGTTGAACTCTGTGCTTTCCAAATGAACTTCCTTTTATTGCTAAATTTTCAGTATTACTGAATCCCCTTTAACTCTTGGGCAATGAAGGCTGCTCACATCTGAGGACTTATAACTGATAAGAGGAATGAAAATTTCCTTGAGGGCTGGGTTAATCATAAAGTCCAGAAGGAGTATTTGCAAAAAGCTCTCTACATATTACAGAAATGGCTATATTCTCAAAAGTACGTCAATGGGTTTTATAACTGAAATGTTTTTGACAACATACCCACTGTTGTGATCTAGGAAACGCAGCCCAGAATGACTGACCAAGTATTGATACGTAAGTAGCAAGTGTGCAGGACGGGATGGAGAAGCAAGACAGACCAGTCCAAGTTTTGGGGCAGCACAGCTGTGCAGCAGTCAGCGTAACGCTATCCCAGCGCCAACGCCCCATGTTCAGTTTGGCTGCTGTATGTAAGGAGTCTGTACTTTCTTCCCATGACAGCATAGGTTTCCTCTGGGTGCTCCGGTTTCCTCCCATGTTCCAAAGATGTACGAGTTAGTAGGTTAGCAGGTCACATGGGTGTAATTGGGCAGTGTGGTCTCATTGGGATGGAAAGCCTGTTACCGCGCTGTATCTCTAAATAAAATATTTTGGCCAAGCCAGAAGGATGGGACAATACCAGCCTAACAAGCTGGTACACTCAGTGGCCACTTTATTAGATACACTTGTACGCCTGCTCGTTAATGTGACTATCTTATCGGTGAATTATATGGCAGCAACTCAATGCATAAGAGCATGCAGACATGCTCAAGAAGTTTAGTTGTTTAGACTAATCAGCAGAATGGGGAAGAAATATGATTTAAATGACTTTGACCATGAAATAATTGTTGGTGGCAGACAGGGTGGTTTGAGTATCTCAGAAACTGATGATCTCCTGGGATGTTCACACACAACATTCTCTCGAATCTACAGAGAATGCTGCAAAAAATGAAAAAAAAACTCCAGAGAGCATTCTGTGAACAAAAAAGAACTTGTTAATGAGAGAGGGCAGTGGAGAATCGCCAAAATGCTATAGTTGACAGGAAGGTGTCAATAACTCAAATAACCACAAGTAATACTAATGATGTGTAGAAGAGTATCTCTGAATGCACATAACGTTGAACATTGAAGTGGACAGGTACAGCAACAGAAGATCACAAACATATGCTCAGTGGCTACTTTGTTAGGTACAGGAGGTTACTAATAAAGTGGCCACTGTGGGTATGACTTTACTGCTGGCATATAAAGGGCTTCTGCATACTTGAGGACAAGTTTATTGATGTCCTGTGCATGGGCTTTGCTCATTCACCTATTTTTCGCAATGTACAAACTCACGTTGATCCATGGCATAATCTACAGCGCTGGCATGGATATATTAATGAAATTCTGTTTTAGGAACACTCTTTATCCCAATTATCCTGAGGCAGTCTTTCTCATACCAACATCTGTTTTATGTCTGCATGCATTATCAGCAGTAAATTATGAAAT
Organism: Hemitrygon akajei; assembly: GCF_048418815.1. Lineage (NCBI taxonomy): Eukaryota > Metazoa > Chordata > Chondrichthyes > Myliobatiformes > Dasyatidae > Hemitrygon > Hemitrygon akajei. The sequence goes on from NC_133128.1 coordinate 152,259,990, forward strand.
AAGTATCTAGATTCTTTAGAAGAGATTATAGCGCATTCTTTTCCAGCAGGGCAATATGTATTCCTCCTCCATTTCAATTTCTTTAGAATGCAAATACTTGTTCTTCTAAGGTGGACTCAAAAATTGTTCAGGTATTGCGTGAATTTAAGGTGCTATTTCTTGATTTTCTCAAATGGTGCCCTATTATCAAACTACCTCTGTCTGACGGGATAGGAGAATGTATTTCCCCCCCCTCCCCCCCCCCCCCCCCCACCACTGCAAATGGCTAAAAGCACTCTAAAATATTTGACTTAAGTTCTGAATGCTTAACAATGTTCTTGTCAGAAACTCATATGACTCATCATTACAACACCAGTAACGGTACCAGAGTCCAAAACCAGAAAAATCCATATCATGCCACTTAATGAGTTCACATCTTGCATTATTTAAATGTTACCAAAGGGAAGAATTTTGCATACTGCATGCCTAACATATCTCGCCAAAACAGCGACTTTTAATGAAGAAAGACAGATATCCCATTGAATAACAAGTGTTGCTTACCACTGCTAGTATCCAAAGTTCCGACAGTCAACAAGATGGGTGTGAGGGGGTTAGTTAAGTTGCAGGTAAAGTGCCAGCATTTACACATTCCCCTTTCATTTCTCGAGGTAGCTGGTTACTTCCTGCATGTAAAATCTGAATGCCAACTATCCCTTGAAAAGCCTGGCTCTACCAGTCAGACTGTGACCCTTACTTAACCATTGAGCTGGGAAGAGGTTTCTCTCTCTTGACCCTATCTGTTCTCCTTAACATCTCAAAAGCTTCAATTATTGCACTTATTAATCTTCTGTCTCCCAGGTGTGTATAATTTCTCTTCACAAATTAATCCACAGAGACAAGGGATCACCATTATGTAAGTGGGTAATTCTATGTAACTAAACATTGTTACCTCGGTGAAGACAGCACTCTGCCTGTACCTGGCTGAATCAATTCGGAAAATGCCTGAAGTATCATCAGGCAGTCATGTCATTAGAGGTTAATCTATCAGCAGACTTCTATTTGCAAGGTCATTGTAGATGAATCCTTCCTCAATGCAAAGTGAAGGTCATGAAGCAAACCTGCCTGTGTGTCAACAGTGGAGCGGCATCTGTTTTTCAGGAGTTTCAGATGTCCGTTGGAAAAGTTCCTGGAATTAGTTCCTTCAACTATGAGGTGCAGCCCTGCTGACATGTTGGGTATCATTGTGGCACATATATTGCAGCTGCTTGGTGAGCAGTTCAAACAAAAATTAGGTTTGTGCTAGTGGCATTCTCTGTCTATAACTGGAAAGAACTTCATCAACATGGGCAATATGCTTTCAGAGCTGCTGTCCTTGGCTCACATGTGGCCTATTCCTTGTTCTTCCGCCTTGGTAATCACTGGGACATCTTTCAGTTTATCTGGAGGTCCAAAACAGAGCAAGTCTGATGGGTCACCAGGCACAAAGCATTCTGTGGGTTTGATCCATGAGCAAATGATCCAACCCATCTGGTAGAATACCTTGGCTAGTGGTGACAGGTACCCTCCCAGTCAAATCCTCCTTTAACAGACAGCACTTCACCTTCAATATACACTGCCCTCAGGATGGCTGCACTGGAGAAGACATGGTCATCCACCTCTTTGCAGACTGGGGATTTGCTCAGAAGGTGAGGAGATGGGGACTTCCGGTAAGATGGCGACTGCTTAGCTGCTTCGAACTTTTGCTCCGTCATTCTCCCTATCTTTGCACTACATGTCTCCATTCTTAAACCTTAGTTAGGTATTTTGTTGGGTTTCTTTTATTTGCCTGCGAACACATCTATCTTATAATGTCTAACAAAAGTGCTAAAACCGGGAAAAAAGAAATTTCTACGACTTTGCCGGTTGCGTTGGAACAGCATCAACAAGATATTTTAAAGGAATTTAGAACTTATTTCAACCAGCTGGATGCCAAATTGGATCGGATCAACGCTAGAGTGGACGAACATGCTGAACATTTATCTCGCATCGACTCAACTTCTGAAGATTTAAAACGCCGTGTTCTTTATCTCGAGACTCTATGCTCCAGCCTAGAGGAGAAGAATTGTAAACTTTTTTCCAAAATGGTGGATCTTGAAATCCGGAGCAGACGTTGCAATCTACGAATTCTTGGTTTGCCAGAGGCCACCGAACAGGGCTCTCCCGTGGAATTTTTTTCCGATTTTCTCTGTGAGATTTTTGGGAAAGAACTTCTTCTGACTCCACCTGAGCTTGAAAGGGCACACAGGATCTACATTCCCCATGCAATTCTGGGTTCCCGCCCACGGCCGGTAATTTTGTGCTTTCATCAATACCAGGTGAAAAACCGTTTGATTATGGAGGTACGCCGCAGAGGTACTTTTGCGTTTCAAAATACAGTCATTCATTTTGTGGAGGATTTTGCCCCCCAGGTTCTGAAGATGCGTGCTGAGTTTAAAGGTGTAATGAAAGTGCTTTTTGATCGTGGTTTCAGACCCTCCCTTCGTAATCCAGCCGACCTACGAATTACGCTTACTACTGGAGAATATAATTGGTTTAAATCAGTGAAGGATGCTGAGGCATTTGTTGGAAGTCTTCCAGCCAGCCCGTCTCCTTAGGAACCCGGTCTGACCTTCTAAAATGGTGGATAAGTACTTCTCGTAGTAAAACTATTTTTTCCGGACTCAGACTTTTCTTGAATAATTCAGACATTATTTATTGAAATTCTAAGGGCTGTAGACAATCTCTCCCTGGACTTGGTGCGTTTTTTCTAAATAGATAATCCGAGTTTAATGTTCCCCTGCAGACGTTTAGATTGTACGTGTGTAATCCATTTTATTCTTGTATAACTTTATCTATAGAGATCTACAAGTGACTTAACTTGTTTTGGAGGTTTGGAGTTTTTATTGAAGGCCTCCCTGTTGGTTGATTCATTGTTTAAGTTTTGCTCCCTTTTTTTTCTGTAAATGGTTGATAAGTACTCTCTTTGAATCTACAATTTCCCCCTTTTCTCCCTCCCCTTTTTTTTAATCTTCTATAATTTTTCGTGGGTAGGTTAGTTTTGGTTTTCTTTTGATTTTCTTTGTATTAAGTCTTATACTTCTGTTGAAGTTGTTCCTATTTGTAATTATGTTTTCTAGTGCATAAACTAGCTACCATTTGCTATAGTATTTATACGGAACTGTTGTTAATGACACAGAACTGGAAGTCATATTTGGGTTAATTTTTTTGGTAGAGCTAGCTGCTTTTTTTGGTAGCCGTCTAGTTTTGGGTTGCGAGGATGGGGTGGGTTCTCCAGTTCCAACACTACTCACTGTTTCCTTTGCTTTCCTTTGTTACTCAGGACATGTTTCTGTTTTGATTCTACGAATCTATGTTTACATTTTTGCTCCCAGAAGGTGAGGAGATGGATGCAAAGGTCCTTGTCCTGGGTCATCCCCGGCAGCTGAATACCAGAGACTGTCTGATTCCCAGGGACACACAGTGAGACAGAAACCACGCTGCTAGAAGGTCATCAACTCAGTGAAGGGTGCCCTTAGATCTGCCTGAAAGTTGTTGACCTTCTAGCACATAGAGGGGCAGAAATTGGGGAAAATGTCCCCTCAAACAATGGAAGGTTATCACCTCAGGGGGTAACGTGATGGCAATGGTGCTGTTTGTGTGAGTTTCTCTTTTTCACTTTAAATTTACACTAGGTAATGTACTGACCAAGAATGGCAAGGCTTCTTGCACTATTTCTCCTTTTGTATATATTTTTATCATGAAAAAAAATATATTTTTGACATATAAATAAACATGATTTTCAAAAATGAAATGCAATTTTTGTACGTATAACTTTTTATGAATGAAGTTTATTTTCCAAATAAAAAAATCCTTCTGTCAGAAGAAACCTAGACATTGAGAAGCTAAACATGGTGTAAAATCCTCTAAAATATTTGAAGTTTGTATTTTCTTTGGAAGCCAGAGGAGTGTCAATGGTTCTTTGCACACAAATGGTCCCAGCTCTACATTTGTACAAAACCATTTACACTATGAATGTATAGAATGGATGACAGTATGAATGCAAAGAAAGCCACACACTGTTTATTAAACATTTTTATTAAATAAAGTTTATACTTAAGCTTATAAAAAATACTTCTGTCAGGAAAGCATGTAGACGTCTTTGTCCATCCCAAGCAGCAGTGTATAACTCTCTTATCTATGGGCTGTTCACAAGGATATCATCATTATGTGCTATGTAATATGAACGTGGGCAATCAATGGTTCTGGCAAATTTTTCTATGGAAGTGGTTTGCTATTGCATTCTCCTAGGCAGTGTCTTTACCAGATGAGCGACCCCAGCCATCATCAATACTCTTAACAGATTGTCTGCCTGGCATCAGTGGTCGCATAACCAGGACTTGTGATGTGTACCAGCTGCTCATATGACCATCCACCACCAGCTCCCATGGCTTCACATAACCCTGATCAAGGGGGCTAAGCAAGTGCTACACCTTGCCCAAGGGTGACCCGCAGGTTAGCGGAGGGAAGGTGCAGAGTAAACTTCCTTTGGTAGAGAAGTATACCCACCCATGTACCACCAAACATTGTTAGGATACAGCAATATCAACAAAAATGTACTTTGGTGTGTTTGAAACTTTGTCTCCCAGTGCCATGAGATGTCTATAAGGGAACACTGTCCAATGCCATTTTTGAAGTTGCAGGAGTACATGGTAGCATATTGTTTAGCGTGAGCTATTATGGGGCATCAGAGTTCAGAGTTCAATTCCAATGCCGTCTGTAAGGCGTTTGTATGTCCTTCCCATAGGTTTCCTCCAGATGCTCCAGTTGCCTCCCACAATCCAAAAACATACCAGTTATAAGGTTAATTGGTCATTCTAAATTGTCCTGTGATTAGGCTAGGGTTAAATGGATGGGCTTTTGGTCAGTGTGGCTCATTGCATCAGGAGAGCATGGTCCACACTGTATTTCTAAATTTTAAAAAAATGGTAAGGGATGCACTAAACTTGATATAGCCACCACAAAGGCTTTGTGACAGAGGACTGCAGCACAGTGTCCTGGCCCCACTGGGCACTATGGGGATGGGTCCTGTAGTTACATCTTTCAAATGCTCAAAGCATATATCATCCAAAGAGGTCCCATGAGTGGGCATGGTCATTTTTATATAGAAATACTAACACTACAACTGTATAGTTCCAATGACTACCGGTATATGAATCTATGGATTGGATGACATCGTGAATGTAAAGAAGCCTTACACTGTGTTTTGAATTTCCTGTATGAATATTTTATGAATAAAATTTATTCTTGAAACAGTCAAAGTGCGTTCTGTTATATAGAATCAATCGGGGCAGAAGGAGGCCAATTGGTCCATTCTACCTGCAGTCAGTTCTTCTAAAGAGTAGCTACCTCAGCCAAAAAGCACCTTGCTTGGAGACTTACACAAATGTCACCTCGCCCACCCTTCTGTAGCAACACCCCCACACCTATCTCCATCCCCTAACACCCAACCAACACCCGACCTACTACATCTCCAAACACACCCGGCTTTACCTGCCAGTACTCCTATCTCCACCCAGAACTCCTACCTACACCTCCCAATATTCCTATCTTCACCTTAGGTACACCTCCAAATATACCTACCCCCACCCTTCAACACTCCAACCTACACCTCCAAATATACCTACCTCTACTATCAACCTTCTCTACATTCATCCTCCAACATTTCCACCTCCCAACACATTCAGCTTCACCTGCCAACACCCCACCTCCTAACACACCCATCTACACATTGTCTGTATAAGCTTCCACCGCATTTTCCTTTCACTATAAAAGCCCTGGATTCCTGAGCAAACTCAGAGAGTATGTTTTCCATTCTCCCCCTTTTCATCTGTTCCTATTGAGGTGTCCTGTACTTGATTTGCTTCTCAGTGACTTTGCAAATAGCACAGACTTTGCTTTTAGGACATGGAAAGAAATTCTACTTCCCAGCATAAATGAAAATTCCCTCTCAAAAATAATTCCAAGAATTAATATCCTCAATAGAGTTGGAATCAATGTTGAAAATATCTATAATAAAATAGCATTCCAGCAAACTGAAATGTACAATGAATATTTAAACCAAAAAAGGCAGAATTACTTCTGGCAGTGAGGTGGAGGAAGGGAAGAGTGTAATCTAATCCCTGCAGAAAACTAAGGCATTCCTACAGGTCCTTACTGAAGTTGTTTTGCAGGCATTCCAGGGATTTATTCAGCTGTGACACAAAGGGTATTATCTCATTTTGAGCATTCCCAGTGCAAAGGCAAATGTAACTTAGTTATTACCGCATAGAAGGCCATTCAATCCTTTAAATTCATGCCAGCTCCCAGCAACCCCATTCCTTATTCTGCACAATCCGCCGCAGCCTGAAATTTATTGTCTCTCTCACACACCCATCAGCTCCTGTTCGGTTGATTTTACCACAGAACCATGCTACGGGTGAATTAATTAACGCAGCAGCCCACTTTTGGGATGTAGGAGGAACCCAGAGCATGTGTGGGGCACCCTACTTTTAGGGGGCGGTTGGGGGAAGAGTGGAAAACCCACACTGACAGTACCCAAAGTCAAGATCACTGATGTAGTGAGTCAGCAGAACTACCACGTCACCATTAATCAGCAAAGATCAATGAGAAGATGTACTAACTAACAAATGATTCAAAGTGGGTTGGGAACTGATGTGTGCTTCAAAATCAAGGTAGCATTTGATTTGAGAGGCCCTCCTCGACAGTGCTGCTTGCTTGTAGCATCAGCTGTCGACTAGTGCAATGAATGCAGCCTCTGTAAGTCAGTTTGAAAGGGGGACTCAGATTCCTTTCTAGTGAGCTGGACAAGTGGACCAGTTAACAGGCTCAGGAAGAACAGCGTTCGATAAATGAAAGTTTCGAAACACCAAAGTGGTTGAATTGGCTATCTCACAAAAATGGGCTAAAGGATCAGAAAGACCCTGTCCCCTTCAGTATAATTCAGACAGCAGTCAACCTTACGCTGCCTCGCTGCCTTCTCACTATGTTCATTTATGGAAGCGGTCTGCACCAGTCAGAGTGCTCATAGACTGCAGACGTGGTTGCACTACATAAAGTCAGGCTGAAGCTCTTAAAGGGAAGGTGCTTTCAACAGTATTTTGCCAGCCAAGCCTTCTGCTTCCTTTTCCCTCTGCCAGCAGTTTATCATCCTTTGTGAAGCCTCTGCTTGTTCTCTCACGCGTGAAACCCAACCAGTGCGCCCACATCTGGGAGCAATCGGTCTGAGCAGAAGACTTGAAGACTGCCAAACATCCAGCTCTGTGACTGCCTGCTGTGCTGAGCAAATATGCAGACGTGGAGCAGCAACTGGAATAACCCGGCATTAGGCCTGCAAGGAGTTGATGATCTGGCAGGTGTCTGTGCTCGAGGGGAGCGGAACAGTAAGGAGATGGGTCTTTCATATTGGTTAATGTCATGATCGCATGTATGAGGTTAGGGCCAAGCAATGGCTGGCGCAGAAAATCCCAAATGGCAGCATGGACTGACTTGCTTACTGGCAGGCATTAAGTGTGTACTCAATGTGCGCAGATGCGTCTGCACATGGAACAGATGCCATTTTGGAAGCTGAAAAGGCCTCATGTCACCAAAGCTCGAATAACACTCGCCCAGTTGTCCTGCCAAAGATATCAATAAGCAGGAGCCACATTTGTGTGAATTCCTCGGATGGAAAACCAGTGAATGGAAGAAGCTTCATTACCCACTTAGTTTTTTTTTCTACTTTGCCTCCATGTTAATTTTTACATCTCTCTTTTTTTCTCTGCGCCAAGTGAAAAATGAGACGTTTTGCTCTCAGGCCTCTGCAATGTAGCTGCATCACCAGCTGTCAGGAAGCAGGCAAACTGACTCACAGACACCTGACCAAGGTTCGGCCATCCCTATGTGGGAAGTCATATGCACAAGCCTGGCCTTGACTCAGAGATAGAATCTTCGTCAGGTATTGGTGCACCATCAATAACTCTAGGAGACTGGAAGTGAACGATAGGGTTTTACTAACAGCGAAAATGGAGCACGACCATGTTGAAGACTGAGGGAGGAGCAGTGCCCCAATCGCCTTTATACAGGGGTCTGTGGGAGGAGCCACAGGAGCAGTCAGCAGAGGGGTGTGTCCAGACAGGTATACGTAGTTTACCACAGGCATAAAAACGAAGCTGGCACTCGCAGCCCTATACTGAGGGGTACCATCTTCTTGGAGGTGCCACCTTTAGGATGAGCTGGCGAACACAGGTCCCAGCTGTCCTCTCAAATACACACAATGGATCCCGCATTAAATTCCTTAACATATCCCAAGCATTTGGCTTCTTAGTACCTTGAAGGATAAGAACACAGGCCATTTTGGAGCATCCCAATGTTCATTGCCCTCCAAGTCATACCCTATCCTGGCTTAGACATTCTTCATAGTTGGCTCAAGATCTTGAAGCTCTCTGCACAATAGCTATATGGGCGTACCCTCATCATACACTTGAGTGGCCAGGGATTCAATGTGTCCACAAGGGCAGTTTGGGTCTGGTTCCAAGTGCCAACCCCAAAAGCATCGTCACAGCTCATCATGAAGAAAATAGAACTTTCGTTTTGACTGTAAATGACTGAGTTAGATACCTTCTCCGCCACATCTAAAAACAGACCGTTAGTTCAGATCCTCATTGTGCTCTGTGTGCACTGACCACAGGGTTGTCGACATTACCAAGACAGCAGTTCACAAGTGCTTCAGCTGCTTTGAGCTGCTCTGATGCAGTGAGTAACGCAACTTCAAAAGCACGGCTTTTTGTGCATACCGCACGGTGCATTCATCCACGTGTGCAGTTCAGCCGCCGACCACTCTTCCCTTTGTGGACCCTTGAACATGTACATCTGGCTCCTCCCTTATCTCATCCTGACCACGTTACCTGTTACCATATTGAGCCTATCAAATTAATCTGAGTGCCGGGGTAATGCATCTCCGATGTCATACTCGGAGGCGGGGGAAATTAAAAAAACGCATTATATTATCACTGGTGCTTAAAATTGTTTGACATTCTTTTTGAAATAAAATTAGAATAATGACAGTACTGGCTCATGAAGCTGCATATTTCTGTTATAAATGTAATCTCTGTTCAAAGTGTTAAATAACAGACTAAAAATCAATGTCATCTGGACCTGTAAAAGCCAGTGTGTAAATTAAGGACACTTGCCATAATGGAATATCTGGAAATAACCCAACTGTCCAAACGTTTATGCAGCATCTGAAATCATTTTGAAGTTACTAACAAAAATTGTAGCTGGCTTGTCTCTGACGTGCCTTTCTTCTTCCCTGCTTTGTGATGTTACATCCTACTCTAATGTGTAATAATGTTGCGGTAGCATCCACCAGGAATTAATCAACTTTTATACAACCTCTTTTCCTAATTGCATATGCTACATAATTTGAAAAAGAGCACAAAAATATATGAAATAGCCACAAAATAGCAATATTTTACATGTTGAACTAATCATAAAGATTCTATGAAAATCTTCATGCATGAAGTTGAATTTGGGTAAAGTGAATGTGTGGCTGAGAAAATTTCAGTTGCACAGAAGCAGTATTAAGTAAAGGACCAAGGGCTTTTCTCAGTCAGCACTATGACTGTCAGCTGTGTAAACAGAACAAACACATCAGGTAAAACTTGTATTTAGAAAATATTTCATAGAACTGCACAGACCCAGCACATTTAATAAAAACAGAATGTGGTAGTAATAGAATAGGCATCCATTCATATGTAAATAGAAAGCCTGGATTTGACTTTAGAGCTCTTCAGCCAAACCACATACATTAACTCCTCATACAAATACTAAGATTCCATTATTGCTCCCTAGACGTGCACAATGCAGATTTCTGAACAAATGGCAGCTGAGCCGAGTCATGGGATTTAGCTCCCTGCCTGCACCAACGGTGAAGAGATTCGTCAGAATCCGATGACCGTTCACAACCAAATTATGCTGGAGCTTTAAGACAAAAGCTGTCTGCAGTCTGCATTCTGTCTGTCTGTCACTGCTAGCCTGCACAAGCCCCTGCCTAAAAGCTAGACTTACAGCCTGATCCACACAGCAGGCAAAAGCAAGGTTTGCCTGTCATCTCGGCAGGAAATCAGACCTCCTATAGAGAGGACATTGAAAGAATGTGCACAAAAATTAAGATACTGGGAAGATGCAAAATGCTTCAGCAAAACAGAAATCCCCACTTGGCTAAAAAATGATTTTATCCTCAAGCACTCAGAATTAAGTCAATCACTCTCTGTCTCTGAACTTGCCTGGAATACAGGGCAAGTCAGCTGAAAGCACATTTGTAAAAAGAAAAGGCAGTGTGTCTCTATGGCAATAATTAAGGTTACTTTACCTCAAGGGAAGGTCTTTGGTAGTTCTGTTGCGGTAGATAATAAAGATCAGGCTGATGGTGCGCAGCCTAAAATATCCAGAAGCTGTAGTGAATGAAGCCCTCAATTCAGCCGGCAAAATAGTTCAGACAAACGCTGGCTCTGACCTCTTGGAAGAAGTTCTCTACATTTATCAGTGTGTGCAAACAGAGCACACAGCTGCCAAATGCAGCCCTTCCTTTGCTCTGCCAATATTCTCCTTCCTGTCTCGCTCAATCTTTCCATTCACTGCAGCACAGAGAGAAGAAGGGAACTGTTAAAAAAAATGCTGCAACTGAAGAGTTCAAATCACAATTGCAAATTCTGTTGAAAAGGGCTTGCCATTTTCAGCACACCATTCTCCAGCCTGCACAGGAAAGAAGGAAGCCATTGGGTGTTTAAAACAGAATTATAAACTGGGGCATTTAGCTTGGTGCTTTGCTAAAATATTCAGAGGAGAAAAATATTCTTCCTCAAATTCCAGAGATAATTTTTCTCAGAAAATTTATCCTAATTATGCTATTAGATGACATCCACGTGTGTCCATCAGCACTGGCACTGAGTTCCAGGTGCCAGGCAAGGTGATCTCATTGGCATGGTATCCTGGGGCACTTCTCTTCCCCATGCACCCATCATGATTGACTTCACCGTCTAAGAGTGAGTGTCCACACACCCATCATGCTCCATCATTACCTTCTCGTGCTCCTGGGGCACAGTAGCATAGTGGTTAGCACAGTGCTTTACGGTTCCAGCAACCAGGGTTCGTTTCCCGCTGCTGCCTGTAAGGAGTTCATACGCTTTCCCCGTGACCGCGTGGGTTTCCTCCGGGTGCTCCGGCTTCCTCCCACAGTTCAAAGATACACTGAGTGGCAGGTTAATTGGTCATTGTAAATTGTCCCATGATTAGCGAGGATTAAATCGGGGGGTTGCTGGGTGGCGTAGCTTGAAGCCAGAAAGAGCCCACTCCATGATGTATGACAATAAATAGTCTGCCAAACCACATTTTTTAATCTTCTTTCAGAATCCATGTTGCAACTGCTTAATGATGGGCATTTGTGAGTCCACATCTGGAGAGCAGTGTACCTTTATTAGAACAATACTCAGAATCTTTTTCCCAAGGCAGGGATATCAAAAATAAGAAGGCAGGGGTGAGGAAGGAGTTTAAAAGGGATCTGAGGGATAATATTTTTTTAAAAACACAGAGAGTGGTTGATCTATGAGTCATACTGCCAGAGGAGATAAGCTTAAGAGACATTAGGCATACCCACTTAAATAGGTAAGGCATAGAAGGATGTGGTCTGGATGTGGGCAAGCTGCATTGGCAGGGGTGAGAATAAGGTTGGCATGGACGTGATGGGCCAAAGGGCTGCTTTCTGTGCTCTACAACACCGTGAATCAATGACTCAATGGTTCAGCAAAATGTAAGCAATCCTAGACTGGCCCTCTCTGCTTTGCCAATGCTATCCTGGGTGTTATTTGCCTTTTAAGTGACAGCTGTTCCCTCCTCTGCAAGGCAGAGTTGAAATGAATAAAAACAGTGGAAACTTGAAGGCATTGAGCTGAACCCGGGGGTCTTGACAATCACCCACTGGATCGACATTGAGGGTCACCGGTGGAAATCCCAAGAAAACTGATGGCCACTAAGTCCAGTTGTCCCTTCTGTTCTTCATTTGATAGCGATCTGTCTTTTATGCAATAAAAACTCTGTCATTGATATTTCATTTAGCCTGGTTCTTTGAAGTGGGAGTAGGGGAGGTGGATGGGAGTAGTATGAGCTGTTGGAGATGGGAAGATCCAGGTAACAGTAAACAGCAAACTGTGGAACAGGAACGTGGAAGTGGGGAATCAGGAACCCAGTGTGCTGGTCAGCAAGCTGGCTGTGACGAAGGAAGAGCACTGGCAATTGGGACAGCCTGTAGTGCTGGAGAGTCGAATAACTACAGATACTGCATTATTTCTTGTACTGAGGAGCTCTTCTGGTCACACTTTCAAGTCAATCACTTCAAAAAGTTCGAAGTTCAACATACATTTATCATCAAAGTATGTATACATCGTACAGCCTTGAGGTTCATCTCCTTACAGGCAGCCACAAGACAAAGGAATCCAAAAGGACCTATATAAAAAAAGACATACTTCTAATTGTTTTTTGTCAAGCCACTCCTCCAACTCATGGCTGTATCGATGGACCGCTGCAAAGCCATCTGGGATCTTGGTCAGAGGGCACGCTTGGAGCAGGTGGAGGACGTTCTGGGTTGGGGCACCCCAGGTGCAAGCTGGGGTTTGTTGGGTGCCCCATCAGTATGTTGGCATGTCAACTTCTGAGTCTATTTGCGACTGTTCAGTTGTTTCTGGGAGCTGTAGTAAAGCCCGGGAGGAGCAAGGTGGGGTCATCAATCAGATCTCCACCAGGGGGCGCATTGGTGTGCCAGTATTGGCACCATTCAATGTGTTTGTCACAGGAGTCGAGGTTTTTTGGGTTATAGAAAAGTTTTAAATTAGATTAGAGTAAATTCAACTTTATTGTCATTGTGCCAAGTACAGATAAAAAGCCAACTGAAATGCAGTTAGCATCTAACCAGAAATGCAAAGAATCGTGTTATTTACAAAATAACAATAAAAAGTAAGTGCTACAACACAAAAATATACAAGTACTGAGACAGTACAATATGTGTACAATACTGCTTAGTGCTGTGATGTGAGGTTCAGCAGGGTCACAGCCTCAGGGAAGAAGCTCTTCCTGTGCCTGCTGGTGCAGGAGCAGAGGCTACTGGATGGGAGGAGAGTGAAAAGTCCATGGTTAGGGTGAGATGCATCCGTTTCCCCCTGCCCAGGCAGCGTTTATGGTAGATGTTCTCAATAGTGGGTAATTGGGTGCCGATAATCCGCTGGGCAGTTTTCACCACACGTTGGTGTGCTTTGCGGTCCAATACAGGACAATTGCCATACCACACTGAGATGCAGTTGGTGAGTATGCTCTCAATGGTACAGCGGTAAAAATCCATCAGTATCCTGGGACAGAGGTGAGCTTTCTTGATGCTCCTCAGGAAATAAAGGTGCTGTTGTACCTTTTTGATCAGGATGGAGGAGTTCAGGGACCAGGTGAGATCCTCGGAAATGTGGACACCAAAGAATTTGAAGCTGATACACGCTCCACTACAGCTCCATTGATGTAGATGGGGACGTGAGTGTGGCTCCTAGCATGCCTGAAGTCCACAATGATCTCCTTGGTCTTCTGGGTGTTAAGGGCCAGGTTGTTGTCGGCACACCTCGCGGCCAGTTGCTGGACCTTATCCCTATAGGCCGTTTCATCATCCCCTCTGATCAGGCCAACCACCGTGGTGTTGTCTGTGAACTTGATTATGGAGTTAGAACCATGTACAGGAATGCAGTCATAGGTGAAAAGGGAGTACAGAAGAGGGCTCAGCACACAGCCTTGAGGCACGCTGGGATTTCAGGATTTGAGTCAAGCAGCTGAAGCATTTTTGAGGAGTTTACAAACTGGAATGTTGTTGGGCATATTTTAGATATGCTAGTAGAACTTTGCTGAAGCCACTGGTCCATGGATCTCGAAGGGTGCAATTCCACTCATTGTTGGGAGCCATTGAACAGGTGTGGATTTCAGGACTCTGGAGATTATTCTCATGGAAGTATGGAGCTGTGTATTGATGACGTTTGTGTGAGCACTTCTCCCCCAGATGGGTGCACAATATTCGGCAACTGAGAAACATAGTGCTAGGCTGGATGTTCGTAGGACTGACTGGTTAGCACCCCATTTGGTTCTTGCTATCTTCTTGATCATGGCCGTTCTGGATTTTAGTTTCTTTGCAACACTTTAAAGGTAGATCTTGTATGAGAGAGTTTGATCTAGTGTGACCCCTAAGTGCTTTGTATGTGAATCTTTGGGTAGCTGTTTGTCATTTAGTTTGACATGAAGTTTAGCCGATTGTCCAGATGAAATATTGAAGTTACTGTTTTGTTGCCATTCATATTTAGGTACCACCTTGAGAAGTAGTTGATATCTTGGGTAAGGGTTTTCTCAAGGACTTGACATTATTTGATTGAAAGGCAATCGTCTACGACCTGGATCAACATGTTGATGTTGCGTGGAGGCTTGCGTGCTTCAAGGACTCCATCGGACGATACCAACTCAGGGTCGCCCAAGTTGGAATGGCTGTGGATGAGATGATGAGATGTCAGACAAAGATTATCCAACCCTGGCTCCCAAATGGACAAACTTGCATCTGGCCTTCCTGGGCCACACTTCATCATGTGTCAAGCCAACACTTCGATGTAAAACACAATGTGCAAAGGGGAAGAATAAACAAATTGTGCAAGCAATAAAAGTTATCAAATAGCATTTAGAAGTGAGTCCTCGGACACGAAGCCCGGAGCAGCTGCAGCAGGCCCACAGCCTCAGCCTCGGTTCAGACCGTAGAGGAGTAAACATCGCAGAGCCCACAGACACAAAGCCCAGAGCAGTCGGAGCAGGCAACCGCCTCAGCTCCAGTGCAGCGCAGAGTGGAGTAAATGTTGCTGAGCAGCAGGCAGAACCATCCCAACCTTCACCTCTGGTCCCAACACCCGCCTTTTCAATACATCTGCTCCGGCGTCCAAACATCGGGTGGCACCTCAGTCTAAGACCAGGTCCTGTCATGTCAATATGCTCTAGGCCTGGACCCTGCCTCTACATTTTGGCCCGTACCCGACCTTTCCAAATTGGCCTGGTGCCTCGATCGATTAAACCTCGCTCTCAGGCCTCAAATCTGTCTCTTCTCCACTCAGCTCAGTTTGACCTCACCTCACTACCACCCCGACTTCACCTCGCACCCGCACGCTTCGACCCTCGACTCAGGTGCACCATTACTGGCCTCTTCAATGCTTGCGGTTGTCATTTACCATAATTCTTTGACCAAAAAAGTGTTATTAATAAAGTATTCAGTCGTATTCCTTGATTTGCTAACCACCAGTAAGTTGCCACTCACTTTCAGTAGCCCCATCTTAAACCAGAATCAGCAAGCAATTTCAGCCTGTGTTGGTGCTGGCTGCTTCATCTCAGAGAACATCCTCAAGCAAGATCTCTGATTTACATATGCAATGTCCTCATAACGAGTGAGGAAAGGCCAACTTTTACTTGGCATGAAAGCTGCAGAGCATTACTAAGCTGTGCCATGCCTTTAGTTTGGATTCCTCCAGGCCTACCTGCAAAAAACATCTAAATATTTCCAGTGATCATCAGAAGCTGCCCATGAAAACTGTCAGAACTTGGTTTCAATGATAATAAGGTATCCCCTTCCCAATCCGTGCTGAGTGTAACTTAAGTCCTATACTAAATAGTTAGCCTCCTGCTCACATGATGGACACTGAATATTGCTTGTCTGAGTCCCTCGGGTCAAAAACATGCATTGCATTGAAAGAAAATTTCTTCTGTAAGGGATTAAGAGATTTTTTTTTTGGCATAACCATAACCACAGCTCATTGAGCCCTGATAAAGTTGAAGGTTCTTCACCGACTCACAGACCTATCGTCTGACACCATGGCACTGTACTTCAGCATCAGAAGGTTAAATGCTCATTCTCTCCTCCAAGTCCTTAAGTTGATGATGCAAGTATTCATGCTGTGGCAATGGTCTGGGACTGCTACTGTGTCAAGAGTCCTGATATTTTAGATAAGGAATTAATAATTAAACTGAGGACCAGTCTGACTCTGAATGATCACACACCACGACTTCAAAGAGCGCGGAATTCTTGTGGCCAATATTTATCTCCTAACCAAGGTCACTGAAAAAGGTTATCTGGTCATTGACATACTACTGTTTGTGGGATCTTGCTGTGTGCAATTTGGCTGTTGTTTTCCCGACATCATATTTCAAAATACTTTGTTGACCATAGCACACTTTGGGTTATATTGAGGTCTTGGAAAAAATTATATAAAAGCAAGTCCTTCTTTTTCAAATTAAAACCAGGCCTGTTTGAAAAGATCACAAACAAGAGAAAATCTGCAGATGCTGGAAATCCGAGCAACACACACAAAATGCTGGAGGAACTCAGCAGGCCATATTGTGTGTGTTGCTCTGTTTGAGAAGATGCTACTGATCTCACTCAAATAGATTGTTACTGTTGTGCTTTATAACTCGAAAACATAAAACTAATTGAAAGGAAAACACAGAGCCAGGAATAACATGTCCTCTCTTTATTTACTATAGTGAGGTGCTGACTTATGACATGGTGGTGTAACAATGTATGCCATTCACATACTTTGTATATGTAACCCATAATGAATTATTCAAACAAAGAATGCTTAATCAAACAATATATTTACAATATTACTCAAATACAACTGAAATATGAGATATACAATACTCCTCCTTGCTTAGCTATAAACTCCAACTCAATGTAGAATGCATCTCAACTCAAATAGGCAGCACCTTGCTCTCTAGTCATCTTACAGTATATGTACACAGTATACTAAATAATACAACTACTATACAGACATCCATAGCATAGTCAAATTGGAATTGTCACATGCAGGCTTAAAGATTTAATCGCTCTGGAGTATTTCTTACTCTTGTGGGATAATGTCTTTCTGGACAAGGGTGGCGTGTGTCTCTCTGACCTGGCAGGTGAGACTTGTGGCTGTGAAATGATCTCAGGTTCTGGGGCCATCTCTGTGGTGGCTGTAGGAGTTGACTCTGAGACTGCTGGAAGTGGTTCTGACAACTCTGTAGACCTTTCTTCTAGATGTGTTGGCATCCTGAACAGTGCAAGACAAGCTGCTCGAACTGTTGATCTTTCCCAGGCCACCAGACAAAGCTTCGATCCAATGCTTTCATTTTGATTGTGCCTAGATAACCAGCATGCAGTTCATACAATGCTTTAGCTCTCGGCTCAGATGGTACGACAACTCACAATCTCCATGTAAGGCAACCTCTGTCAAGGGCAAGTTCACCTCGGCGCTGGTAAAAGTGGGGAAACTGTAATCTGCTGCACAATCCGGCCATGTAGACTTGAGACAGCGTGGGATCTTTTCTGGTTTCCCTTTGAATCATTTCTGTCTTAATAGGGAGACTTTTGATTTACATTAGGGAGAATATGTCAAGAGGAGTGTCATCTTTTGCAATTTTTCAGGTATTTCCTACTCAAAAGGAAAATGGGTCAATCGAAAGGGTTTTGCGTGATTAGTCATCCTCTTCAATTTAATCTTGCAATTGTGTCCTCCAAGAAACAGAGCCCATCTCTACATTCATGCTGCTGCTGTTAGAGGAACACCCTTCTGTGATTGAAAATTGGCATTAGAGGTTAACGATCAGTAATGAAGTAAACTCTATCCCATGCAAGAACGAGTTGAAATGTTTTGCGCCCCAAACCAGACTCATGTCATTCTGTCCATAATTTTTCTCTGCAGACACAAAGGCTATAGCGTATTCTCTTATATCACTCATAACATGTGACATGACTGCATAAGGGGAGGCATTACAGAAAAGCTTCACTGAATGATGTGGATCATTATGTGTGAGTACAGTGTCTGATGTCACCATTTCCTTTGCCTTTTGGAAAGCCACCTCACACTGCTTTGTCCATTGCCAGTTCTTCCTGATCTGCAATAATGAGCACAAGGGATGGAGCAGAATAGCCAGGTTTGGTAGAAACCTGTTATAGTAATTGACAAATCATAAAAAGGACCAAAAGTGTGACATGTCTTTTAGCCTTGGGATATCCACCACTGCTTGAGTTCAAATTAACTGTAGTTCATATTGGCCTCTTTCAGTTCCATGTTGTTTTCTTGTTCTCGCCTGTTCTTTCTTGTTACCAGTTGATGGGCTGCAGGTTTGGGTGATCTGTTAGTTTTGTGTAAGGGAGGGGTTGGGGGCGTTTGGGGTTTGTGAGTTCTTTTTTCTTTTTCTTTTTATACAAGAGAGAGATTGTCTTTCTTTCAACTACTGATATGGCTTTCTATACTCCATGGCTACCTGGAGAAGACAAATTTCAGAGTTGTATTCTGCATACATAATTTGATAATTATGAAAATGAACCTTTGAATGTTGTTTAATTGTGTGTCAATGGTATGACTGCATTGTGACACCTGCTTTAAGGAATTCACACTTGTTGCATTGTGCTCAGAGCCCACACTCTTCTAATCTTTTGAACACACTCAAGATTTTGGAGATGTTCCTCGTCATCCTCACTGGTAAAAATGAAGTTATCCAGGTAACACTGAGTGCCTGGGCAGCCTTGGAATGAATTCCTTCAGCCTGCATGTAAAGTAGCTCACCGGCTACTTTGTCATGGATGGTATACGGAACTGGATGTGCTTTGCAAAATTTGGATGGCGCCTTCTCATTTATCGATTTTTTTTTACCCTTGATATGTTTGGCATTTCCAACGGCATCCTTGAACACTGCAGTGGCATCATCCAGTACCTTTCTGAATTTGCTTTCATTTGATTCAATTACAGGATGTGGCATGGATGGATCTCCAGTCAAGTTGTAGTTGTCTCTGACAATCACGACCCCATAATGCTAGCCCTCCTGTTTTCACTACAGCCAAGACCAATGAAGCTTGTTGTTTGTTGTATTTCACTGTTACAAATGTCACTCCCACAGGAGTTATCTTTTCTCCAGTGTAAGATTTCAGCTGGAGATTTGGAAGCTTCAAGTTGAATATCTTTGAAATGCCACTCAAACTCTTTTTGTGGAATGACTGAAACAGCTTAGCCAGTATCCAATTCCATTGTAATTAATTTGCCGTTCACTTCTGGTGTAAGCCACATTGCTTGTCTCCTCTTAGTTTTTAGTTTTTAGTTTTTAAATCTCAAGGATACCCAGCCCTTTGTTACTCTCATCATTATAGGATTTTTCAGATTGGTGCTCTTTTTGAAACTGGAACTTGCTTCTGTGTGCAGTCGATTTATTTTTGTCTGCCCGACATGTTCTGTGTATGTGTCCTACTTTATGTCAGCTGCTACAACTCTTGCCTTTAAACCTGCATTATTCTGGTGTCTGTGAGCTCCAGCCTCAACGGTAACACTCAGCCAGGCCAGTTCCTGCATTGACATTCCAATTTTGTTCATGCTCACCTTCATTCCTGACTGCAACCGAATTGTGTCTCTGGCTGCTGTTTCCATTGATACAGCGATTTCAACTGCTCCTTTAAACTTGAGTTGTGGTTTAGTTAGAAGCCATTTTTGAATGCTGTCTTGTAAGATTCCACAGACTAAACGATCTCTCAGAGCATTATTAAGTCCATCACTGAAATGACATATCAGCTGTAATGAATTATTTACACAAAGTATGCTTAATCAAAATGGTTCAAATGGTTCTGTTTATTATCAGAGAATCTATACAGTATACAACCTGAAATGCTTGTCATCGCAGACAGAACTCCAAAAGAATGAATAATAGAAAACAGTTAGAACCACCAAGACCCCTCTTCTCCCTCCCTCATGCAAGCATCAATGCAATGTCCTGCTCCACCACCCGTCTCAGCAAAAAGCTTCAGTGCCCATTGCCCACCAAGCAATAGCAAAGCACCCAAAGAGTTGATTGTTGATCTGCAATCAACAAAAACTATTGTTTACCTGACAGTTCAACACGCCACAAGCTCTCTCTCTCTCTCTCACTAACCAGGGACAGAGAGACACCATCCATTTTCACAGCGAAAGGGGAGACTGACAGTCACTGTTACGATATTACAGTCTGCCATGATGCTTTTCCATACATCTGCCACAGCAAGATCCTAACGTTCCATCTCCTGTGATGCCTCAGCCAGCAGCACCAGCCTGGAATTGGTCATTCACAGGGCTGCACCCTGGAGGTGCCACCTCCCAAGCCGAACCTGGATAAAGTTAGAAACTGGTTGGCCGATGAGCTCCAGGAATGGGAACTCATCTGCCATAAACAAAAAACGTAGTTTGAGTGCCACCTGTAGATCACAACCTTGAAAGAACCACAAACACCTTGAAAAGGGAGAAAAGAGACATTAAACAGAGGAATTTAAATTGTCTTCACCAATGAGCTTGAAGAGGCAGCCTCTTGGCACCATCTTAACTCAGCCCAATATACTCAAAACAATGTATTTACAATATTACTCAAATATTATATACACAACAGTTTTAAGTGAAGAAACATCACTAAATACCTTGTGGGTGAGGAATTCCCTCAGAAACCTGAATAAATTATTACACTGTTGTATCTCCAATACAGAAAAAGGGCTTCTCGCAAGGGCAAGAAACAAATTGCAGTGAGCATAAGGAGCTACTGGAGCTAAATTTCAGTAATTGTGAGGTGTGAGTAAGGTTTAGAGACAGAATTCCAGTGGTTGGATCCCAGCAAGTTAAAGACTCGTCTGCCTCTGTTGAGAATAAAGGAAAGTGGAGATGCACTCATGGCCAGAACATAAAACATAGATCAGAAGATTACAGCACGGTGCAGCTCCTTTGAGCAATGATGTGCCAACCCTTTAACCAATTCCAAGATCGATCTAACCCACATAGCCTTTCATTCTTCTTTTGTCCATCTGCCTATCTAAGATTTTCTTAAATGTCCCTCATATACCAGCCTTGTACCACCAACCTTGTACAATACACCCACCATTCTCATTGTAAAAGAATCTGCCTCTGGCATCCTTCCCTTTCCGTCCTTCCCAATGCCTTAACGTTATGTGGCATCGTTTTAGCAAATTCAGCCTTGGGAAAATGTCCCTGGATGTCCAAAAGAGTCTCTGTTTGCCCAAAACTGAGGGAATGCAACTTGCTTAGAAATAGGATTACATTGTACAAACTGGCTTTGATATGTAAGCGTGGAGAAAGTTAGATCTACAGAGCTTGGTAAGCTCAAGAAGATTTCTGGGTGCTAGTGTAAATTCTGTTACGTCCTCATGTGGCAGGTTTCCTAGACTATGTGGCAGTCCTCTTCTGCTCGAGTGGCTTGTGGAAGCCAGGTGACATTTACTGAAGTGATGACCAGATTTCTATAGCACACCGTTGAACAGCACTGCATGCCCAGGGACTTCAATGCATTAGCAAAGACACAATTTAGAACTAAATTCTTGCTTAACTATAATTTATATTCATTGAAAACTATTTCAAGGCCCCATTTCAATCTTAAAAGGTTGCCCTCACATGACTGAAGGGTTTCAGCCTGAAATGTTGACTGAACTCCTTTTCATAGAGGCTGCCTGGCCTGCTGAGTTCCTCCAGCATTTTGTGTGTGTTGCTCGGATTTCCAGCATCCACAGATTTTCTCTTGGTTGTCTTTAGACTAGATATTAATTCTTACCATTTTTTTATGGCATAGGAGGCCATTTCAGCCCATCGAATCTTTGCTGGTGCACAGAGCAATCCTGTTCCACCACAAATATTTCTGGCCACCTACTTTCCACACATCCCTCAGGTTCCAGTGGTCGAACAAATGACTTACTAACCCATAAATCTCTGAGAAATGGGAGGGAACTGGAGCAACTGGAGAGAACTCAGAAAGTAACATGGAGAAGTCACATGCAACAGAGGGCAGGAATGAAACAGTCAGGCAGCAGGAGTACTCACTGCACCATTGTGCGGCTAAAAATCCGCTTGCGCTTGTGTTGAACTGTTGCAGCACAGAGGGCCAATAACTGCTGCACTGGAGAACAGCACTTGGAAACCCAGTGGCACATGAGGCTCAAGGTTCAGTTAGGACAAGAAAGTGATGAAACACGTCAATATAGATCGTGGGCTGGAGTGGAAGAAGAGCAGAATTTTGGATGAGCTGAAGACAATTTTGAAAGGCCAAAGAGTACACCACTTAAATAATTGACACTTGAACTACCTGTGGTCCCTGTGGAAAGTTTCAGCAGTGGAAGAGGAGGAGTTGAGATGTGCAATGTTCTGAAGTTGTCTGTACTCTCTGTGGGGTCATGAGTGCTGCTATTTTCAGCAAACTACAGAAGTAGAGATACCAACATGTTTTACTGAACTCATTTAATTCCCAACCAGCTGCGCCTGTAACAACAATATACAAAATTGATAGCACACAGTGCACCCAGTTCTTAAAGAAACACTAACCCTTATATTCTTTACAGTAGATATAGACAGCCTTTGTGTTGGAGAGAATATGGAATCACAAACACGCTGAGCTTGGACTCAAGCCAGGATTCCAAGACTGCAAACAGAATGGGGAAGGTGACAAAGATGGGCAAAAGTAGGGTTGCGGAGGGTGAGAAAGGGGACAAAAAATGGGAGAACAGAGGATAAGAAGGGGAAGAAAAAAGGGGAAAACTCAAGATTCATGCCATTGGGTTACAGACTACTTAGCTGCTGCACCATTTAGTGTCGGGCTTCATCCTACCAGTGGAGTGGGCTAAGAATGATCAGGTCAGTGTGGGAATGGAAACAGGACTTGAAAATGGTCTGCAACTGGAAGCTCCATATAGCCCTTGCGGACTGAGAGTAAGCATTTTGTAAAATAGTTGCAGAATCTGCTCGGTCTTGCTGATGTAGTGAAGGCCATACTAGGAGCCCCAAATGAGATAGACAAGTTTGGAGGAGAGCTTTTGAAGGACTGTTCAGCTTCCTGGCTGATGGTAGGGAGGATGTTTAAGGACCAGTGTTATATCTACTGTAACTGCAGGGGGAAATGCCAGGGATTGGGGAGGGATGAACAGATTAGAGAGTCACAGAGGGAGTGGTCCCTGTGGGAGGCAGAAATGGATGAGGAGGAGAAGATAAAGTCTGGTGGTGGAACCACATCACAACTGTAGGAGATAATGAAGGATGGTACGTGGATGCAGAGGCTCACGGGATCAGGGAATCTCTATCTCTGTTCTGTTCAGGGTGAGAGGAGATGTATGAGAGACAGAGAAAATGTGAGATCAGACTGCAAGAACTACAGCAGAAGGGGAGCCTCACTTCCCGAAAAGGAGGACATTTCAGATGTTCTGGACCAAGAGTCTTATCCTGAGAGCAGAGGTGGTGATGACGGACAAACTGGGAGAACAGAGTGGCTCATGTAGCTTGACAGCTTAGTACTGTAATCTCCAAATTTATTTTTGTTCTTAACCCATAGCATTGTACAGTATGAAACAACCTCCCCCCTCTAATGTACTCCTGAAGGTAAAACACTAACTGATGTGATTGCCAGAGACAGTTTTGTTGAGAATTGAACACCTGGACGGCAAGGAAAGGGATAAGAGTTGATGGCAAGGAACTGATGTTTGTGACTGGGAGCGAAAATGATGTCACCAATATTTAATTGGAGGAAATTATTGCCCATTAATTACTGGTTATTGAATAAACAGTGTCACTTTTCAGAGGTGATAAATAATCAAGAGAAGCGTAGTGTTAGGTGCTATTAGTCTTGGTATTGAGATTGCATATCTGCCTAATTTTATCTGCCTTGCTCAGATGGAGGTACTTCAGAGAAAAGTTCTGGCTGACAACAAAATGACTTGCCACAGGATGCAGATGCATTTATAATTTCTGTCTCCATCTGCAAAGTGACCTTAAAAGGACTGGTCATATGCATATAAATTAGGAACAAGGTAGACCACCCTGCCCTTTGAGCCGCTCCATCATTTATCGGATCACGGCTGACCTGAACTCCACATTCCCATCCACCTGATAGAAGGGCCTGTTTCTATACTGTATTGCTGCTCAATGACTCTATAGCATTCTGAGTATGGCCTCCAGCCTTCAACACCCACTTGGCCAAGAGCCTTCCTGCCCTTAGCACTCACGTGACCTCCTGTCTTCCTGCTGAAATCACTTGCAACATCTACGTGACTCAGCCGAGAAGAACAGCACCCCACTGTGATTACCTCTGTGCACGTATGCCCTAACTGACCTTTCACGGTTGCGTCCTGAATAGAATTGCCTCTAGTTTTTAAGCACTACCTCCATTCTGACCATCAACTACCGTTCTCTTGTGCATTAAGCAAAGCACATCAATTACTTTAAGCAATCCTTCATGACCATGAGGTCTGGACTGTATCTTTTCCCCAGTCTCTTTCCCTGACTACAAATTTATCATTTGTTTCCCTGGAGCCCTGATTGCACTCGTTGAACTTGTAATTCTTCACAGTCTATGAAGGTGCTAGATTAGGATGCCCACATGAAGTTTTTAGAGATTTCTAGTTCAAGGCATTAGTAGATTCACCAACATCTCAGTTACTACTGCTGCAATAGCATCGTCTTCATCTTTTACCTAAGTCCACGTTACTTTGCTCTGTGCCCTACCATTTGACCTTCATAGTATCATTTGCCCTCAGGAGTATTCCACAAGCTTGGCAAATGGCTGAGATTGCTCGTGGTTCTTGAGAGTGAGGATCTATCAACACTTTATCTGCCTGCCTTGAACACAATTCTACCCAGAAAAACAGTTCTTCACACTAGCTCACTAACCTGCTACTCTCTTAAGCAGCAGCAACCCATCCCAGTGACTAATATTGTGCTCTAGGTTCTTTGATGTTGTCATTCACTAGGGCAAGAAGCAAAGGTACAGTTATGAACAGAGAAGCCCTTATTAAGAGTGGCCAACTCTCAACAGCAGTGGTTGCTACAACAAGGTGCCTCAGTCCTGCCATACTGTACACTCAATTTTTAAAGGTACACTAAAAACTTACATTCACTAAAGTTTTTACAGGCTTCCTCTGTGTTGAAGGGAACATGGGATCAAAAGCACATTCAAACTGGGATGCCAAGATCACAAACTGGTTACCATAGTGGCCTCAGAAGGGGAGCAGAATTCTTGACAGGCTGCAGGCAATGACTTGGTGGGAGGCACTGTTTATCGAGAGGCTGGAGAGCTGACCCACAGTACATAGTGAAGGGGGGGAGAGGGCTGCTGGGGGAGGTGTGGGAAAGTAAAGCTATTAATGACATACTGCTAAAAGCTGATTCCATTTTGATGGATGCTTACGTACAACGTAGTATATCGAATAGGCCCTCTGGCCCACGACATCTGCACCTAACTTGGCGCCCATCTAACTAATCCCATCTGCCTATCCCTCAGTTTCATACCTTTTCATGTGTCTGTCTGAATGCCTCTTAAACATTGTTATCACTCCTGTTCCACCACCTCCCAGCAGCCTGTTCCAAGCACTTCGTGCTGTGTGTAGGAAAGCACTTCCTCACAAATCTCCTTTAAACTTTCCCTCTTCCACCATAAAGCTGTGCCCTCTGGAATTTGACCGTTCTACCCTGGGAAAATGACTATCAATGCCTCTCAAAGTACTACATACTTCAGTCAGGTTATTCCTCAGCCTCCAACACCTCAGAGAAAGCAACTCTCCTTATAGTTAACATTCTGAATCCAGGCAACATCCTGATGAATCTCTTCAGCACACTCATTGAATTCTCCATGTCCTTTCCATAAGAGACGAGGGGTGATGGAGGCTTCAGGAGTAATGGTGTGCACAGGGTTGGGGTGCTGTTGGATGGAGGGAGGAGTTGCAAGAGCTGCACCATGGGGCTGAGGCACCGGGGGGGGGCACTGTGGACTGAGTGTGATAATGCCCCCTATTCAGCAGACATTGAGAATGCCATTTATGACACTGAATACAGGAAACAGACCAACTAAGGTTGGAAAAAAAAATCAAATTCACAACGCATTCTGCAAGCTGCTCTAAGCTTCATACCAAATCCAAAGTAAAATCTTCATTTCTTTTGAAGATAACAAAAAGATTTCAAACCAATCCTTGATACAGGGTTAGATACCCAACTTTAACATTCCTGATGTATAGTGCAATGCAATTTGATACCCTATTAATTTATTAACTACAAATTATCCATGGCTTTTTACTAATAGTGTTATGCAGTGTGAAGCACCCTCCCTTAAATGTGCCCCTGACTAAAGAACATGTTCTTGCATTATTGCCAAAGACAGTTTTTGCTAAGGTTTGAACTTTCCTCTGACACTCTCCAGAGTTAACACTTCTTTTTTCTTAGATACAGGCCACAAAATTGCTCATAATATTCCATACAGAGTCTGATCAATTCCTTATAAAGCCTCATCAGTACATCCCTGCATTAATGTTCTAGTCCTCACTTCAGTTCTCTCCATCCCATTCCTCTCTCTCTGCTGTACATCTCAGAATTCTTCCATCTTGAAGTATATTGACCTGAAACATTAACACTGTTCCTCTTTCCACACCTGCTGACTCTATTCAGCAAGTTGACTTTATCCCCAAGACAAGTTGCTTGACGCTGTTGTCCCTTTTCGTGCCTTGTGGCATATTGGGCAGCATTTTTGCCGTTTCTGTAGTATTTGTGTTTTACAAGGCCAAGTTGCTAGCTCGACATTCAGCCAAGCATGCAAGGAGCCGGCTGAACCCGGGACCATTCGCCTCGAAGTCCATTGCTGATGCCACTACACCACCAGCCAGCCAAGACAAATTGCTTATTGCTGCCAAAATTCAGGTTAGCAATTTAGGACCTAAGAAAACACAGGGATATAAGTATTGTTTAGATCATTTAGTAATTTGTGTGTTCGGTTTTGCTCTCCTAATATGTTATGTTATGAGAATCTATTCATTTTGATAGTGTGAAGAGTATGGGAAAATGGAAAGGGGAATTGTGCTTCGTCTCAATTTCTGCTTTACCTTGTCAGCCCCTCTTGCCTGGTGTGAAGCGAATGCATTCACAGGTAATTATATAAATGCATACGATAATATAGCAATATTTAGCTTGTCTGCACACACGTACAGACATGTACAGACATCCCCTGAGGGGGGATCGTTACTTGCTATCGCTTACGCGTGGGAGGGAGGGGAGCTGGGGGATGGGGGAGAGACTTTGAGGTTTTGAGACTTTGAGGTTCTAATATTTAACTGTCATTCATTCTTTGGGGGCATTCCTCTGTTTTCATGGATGGTTGTGAAGAGAAAGCATTTCAGTATGTATGTTGTATACATTTCTCTGACATTAAATGTTTCTTTGAAACCTTTGAACTGCTAAAGCCCTATTTACTGACAGAAGTGCGATATGTTGTCTAATCAAGTAATGGTCACTGTACTGACACCATGAGAGTCAAATGTGGAGACAGCAGAGCTGTTCTGCGAGAAGATACCGATGGCATGTTTACTGACCAAATGTTTAGCATGATTGTATTTGTCAGGTGATGGCCAGATAGACTCCAACACTGATTAATAAATAAAAATACATTAAATGCACTTGCCGGTGTGCACATTTGGTAGCAAGTTGTGTGAAACTTCTGCAAGCTGAAGAGATCTAAAGAAAGGGAGAAAGAGGGTTCAAAAAAAGAGAGATCAGGAGAGAGAGAATAAGAGAGGAATTAGAGAGAGCATGAGAAAGCGATAGAGAAAGCAAGAGAGATAGAGAAAGTGATAGAGAGGTAGATAGAGAGACAGACAAACAGACAGAAGGACAGAGACACAGAGAGAGACAGAGCATTTGTATTTACCTGATTGTTCAACTGCATGAGAGGTGTCCAGAATCTCTAAAAGTTAGAGACTCGGAGTTTCTATTAACGTGAATGTGGGCACTACAGAGGAAATCTGGGAAGACTGGTTATCCAAGATCGGACAATACCTGTAACATAAATGTTACAAAGTATAGTTTCTAACTATAAAGCAAATTAGCCCAATGTGATTCTGACCTCTTGATTTGTTAAAAGCAGCACTCTTTTAGGAATTTGACCTCAGTGTCAGAGTAAACAGGAATGAGTGAAAATATAATATCCCAAAGGCCCTTGACAGAATGGACGGGAGAAGATGTTGCATTAGAGTCTAGAACTAGGGATCACCATTTAATAATAAGGGCTCATTGATCCAAGTCAGAAATGAGTCTTGGTGAAGGTTCTCAGCCTGAAATGTTGGCTGGTTATTCCTCTCCATAGGTGCAGCCTGACCTGTTGTGTTCCCATAGCATTTTGCGTCTGTTTCTCCAGAGATTAAGAATATTTTTTCTCTCAGAGTTGAGTCTCTCTCCCCCTAAAGTAGTAGTTCCTAGGTCAGGCAATATCACACCATTGGGGATGGTGGGTGTTTCTAAAGGGACAATAAAGATAAAGGGGGTGGGGGGGTACTTGGTAGCAAGGGGCCAGCTGATGGATTACAGGTTTAATTTAAGAAATTAGTTATTTATTATAAGTAATTGACCCTCTGTGCCTCATGATGGATTACAATGATCACATAATTGCCTCATCTCTTAGACTTTGCTCAAAGCGATTTATAGTTGTTGAAAAGCAATGTGACACTTCTGTATTTGGCATCTCATGAGACCTCTGAACTGAAGAATTCATGTTATTTCTGGGCCTGGCCCACACAGTATTGCCATTCACTACTGTAGTACAATGTTAGCTAGTAGGATTCCCCAACTCTAATAACACAGTGACGTAATTCCTGTGAATCAGAGGATGGCATTCAATAAGGTAAATATCAGAATGTGCCCCTTTTGACTGATCTTGGTCGCATTTCTCTATAGCCCAACTGAGATACTGCTGCCTTCCTTTATGTATCTTCAGGCAGAGTCAGGTTTTGCCTTAGCAACGATGATGTCATAACTTTCTCCTTTACTGATCACAGTGGTTGAGTTTGGACAAACAATAGGTGATTGTACGTGGTTATTAATCCATAATGAAAATAGCAGATGCAGACCAAACAGAAAAGTGTAGACAGTATAGTGTGGAGTATCTGAAATATGGATTTATACCAACACCAAGCAAACAACAGCAGCCAATGTGTCTGTGGTGTGAAAATCTGCAGGCTGTTAATGAAAAATCTGATAATGATGAGATTGACACAATACTGGGTAGCCCTGAGATATACAATGTGAACACTAACACGAGACATGTAATATGGCTTACACCAGAAGTGAACAGCAAATTAATTAAAATGAAACTGGACACTGGCTCAGCAGTTTCAGTCATTGCACAAAATGAATTTGAATGGCACTTCAACGATACTAAACTGAAGCCATTTAAATGAATTCTGGTTCCTTATATCATCCATGGAAAGTAGCCAGTGGGCTAGATCATATGGAGACTGAAGGAATTCTTTCCAAGGTTGGGTGCAGTGGGCAACACCGATAGTCCCAGAATCCAAAAAAAAATGGGTCTGCAGTATCTATGGCAATTTTAAAGTCACTATCAACTCAGTACAGAAAGATCAATACCCTCTGCCCAGGATAGAATATATCTTTACAAATCTTTCTGGAGGCAAACACTTCAGCAAAGTGGACTTAGCTGAGACCTACCTACAGATGGAGATGGAAGAAGAGTCCAAAGTGAGTCTCATCAAAAACACTCACAAAAGGCTTTATTGCTATAATAGACTTGTTTTTGGAGTAGCATCTTCACCTGCAATCTTGCAGAAAACTATGGACCAGGTGCTGCAAGGCTCCCTAGGCACTCAGTGGCAACAAAATGACATCATTGTTACTGGTAAGAATGACAAGGAACATCTCCAAAATCTCACATCAGTGTTAAAAAGATTATAGGCTCAAAGCATGATGCACAAGCATGAAATCTTTATATCAAGCATCACTTACTGTGGTCACACCATTGATGCACGGGCGCTGAGAAAATTCAAGCAGTGGTGGATACACCAAGGCCAAAGGATGTGTCACAGCTGTGGTCCTTTTTAAGATTTGTCAATTACTATAACAGGTCCCTGCCAAACCTGGCTACTGTGATCCACCCCTTGAACTCACTACTACAGATCGGGAAGAAGTGACAATGGACAAAGCAGTGTGAGGTGGCTTTCCAAAAGGCAAAGGAAATGGTGACATCAGACACTGTGCTCACACATTATGATCCACATCGTCCAGTGAAGCTTTCCTGTAATACCTCACATTATGGTATAGGTACAGTAATGTCAAATGCTATGAGTAATGAAAGTGAGCACTCCATAGCATTTGCATCATGATCCCTTACTGCTGCAGAGAAAATTTAAGCACAGATTGACAGAGAGGCCTTGAATTTAGTTTGTGGTGCAAAATGTTTTAACCTGAATGGGAGAGAGTTTACCCTCATCACTGACCATTAACAACTACTGTCCATTTTTAATTCGCAAAAGGGAGCTCCACCAACAACAGTAGCACAAATGCACAGCTGGGTCTGTAGCTTGGAGGACACAATTACAAGATCAAAATCAAGAGGTCGACCAATTATGGAAATGCTGATGGATTGACCCATTTTCCCCTGAAAAAGGAAATAACTGAAAAATTGGAAAAGGGGACCCTCCTCTTGAGGTATTCTCCCTGATGCAAAACTAAAGTCGATAGGACCATAAAACCATAAATATGGGAGCAGAATTATGCCATTTGATCTATCGAGTCTGCTCTGCCATTTCATCATGGCTGATGCATTTCCCTCTCATCCCCAATCTCCCACCTTCTCCCCGTATCCATTCAAGCCATGATGGTTCAAGAATCTAGCAACCTCTGCCTTAAATTTACACAATGATTTGGCCTCCACAGCTGCCTGTGGCAATGAATTCCACAGGTTCATTACTCTCTGGCTAACAAAATTCCTCCTCATCTCTATTCTAAATGGACCACCCTCTATTCTGAAGTTGTGTCTTCTGATCTTACACTCTCCCACCATGGGGAACATCCTCTCCACATCCACTCTATCAAGGATTTCACCAGTCAACAGGTTTCAATGAGATCCTCTTCATTCTTTTAAATTCTATTGAGTACAGGCCCAGAGCCATCAAATGCTTTTCATATGACAAACCACCCAATCCCAGAACCGTTTTCATGAACCTCCTTTGAACCCTGTCCAATGTATTCACATCCTTTCTAGATAAGGGGCCCAAAACTGCATATAATACTCCAAATGAGGCCTTACCAGTGACTTATAAAGCCTTAACATCACATCCTTGCTAACACTGTACTTGCCTTCCTCACCACTGACTCAACCTGCAAATTAACCTTTAGGGAATTCTACATGAGGATTTCCAAGTCCCTTTGCACCTCAGATTTTTGAATTCTCTCTCAATTCAAAGAATATTCTACCCTTTTATTTCATCTATCGAAGTGCATGACCATACACTTCCTGACACTGTATTCCATCGGCCACTTCTTTGTCCATTTCTCTTAATCTGTCTCAGTCCTTCTGTAGCTCTCTACTTACCCAACACTACCTGCCCCTCCATCTATCCTCATATCATCTGCAATATAGCCACAAAACCATCTATTACTTCATCCAAATCATTGATAAATAATGTAAAAAGAAGAGGTCCGAACACAGTTCCCTCTGGAACACCACACATCACTGGCAGCCAACCCAAAAAAAAGGCTCCAGTCATTGCTGCACTGCTGTCATCCTTGCCAGTGTACTTTTCCAATCAATTCTGGTCAACTTCTCTCTCATGCCTCTGTAGTTTCCTTTACTCCACTGTAATACTGATACATCTAACTTTTGCTTCTCCTTCTCAAATCTCAGCGTGATTTGATCATATGATTCTTTTACCATAAGTACTCTAATCAATTCTGGTTCACTGCACAACACCCATTCTAGAAGAGCTGATCCCCTTTGGGCTCAACTACGAGCTGCTCTAAAATGCCAGCTAGCAGGTGTTCTAGAAACTCCCTTTTTGGGATCCAGCATTTATCTGATTTTCCCAAACTACCTGCATATTGAAATCCACCATGACTATTATAACATTACACTTTTGGCATGAATTTTCTATCTCCCATTGTAATTTGTAAACCACATTTTTGCTACTGAGATCTGTATATAACTCCCATTGGGGTACTTTTACCTTTGCAGTTTCCCAGCTCAACCCACAACATTTCTACTCGTTCCAATCCTATGTCAATTCTTTCTAATGATTTGATTTCATATTTTTCCCAACACAGCCCCCCCCCCCCCCCCCAGCCTTCCTGCCTGTACTTTCAATACAATGTGTATCCTTGGACATTAAGCTCCCAGCTTATTTCAGCCATGACTCAGTGATGCCCACAACATCATACGTGCCATTCTGTAACTGAGCTGCAAGTTCACCTACAGTGGTGCTAGAAAGTTTGTGAACCCTGTAGAATTTTCGTTATTTCTGTCTAAGTATGACCTAAAATGTGATCAGATCTTTACACGTCCTAAAATTAAAATAAAAGAACACAAATAAATAATAACACAAAAACATTACACTTGTTCATTTATTTATTGAGAAAAATGATGCAATATTTCATGTATTTGTTGGGAAAAGTATGTGAACCTTTGCTTTCAGTAACTGCTGTGACCCCCTTGTACAGCAATAACTTCAACCAAATATTTCCAGTAACTGTTGATTAGTCCTGTACATCGGCTTGGAGGGATGTTAGACCATTTCTCCTTACAGAACTGCTTCAACTCCGGGATGTTGGTGGGCTTCCTTGCATTAACTGCTTTCTTCAGGGCCTTCCACAACAGTTCTATAGGATTAAGGTCAGGACTTTGACTCGGCCATTCCAAAACATGAATTTTCTTCTTTTTAAACCATTCTGATGTTGATTCACTCTTATCTTTCAGATCATTGTCTTGTTGCATTATTCAACTTCTATTAAGCTTCAGCTGATGGACTGCTACTCTAACATTCTCCAGTAAAATGTCATGACACAGTTTTGAATTAATTGTTCCCTCAACGATTGCAAGTTGTCCAGGCCCTGAGGCGGCAAAGCAGCCCCGAACCATAATGCACCTGCCACCATGCTTCACAGTTGGGATGAGGTTTTGGTGCTGGTGTGCCTTTTTCCTCCAAACATATTCTGCCAAAAAGTTCAACTTCTGTCTCATCTGTCCACAGAACATTATCCCAGAAGCATTGCAGAACATCCAGGTGGTCTGTTGAGAACTTCAGACATACAGCAATGTTTTTTTTTTGGAGGACGGTGGTTTCCACCATAGTGTCCTTCCATGAACACCATTCGTGTTCAGTGTTTTTCTTAGAGTGGACACATGAACAGAGACTTTAGCAAGTTCTAGAGATTTCTGCAGGTCTTTTGCTGTTACCATTGGGTTCTTTTTCACCTCCTTCAGCATTGCAAGTTGTGCTCTTGGTGTGATCTTTGCTGGATGCCCACTCCAAGGGAAAGTAACAACAGTACTGAGTTTCCTCCATTTGTAGAAAATTTCTCTTTCTGTGGACTGATAAACACTCAGGTCTTTAGAAATGCTTTTGTAGACTTTTCCAACTTCATGCATCTCTACAATTCTTCTTCTAAGGTCCTCTGAAAGTTGTTTTGATCGAGGCATGGTGCACATGAACAGATCTTTCTTGAGAAGAGCAGGCTCTGTCAGTAACCTAATTTTGTGTGTCTTTTTTATAGGGCAGGGCACCTCTACAACCCACCACTCCAATCTCATCTCATTGACTGGAGCACCTGACTCCAAATAGCTTTTGTAGAAGGCATTACCCCAGAGGTTCACATACTATTTTCCAACAAATGCATGTAATATTGGATCATTTTTCTTAATATATAAATGAACAAGTATAATGTTCTTGTGCTATTTATTTAAGTGCATTCACTTTATCTAGTTTTAGGACTTGCATGAAGATCTGATCACGTTTTAGGTCATATTCACACAGAAATAGAGAAAATCCTATAGGGTTCACAAACTTTCTAACACCACTGTACCTTATTTCAGATACTGTGTGCATTCAGATCTAACATCTTGAGTCATCACCTTTTTCAATTCTGTCCCTCTTTTATATTGCAGCACATCCCAGTGACTGCAACTTTGCCCTATCATCAGCCTGTTTTTCCTAGCAGTCTCACTACATACTGCCGCTGTTTGTAAACTGTCAGCCCTATCATTCTTTTTCCCAGCCCCTTGCCAAATTAGTTTACACCCTCCCAAGCAGCTCCAGCAAGCCTACCTGCAAGGATATTGTTTCCTTCTGGGTTCGGAAGCAAACTGTCTATTTTGTACAGACCGTACTTCTCCCAGAAGATATCCCAATGATCCAGAAATCTGAACCCTTGCCACTTGCACCAGTTCCTCAGCCACAAATTCATCTGCCAAATCATCCTATTCTTACCCGCACAGGACAACAATTCAAAGATTACTGCCCTGGAGGTTCTGCTTTTCAGATTTCTACCTAGCTCCATAAAGTATCTCTTCTGGAACTCCTCATCTTTCCTACATGCATAATTGATCCCAATATGTACTTCTGGTTGCTTACCCTCCCACTTTAGAACGTCATGCACCCAATCTGAGACATCCCCAACCCTGGCAACATACCATCCAGGTGTCTCTATCGCACCTACAGAATTTCCTGTCTGCTCCTCAAACTATGGAATCTCCTATAACCACTGCAGTCCTCTTCACTCCTCTTCTTCTGAGCCACAGTACCAGACTCCGGACCAGAGACCTGGTCTCTGCAGCTCAAAGTGGTATACTTAATTAGTTTCTCTATTACAGCAGAGATGATCCAAGGGGAAACAGAGAAGACCCCACACTGTCTCAATTTTACATGGGCACCCAAAATGTCTGGAATGTGCATCAGAAACTTCAGTTCCACCATTTTTACCAACGTTGGGATGAACTTGCCCTTCATGGAGGTTGCCTTATGTGGGGATTGAGAGCTGTAGCATCCAAGCTGAGAACTAAAGCGTTGGGAGAGCTGCTGTCTATGCCAGTCATCTAGGCATGGTCAAAATGAAAGCGTTGGTTCAAAGCTTTGTCTGATGGCCTGGGATAGATCAGCACATTGATCAGCTCACCATGCATCACTTGGGGTGCCAACATACCCAGAGGATGCCAAGAGCAGTGCCTCTCCATCCCTGGGAATGGCCTACATTCCCCTCGCAGAGGATTCATGTGGATTTTGCCAGGCCATCATGGGCACAAATTTCTTCATAGTAGTGGATGCAGCTACAAGGTGGCCAGTAGTATTCCCAATAGCCTCCACTACAGCCTCACACACTGTTGATGTGTTGAGAAGGATTTCTCAAGGATCGGTGTGCCAGGACACCTAGTCAATGACAATGGACCACAGCTTATTATGGAACAGTATCGATCCTAACCTGGACACAACATATCGATGTAGCTATAAAGAAGGCAAGATAGCAGTTATATTTCATTAGGAGTTTGAGGAGATTTGGTTTGTCAACTAAAACACTTGAAAACTTCTATGAATGTGGAGAGCATTCTGAATGGCTGCATCACTGTCTGGTATGGTGGTGGGGTGGGGGCTACTGCACAAGATTGAATCGTTGCAGAAACATCAATGTAGTCAGCTACATCATTGGTACTTACCTCCACAGTATCCAAGACATCTTCAAGGAGTGGAGCCTCAGGAAGGCGTCGTCCATCATTAAGAATTCTCACCACCCAGGACATGCCCTCTTCACATTGTTACCATCGGGAAGGAGACACAGAAGCCTAAAGACACAAACTCAGTCATTCAAAACATTCAAGAGCTGCTTCTTCTCTGAGATGCGATTTCTAAATGGACGTTGAACCCATGAATGCTATCTCATTACCATGCTTATTCCTGCTATTTTGCACTACATATTTTAACTGAACTATTTAAAAGATAGATAGATATATATACACACACACACTTAATGTAACTCAGCTTTTTCCTATATTTATCATGTATTTCATTGTACTTCTGCCATAAAGTTAACAAGGTTCATGACATATGTCAGTGATATTAAATTTGATTCTGATTCCTGAAAAATGAATGGAATGAGACACATTACATCTGCACCATACCACCCAGCTACAAATGGAAATCTTTTTGCAGACTCTAAAATAGGCACTGCGAACAACATCAGCAGAACATTCTACACTGACACTGAATCAGAAGCTCACAGATTTCCTCCCTCAATACCACAATGCAGCAAATTCCACAAACAACAACTCACCAGCGATACCGTTCCTGGGTCATCTCTTGCATCTCCTCAAACCCAAACTCAGAAGGAGTATGCAGGACAAATAGTGGCTATCAAACGAGGAGGCGAAAAGTTTCACTCCTGGAAAAGCAGTCCTGGCAAGGGTCTACAGAGGTGATCAAAAGTGAGCACTTGCAAAGATGAAAGGACAGAATTGCACTCAGTTTTTCACAGCAGTTTGTCTTACACACTCCTTGTGAGATTGGGTTTGAGGAGATCCAAGTGTGAGCGAAAGGAACGGCCCAGGAACAGCATCGCTGGTGAGTTGTTGGCTATGGAGTGTGCTGCATTGCAAGGAGGAGATTGGCAAGCTTCTGATTCAGTGTTAGTGTAAGGTGTTCTACTGACATGGCACACAGTGCATCCTTTGGACTCTGGACAAACATTTCCACAAAGCGACTTGTAGCTGGGTGGTACGGGGCAGATGTAATGCGTCTTATTCCATTCATTTTTAGGGATGACGGAAACTGTTCCACAACAAACTGCGATCCATTGTCACTGACTAAGTGTTCTGGAACACCAGTCCTTGAGAAGAGGCTTCTCAACACACTGGCAGTGAGTGAGGCTGCAGTGGAGGCTACTGGGAACACTTCTGGTCACTTTGTAGCTGCATCCACTAAGACTAAGAAATTTTTGCCCTTGTATGGTCCAGCAAAATCCACACGAATCATCTGCCAGAGCATTGTAGGCATCTTCTGGACATGTTGGCATCCCGAACAGGGCATGGCAAGCTGCTCAATCTGTTGATCTATCACAGGCCACCAGACAATGCTTTCAACCAACACTTTCATTTTGACTACACCTTGATCACCGGCATGTGACTCCTCCAACACTTTAGCTCTCAGCTTGGATGCTACAACAATTCTCAATCCCCACATAAGGCAACCCCTGACAAGGGCAAATTCACCTCTGTACTGATAAAAATAGGGGAAACTGGTATTCCTGGTGCATATGCCAGCCATTTTTAGTGAACATGTAGACATAACCCTGCTATCTACTGTACATTTGAACAAGTATCTTTTCGATGTAGCCAGCCATTTCTGCTTTTACTTATTTAATATTATTGCTTGGTACTCTCCATTTATGAATCCATGCATTTTGTCTGTTTTCTGACTTTTTAAAAAAAACTTGACCATCTCTCTCCCCCTTCCGAAGAAACATTTGCTGCAATTTGTTTTAAACCTGAACTTCTCTTTCCTCCTTCTGAAGAACATGTCTTGTGCTTCAACAGGTAGGTAATCATCTCAGGTTTTTTTTAAAAAAAATCTTCCTGTAATGTTTTGTAACTCCTAAACATTAAACGAATTGAAAGATAAAACATGGGAGCTGGGGACCTTGTTTTACTTTGGTGAGGCATTTCCTTATGATGTGGTGGAGTAATGAAATGCTATTCACATACTTTTACATATATTCCATAATGAATTATGAAAACAAGGCATTCTTAATCAAACAACATATTTACAATATTACTGAAATATTAAATACACAACAAAAATTGCCACAGATTGAATCCAAAACTAGAACAGATTCATATAATTGCTTCCTAAATCTCTTTGTTGCAGGTTGCATCCTCAGCTGGGAGAAACGGTAGCCATTTTGGACGTTGCTATTTCTACACTGCCTTG
Source organism: Hemitrygon akajei (assembly GCF_048418815.1). NCBI lineage: Eukaryota > Metazoa > Chordata > Chondrichthyes > Myliobatiformes > Dasyatidae > Hemitrygon > Hemitrygon akajei. The sequence goes on from NC_133128.1 coordinate 152,297,848, forward strand.
ATAAGGGACGTTGCCTTTTCAAATGCAGCTCAGAATTGTAATTCCCTTCTTCCTCACAAGACAATATAGAGATGGAGAGCAGGCCTTGGCAGTGTGCTGTTCCAATTTAAGCAAGGACCCGAGAGTTGATCTTACATTAGGCCTACCTGTTTAATGCTAGCATTAGTCATCTTGTCCAGTTCCCAGTTTCTATCTTTGGCAGAAAATCTGACTGGTTCTTGTGAGCCTATATGCTTCAGTTCTCCCCCACCAACTCCTTCCAGGATTAGAAGAGACTAGGCTATTCAGCTAATTAAGACCAATACAGTTTTGACACTGACTGGTAACAGAAAACAAGTCGCTTCACCCCATTTCATCTGGACTCCTTACCCTCATTGAGCATAAAGGGCAGAAATGGGTGCATGCAAAAATAAAGTCTTTCCGCCCAGATATTCATTTCCACCCTTGGTGCTGAACACACTGGGATTGCTTCATGTGATGGTGTGCCCACACTTGGAATAGCTAATGCATTCCCTGCAAATCAGCCATTAGCTGGGTGGTGTGGAGGACCAACCTTTGCATCCCACAGTGAAACGGCAAGGGCTCTAGCCGATAAGATGCAGAGATCTCATCCCAAAACAAGCCCAATCACCATTTACAACGTGCAAAGGAGGGGCAACACTTTGTTAGCCGTATCAGCTGTCAATGATAGACATTTAAAATCTAAGTAAGTGAATCATTAAAAATATAAAATACTTTTAACAAAATTGTGGACTATGAAGATGTAAGGAAGTAAAAAGATTAAACAACAAAATAAGTTTTGCAAAAGCTATCTTAGCTTCCCTCTTTGCTGACTAAAAATCATTGCCTCGCAAAGCACTCTGAACTTTGGATCTGGCACCAGGTCAGACGGTGTAGGATCTGGAAGGCAATTCACAGAACTATCATTAAATTCTAGACTCTCCCCCATTTCACAGAACGTGTCTTGGTGTCCAGAAATGAATTCACTTTCAACAGTTGGAAGGCTAGAGTTCCCAGCGACTAGGTAAATTAAGTATCATCTGGATTACTCTGTAGCAGTACGAGTGTCCTGTAATGGAACGGATTTTGGAGGGAGAGTAGATTTGCTGCAACTACACTTTAAGTACCAACAATGGAGTATGAACTTCTGAGCAATGGTTCTTTGGGTGTCAGGTCACTTGGCTGTTTCAAGACTTCAATGGTGAGTTCTTTTCTGCTCATAAGAATGCACCTGCAAGATGCATTCCTCATCTCACAGGTTTCCAGTAAACAAGGCCAATCCACACTGAATCAGTAAAGTGGGAGATGCCTGTGCATTGAATCCTATCCATTCCTCCCCACCCACCATGAGCTTTGGAGGGAACAGCCAAAGGTTAGAGCTCTTCCAAATTGGGTCAGAACTTCCTGGAAACTATGAGATCTTGGCCCAAGTGAATCCCCAAGTACTCTAGTAGTTCCACTGAATTTCTAGCAGGAGACTGTTGGAATTCCCATGAATAGTTTACAACCATCATTCCGGAAGAAAGCATGGACAAGAATGACATTTCTCCATGTCTATAAACAAGACATGCTCACTTCTGAAAGTTATACCTGAATCCACACTCTATTGTGCTATTAGTCTGCAACCACCCTCTCAACTCTGACTTTATAAATAATGCCAATTTAATGCACTCCCAATTTACTTAACTTTATTCAAGTTATATTTAAAATAGTAAAATTTACTGTCAGTGCTTAAGCAGTTAAAAATTATGAATTTCATTTATCTTATTGAGTCAAAAATCACATCTGTGAAACATTATGTATTCAATTCATTGAGATTACCATATGTCACGGAAATCTGCAGTGTTTAAGTGTGCTTCAGTAACTCTGAACATTGTCCAAACTGAGATACAAGGAGTATTTGAGCCACAAATCATCTAGCAAGTTTTTATAGCTAGAGCTGTATCCTGAACTAACTTGCTTTGTATTCAGTAGAGAGCTAGAGTTTCTATACAATGTATATGAATGTGTATTATAATAACTAATCTTGTGCATCTGCATTGGTAGTTGTAGTCGGATGTTTTGGGCAAATTCTACACAGCAAAGTGGGCACAGACTATTAACTATTCATGTTGCATTCATTCACATTAGTGTACTAATATGCAATGCCCTCACAACGCCAAGCATGTTAAACAAAAGAGACAAGGAAAAACATTTTATTGAATTTTGCAGGGCAACCATGAAGTAAAAAGGCAGATTTTTTTCTATGAGGCTAAGCTAAGCAAACTAGTCCTGTACTCTTGCGTTTACAAGAATGAGAAGTTGTCACACTGGCAGGGAAGATGTTTCCGCTGGTGGGCATGGGTGGAACCAATGGTCACAATCTCAGAATAAATGGCTGCCCGTTCAGCACGGAGATAAGGAGAAATGGTTTAACTGACAATTGTGTACCTTGGGAATTCTCTGCGCAAGAGAGATTTGGAAGCTCAAACAGCGAGTGTATTCACAACAGGAGTCTGATAGATTTTGAGATGTTGATGGAGCCTAGGGATATAGGGAGAGTGAGGGAAACTGGCTCGGAGGGAAATGATCTGCCAGAATGTTATTGATTGGCTCCATAGATAAGCAGGACTGAACTGTTCTGAACAGTGAGGTCATTTATCAGCACAGAGGGCCTGAAAGGTTGCTGAGGAAAGGTTTCTCTGAAGCAGGGTCACCCTGATGTTTACTCTCAGGCCACTGCAGGCGCCTGTGTGAGCTTAAGGTTTTCTGAGGTCATAACCTCACCCACCTCAGCCCAATCACCCATTTTCATCTCCCATCAACAACCCCCCCATCTCCTGGTTTCATCAACCACACATTTCTCACACCAGATCCCCCCCATTTTGGTTTCATCAGCCCTTCACCTCTGCCTTAATGTTTCCCATCATCATCTTCTTTACTGATCAGATTCCAGCCTTGGTAAGCCGTGCCCACACATCTATCACCCTCCAGCCTCTATCTCCACTTTCACCAGCCTTTCCATCTGGCTCTCTATCTACTTTTTTTCCCTTGTCTATTTTACTCCTATCACCCACCTATTCCCTCTTACCCACTTGACTCCTACTGCTCATCATTCTTCACCCCTCTTCTGTCCACCATCATTTACTCTCCCCATCTCACCCATCCTCCTCTCTTTGTTCTCGCTAGCTTTCTTCTCCACTCCCAGTCCTGATTCAGGGTCTTCAGCTCAACCATTAGCAACTCCTTTCCCTCAACACACGCTGCCCAACCAGATGAATTCCTCCTGTGGTTTGTATTTTTAGACAGAAAGATGTTGAATACCATCTTTGCTGCAAGCTGCCTTCCTCTTCTATTATAGTAATTTCTACTCTAATGAGTATGAAAGGTCAACAAGAGAAAATCTGCAGATGCTGGAAATGCTGGAGCAGGGAAGTTCGCAGCTTTGTGGCAGAGTTTCTTCTGGCCGACCTGCTCTACTGGAAAAAATGTTGTGATGACAAGAACCCACGCCCCAGTTTGGAGCAGTTTAACTGAGGTTTGCTTGTGTAGAGAGCTGGGTAGGAGAAATGCAATGGGCCCTTTTAATTATGCTGTCAGAATTCGAGGCTGGATCTCTTGCAAACTGCACAAGTCACAACTTGGATTAATATGAAAGTAAATCTCGGTGGACAGGAACTTTGGGTGCTACACTACTGCTACTATTGACTGATAGAGCGGCACTCCAGGGAAACAACCCTGTAAGGTGAAATGCTGTGCTGAAAAGGTCACCCAATATTAGTGTCTGGCATTAAATACCAGAAATGTGCAAAATTAGTTCACTGTACAGTTTCCATCTGTACAGTGTTCTTTTTTTCCCCACAGGCAAACTTCCAGGCCCAGGTCAATGTCAAAAAGAGGAAGACCTGGGAAAGGGAAGAATGGGGGAGAGGGACACTGATTGACAGGAGAGATGAGGGTACAAGGTGAAAAAAGTAAATAAACTAAAGGATGGGCCTAGAGCAGCAGCTCAGGAATATTTAAGCATGCTATACAATTTTTAAAATTTCAACAATATTGCACCTCTAAAAATTTGAACAATTTTCTAATCAAGATGGCACACCAGGCATTCTTTTCTTCTTTAGGAATTCTAGGTATCTAACAACACTGTTCACCCCCAAAAAGGAAACAGCAACTGTGGTTCAAATGGATTTTGTTTGTTGTGATGTACTTTGGGGAGTGTTACACATGATATAAACAATTCTGCCTGAACGAGGATACATTGGAAATGATCAGATCTCAGAATCGTAACTATTCTGAGGTGGAAATGGACTTGGGAGTCCTTGTGCAGGATTCCCTAAAGGTTAAATTGGAGATCAAGTCTGTGGCGAGGAAGACAAAGGCTATGCTAGTATTCATTTCAAGAGGACTAGAATATAAAAACAAGGATGTAATGTTGAAACTTTATAAAGCACTGGTGAGGCCTCACTTGGAGTGTTGTGAGAAGCTTTTGGGCCCCTCATTTTAGAAAGGATATACTAAAACTGTAGTGGGTTCAAAGGAGGTTCACGAAAATGATTCCAGGAATGATTGGCTTGTCATATGAAGAGCATTTGACAGCTTTAGGCCTGTATTCACTAGAATTCAGAAGAATGAGGGGTGAGCTCATTGAAACCCATTGAATAGGGAAAGCCCTTGATAGAGTGGATGTGGAGAGGATGTTTCCTATGGTGAGAGAGTCTAAGACCAGAGGTCACACCCTCAGAATAGAGGGACATCCTTTTAGAACTGAGAAGAGGAGAGATTTCTTTAGCCAGAGAGTAATGAGTCTGTAGAATTCTTTGCCACAGGCAGCTGTGGAGGCAGAGTCTACGTATATTTAAGGCAGAAGTTGATAGATTCTTGATTTGTCAGGGCATGAAGGGATATGGGGAGAAGGCAGGAGATTGGGGCTGAGAGGAAAACTGGATCACCCATGATGACATGGCAAAGCAGACTCAGTGGGCCAAATGGCCCAATTCTGTTCCTATAGCTTATGGCTTTATTATGCCACCACATCATATGTGAGTGCCTCAGTAAAGGAAAATGAAGTAGACACTTTATTCCTGGGCTCCCATGTTCTTTTGATCAATTTCTGGAGTAACAAAACATAACAGACATTGCTATCTTCCTAAGGGAACTTTGAGGTGAACAATAAACTCTGGTTTTTCCCCTCGGTAATAGAAAGTTATATCTGGGGTTAGCTTCAGAAAGCAGTACATACTTGGAATGACATTCTTTTGGCTGCTGGAACTGATAAACAGAAGAAAGGAACTCCATTCATGCGTGAAGTTTTTTTAATGGGTGGATGAAGTGCTGGGGGTGAGTGGAAGCATGGGCATAGATTCTATAAAACAGTAACCATCAAAGGACGGGATGATGCAACGCTGAGACCATTTCCTGATTAGAGTACAATTGTTTGTAGTTACTTGGTCTCAATAAGTGGCTCATACTGAAAGGATTGCATTTAGAGTTATAAAGATATAGAGCACCACAGCACAGAAAAGGCCCTTTAGCACATATGGTCCATGCCAGTCTATTTAAACTGCCTAGTCCCATTGACATGCATCGGAACCACAGCCCTCCATATCCCTCCCATCCACTTACCTATCCAAATTTCTCAAGTTGTGAAATTGAATCCGCATCCACCACTTGCGCTAGCAACTCGTTCCACACTCTCACCACCCTCTGAGTGAAAGAGCTCACCCTCAAATATTTCATCTTTCACACTTAACCCATGATGTCTAGTTATAGTCTCATCCAACCTCATTGGAAAAAGACTGCTTGCATTTACCATATCTATACCCATCATAATCTTGTTTACGCTATTAAATCTCTTCTCATTCTTCTAAGCACTAAGGAATAAAGTCTTATCCTATTCAACCATTCCCTATACCTCAGCTCTCAAGTCCTTGTAACACCCTTGTAACTTTTCTCTGCACTCTTTCATTATTATTTCCATCTTCCCTGTAGGTAAGTGACGAAAGCTGCACACAATAATCCAAATTGGGCCTCACTAGTGTCTTATACAACATCCTGTACTCAATACTTTGATTTATGAAGGCCAACGTGCAAAAGCTTTCTTTACAATCCAATCAACCTGTGACACCACTTTCAAGGAATTATTGATCTGTAGTCCCAGATCCCTTTGTTCTACCACACTCCTCAGTGCCCTACCGCTCACCATGTAATTTCCTACCCTGGTTTATCCTCTCAAAATGCAACATCTCACATTTGTCTGCATTAAATTCCATCTCCCATTTTCAGCTCATTTTTCCTGCTGGTCCAGATCCCACTGCAAGCTTTGATAGTCTTCCTAGTTGTCTACTAGACCCCCAATCTTGGTGACATCCATAAATTTGCTGATCTAGTTAAACACATTATCATCCAGATCATTGATATAGATCACAAACAACAGACACAGCACTGATCTCTGTGGCACACCACTGATCACAGGCCTCCAGTCAGACAGGCAACCCTCTGCTATCACTCTCTGGCTTCTCCCACAAAGCACATGTCTAATTAAATCTACTACCTTATCTTGAATGCCAAGCAACTGAACCTTCTTGACCAACCTCCCATGTGGGACCTTGTCAAAGGCCTTGCTAAAGTCCATGTAGACAACATCCACTGCCTTGCCTTCATCAACTTTCTTGGTAACTTCCTCAAAAAACTCTACAAGATTGGTGACCTACCACACACAAAGTCATGGTGACTATCCCTAATCAGTCCCTGTCTATCTAAATACTAATATCCCTTAGAATATCCCTTTTTTGAGGATGTGACTAAACACGTTGATGAAGGAAGAGCAGTATATGGATTTCAGCAAGGCATTTGATAAGGTACCCCATGCAAGGCTTATTGAGAAAGTAAGGAGGCATGGGATCCAAGGGAACATTGCTTTGTGGATCCAGAATTGGCTTGCCCATAGAAGGCAAAGAGTGGTTGTAGATGGATCATATTCTGCGTGGAGGTCGGTCACCAGTGGAATGACTCAGGGATCTGTTCTGGGACCCTTATTTTACGTGATTTTTATAAATGACCTGGATGAGGAAGTGGAGGGATGGGTTAGTAAGTTTGCTGATGACACAAAGGTTGGAGGTGTTGTGGATAGTGTGGAGGGCTGTCAAAGGTTACAGCAGGACATTGATAGGATGCAAAACTGGGCTGAGAAGTGGCAGATGGAGTTCAACCCAGATAAGAGTGAAGTGGTTCATTTTGGTAGGTCAAATATGATGGCAGAATGTAGTATTAATGGTAAGACTCTTGGCAGTGTGGAGGATCAGAGGGATCTTGGGGTCCGAGTCCATAGGACGCTCAAAGCAGCTGCGCAGGTTGACTCTATGGTTAAGAAGGCATATGGTGTATTGGTCTTCATCAATCATGGAATTGAACTTGGGAGCCAAGAGGTAATGTTGCAGCTATATAGAACCCTGGTCAGACCCCACTTGGAGTACTGTGCTCAGTTCTGGTCGCCTCACTACAGGAAGGACGTGGAAGCCATAGAAAGGGTGGAGAGGAGATTTACAAGGATGTTGCCTGGATTGGGGAGCATGCCTTATGAGAATAGGTTGAGTGAACTTGTCCTTTTCTCCTTGGAATGAAGGAGGATGAGAGGTGACCTGATAGAGGTGTACAAGATGATGAGAGGCATTGATTGTGTGGATAGTCAGAGGCTTTTTCCCCAGGGTTGAAATGGTTGCCATGAGAGGGCACAGATTTATGGTTCTGGGGAGTAGGCATAGAGGAGATGTCAGGGGTAAGTTTTTTTTTTACTTAGGGAGTGGTGAGTGCGCAGAATGGGCTGCCGGCAACAGTGGTGGTGGCGGATATGATAGGGTCTTTTAAGAGACTTCTGGATAGGTACATGGAGCTTAGAAAAAGAGAGGGTTATGGGTAACACAAACAAAATGCTGGTGGAACACAGCAGGCCAGGCAGCATCTATAGGGAGAAGCACTGTCGACGTCTCAGCCCGAAACGTTGACAGTGCTTCTCCCTATAGATGCTGCCTGGCCTGCTGTGTTCCACCAGCATTGTGTGTGTTGCTTGAACTTCCAGCATCTGCAGATTTCCTCGGGTTATGGGTAAGCCTGGTAATTTCTAAGGTAGGGATATGTTCGGCAAAACTTTGTGGGCTGAAGGACCTATATTGTGCTGTAGGTTTTCTATGTTTCTATGTTTCTAATACCTGTCAATAACTTACCCACTATTGATGTCAGTCTCACCACCTTTAATTCCTAGCTTATTCTTAGAGCCTTTCTTAAACAAAGTAACAATGTTAGCTATCCTCCAAACCTCCTGTTCCTCACCTGTGGCTAAGGAGGTTTTAAATATCTCTGCTAGGACCCCTGAAATTTCTGCATTATCCTCTTACAGTGTCCGGGGGAGACCTTGTCAGGACCTTGGGATTTATCCATCCTAATTTGCCTCAAGACAGCAAACACTTCCTCCTTTGTAGTCTGTATATAGTCCTTGATCTCACTGCTGCATTGCCCCATTTCTATAGATTCTGCGTCTGTCTCCCCAATAAACACAGATGAAAAAAATACATTTTAAATCTCCCTCATCTCTTCCAGCTCCACATATGATGACCACTCTGATCTTCCAGACAACCAGTTTTGCCCCTTGCTCGCCTTTTACTCTTAATAAATCTGTAGAAGCCCTTGGGATTCTTCTTCACCTTATGTGCTGGAGCAACCTCATGCCTTCTTTTAGTCCTCCTGTTTCCCTTCTGAAGTACTGAAGTAGGTAAATTATTGGAAGGAATACTAAGAGATAGGATCTACAAGCATTTGGATAAACAGGTACTTAGTTGAAACAGTCAGCATGGCTTTGTGCGTGGTAGGTCATGTTTAACCAATCTATTAGAGTTTTTCAAGGAAGTTACCAGGAAAGTGGATGAAGGGAAGGCAGTGGATGTTGTCTACATGGACTTCAGTAAGGCCTTTGACAAGGTCCCACATGGGAGGTTAGTTAGGAAGATTCAGTCGCTAGGTGTACATGGAGAGGTAGTAAATTGGATTAGACATTGGCTCAATGGAAGAAGCCAGAGAGTGATGGTGGAGGATTGCTACTCTGAGTGGAGGCCTGTGACTAGTGGCATGCCATAGGGATCAGTGCTGGGTCCATTGTTATTTGTCATCTATATTAACTAAATTGGATCAGCAAATTTGCTGATGATACAAAGATTGGAGGTGTAGTGGACAGTGAGGAAGGTTTTCAAAGCTTGCAGAGGGATTTGGACCAGTTGGAGGAATGGGCAGAAAAATGGAGATGGAGTTTAATGCAGACAAGTCTGAGGTATTGCACTTCAGAAGGTCAAACCAAGGTAGAACATACAAGGTAAATGGTAGGACACTGAGGAGTGCAGTAGAACAGAGATTCAGATTCAGATTCAGTTTATTGTCATTTAGAAACTACAAATGCAATGCAGTTAAAAAAATGAGACAACATGCTCTGGAATGATATCTCAAAAAAAGCACACGACAAAACAGACCACACAAGAAAAACCACATAACGTTTAGTAATCCCCAATCCAGAGTCTGGAGAGGGATCTGGGAGTACAGATACATAATTCCCTAAAAGTGGCGTCACAAGTAGATAGGGTTGTAAAGAGAGCTTTTGGTACATTGGCCTTTATAAATCAAAGTATTGAGTATAAGTGTTGGAGTGTAATGGTGAGGTTGTATAAGACATTGGTGAGGCCGTATTTGGAGTATTGTGTGCAGTTTTGGTCACCTAATTACAGGAAGGATATTAATAATGTTGAAAGAGTGCAGAGAAGGTTTACAAGGATGTTGCCGGGACTTGAGAAACTGAGTTACACAGAAAGGTTGAATAGGTTAGGACTTTATTCCCTGGAGTGTAGGAGAATGAGGGGTGATTTGATAGAGATGTATAAAATTATGATGGGTATAGATAGAGTGAATGCAAGCAGGCTTTCTCTACTGAGGCTAGGGGAGAAAAAAAAAGGACATGGGTTAAAGGTGAAGGGGCAAAGTTTAAAGGGAACATTGGGGGGGCTTCTTCACGCAGAGAGTGGTGGGAGTGTGGAATGAGCTGCCAGATGAAGTGGTGAATGCGGGCTCACTTTTGACATTTAAGAAAAACTTGGACAGGTATATGGATGAAAGGGTTTTGGAGGGAAATGACCCAGGTGCAGGTCAGCAGGAGAAAAATGGTTTGGCACAGCCAAGGGCCAAAAGGCCTGTTTCTGTGCTGTAATGTTCTATGGTACTCTCTTGCATTTGTTATACTCCTCAAGTACTTCATTTGCTGCTTCCTTCCTATACCTGCCATACATCTCCTTTTTCTTAACCAGGAATTCAATATCTCTTGACAACCAAGGTTCCCCAAATCTGTTATCCTTGCTTTTGTCCTGACAGAAACATACAAACTCTATGCTCTCAGAATTTCACTTTTGAAAGCTTCCCACTTATCAAGGACACTAACCAGAAAACAGCCTACCCAATCCACACTTACCAGATTTTCTCTGATACCATCAAAACCGGCCTTTCTCCAATTTAGAATCTCAACCCAAGGACCTTCTCCACAATTACCCTGAAACTAATGGCATTACAATCACTAGATACAGACATTTGACAAACTCTTCCCTTTCAGCTCTTTTACAGTATGACAGCCCCAGTCAATAAGAAAGAAAGATAAAAATCACCTGTTATCACAAACTTGTGTTTCTTGTAACAGTCTGTGACCACCAGCTACACTGCTTCAACAGGTGGGCTAAATAAAGTGTGGGTGGGTAGCCAGCAGGCTTCATACCCCAGTGAAACAGAGCCACGCCTACCCTGGCATGTGAAGTCAGCTCTATCAGACCTGGTGGATCAGAAGGTGGTTGTGCGATGCTACACACAGAGCAAAGGGACACAAGAAGTCATGGTTATCCACTGCAACCAAGGAAGACCCCAGTTTATGATGACTGCTCATACCACTGGACCCAGACTTCCGAGGTCCAGAGAGTGGAACTGTCCCAGTGCAATGCTTTTCCACTTTAAAAAAATTCTCCCACACACCGTCACTGTCAGATACAACAGACAACCAACCGGCTGCCACGTCCTTTTGATTGACTGCAAGTGAACAAAAGTGATGCAGACACTGAGTGTAGATAATGGACTGCCTTCATTCAATGCCTTTGACAACTGGATCCTCCAAATCTTCATTTCATGGTAACATTCAAGATGATTGGTGATCCCTTCAAATTGGTGATCCACCAGCATTTTGTGTGTGTTGTTGTTTGAATTTCCAGCATCTGCAGATTTCCTTGTGTTTGAAGAGAATCCTGGCTATTTTCTCAATTTGTTTTTCTTCTTTAAGAATTGTCCCAAATAAATAGTTGTCCCAATTAACAGGAGTTGACTGTATACACAACTTAGTCCTAGCGTGCTGGATCTTTCAATTCCTGAATTTTTATGTATGCATAACATCATCCTACCCCACAAACACACCACTATCTGCTCCTGTGCTTTGGTTCCCATTCCCCTGCAACTCCAGCTTAAATCTATCCCCTCCTCATACAACAGGGGGGTGGGCCTTAAACTAGAGTTGCAGGTGCAAATCATCCCTTCTGTACAGGTCTCACCTTCCCTGTAGGAGAGCCCAATGATCCAAAACTCTGAAGCTCTCCCTCCTGCACCATTTCCTTCACCATCTGCTAAACTGTACGATCTTCCTTTCTCTGGCCTCACTAGCAGAAGGCATAGGTAGCAATCCTGAGACTACAACAGTGGAGGCTCTGTCCTAAACTTAGCACCTAATTCCCCGAACTCACATGGCAGAACTTCATGACTCTTCTTACCTGTGTCATTGCTACAGACGCAGACATGGACCACAAACTTTGGCTGCTCCCCCTCCTACTTAAGAATGCATTTGATTCAAGATGTCCTGACTCTGGTACCCAGGGGAGGGGGAGCACACTCTTCGGGAATCTCATTCTCATCCACAGAGCCTCCTGTTTGTTCCCTAACTAATGAATCTACCTGATGCACCATCAATAACTCTCCGAGACGTGAGGCGAGATATAGGCTTTTATTGGCTGGGAGAAAGCACAAGCAGTAAGTGACCACCATACTACATCCTGGAGACTGAGGAAGGGTCTGTGGCTCCAATCGCCTTTATACCGGGGTCCGTGGGAGGAGCCACAGTCAGTGGGAGGAGCCACAGGAGCAGTCAGCAGGGGGGGCGTGGTCAGACAGGTATATGTAGTTCACCACACTACTATCACTGCAGCTCACCTCTTCTCCCCCATCCCTTCTGAGCCACTGATCCAGAGACCTGACTGCTGTGGCTTTCCTCTGCAGGGTCATCCCCAGCAATACCCAAAGCAGTATACCTGTTGAGGGTTTCAGCCACAGGGGTACTCTGCACTGGCTGCTATCCCCTTTCCCTTTCCTGACAGTCACCCAGTAATCTGTACCCTGCATCTTGGGTGTACCTACCAGCCTGTCTGTCCAGTCTATCAACCCCTCAACTTCCCGAATGATCCAGTATTCATCCACTTCCAGCTCCAATCCAAAAAAAGCTGCAGCTGGGTGCAATTCTTGCAGGTGTGGCTGTCAGGGACACCGGAGGTCTCCCTGCCTTCCCTCATCCCGCAAGAGAAGCATTTCACGATCCTGCCCGAAATCCCCACTGCTCTAACTGTGCAATAAGAAAGAAAAAGAAAAATTAAACAAAAAAATTCCATCTTGCTGGTGTTCAACCTTCTCCGCTGCAACCTGTAGTGCTGCCTTTACAGTTGTCTCGGAGAATTCATGGCTATGAGTTTGAAATAATAAGGGAAGAGCAATGTCACAGAGGGTGAACTGTAATACTCTCTCTGGCATTAAGCTGATTGAATATTGCTGCAGCTGTATATATTCAGATGGGCCCTGAATTTCTCAGGTTTGCTTTGAGCTCTGTGGATTGTGGAGAGCTTTGAAGACATCAGATGTGAAATGTAACTGATAAATCACAGATACGCGTGATTAAATGGACAATAAAACTGCTACTGAACAAATGTTTGCCCTCTTTCTTATCACTTTGAACATTAGGAAGCAGAGAGCCATTTTCAGCCATATAATTAATCTTGAAACCACTGATATGAATGAGAACTTTAAGCCACTTTCATTGAACTTAATCGATGCATACAAATTTTGAAACAGTAAGCTGCGGCCCTGTAAGTAAAGACCGATGGTCATTAGCAGAACGTCTGAGATTCTACACAAATTCTACACAACAGAAAGCGACTTAACACAAGAACATCACACAAGATGCTGGAGGAACTCATTGGGTCAGGCAGCATCTGTGGTAGGAAATGGACAGTCTACATTTAGGGTCGAGAAGGATCAACTGTTCAATACCCTTCAGAAACACTACCACAGGTGCTGTCTGATCCACTAGCATCCAGTGTGTTGCTCCAGACTCCAGCTTCTGCAGTCTATTGTGCCCTGAATTGACACAAGGGGTCTGGAAATTGATGAACGTATTCATACATAGAATTATTGGAGGCTCCCAATATGTACATGATTGACCATCAGCAGAATCCTGATAAGACACATGTCCCCACCATGCTATCTTCTTGTAGCTACCATCAGCAGAAGGGTCAGAAGCTTGAAGTCCCACACCACCATGTTCAAGAACAGCTATTTCCTTTCAACTCATTTATTTTTGAACTAACCTGCACAATCCTAATTACTATCCCATGATAACAACACTTGGCCATAATGAACTACTTCTCTTTTTGTTCAAATCAGAAGCACGTTTAATATCATTGGCATATGTCATGAAATTTGTTAACTTTGCAGCAGCACAAAACAATATACAATATAGAAAAAAAACTGAATTATAGTAAATATATTTTATTTCTGCTTCTGCACTACTTAATTATTTTAACTATTTTACTAATTATTTTAACATTTTACTAATTAAATAAGTAGTGCAAAAACAAATTTAAAAATAGTGAGGTAGTGTTCATGGGTTCAATGTCCATTTAGAAATCGGATGGCAGAGGGGAAGAAGCTGTTCCTGAATCACTGAGTGTGTGCCTTTAGACTTCTGTACCTCCTTCCTGATGGTAACAATGAGAAGAGTGCTTGTCCTGGGAGGTGGGGGTCCTTAATGATGGATACTGCCTTTTTGTCCTTTCTTTTGTAAAAATCATAACAATTAATTTAAGTTTTTTTGTGAATACTGATTATCTGATGCTACATACTTATAAAGCTGCAACAGGTAAGGTTATCATTACACCTGTGTATATATGTGTTTATGTACTGTATATGAGAATAAACTTGACTGACTTTAATTAACACACACAAAATACTGGACGAACTCAGCAAGTCAGGCTGCATCTGTGGAGGGGAATAAACCGTCAATGTTTTGGGCCATAAGCCTTCATCAGGACTGAAGAGGAATGGAGTAGAAGCCAGAATAAGAAGGTGGAGAGATGGGAAGGAGTCCAGACTGGCCAGTGATAGGTGAGACTAGTTGAGGGGGAAGGTAGGTGGCTGGAGAGGGGAGATGAAGTAAGAAGCTGAGCGGGGATAGGTGGAAGTGATGTAGTACTGAAGAAGGAGGAAGCTGATAGGAGAGGACAGTGGGCCATGGAAGAACGAGAAGGAGGAGGGGCATCAGAGGGAGGCGATGGGCAGAGGAGGAGAAGAGACTTAGTAAGAGGGGAACCAGAATGGAGAACAGAAAAAGAAATGACCAGAAATTGGAGAATTTGATGCTAGTTAGTGCAGGACTAATGAATGCAGCAAATATTGTGGAATCATCAAAAAATAGCCACCCACCTGAAATAATAATTAGTGAGATTATTGTGGAGTGAGTGAGTTCTTTGACCTCCAGGGAACTCAATTTTCCCAGTATTCCTGAGTGTTCTACTGAAGAAACTACATTAAAGGCAGTACGGGTCGGTTTTGCTTAGGTAGGCAGCCTTTAAAATCAACAGCAACACCTTGTGGCTATCCATTGTTGTCACTGAGTAGAGCACACCCAGGATTGAGCACATTGGCCCAAGCATGGGTATGTGCAAATAGCCAGAATAGGAAAGGTACAGAAATCTCAAAGAGTTGTAGGATCAGAGGAAGAGATGGCAGTAAAAAGTGACAGTGCCATACAAATGTCTGAAAACAAGGTGATTCCATACTGGATGATGGGTGAATGGATTCTGTGGAAAATTTGGATTCCACTTGGCCCCGGACCTCCCTGCTTCTTCTATTGTGACCTGGGATGCAAACCTCCACTGAGATGCCAGATCCCAGGTCATCAGCAAAGCCAATGGAAGCTGCTCAGGGCCTCTCCCTTGGCACACAACCTTGACACTCCCAAGCTCACTGGCTGCCAAAAGCTTTCAATAATATGGAATGTCTTCGGTACTGGCAACCACTCAAAATCATGTCAACACATGCTCGTAAAAGCTGGGAGATCAACCTGGCGGTGGGGGGGTGGGGGGGGAACATTAAAATAGGTACATCTAAAGAATCTAATTGCAGAGGATGGTAGTTTCAACTGCAGGTAAGCTGAGGAAAGGGCAGATAAATTATGGAGCTTTGTAGATGTAGGTGTGTGACTGTGGCCAATAAGACAGGAATTGATCGCATTTTTATCTTTGGATATTGTTTACCCATTTTTAGTTGCAGTTACTTGTGTCTTTGCTATTAGTTTACTATTAGACTTGAAAGATTTAACTTTCAAAATGCAGATATAGCACCTTAAAGCAGACAAAGTTTCATCACCATGGATGGAAGAGTGGGAGGAGGGAAGGATTCCAAGCCAGAGTAAAATGTCAGAGCATGAAACTTCCTCTGCCTGGTACCTTGTTAGTAAATGTACAGTCGCTGGAGAAAAAGTTTGAGAACCTAAGGGGAAGATTGCAGTATCAGAGGAAATTGAGGGATTGCTGCGTTGTGTGTTTCGCAGAGATATGGCTAACTCAAGATGCCAGATTCGGAGATCAGACCCGAGGGTTTCTCAATACACTGAATGGACCAAAGTGCTGAAACAGAGAGACAAAAGGCGGAATCTGTGTTTCATGATAAACTCTTTGTGGTGCTCAGACACAACGGTCTTGTCACACTCTTGTTCCCCTGATCTGGAATATCATCAGCACCCCTATTTCTTAGAAGTCTTTGAAGATTCAACGTATCATCTAAAACTTCGTCAAACTTCAAATGATGTGTGGTGAAAAGTATATTACTGGTTGCACCATAGCTTGATATGAAAATGCCTTGAATGGAAAAGCCTACAAACAGTAGGTGGATGCAACCCAGTCCGTCATGGGTAAATCCCTCCCCACCATTGAGTACATCTACATGGAGCACTGTTGCAGGAAGCAGCACCTATCATCAATGGCCTCCACTGTTTAGGCCATGCTCTCGTCTCACTTCTGCCATCAGGAATGAGGTACAGGAGCCTCAAGACCCACACCACCAGTTTCAGGAACAGTTATTACACCTCAACCATCAGGCTCTTGAGCCAAAGGGAATAACTACACTCATACCATCACTGAACTGTTCCCGCAACCTATGGACTTGCTTTCAAGAACTTCATCTCACGTTCATGATATTTATTGCTTATTTATGCATTACTATTGTTATTATTTCTTATTTTTCTTTCTTTTTGCATTTCCATAGTCTGTTGATGTTTGCACGTGGGTGGTTTGACTGTCCTGTTGAGTATGGTCCTCGATTGATTCTATTGGGCTTCTTGTGTTTACTGTGAATGCCCACAAGAAAACAGGGATGTATATGGCAACAACTGTGTACTTTGATAAACTTCCTTTAACGTTGAGTCAAACCAAACTATAAGGGGCAAATGGAATTCTGGACTAAGTTGCTAATTTCAATACAAAATTACTTAAAAGGATGTGAATATTTATCAACTCACCTGTAGGTTTGATATTCTTCAGTCCAAAACGGCGACTGTTGACTCTTTTCCACGGATGCTGCCTGGTTGCCGCATTCCTCCAGCATTTTGTGTGTGTTGCTTTGGATTTCCAGCGTCTGCAGACTTTCTTGGAATTGATGCTGCTATTAGATGCTGCTGTTTTATGACTACTTACACTAAAAATTCTCTGCTTACTTTATTTATTGCACTTCATATCTTGTGAAAACTTACTCCAATGGAAAGCTGGAGCTATAGTCCAAGTTCAGCTGAAAATCTAATTATACCAAATTCTCACTAGTAAACCAAGATAGATTTTTGATTTTTTTTCATAGATTCGGTAATGCTAAATAGATTTAAGCATACACATTTTATAGTAGAGCCTGAAATACCATATACTTTTACAAAGTGAAAAGAATTCTTCCATTTTATATTCCCATATAGTTTAAAATGTTCAGGTAAGTATCACACACATAAAATTAACAGGTCCAAAGGACCAGAGCAGATAGAAATTATGAGTCCATATACTCATGTAACTAAAAGTTAGGTTTTTCATGCATTTGCTGCACCCAGTTTGAAATAAAAGTTAAGCTCACATCAATTGAAGTAACGTCATCTTGACTGTATCAGTAAAGCCTGCAAGCAATAGATAATAAGAAAATGCATTAGATCACTGCTCAAAGTTCAAAGTAAATTTTATTATCAGAGTGCATACAGTATATGTCACCATAAACATCTCTGAGATTAGTTTTCCTGCAGGCATACCCAGCAAATCTACAGAATAGTAACTATAATAGCATCAATAAAACCAGCGCAGGGGTGTCAAACTCATTTTAGGTCACGGGCCGGATTGAGCAAAATGCAGCTTCATGCGGACCGGATCAGTCGGACGTGTGCGAACGCAGCTTTTGTTGCCTCCGTTTTTTCAGCCTGCTCTCATGTGTCTCAGTCTCTGCTATAACTACAAAGTGTTTCACTTTACAAATTCCGTTTCTTATGAAGAAGACTGCCGAGCAAGACTGCCGAATAAACACTAAAAACCCTGAAAACCTGGTACCTGAATAAACTCAGCATTAGCCGTATCATACACCATAGGCGCTTTGATTACTGGGGCCAGCTTTAATAGTAATTAGATATTATCTCGCGGGCCAAAGATAATTCCACCACGGGCCGGATTTGGCCCGCGGGCCTTGAGTTTGACATATATGAGCTAGAGTGTAGAAGAAAACAAACTGTGCAAGAGCAAATATAAATAAATAACAAGAAAATGAAATAACAAGATTAAAAAGTCCTTAAAGTGAGATCATAAATAACAAGATAAAGAACACCTCTGAGGATATGAAAGATTTATAAAGATAACAGCTTTGGGGTTTCTTTCTCAAACCAACACTCTCAAAATTTCTCTTTCTTTTCAACACCGGTACCTCTAGATGCTCAATATAAAATCTATGTCATTAATAAGCAATAGAACTCATACAGGACAAATATAAATAGTTAATTGCCTTAGACTTATGAAATCAATAGATAGGAGATTTATTTTTGTTGCCAGCTTTACACACTTTCAAACTAATCCTGCCAAAGGGTTTCGGCCTGAAACATCAACTGTATTTTTTTCCATAGATGCTGCCTGGCTTGCCGAGTTCCTCCAGCATTTTGTGTGGGTTGCTTGGATTTTCAGCATCTGCAGATTTTCTCTTGTTTGTGATCCAAACTAATCTCCCTTACTTGCTTTGTCACACAATACATGGTGGGGTTCTTCTAAAATATCATTGTATTGAACTCAATGGATACAACACCCATACACTAACACATCATCAGGATAGCACACATAAACGAAGGATGAAATGTCTTTCTGTATCTCTAGAAAAAGAAACCCAACCTGATTACACAGTGAATGACCTTCTCGAGTCAAGTCATTTTTATTGTCATTTTGACCATAACTGCTGGTACAGTACATAGTAAAAATGAGACAATGTTTTTCAGGACCATGGTGTTACATGACACAGTACAAAAACTAGACTGAACTACATAAAAAACAACACAGAAAAAAGCTACACTAGACTACAGACCCACCCAGGACTGCATAAAGTGCACAAAACAGTGCAGGCATTACAATAAATAATAAACAAGACAATAGGCACAGTAGAGGGCAGTAAGTTGGTGTCAGTCCAGGCTCTGGGTATTGAGGAGTCTGATAGCTTGGGGGAAGGAACTGTTACATAGTCTGGTCGTGAGAGCCTGAATGCTTCAGGGCCTTTTCCCAGACGGCAGGAGAGAGAAGAGTTTGTATGAGGGGTGCGTGGGGTCCTTCATAATGCTGTTTACTTTGCGGATGCAGCGTGTAGTGTAAATGTCTGTAATGGCATGAAGAAAGACCCTGATGATCTTCTCAGCTGACCTCATTATCTGCTGCAGGGTCTTGCGATCTGAGATGGTGCAATTTCTGAACCAGGCAGTGATGCAGCTGCTCAGGATGCTCTCAATACAACCCCTATAGAATGTGATGAGGATGGCGGGGTGGGAGATGGACCTTCCTCAGCCTTCGCAGAAAGTAAAGATGCTGCTGGGCTTTCTTTGCTATGGAGCTGGTGTTGAGGGACTAAGTGAGATTCTCCGCCAGATGAACACCAAGAAATTTGGTGCTCTTAACGATCTCTACCGAGTAGCCGTCGATGTTCAGCGGGGAGTGGTCGCTCCGTGCCCTCCTGAAGTCAACAACCATCTCTTTTGTTTTATTCACGTTCAGAGACAGGTTGCTGGCTCTGCACCAGTCCATTAGCCACTGCACCTCCTCTCTGTAAGCTGACTCGTCGTTCTTGCTGATGAGACCCACCACGGTCGTGTCATCAGCGAACTTGATGATGTGGTTTGAGCTGTGTGTTGCACAGTCGTAGGTCAGCAGAGTGAACAGCAGTGGACTGAGCATGCAACCCTGGGGAGCCCCCGTGCTCAGTGTGATGGTGTTGGAGATGCTGCTCCCGATCCAGACTGACTGAGGTCTCCCAGTCAGGAAGTCTAGGATCCAGTTGCAGAGGGAGGTGTTCAGCCCCAGTAGGCTCAGCTTTCCAATCAGTTTCTGAGGGATGATTGTGTTGAATACTGAACTGAAGTCTATGAACAGCATCCGAACGTATGTGTCTTTTTTGTCCAGGTGGGTTAGGGCCAGGTGGAGGGTGTTGGCAATGACGTCATCTGTTGAGTGTTTGGGACGGTACGCAAACTGCAGAGGGTCCAGTGGGGGGGGGGGCAGCAGGGTCTTGATATGCTTCATGACGAGCCTCTCGAAACACTTCATGATGAGCCTCTCGAAACACTTCATGGTGATGGATGTAAGTGCAATGGGACGGTAGGCATTTAGGCAGGACACTGAAGACTTCTTCAGCACAGGGACAATGGTGGCAGCCTTGAAGCACGTTGGAATGGTGGCGCTGCTCAGGGAGATGTTGAAGATGTTAGTGAGAACATCTGCTAGCTGGTCTGCACATCCTCTGAGCACTCTACCAGGGATGTTTTCTGGTCCAGCAGCCTTCCTTGGGTTGACCTTGCACAGGGTTCTTCTCACGTCGGCCATGGTGAGACACAGCACCTGGTCATTTGTAGGAGGGGTGTATTTCTTCGCCGCCACGTCATTTTCCACCTCAAACCAGGCATAGAAGTTATTCAGCGCATCTGGGAGGGAGGCATCACCTGCACAGTCAGGTGATGTTGTCTTGTAATTGGTGAAGCCCTGGATGCCCTTCCACATGCGCCTCATGTCGCCGCTGTCCTGTAAGTAACTGGATTAGCTGGGCATGTGCACGCTTTGCCCCTCTGATGGCTCGGAACAGTTTGGCCCTTGTTGTTGTTAGAGCTGCCTTGTCACCTGCTCTGAAGGTGGAGTCGCGGGACCTCAGCAGCGCACGCACCTCTGCAGTCATCCATGGCTTCTGGTTAGCGCGTATAGTGATGGTCTTGGACAAAGTAACATCATCAATGCACTTGCTGATGTAGCTGGTCACTGATGCTGCGTACTCCTCTAAGTTGGTTGAGTCACCATCGGTTGCAGCCTCCCTGAACATGTGCCAGTCAGTGTGCTCAAAGCAGTCTTGAGCAGAGATGGCTCCTTCTAGTAGGATGTTAATTATTCAAAACATTAGGTATCACTGTTGGTCTGTTTTTCCCATATTTCTGTCATGTGAGCTACAAATGCCAGCATAGTAGCCTGTCTAGGTTATTTTTAACATTAATTACCGGTACTTTTACTGAAAGTGATTTAAACTGGAATGATTGCATTTGGTGAACATTTCCAATTCTACGTTCTTCAAAGCTTCAAGATAGATTGCCAATGGGAGATTTTCCAGCAAGAAATAGTTCTAACTCTGCTGTTTCATCTTGTTAAAACTAAAATAGTGGGTTGGTCATGAAATTAAAATTCGGCAGATGGAATCAATATGGTTTGAAATGCTTTGGGGGGGGGGGGGGGGGAAGAAGCTTACAAGTTTTTGTCTGGTAAATGAAGGCTGCAGTCAGAATCTTCATAAGCCCTTCTCACCCTTCTGAGGAATTCCTATTGTAGACTTACTTATGGATTTCCACCCTCCCTCCTAATTTACACTATCTGCTTTGTAGCACAATACACTTTTAAGTTATTTTATTTTCTTTAGCAATACAGCTTGGAGTAGGCCTTCCAGCCTTTTGAGCTGCAACACCACAGCAAACCCCGACAGCTCCAATTTAACCCTAACCTAATCACAGAATATTTTACATCCTTGGACTGTGGGGGCAAACCAGAGCACCTGGGGAAATCACACCCGTTCCACGAGGAGAATGTACTGACTCCAGAAGTACATAAAGGTGATGCTGGAATTGAACAGCGAGCTGCGACGTCCCCAAACTGTAATAGCGTCATGCTAACCACTACACCACCATGGTACTTATGTTCTGCAGTAGAAGCTGAGAGAATTGTGCAGCCTAGATCCGTAGCAGCTGAAAATGGTAACAAGAACAGACAACAAAACCCTTAACTCTGTGATTATTGCATGTTATTTTTGGCCCTTCCAAACCTTCAAGCTGTGCTGCCCAGCAACCCCCAATTTAACCGTAGCCTAATCACGAGACAATTTACAATGGCCAATTAACCTACACTCGGTACATCTTTACACCGTGGTAAGAAACTGGAGCACCTGGAGAAAACCCATCCCATCATAGGGAGAACATACAAACTCCTTATAGTGGTAGGAATTGAACTGGGGTCGCTGGTACTGTAAAGCTTTATGCTAACCACGACACTACCACACTGCCTCTTGTACAAAATGATTCGTGATTATATAAAAGATCCTGTTCTTGAGCACTCCAGTACTTCATTTTTCATATCAATTATAAACTTGAAAAAAAAAATCATCTACAGTGTGTCTATAAAATGGAGAAGGCTTGTGCAGTGCTTGGCTGTCAAGGTGTTTTGAAGATCATGACTTCAAACCCCAACACAGAACTTATGTTTCACCTGGCAGTAGGTATCTCTGCCTCTGGTACATTGTGGTGAACTACATATACCTGTCTGGACACACCCCTCTGCTGACTGCTCCTGTGGCTCCTCCCACAGACCCCTGTATAAAGGCGGTTGGAGGCACTGCTCCCCCCCCCCAGTCTCCAGGATGTTGTGTGATGGTCTCTTGCTGCTGACAGTGCTTCCTTCCAGCTAATAAAAGCCTATCTCTCGCCTCACGTCTCCGAGAGTTATTGATGGTGCATCATACATTTCTAATCATTATCACTGCAAAATTCTCCAAATCCACCAGAACCAACTCTGATGTCCTCCCTCAAGCTATTACTCCCAGCAAAGTTGCAGCTTATTCTTGATCAATCCCACTGAGCGAGCCATGGCGTTTGAATGCCTATGACCTCATTTCCAAAGTAAAAACTCTATTCTGAACTCCACCATGGTGAAAGAAAGCTATGCAGGCAGAGGAAATGATCCAAAGATGTCGTTGAAGCCCCCTTAAAGTGTAATGTCCACTCCAAACCCCAAGTCTGTCACTGACAAATTAGAGAAATAGTTCTTGGAATGGCACTAAGAACCTTGAGTCTATTAGCCCACTTCACAAACTATTTACCCACACCAAATTAAGCAGCTTCTTCCTGAACTGTGGCATAATCCATGCATTTCACATCAGCCGCCTCAGGACCTGTACATCTGGAGCAGCAGTACATGTTCAGCTGCCTCTTGGAAGTCAATACTCCACGCGACTGGATCTTGGACTTGTTGGTGGAAAGATCCCAGTCAGTCTGAGTTGGCAGCAAAATCTCCAGTACTGGTGCCCCCCAGGGCTGTGGGCTCAATCTGCTGCTGTCCGTGCTGCTGACTCAGGACTGTGTTGCCAGATTCAGCTCAAACTACAAGTTCTCTGATGATACAGCAGTGGTTGGCCTCATCAGCAACATGATGATTCGGCATGCAGAGAGAAGGTAGAGAGGCTTGTCAAATGGTGCAAGAACAACAACCTGAGTCTCAACGTGGACAAGACAAAACAGATGATTGTGGACTTTAGGAAGGCACAGGTTGACCACTCTCCATTGCACATGAAGAGCACAAAGTTTCTTGGTGTGCATATAATGGATGATCTATGCTGGACCCACAACACTTCTACATTAGTCAAAAAGGCACAGCCTACACTTTGAGGAGATTGAGGAGTGCAAGGCTCCCTGCCCCCACTTGAACAGCTTTCTACAGGAGCACCATCGAGGGGGTCTTACCTGGCTGTATCATCGTGTGATATGGAAGCTGCAAGGCATCAGACTGTATCAGAGGATAGTAAAAAACCACCAAGAGGATCTCCAGGGCCTTCCTCCCCACCCCCTTCTATTTGTGACATTTACCGGGAGTGTTGTATACCAAGAGCCAAAGCATTGTTGAGGATCCCTGCCCCCCCCCCACCCCGTTCCACAATCCCTTTGCCAGACTACCATCAATCAGGAAGAAGGTACAGCAGCATCAGGACTAGAACTGCCAGACCAGGTAACGGTTCCTTCCCCTCGGCTGTACGACTAATGAATACCCTGCCACAACTTATTTGTGGTAATATTTTCTTTTATAGGCTGTGTGTGATATATGTATTGTGGGTGCACCGTGGTCTGGAGGATCATTTTGTCATTTGGTTGTATAGTTCAGATGGCAATAAACTTGAAAGAGATGCATTCCTCAGTAGCATCTACTGAAACGAAGCATG
Organism: Hemitrygon akajei; assembly: GCF_048418815.1. Classification (NCBI taxonomy): domain Eukaryota; kingdom Metazoa; phylum Chordata; class Chondrichthyes; order Myliobatiformes; family Dasyatidae; genus Hemitrygon; species Hemitrygon akajei. Next base: position 152,321,929 of record NC_133128.1, read on the forward strand.
TCAGTGTAAATAGAGAACACTACAAAATTTAGACTGCTTTCCAGTCGCCATCATTCATCTGGGAAACATAGTATTGAGCCAGCAACAGTCAATGGATCATCTGGCTTTTGGTGACTTGATTTGATGGTTCACTTCACCATTAACAGAGTTAAAGGGTTCTCTTTAATCCTTTTCCCTGTACAAGGGGTCTTCTGACCTTCATTGAATTTCTGCAATTCTAGCAACCTTTCCTATGTAAGCAACAAGGCAAGTTTATTTGTATAGCACTTTTCAAACACAACGCAGTTCAAAATGCTTTACATAAAACAAGATATAAACAAACCAAACATCAACTTTCTGACAATATAAAGAGAATAAAATCGCACATAAAAATAAAGAAATAAGTTACAGTGCAGGAGATTCTAATTAAAAGCTACAGAGAAAAGTTTTGAGCCTCGATTTAGAAGAGCTTAAAAGTTGGGTCAGGTTTCAGATACGAGGAGCATAATAACTAAAAGCTGCTTCCCCATGTTTAGTTTTGACCCCAAGGACGGGAAGCCTACCTACACCAGATGACCTGAGAGCTCAGAAAGGTTCATAAAGTAACAAGAGATCGGAGGTGTATTTTGGCTTTAGACCATTCAGTGCTTTATAAACCAGCGGTGATATTTTAACATCGTTCCTCTGATGGACAGGAAGCCAGTGTAGCAATTTGAGAACAGGAGTGATATGTTCTACTGTCTTGGTCTTAAGTGAGACCTCCAGCAGCAGCGTTCTGAATGAGCTGCAGCTGTCTGAGGGATTTCTTTTTTTTAAAAAAACAGATCTGTGAAAACAACATTACAGCATTCAAGTCTACTAAAAATAAATGCATGGACAGGTTTATCTAGATCTTGTTGAGACAATATATTTTTATATTTTTAAGATGCTAGTAGTCTGACTTTGAGATTGTCTTAATGTGGCAGTTAAAATTCCAGTCAGAGTCCATCACATCAAGGTTTCTGGCTTGGTTTGTGATCTGTAATGACAGGGATTCTAAGTGAGCACTGACTTTTAATCGGTCATTGTTGGCACCAAAAACAATTATTTCAATTTTCTCTTTGTTTAACTGGAGGAAATGTTGGCACATCCAATCAGTGATTTGTGCAATACTGATTTTTTATTAGTGATTGTATGGGACCATAGTCATTTGATGACACTGTAATATAAATCTGCGTGTCATCCATATAATTATGGTAGTATATTTTGTTGCTTACCATGGTTTGAGCTGGAGAGAACATGTACATGTTAAACAGAAGAGGCCCTAGCATGGACCCTTGAGGCACTCTGCATATCATTTTTGTTCAGTCAGATATGTAGCTACCAATCGATACAAAATACTCCCAAAAGTCAAACACCCTTTAGGCTTGAAATATGTCCTGCATAAACCCTTTGAACAGTTAATTATATTTATCATAGTTTTAAAACATAGTAAGGAGGAAATATTGTGAATATCACTTTAATCACACTTAGCATTCAAATCCACAATAAATGACCTTCTCCTGCAGTTGAGTTGCAGAATTGGCTGGTTACATAAACATGGATAAATGAGTATTCATTACCTTCTGGAAAATGTGACATAATACCAAATACTTACAGTTAATGTCACAAATAATCATTTCTACTTTTTTTTTTTTTAAAAACCCTGCTCCAGTCAATCCTGAATCAAGCATGTGATGACTTTGGCTTAACCCGATGGAATTGGCAGAATGCAGATCAGTACACTTCTGCCTTGATACATACTCATACTGACATACTCGATCAGTCACATAATAATGTGGTAGCTGCTTACTTCGGGTAGGCTCATGTATATCTATCTAAAAGACTTTATTCTGCTAATCATAGATTCACCCCGACATATATTCCCATTTCATACCTGGAAATGATGGTAATTAACTATAATTTAATTGTCTATTTTATTATTTCCAAAATAGTGTAAACTCAATATAAGTATATGATGAATCCATCATTTGTTTGCTGAAATAAACAGCACTCGTTTTGCAGTGGGCTGCCAGAAACATTGTAATGACTGGTCTCCCATGCCAATGTTAAGGCTCTGGTTATGCTCAACTTGCTCCTGTGGGAAGGTCGTATGGTCAATGCTCCTGACATCAAGTTCCTAAAATAGGTGCCTCACTCTGAATTATACCATGCCATGAGGCTTCAGGAAAATGCTTCAAGGCTGTTCTCAAAGCCTTCTTCAAAAAGGGCAACATTTTCATTAACCCATGGAGTCTCTGAGCAATGAGCATTCAAAGTTGTGATGCAACAGATAGAAAGGGACCAAGTACCTCAAGATTCTACAAAGGAACCACCTCAGACAACAAAAATGAGAACACAACATCACCAGCAACATATCTGCCCCTCCTGTTCCATCCAGACCTCCTGCCCCACCTCAGTAGAGTCAATAGATCCCACATAAAGGTGTTCAAGAAGTTCAGGACCTACAACAGAACTTGGTTGAAAACAAGTCACCACAGACACAAGGACATAGCAGGGAGAAGAAAGAGCTCAGAACAAATTATATGTTTCCTGGTTGTGCTACATGTTTAGGACACACACACACACAGAACTCTCCTCAAAAAGAATCACGGAAACTTATAGCAGTGGAAACAGTCATTCAGCTCATCAGGTCTGGTAACAAACAATGGATTTTAGTCGAGGAGTGAATTTCTCAAAGCCATTCTATATATATATAAAAATCAGACATTTGTTTGCATAATTTTCTGCTCCAACTTTCACTCTAGAATAGGATCCTACCCATCTAAATCAGTAAAATAAAGGTACTGGATTGTAGAGACTTAAAGGATTGCAGGTTCTGGAAATCCTGATGAAGGGTCTCAATCCAAACTTTGACTGTCCATTTCCCTCCATAGCTGAAGCTTGACTTGCTGTGTTCCTCCAGGGCTTTGCACATTGAGTTGAATTTTTACAGATACTTCATACTGCACCCCTTGTAAAACTTTAAACATCAATAATTCAGCCTGCTTTCCTCTCCCGACCCACTTCCCCTTCTTTCAAGCATACTGTACAGAACATCTTTCGAAATATTTCCACAAGCATAAAAAATAATTAAACTAGAGGTTATGTCTCTCACCGCCGAGCTCATGTGTAACAATTTGAGTTACCCAATGGATGGTTATTCCCAACTTTACATTACCATGGAAAGTTAACAAAATAGCTTTCTGAACGTTCAGCCACCAATGATTAAAAGCATGGGAAATCATTAGCAAATTATCAGTCACCTCACATCACACAGGTAGGGAAGCTGCAGTGTCTGCTGATTCTAAAGCAAATATTAGAGACAGAACAACCAACTAAAGATACTTTAATGAAGTTGGGTCAGCTCCCAACTGACAGCAGTGGCTTGTACAATGCATCAGAAGACACACCACACAGCATTCTCAGTTCTTAACATGTAGTTACAGCATTACTCATGCTGTACCATGTCCCCATAAAAAAACATCACTGAATATTTACAAGCATAAATGATACCTTTAACTATCTAGTGAAATGAAATTATGCAACCAGCTGATTATTCTCAGATATATAGAACATAGAACAAAGAACCGTACAGCACATTACAAGCCCTTCGGCCCACAATGTTGTGCCGCCCCTCAATCCCTGCCTCCCATATAACCCCCCCCCCACCTTAAATTCCTCCATATACCTGTCTAGTAGTCTCTTAAACTTCACTAGTGTATCTGCCTCCACCACTAACTCAGGCAGTGCATTCCACGCACCAGCCACTCTCTGAGTGAAAATCCTTCCTCTAATAACCCCCTTGAACTTCCCTCCCCTTACCTTAAAGCTATGTCCTCTTGTACTGAGCAGTGGTGCCCTGGGGAAGAGGCGCTGGCTGTCTACTCTGTCTATTCCTCTTAATAGCTTGTACACCTCTATCATGTCTCCTCTCATCCTCCTTCTCTCCAAAGAGTAAAGACCTAGCTCCCTTAATCTCTGATCATAATCCATACTCTCTAAACCAGGCAGCATCCTGGTAAATCTCTTCTGTACCCTTTCCAATGCTTCCACATCCTTCCTATAGTGAGGCAACCAGAAATGGACACAGTACTCCAAGTGTGGCCTAACTAGAGTTTTATAAAGCTGCATCATTACATCGCATCTCTTAAATTCTATCCCTCAGCTTATGAAAGGTAACACTCCATAAGCTTTCTTAACTACCCTATCTACCTATGAGGCAACTTTCAGGGATCTGTGGACATGTACCCCCATATCCCTCTGCTCCTCCACACTACCAAGTATCCTGCCATTTACTTTGTACTCTGCCTTGGAGTTTGTCCTTCCAAAGTGTACTACCTCACACTTCCCCGGGTTGAACTCCATCTGCCACTTCTCAGCCCACTTCTGCATCCTATCAATGTCTCTCTGCAATCTTTGATAATCCTCTACAGTATCTACAACACCACCAACCTTTGTCGTCTGCAAACTTGCCAACCCACCCTTCTACCCCCCACATCCAGGTTGTTAATAAAAATCACAAAAAGTAGAGGTCCCAGCACAGATCCTTGTGGAACACCACTAGTCACAACCCTCCAATCTGAATGGATTCCCTCCACCATGACCCTCTGCCTTCTGCAGGCAAGCCAATTCTGAATCCACCTTGCAAAATTTCCCTGGATCCCATGCCTTCTGACTTTCTGAATAAGCCTACCATGTGGAACATTGTCAAATGCCTTACTAAAATCCATGTAGATCACATCCACTGCACTACCCTCATCTATATGCCTGGTCACCTCTTCAAAGAACTCTATCAGGCTTGTTAGGCACGATCTGCCCTTCATAAAGCCATGCTGACTGTCCCTGATCAGACCATGATTCTCTAAATGCCCATAGATCCTATCTCTAAGAATCTTTTCCAACAGCTTTCCCACCACAGACACAAGGCTCACTGGTCTATAATTACCTGGACTATCCCTACTATCTTTTTTGAACAAGGGGACAACATTTGCTTCCCTCCAATCCATGGAGTTGGAGTTGGAGTTGGAGTTGTTCTCCATGGAAAACGAGGACATAAAGATCCTAGCCAGAGGCTCAGCAATCTCTTCCCTTGCCTCGTGGAGCAGCCTGGGGAATATTCCGTCAGGCCCCGGGGACTTATCCGTCCTAACATATTTTAACAACTCCAACACCTCCTCTCCCTTAATATCAACATGCTCCAGAACATCAACCTCACTCATATTGTCCTCACCATCATCAAGTTCCCTCTCACTGGTGAATACCGAAGAGAAGTATTCATTGAGGACCTCGCTCACTTCCACAGCCTCCAGGCACATCTTCCCACTTTTATCTCTAATCAGTCCTACCTTCACTCCTGTCATCCTTTTGTTCTTCACATATTTGAAGAATGCCTTGGGGTTTTCCTTTACCCTACTTGCCAAGGCCTTCTCATGCCCCTTTCTTGCTCTTCTCAGCCCCTTCTTAAGCTCCTTTCTTGCTACCCTATATTCTTCAATAGACCCATCTGATCCTTGCTTCCTAAACCTCATGTATGCTGCCTTCTTCCACCTGACTAGGTTTCCCACCTCACTTGTCACCCATGGTTCCTTCACCCTACCATTCTTTATCTTCCTCACCAGGACAAATTTATCCCTAACATCCTGCAAAATATACCTAAACATCGACCACATGTCCATAGTACATTTCCCTGCAAAAACATCATCGCAATTCACACCCGCAAGTTCTAGCCTTATAGCCTCATCATTTGCCCTTCCCCAATTAAAAATTTTCCTGTCCTCTCTGATTCTATCCTTTTCCATGATAATGCTAAAGGTCAGGGAGCGGTGATCACTGTCCCCCAGAGGCTCACCCACTGACAGATTTAGATAGCTAGATAGATAGATAGATAGATAGATACTTTATTCATCCCCATGGGGAAATTCAACTTTTTTTCCAATGTCCCATACACTTGTTGTAGCAAACCTAATAGCATACAATACTTAACTCAGTAAAAAATATGATATGCATCTAAATCACTATGTCAAAAAGCATTAATAATAGCTTTTAAAAAGTTCTTAAGTCCTGGCGGTTGAATTGTAAAGCCTAATGGCATTGGGGAGTATTGACCTCTTCATCCTGTCTGAGGAGCATTGCATCGATTGTGACCTGACCCGGTTCGTTACCCAATACTAGATCTAGTATGGCATTCCCCCTAGTCGGCCTGTCAACATACTGTGACAGGAATCCATCCTGGACACACTTGACAAACTGTGCCCCGTCTAAACCATTTGAACTAATCAGGTGCCAATCAATATTAGGGAAGTTAAAGTCACCCATGATAACAACCCTGTTATTTTTGCTCCTTTCCAAAATCTGCCTCCCAATCTGCTCCTTGGTATCTCTGCTGCTACCAGGGGGCCTATAGAATACCCCCAGTAGAGTAACTGCTCCCTTCCTGTTCCTGACTTCCACCCATACTGACTCAAAAGAGGATCCTGCTACATTACCCACCCTTTCTGTTGCTGTAATTGTATCCCTGACCAGTAATGCCACCCCTCCTCCCCTTTCCCCCCTCTCTATCCCTTGTAAAGCACTGAAATCCAGGAATATTGAGAATCCATTCCTGCCCTGGTGCCAGCCATGTCTCTGTAATGGCCACTACATCATAATTCCATGTATGTATCCAAGCTCTCAGTTCATCACCTTTGTTCCTGATGCTTCTTGCATTGAAGTACACACACTTTAGCCCCTCTACCTTACTACCTTTATACCTTTTATTCTGCTGCTCTTTTCTCAAAGTATATTTATGTATATATATTTTTTCCTAAAATATATACTTTGTATAAATCTACTTTGTCTTCAAGTCTTTTTCAAATCTAAAGCTTTTTGCTCATTTGCTACACATGTAATCAGTTGACATCGATTCCAGGTACCAGTAACTCCATGGTATCACTTTTCCAGATTTCATATGTATCTAATTTTACATTCCATACAAAAGTTACCATGGCATAAGTGTCTACATAATTGTCAATACATTGTGTTTGGTACATTATTAGCTATCCTGAACTCAATTACAACACCTCATAGGTTCTTAAGACTCTTTGTATCCCTCTTTTTACTAAGTCTTACCTCCAAACTTCTACTGAGTCTAGAAAGCAACATCTCTTCTTTCCTATTATTTTATTAAAGTCACAAAGTCATATACTTTGTCTTTCCCTCTCCAATGATCTCCACTACTTGTGACTGCTTTCAGGCTCTATATTACACTTTTCATCGGGCTGGCATCAGTAAGTTCATCCAAAAACAACATCTGTAGATGCTGTATATCCAAAACAAAAGCTAAAACTGCAGGAAACACTCAGCAATTCAAGCAGCAGCTGAGTGAGGAACAAAATTAATATTTTAGATCAATTACAATGCATCAATGAGTTCATGTTCATAGTGACATTTCTCATAAATCCCTTCAGAATTTTATGACCTGCCTCCGTTTGCAGTGCTGACTTCCCCTTAAAACTGTCCAACTGTTGCTCGATTTTCCATTCTAACAGCCATGCAAACAACAAAAGCCTTGTAACTGCCAAATTCTTCTCAAAGATGTACCCAGTCTCATATGCAAGTGTCTCTTGTAGCATCTGGAAATCATTATAGAAATGAACTTGCCACAGCACCCCATCCTGTGGCTTTTCTCTTCCCCATTGGTAATGGATTCTTGCACGGGCATTGACAAAGTCAGGAAACTCCTGTGAACCAGCACAAAGCAGACTGCAGGCATTTTCTCTGAACTAACTTCTATCAAGAACTGTGAATTGTCCCATTGCTCCCAAAATTTTGAATCGTTCTCTGGAATCAGACAATAAGACACAGGAGCAGAATTAGGTCATTTAGCCCATCGAGTCTGCTCTGACGCTTAATCATGGCTGATTTATTTTCACTCTCAGCCCTATTCTCTTGCCTTTGCCCTGTAAAGCCCTCTGTTTTAAATATATCAAATGACTTGGCCTCCACAGCTGTCTGTGGCAACGAATTCCTGCAGATTCACCACTCTCTGGCTGAAGAAAATCCTCTTCATCTCTATTCTAAAGGGATTCCTATTCTGAGTGTGTGCCCTCTGGTGCTAGACTCCCCCACTAATGGAAACATCCTATCCACATCCACTCTATCTATGCCTTTCAATATCTGCTAAATTTCAATCAGATGCCCCCTCATTCTTCTAAACTCTAGCAAGTGAAGGCCTGGAGCTCCACATATATTAACCCTAATTATCACGAATAATTACTAATTATCACTAATGCCTTATAAGTGTCAGCATCACATTTTTGCTCATGTTCTTATCCTCTCAAAATGAATGCTAAGGTTGCATTTGCCTTCCTCACCACCAACTCAAACTGCAAGTTAACCTTTAGAGAATCCTGCACGAGGACTCCCAAGGTCCTTTGCACCCAACTTCTAATTTTCTCTTCATCTAGAGAATAATCTATGCCTTTATTTCTTCTACCAAAGTGCATGACAATACACTTCTCGACACTGTATTTCATCTGCCACTTCTTTATCCATTCTTCCAATCTGTCTAGACCTTCTACAGATTCCATGATTCCTCAATACCACTTGTACCTCCACCTACCTTTGCATTGTCTGCAAAGTTAGCCACAAAGCCATCAAATTTGTCATCCAAATCATTGACATATAATGTGAAAAGAACTGGCCTCAACACTAACCCCTGTGAAACACCAATAGTCACCAACAGCCAACCAGAAAAGGCCCCCTTTATTTGCACTCTGCCTCCTGCTAGTCAGCCAACCCTTTATTTATTTATTTATTTAGAAATACAGCATGGAACATGGTAGTATCTTTCCTGTAATACCTTATCGTGTTCAGGAGCCTCATGTGTGGCACCCTGTTAAAGGCCTGCTGAAAATCCAAGTAAACAACATCCACTGATTCTCTTTTATCTATCCTGTTATTTCCTCAAAGAATCCCAATAGATCTATCAGACAGGATTTTCCTTTGAGGAAACCATGTGCTCAAAACCACCTGTTTAATAATGGATTCCAACATCTTCCTAATGATTGAAATGGCCTATAATTTATTATCTTTTGCTCCTCTTCCTTCTTAAAGAGTGGAGTGATATTTGCAATTTTCCAGTCCTTTGGAACTATTCCAGAATCTCTTGATTTTTGAAAGATCACATTTTTTCTACATTTTACACCCTCTCCTTTGTTCTTATGCTGTCTTTGAATTCCCTTGTCAGCAACAGTTGCTTCATCCTGCCTTTAGAATATTTCTTCTTTGGGTCGTATCCATCCTGTGCCTTCTGAATTGATCCCAGAAACTCCAGCCATTGCTATTCTGCTGCTAGCGTCCCCATTGCAATCAATTTGGGCCAGCTCCTCACTCACATAATTTCTTTTACTCCACTGTAATATTGATACAACAGACTTTATCTTCTCCCTCTCAATCTGCAGGTTGAGTTCTATCATATTATGATCACTGCCTCTTCAGGGTTTCTTTATCTCATCTCCCTAATCAAATCTTGTTCATTCAATCCAGAACTGCTTTCCCCTGGTGGGCTCAACAATAAGCTACTCAAAAAAATCCATCTCATAGGCATTCTGTAAATACCTTCTCTCAGGATCCAGCACCAACAAAATTTTCCCAATTTACTTGCATATTGAAACTCCCCATGACTATTATAACTTTGTCCTTTTTACATCTTTTCTATCTTTCATTGGAATTTGTCCCCCAGATTGTTGATACTGTTTGGAGACCTGTTTATATCTCCCATTGGGGTCTTACACTTACAGTTTCTTAACTATTTCCATCCAAGGATTCTATATCTTCCGATCCTACATCACCACTTCTAAGGATGTTAAAGTGGTTGGTGACTGTGGAGGGAATATCTTCAAAGCCATCATGCCCATTTTGGAGACAACAATTTGATGCTCTGTGGTGAGATCAGACATCTTATTATGGATGGGCTTTGCTTTCTTCCGGAATATCTAATTCCCAGGTCGACTGATACCCTTCCTTGTGTATGTTGTACAAGCCTGCAGCAACCCTGAATGAATAAATACAGTACTTGTTTTACTTGCTGCCCCACATCAAAGCAGGCACACTCCTTTCACTTGCTGGCTGACATCTCAAGGAGCAGCAACGCAAGTCCACCACTTTCAAGGATTAAAGATCAACTTTTTTCTGCCATATGCATTTACATGTATTAGGAATTTGTTGTGGTGTGTTGGTCAGGATACAACACGCAACAAAAATACAAGAACATTTTACAATTATTAAGAATAAATAATTATATAAAAAATAAAGTTAGAGGTTAATCTATAGATATGGAAAATATGCATAATTTTCAAAGAATGCTCTTAATATTCCATGTAATAGGAGACATATTCTTTGATATTGCCAACTCCCATCACAAATCGCTTCTGAGGATGTAACTATGGTCTTTAGCTCCACATCATTGATCTATTTGAATCTCCCTGGCATGCAAATACTGTATGCATTGTCTCAACATCTGGCTCATCTGCTCCTTGGAAGGTATCCCATTTAGCCTTTCAACCCGAACTTCATATTTCTCTTGAAATGCGCTGTCACTATTCTCCATCTGCAACGGCAGCTGTGGCAGCTGCCCCAAGTCGCCTCGTTTCACTGAACTTTGATCCTGGTTATACTCTCTCTCCCACTGCCCCGAATGTAAATGTCTTCTCACTTTTGACAACACTTTATAGGAGCAACAAACTCTGCTTCAGGTCCAGTAAGCTCCAGACTTCCTGATGCCTCTCAAGTTGCAGCTGATGTAACTCTAAACATCTTCTCTACACCAATTCTACAGCTCTGGGAATTTGCAGCACTCCACTCATCAAGCACCAATCCCAACGTTGTAGTCAAACTTGCTGGCAAGAGCGGTGCTGTTATTGACCAGAGATAGTTGACTGGAAAAGCTTCACAAAAGTTGATTACAGCTTTCAGATGAGGTCTTTCTAAGATCTCTCCATTCTTCCCTTTGGATGATGGTCCCACCACATGGCATTCTCTCCACAGTCACCAACCGCGATACATCCTTCCCATAGGTCCTACACCTAGGCCTATTATTTCAGCCTGTTTCTGACTTATCTTCTTTCTCTTGATTTTCTTTGATTATCCACTCACATCTGTGACACCTCTCACAACCTCCTGCCTCTTTCAGGGCTTCCATTTTCCTGGCTCAATTTCACCATGGATATTTAACCGTTACAGACGTACATCTCACATCATTGACAGCCCTTCTCTTCTTCACTGATGGGATGCCTATGTAGTCTCATCCATTATAATTCTTCACTTGGCTAAGGCTTTTATCTCCACCTGCTTTCTCCCATCAACAACACAATGTGGGAAACCCTCAAGGATGAAGATACTCCATTCACTGTGGGATCTATGGAACAATTACTATGAGTCCTCAGGCCTCTTTCTTCTCCCTTTTGAGTACTTCAGTGGCTATACTGATGTTATTTCTCATCCTTGTACAGAACACCAAAGGTTCTGCTGCCATCATGTTTTACTATTTATTCGGCCAGGAGTCCTTATCCCAGAGTAGGACCACTTTTTTCCATTTCTGGAATTCCCAATCCTCCTGGATCCCTCGCTCCGACATCTTATCTTTAGCTGACCTAATTGCAAAGTGAGTTTGGTCTTTGGTCTTTTCACTCATCTTGCCATAATAGAATCATAGGACATAGGAGCAGAATTAGGCCATTTGGTCAACCCAGTCTGCTCCGACATCCCATCATGGCTGATTTATTATCCCTCTCAACCCCATCCTCCTGCCTTCACTCTGTAATCTTTGACACCCTTACTCGCAACTGTCAAGATCTTTCATCATTCGATGGGTTTCAATGAGACCACACCTCGTACTTCTGAATTCTAGTAAATACGGCCCCAGAGCCATCAAATGTTCTTCACGTGATAAGCCATTCAATCCTGGAAATATTTTTGTGAATCTCCTTTGAACCCTCTCCTGTTTCAGCACATCCTTTCTAAGCTAAGGGGCCCAAAACTGCTCACAATACTCCATGTGAGGCCTCACCAGTGCTTTCTAAAGTCTCAACATTACATCCTTGCTTTTATATTCATGTCCTCTTGAAATGAATGCTAACATTGCATTTGCTTTCCTCCCCACAGACTCAACCTGCAAATTAACCTTTAGAGAATCCTGCACTAGGACTCCCAAGTCCCTTTCTACCTCAGTTTTTTATATTTTCTCTCCAATTAGAAAATTTCTTTTCTTCTACCAAAGTGCCTGACCATTTACATCCCGACACTGTATTCCATCTACCATTTCTTTGCCCATTCTCCTAATCTGTCTAGATCCTCCGGTAGCTTCTCTACCTCCTCAAAACTACCTCCACCTATCTTCATATTATCTGCAAAGTTTGCAACAAAGTCATCAGTTACATCATCCAAATCATTGTCATATAATGTAAAAACAACAATCAGTCCCAACATAGAACCCTTGTGGTACACCACCAGTCACCAGCAACCAGCCAGAAAAGGTTCCCTTTATTCCCACTCTTTGCCTCCTGCCAATCAGCCGCTGCTTTATCCATGCCAAAATCTTTTCCACAATACCATGGGCTCATAGCTTGTTAAGCAGCCATATGTGAGGCACCCTGTCAAAGGCCTCCTGAAGATCCAAGTACACACCATCAACTGATTCTCCTTTGTTTATCCTGGTTGTTATTTCTTCAGAGAATTCCAACAGATTTGTCAAGCAAGACTTTTCCTTGAGGAAACCATGTGGATTATGGCCTATTTTATCATGTGCCTCCAGTACCCCGAGAGCTCATCCTTATTAATTTACTCCAACATCTTCCCAACCACTGAGGTCAGACTAACTGGTTTATAGTTTCCTTACTTCTTCCTCTCTCCCTTCTTGAAGAGTGGAGTGACATTTGCAATTTTCCAGTCTTCTGGAACCATTCCAGAATTTCATGATTCTTGAAAGAACATTACTGATGCCTCCATGATCTCTTCAGCCACCTCTTTTAGAACTCTGAGGCCTACACCATCTGGTCCAGGTGACTTATCTATCTTTAGACCTTTCAGTTTCCCAAGAACCTTCTCTCTAGTTATAGTAACTTCATACCCACAGCCCTCTGAATTTGGCAGCACTCCACTCTGAGAACCAATGCTGACATTGTTATCAAACCTGCCAACAAGGTTGGTATTGCTCCAGAATGGTGAACAGACCTCTATCACGCAGAACCCAACACCAGTTCCCAGCCACATCCTCATACCTCCCTCTGGACAATACCTCCATTATTAAATTTCAGGCCGCTGTCTCGTAAACCACATTTTCTCGGCGGTCTTTGCCCCCACACTGCTTCTGCACCTTCTGTCCAAGCTCCACAAGAGGACTCCACATTGGCACATCCGTTATTTCAGCCAGTCTTTACTGTTACCATACAGTGTTCGTGAAAGGTCACCAATCCAATAAGCACTATCAGTGACACACAAAATGCTGGAGGAACTCTGCAAGTCAGGCAGAATCTGTGGAGGGAATAAACGGTCTTCATTTCGGGCCATGTCCCTTCATTGGGACTGGAAGGGAAGGGGAGCAGAGAGCAGAGTAAGATGGTAGGAGGGGAAAGAGTACACGTTGTCAGGTGATTGTTGAAACCAAGTGAGGGGGAAGGTGGTTAAGTGGGGAGGGGATGAAGCTGGGAGGTGATTGGAGGAAAAGGAATACAACAGAAAGGAACAGAGGACCTTGGAAGATAGGGAAGGAGGAAGGGGTAAACTTCTACAGATGCACAATGTCTACTACTAAATCCCAGAAATGGAAAAGTCTACATGAAGTGGTGGATACAGCCCAGTCCATCACAGGCAAAGCTCTCCCCACTACTGAGCACATTTACATGGAGCGCTGCCACAAGAAAATAGCATCAAGGACCCCACCATGCAAGCCATGCCCTCTTCTCGCTACTAAGTGGGAAGGAGGGACAGAAGCCCTAGGTCCCAGACCCAAGGAGCAGATACAACCATCAGGCTCCTGAACCAGCATGGATAACTATATTCACCAAAACTCTGAACTGATTCTACAGCCTCCAGACTCCTTACAAATCACATTCTCAGTATTTATTTTACTTGCACAATTTGTCTTCTTTTACACATTGGATAGGTGTCTGTCTTTGCATATAGTTTTGTGTGAATTCTATTGTATTTCTTCCTTTTCCTATAAATGCCTACAGGAAAATGAATCTCAAGGGTTTATGCAGTAACACGTACTGACTTTGATAATAAATTTTACTTTGACTTTGATCAGAGAGAGATGATGAGCAGATGAAGAGAAGGGGCAAGGGGGAAGCAGAATGGGGAATGTAAAAAGAGAGAGGGGGAGAAATTACCAGAAATCAGGGAAATCAATGCTCATGCCCTCAGGCCGGAGGCTACTCAGACACTCCTCCAATCTGAGTATGCTCTCAGTGTGGCAGCAGAGGAGGCCATGGGCCAACATGTCGGAATGGGAAGGGGAAGTCAAATTGAAATGAGTGGCCACTGGGAGGTCCTACCTTTTGCGGCAGATGAAGCAAAGGTGCTCAGCGAGGCGGACCCCAACCGAGATCGAGTCTCAGCAATGTAGAGAATACTGCACCGGGAGCACCGGATACAAAAGACAACCTGCAGACTCACAAATCAGTGTCCCCTCACCTGGAAAGACTGTTTGCTGCCCAGAATGTTTGAGGGGGAGGAGGCATAGGGGCAGGTCCTGCTTGCAGGGATATGTTTGTGGTGAACTACATATACCTGTCTGGACTGCGCCTGTGGCTCCTCCCACAGACCCCTGTATAAAGGCGATTGAGGCCTGAGCCCGGCCTCATTCTCCAGGATGTAGTGTTGTTCATTCTTCCAGTCAATAAAAGCCGATATCTCGCTTCTTACGTCTCAGAGTGAGTTATTGATGGTGCATCAATGTTCCAAGAGGGATTTCGGTGACAAGTGTACAAGAGAGTTACATATAGAGCGATCCCTGCAGAAAGCGGATTTTGGGGTGGGGGGAGGGCAGAGAGAAGCATATGCTTAGTGTCAAGTTATTTTCATGCTGCTTTTCAACATTCAGAGTGCTTCGCTCATTCACTATGCACCTTGTAGCTCCAGCACTTCTGTGTTTGATCACCGATTTACATCCTCTTGTCAGGGGAGCCTTCACCACCCTATGTCAGCCAGCAACAGAATGAGGTGATTCAGTCTCCTTTGCTCTCCGCAGACTCTCCCTTTGATTGCTTCAGCTTTCCCCTTCTTTGCAAGTTAAAACAGGTTTCATTTCCATATTTTCTCAGTTCAGATAGAAGGTCATTGAATTGAAACATCAGCTTTGCTTGTCACTGCACCTGTGCTACCTGGCCTGTTGCGTGCTTTTGGAATTATCTATTTTTATCTGAGATTTGCAGTATCTAAGGTTTTCTGTAAAGATTTGTTTTGGATGTGAACAGTGAACCTGAAATCATGACTTTGCTGTCCAATGACTTTGCTTTTCCACTGAGGTTGGGTGGGACTACAACCAGAGGTTGTGGCTTAAAGGTGAAAGGTGAGAGGTTTAAGGGGAAGATGAGGGGAAAACATACGTTCGGATACTGTTCATAGACTTCAGTTCAGCATTCAACACAATCATCCCTCAGAAATTGATTGGAAAGCTGAGCCTACTGGGCCTGAACACCTCCCTCTGCAACTGGATCCTAGACTTCCTGACTGGGAGATCTCAGTCAGTCCGGATCGGGAACAGCATCTCCAACACCATCACACTGAGCACGGGGGCTCCCCAGGGTTGCGTGCTCGGTCTACTGCTGTTCACTCTGCTGACCCACGACTGTGCTGCAACACACAGCTCGAACCATATCATCAAGTTTGCCGATGACACGACCGTGGTGGGTCTCATCAGCAAGAACGACGAGTCAGCTCACAGAGAGGAGGTGCAGCGACTAACGGACTGGTGCGGAGCCAACAACCTGTCTCTTAATGTGAACAAAACAAAAGAAATGGTTGTTGACTTCAGGAGGGCACGGAGCAACCACTCCCTGCTGAAGATCGACAGCTCCTCGGTGGAGATCGTTAAGAGCTCCAAATTTCTACATTGCTGAGACTCGATCTAGGTTGGGGTCCGCCTCGCTGAGCACCTTTGCTTCATCTGCCGCAAAAGGTAGGACCTCCCAGTGGCCACTCATTTCAATTTGACTTCCCCTTCCCATTCCGACATGTTGGCCCATGGCCTCCTCTGCTGCCACACTGAGAGCATACTCAGATTGGAGGAGTGTCTGAGTAGCCTCCGGCCTGAGGGCATGAGCATTGATTTCCCTGATTTCCGGTAATTTCTCCCCCTCTCTCTTTTTACATTCCCCATTCTGCTTCCCCCTTGCCCCTTCTCTTCATCTGCTCATCATCTCTCTCTGATCAAAGTCAAAGTAAAATTTATTATCAAAGTCAGTACGTGTTACTGCATAAACCCTTGAGATTCATTTTCCTGTAGGCATTTATAGGAAAAGGAAGAAATACAATAGAATTCACACAAAACTATATGCAAAGACAGACACCTATCCAATGTGTAAAAGAAGACAAATTGTGCGAGTAAAATAAATACTGAGAATGTGATTTGTAAGGAGTCTGGAGGCTGTAGAATCAGTTCAGAGTTTTGGTGAATATAGTTATCCATGCTGGTTCAGGAGCCTGATGGTTGTATCTGCTCCTTGGGTCTGGGACCTAGGGCTTCTGTCCCTCCTTCCCACTTAGTAGCGAGAAGAGGGCATGGTTTGCATGGTGGGGTCCTTGATGCTATTTTTTTTTTCTGCTTTTTTTTTTTACATAGTTCAGTCTAGTTTTTGTACTGTATCATGTAACACCATGGTCCTGAAAAACGTTGTCTCATTTTTACTATGTACTGTACCAGCAGTCATGGTCAAAATGACAATAAAAGTGACTTGACTTGACTCAGAGGACCGTGAGAGTATGGGATGAGCTGCCAGCACAACCATCGATCCATGTGAGCTTGATTTCAGCGTTAAAGAGAAGTTTGGATAGGTACATGGATAGTAGGGATATGAAGGTCTATGGTCCCGGTGCAGGTTAATGGGAGTAGCCAGTTTAAATGGTTTTTTGGCATGCACTAGATGGGCCAAAGGGCCTGTTTCTGTGCTATACTTTTCTATGACTATGCTATGAACTTATCAGGCATACAACCCATCGATGCATTATTTACCTTTTATTACTGGTGCATGTTCCTGACCCATATCTACAATGGACAACTGGATCCATATAATCCAAGTTACATTCCCTACAACAAAGGAACACCTTTGCTAGCCCCCAGCAGCAAATAATCGAGATTTCTATTGCAACTTCCAGGTAGTTGTGTTGTAATTGTTTAATTGTCCATATCTACCAAGTCCAGGGTGGTCCATCCCTCACTTCACTAATAATACAGAAGCAGTTTTTAAATCATCGGCAGTATGCACCACAGCATCTCACCAAGCCGTAGACAGCACCTTCCAAACACGTGACCTCCACCAGCTACAAGGCCAAGAGCAGCAAAAACATGGGAATGTCCTGACTGGAAGTTGCTCTCCAAGCCACACACCATCCTCACCTGGAAAAATATCACCATTCATTCATCATCACCGGATCAAACTCCTTCCCCCAACAACATTCAGGGTACACTCTCGCCTCAAAGATCGCAGAGTTTCAAGAAGGCAGCTCACCACCACCTTCTCAAGAGCACATGAGATGGTCATTTAGATGCCGGCCCAAATCCCTTGAATGAATTTTTTTTTAAACGTGACTGTTCCATATTTCTGAACCTTTGCTTTCAGGACAAATGTAGGCTACTATCTTCTCAGTTACTTTCACTTAGATGCCCATGTAGTTCTTGCAGTCCCTCAGTCCTTATAACACAGGATACAGAGAACTGGTGATCTGAAGCCAAGTACTTCCGATGGCATCTATGGCGAGGTCTTTTGCCTTTGGTATTTACAAAACCACCTGGTTTCTTGCCAAGCCCATGTGTGGTGTCCATGTGACACAAAGGTAAAGAAAGCCACATCTTCAAATCTCTTTCCCCTCTTACCCTAAATCTATGCCCCCTAGTTTCGGACTCCCCTACCCTGGGGAGAAGAGTTACCATCCATCTTATCTCAGCCTCTCATAATTTTAAACTCTTCTGTAACGTCACCCCTCATTCTCCTATGCTTCAAGAAATAATGGCCCAACCTCTCTCTATACCTCAGGCCCTCTAGTCCTGGCAGTATAACCATGTCTTTCCTATAAGAAGGTGACCAAATAAAGATTCCTCAATGACAAGTGTACAGTTTTGGATGCTGTTGGGGGTGGGTGGTGGTGGGGAATGACATCAGGAGAAGGCTGCAGCGACCATGTCTCTGGCATTGAGTCTTGCTCTGTGGCTGAGAGAGAGGAGAGAAGAAGAGGAGAGTGGTGGTGATAGGGGATAGAGTAGTTACGGGAACAGACAGGAGATTCTGTGGTCATGAAAGAGGCTCCCAGATGGTATGTTGTCTCCCAGGTGCCAGGGTCAAGGACATCTCAGATTGGATCCACAGTATTCTTAAGTGGTGGGGGGGTGGGGGGGGGGGGCGGCCAGAAGTTCAAGTTCAGAATGAATTGTTTATTCAACCGTACACATGAATGCAGTCAAACAAAAGAGTGTTGCTCCAGGGTTAAGGTGCAAAGCACAGTACCAACAGTCACACATAGCATATCACACATATTGTTACAATAACAGAAAAACATACAATCACAAAAAAAAAGGTCCGTTCCCCAGTGGCATGGCTTATAGATTGATGATGATTTTGATGAGATTGATTGAGGATTTTGTCCTGGAGCCACGATTCTGCAAGAACAAGCACACAGCAGTTCCTCATCACAGGCTACTACAGCTGCATACAAATGCAGTCCAGCTCGTCTTCCACCAAAGTAGTGGAACATATTGGTACCACTGGCATGCAGTAAAGGGCTGGGCTACCAAAGAGAGAACGTAGGGAGCTAGGCAATGCACACAAAAAGTGAGAGGAACTCAGCAGGCCAGGCAGCATCTATGGAAAATAACAGCACAGTCGATGTTTCGGGAAAGGAAATGGGTTAGAGCTCATCCAGACGAGAGGAATGACAAAGGCAATTTTGGCTCAGTCCTTAACATATAGAAATGGGGGGAGCTTGAAGAGTAAAACGCCCTGGGACAGGAAGTTGAGGCATCAGGTTAGGGATCTGTCAAAGTGTCCTGGGCTCTGAGGGAAGAGGTTGACTGGTGTGGGGTTGTTGTATGGAGATGGAGAGGTGGTTGAGAGTGGCAAGCAGATGGTTAATGCTTCAGGATCATGAATTCTTCTCAATGGAAGACTTCCTTTGGGTGAGCAAACTCTGCTGTGTCAATTGTTGGTTAATTCACCCTGTCAGGAAATGCAGAGGCGCCTTGACCTAAAAGCAAAGCGGTGGAGACAATTTAGCAGTGAATGATATTTTGCTAATAATCGATAAAACATGAAGGGACATAAAATAAGGAGGAAAGATATTTAACACAACAAGGTAATTGGAGGCTAAGAACAACTGGTTGAGGCTGGTTTGTATGTATGAAAAAGGACTATGGATGAGAGCTGAGTTTCAATGGTCTGAGGGTGATGAGTTGGAAACAAGTGGCAGGAGACTCTTCATAGCTGGATGGAGACTAGGAGGAGCCTACCGGTGCAGGCCTGACACTGAATAATGAAGGTCTGCATGCTAAGCACCTGCTGTGGTAAACTATGTATACCTGTCTGGACACACCCCTCTGCTGACTGCTCCTGTGGCTCCTCCCACAGACCCCTGTAAAAAGGCGATTGGGGCACTGCTCCCCCCTCAGTCTTCAAGATGTCATGCTCCCTTTTTGCTGTTAGCAACATAGAAAATAGGTGCAGGAGTAGGCTATTCAGCCCTTTGAGCCTGCACCACCATTCAGTATGATCATGGCTGATCATCCAACTCAGAACCCTGCACCTGCTTTCTCTCCATACCCCCTGATCCCTTTAGCCACAAGGGCCATATCTAACTTCCTCTTAAATATAGCCAATGAACCGGCCTCAACTGTTTCCTGTGGCAGAGAATTCCATAGATTCACCACTCTCTGTGTGAAGAAGTTTTTCCTCATCTCGGTCCTAAAAGGCTTCCCCTTTATCCTTAAACTGTAACCCCTTGTTCTGGACTTCCCCAACATCGGAAACAATCTTCCTGCATCTAGCCTGTCCAATCCCTTTAGAATTTTATACGTTTCAATAAGATCCCCCCTCAATCTTCTAAATTCCAGTGAGTTTAAGCCTAGAGGATCCAGTCTTTTTTCATATGAAAGTCCTGCCATCCCAGGAATCAATCTGGTGAACCTTCTCTGTACTCCCTCTATGGCAAGAATGTCTTTCCTCAGATTAGGGGACCAAAACTGCACACAATATTCTAGGTGCGGTCTCACCAAGACCTTGTACAACTGCAGTAGAACCTCCTTGCTCCTGTACTCAAATCCTTTTGCTATGAATGCCAACATACCATTTGCCTTTTTCACAGCCTGCTGTACCTGCATGCCCACCTTCAATGACTGGTGTACAATGACACCCAGGTCTCGTTGCACCTCCCGTTTTCCTAATCGGCCACCGTTCAGATAATAATCTATTTTCCTGTTCTTGCAACCGAAGTGGATAACCTCACATTTATCCACATTAAATTGCATCTGCCATGAATTTGCCCACTCACCTAACCTATCCAAGTCACCCTGCATCCTCTTAGCATCCTCCTCACAGCTAACACCGCCGCCCAGCTTCGTTTCATCCGCAAACTTGGAGATGCTGCATTCAATGCCCTCGTCTAAATCATTAATATATATCGTAAACAACTGGGGTCCCAGCACTGAGCCTTGCGGTACTCCACTAGTCACTGCCTGCCATTCTGAAAAGGTCCCATTTACTCCCACTCTTCGCTTTCTGTCTGCCAACCAATTCTCTATCCACATCAATACCATACCCCCAATACCGTGTGCTTTAAGTTTGCACACTAATCTCCTGTGTGGGACCTTGTCAAAAGCCTTTTGAAAATCTAAATATACCACATCCACTGGCTCTCCCCTATCCACTCTACTAGTTACATCTTCAAAAAATTCTATAAGATTCGTCAGACATGATTTTCCTTTCACAAATCCATGCTGAATTTGTCCGATGATTTCACCTCTTTCCAAATGTGCTGTTATCACATCTTTGATAACCGACTCTAGCACTTTCCCCACCACCGATGTCAGACTAACCTGTCTATAATTCCCCAGTTTCTCTCTCCCTCCTTTTTTAAAAAGTGGGGTTACATTAGCCACCCTCCAATCCTCAGGAACTAATCCAGAATCTAAGGAGTTTTGAAAAATTATCACTAATGCATCCACTATTTCTTGGGCTACTTCCTTAAGCACTCTGGGATGCAGACCATCTGGCCCTGGGGATTTATCTGCCTTTAATCCCTTCAATTTACCTAACACCACTTCCCTACTGACATGTATTTCCCTCAGTTCCTCCATCTCACTAGACCCTCAGTCTCTTACTATTTCCGGAAGATTATTTATGTCCTTAGTGAAGACAGAACCAAAGTAGTTATTCAATTGGTCTGCCATGTCTTTGTTCCCTATGATCAATTCACCTGTTTCTGACTGTAAGGGACCTACATTTGTCTTGACCAATCTTTTTCTTTTCACGTATCTATAAAAGCTTTTACAGTCAGTTTTTATGTTCCCTGCCAGCTTTCTCTCATAATCTTTTTTCCCTTTCCTAATTAAGCCCTTTGTCCTCCTCTGCTGGTCTCTGAATTTCTCCCAGTCCTCAGGTGTGCCGCTTTTTTTTGCTAATTTATATGTTTCTTCTTTGGACTTGATACTACCCCTAATTTCCCTTGTCAGCCATGGGTGCACTACCTTCCCTGGTTTATTCTTTTGCCAAACGGGGATGAACAATTGTTGTAGCTCATCCATGCGATCTTTAAATGCCTGCCATTGCATATCCACCGTCAACCCTTTAAGTATCATTTGCCAGTCTATCTTAGCTAATTCACGTCTCATACCTTCAAAGTTACCCTTCTTTAAGTTCAGAACCTTTGTTCCTGAATTAACTATGTCACTCTCCATCTTATTGAAGAATTCCACCATATTATGGTCACTCTTACCCAAGGGGCCTCGCACGACAAGATTGCTAACTAACCCATCCTCATTGCTCAATACCCAATCTAGAATGGCCTGCTCTCTAGTTGGTTCCTCGACATGTTGGTTCAGAAAACCATCCTGCATACATTCCAAGAAATCCTCTTCCTCAGCACCCTTACCAATTTGGTTCACCCAATCTATATGTAGATTGAAGTCACCCATTATAACTACTGTTCCTTTATTGTACGCATTTCTAATTTCCTGTTTAATGCCATCCCCAACCTCACTACTACTGTTAGGTGGCCTGTACACAACTCCCACCAGCGTTTTCTGCCCCTTGGTGTTATGCAGCTCTACCCATATCGATTCCACATCCTCCAGGCTAATGTCCTTCCTTTCTATTGTGTTAATCTCCTCTCTAACCAGCAATGCTACCCCACCTCCTTTTCTTTCCTGTCTATCCCTCCTGAATATTGAATATCCCTGGATGTTGAGCTCCCATCCTTGGTCACCCTGGAGCCATGTCTCTGTGATCCCAACTATATCATATTCATTAATAACTATCTGCACATTCAATTCATCCACCTTGCTACGAATGCTCCTCGCATTGACACACAAAACCTTCAGGCTTGTTTTTACAACACTCTTAGCCCTTATACAATTATGTTGAAAAGTGGCTCTTTTTGCTTTTTGCCCTGGATTTGCCTGCCTGCCACTTTTACTTTTCACCTTACTACTTTTTGCTTCTACCCTCATTTTACACCCCTCTGTCTCTCTGCACTTGTTCCCATCCCCCTGCCACATTAGTTTAAAGCCTCCTGATGGCTGTTAATAAAAGCCTATCATTCACTTCCAGTCTCCGAGAGTCAATGATGGTGCATCAATTTTATTAGCAGCAATTTTAAAACATGGAGAGCATTTTACAACCAGACAGATTGGATCTCGACCCTCAATCCCAGAAAGCCAGCGACGCTTTCGAACTCTGGCTAGCATGCTTCGAATCGTACCTGGAGGAGATTCATGTGACCGATCCTGCCACGGTGCGCAGGGTTCTCCTCTCCAGAATCAGTTCAAGGGTCTACTCCATGATCAGGGACCAAACAGACTACCAGGGTGTGATGGATGCCCTCAAAAGATAATACCGGCGGCTGGTCAACACCGTCTACGCAAGACATCGCTTAGCGACATGGTGGCAGCTGGCCGCAGAGTTGAGCGCTGAGTTTGTCCGGGCCCTACAAACACTGGTGCGGGCCTGCGACTGCAGGGGGCTGACAGCGGAACAGCATGCGGAGCTCGCAGTGAGAGACGCCTTCGGTACGGGGATCAGGTCAGTGTACGTGTGCCAGCGGCTGCTGGAACACACCGATCTTACCTTACATTCGGCGATTGAGCTGACCGACACGCTGGAGGCCGCTCTGCACAATGCTGACGCTGTCCAGGCGCACGATCTCCCGCCGGCCTCATGGACGCTGCAGACCCCGCAACCCGCCGGCGAATCGACCTCGGCTGCTGCCAGTCGCGAGTCCATGAAGTCCCCACAACCTGCCGGCAAGTTGACCATGGCGGCTGCCAGTCGCAAGTCTGCGCAGTGTTACTTCTGTGGACTCGAAAAGCACCCCCGAAAATGCTGACCAGCCCAAGATGCTACCTGCTCCAGCTGCAGAAAGAAGGGCCACTTCGCCAAAGTCTGTAAGTCCAAACCACGAACAGGGTCGAGCAGCGCTGCATGCGAGTCATAGGGGCGGCCATCTTTGTCGGTGCCACCTCGCCCCGCCTCCGACCCACGGGTGCTTACCGGGCACCAAGACGGTGATGCAACTCTGGCCTCCGTGACCCTCGACCAAAGTGCTCCACACCAGCTCGCAAGGTCAATGATGGACATCCTGGTGGAGGGGCACAGGACTAGCTGCCTGTTTGACACAGGCAGCACTGAGAGTTTTATTCACCCGGACACAGTGCAACGCTGCGGACTAGTGACACGGCCGGTAAGCCAGAGGGTCACCATGGCTTCTGGGTCGCATTCCACAGACATTGGGGGGGGGGGGGCGGGGGTTGTGTAGTGACACTGGTGGTGCAGGGCACAGAATATTGGGACTTTACATTACTGGTCATGCCTCAACTGTGTGCCCCTGTGCTATTGGGGTTCAACTTCCAGAACCACCTGAAAAGTGTGACAATGGAGTATGACAGGCCCCTCCCACCAATCATTGTCAGAAATCCTCAGTTCTGTGGGACTTTGTCACATACCCCGCTACTGACCACACACACACACCGACCCGCACATCCCACCCAACACCATGCCAACAGCCACACTACAGACACCACTTGCAGCCTCTCCACCCTCAAGATCCCTCCCCCACCGCTGTTTGCCAACCTGACCCCTGACTGTAAACCTGTGGCAACTAAAAGCAGGAGGTACAGCGCGGGGGACAGGGCCTTCATTCAGTCAGAGGTGCAGCGGCTGCTCAGGGAGGGGATCATTGAGCCAAGCACAAGTCCTTGGAGGGCCCAGGTGGTCATTGTTCGGACTGGGCAGAAAAATAGGATGGTCATGGACTATAGCCAGACCATCAATAGATTCATGCAGCTTGACGCGTACCCCCTACCCCGTATCGCAGATATGGTCAACCAGATAGCTCAGTACAAGGTGTACTCGACCATAGACCTAAAATCTGCTTACCATCAGCTCCCCATCCACCTGGAGGACCGCCCCTACACTGCCTTCGAGGTGAGTGGCAGGCTCTATCACTTTCTGCGCGTCCCCTCCGGTGTCACGAATGGTGTCTCTGTCTTCCAGAGGGAAATGGACCGGATGGTGGACCAGTACCAACTGAAGGCCACGTTCCCATATCTGGATAACATCACCATCTGCGGTCACGACTGGCAGGATCATGACACCAACCTCCAACAATTTTTCCAAGCAGCCAAAGCTCTTAACCTCACCTATAACAGGGACAAGTGTGTGTTCGGAACCACCCGACTTGCTATCCTTGGGTATGTCGTGGAGAACGGGGTCATTTGCCCTGATCCTGACTGTATGCGCCCCCTGTTGGAACTCCCTCTTCCCACCACCCTCACAGCCCTCAAACGGTGCCTGGGCTTCTTTTCCTATTACGCCCAATGGGTCCCTCACTACGCAGACAAGGCCCACCCCCTGGTCAAGTCCACCACATTTCCCCTCCCAGCCGAGGCCCGTGTGGCCTTCAGCTGCATTAAAGGGAACATTGTCAAAGCAACGATGCATGCGGTGGACGAGACCATTCCCTTCCAAGTAGAGAGTGACGCCTCCAACTTCATGCTGGCTGCTACCCTCAATCAGGAAGGCAGGCCAGTAGCATTCTTCTCTCATACCCTTCAAGGCACTCCGTGGTGGAGAAAGAAGCCCAGGCCATAGTGGAAGCTATTAGGCACTGGAGGCACTATCTCGCCGGCAAAAGGTTCACTTTGCTGACCGACCAGCACTCAGTTGCATTCGTGTTTAGCAACCAACAGCGGGGCAAAATCAAAAATGATAAAATTTTGTGGTGCAGAATAGAACTCTCCACCTACAACTATAACCTCCTGCACCGGCCTGCAAGGCTCAATGAGCCCCCTGATGCCCTATCCCGGGGAGCGTGTGCCAGCGCGCAGCTCGACCGGCTATACGCCCTCCATGCAGATCTTTGCCACCCGGGGGTCACCCGATTTTACCATTTTGTGAAAGCCTGGAACCTGCTTTACTCCCTTGAGGAAATCAGGACGATGACCAGGGACTGCCACGTCTGCGCTGAGTGCAAACCGCACTTCTACCATCCTGAAAAGGCACAACTTATCAAGGCCACCCGCCCCTTTGAGCAACTGAGTGTCGACTTTAAGGGCCCCCTTCCCTCCACCGACTGCAATGTGTACTTTAACATAATCGATGAGTACTCGCGGTTCCCCTTTGCTATCCTCTGCCCCAATACCACTGCCATGTCCATCATAAAAGCCCTGCACCAGCTCTTCACTCTGTTTGGATATCCCTGCTATATCCACAGTGATAGAGGGTCCTCCTTTATGAGTGACGAACTGCACCAGTACCTGCTGGCTAGGGGCATTGCTACTAGTAGGACCATGAGCTATAATCCCCGGGGGAATGGACAGGTGGAGAGGGAGAATGCCACTGTGTGGAAGGCCACACTCTTAGCCCTTAGGTCAAAGGGATTGTCGGTCTCTCGCTGGCAGGAGGTCCTCCCCGAGGCACTCCACTCCATCCGCTCCCTGTTATATACGTCCACCAATGCCACCCCTCATGAGCGCCTATTCTCTTTTCCCAGGAAGTCTGCCACTGGGACCACCCTACCAGCTTGGCTGACGTCCCCAGGGCCAGTGCTGCTCCAGAAACAAGCGAGGAGCAATAAATACTCCCCGATGGTCGAGAAGGTTCACCTACTTCATGCGAACCCCCAGTATGCCTACGTGGTCTTACCTAATGGGCGGGAGGACATGGTCTCCATCCGCGACCTGGCGCCCGCAGGAGCAGCAGACCCCTACCCCAAACACTCTACGGTAACTATGAACCCTGTACCCACCAATGTATATACCCACAAGACACCGCGCACGCCAAGCCCTACACAGACTCCTCACGCCACTCCCATACCGGGTGC
This sequence comes from Hemitrygon akajei, assembly GCF_048418815.1. Classification (NCBI taxonomy): domain Eukaryota; kingdom Metazoa; phylum Chordata; class Chondrichthyes; order Myliobatiformes; family Dasyatidae; genus Hemitrygon; species Hemitrygon akajei. The sequence continues at coordinate 152,348,707 of NC_133128.1, forward strand.
CACGCACACGCATGAGGGATTACTGATGCCTAACGGGCTGGCACCTCAAGTCAGGCCAGAGCCAGCACAACCACCGTCACCGGTGCAATCACCACCGGTGCTACGTAGATCGCAGCGACAGACTCGACCGCCTGATAGACTTGACCCGTCAATATACTTGTAAGAAACTTCGCCCCGTGGGGACTCTTTTAAAACAAAGGAGGGGTGAATGTGATGAACTACATATACCTGACTGGACACGCCTTCTGCTGACTGCTCCTGTGGCTCCTCCCACAGACCCCGGTATAAAGGCGATTGGGGTACTGCTCCTCCCTCAGTCTCCGAGATGTCGTGCTCCCTTTTGCTGCTAATAAAAGCCTATCATTCACTTCCAGTCTCCGAGAGTCAGTGATGGTGCATCACCTGTCTATGTATGACACTGCTTTCAATGAATATGCATGGACTCGTAGGTTCCTCGGTTTCATTACAGTCCCTAGTGCCCTACAATTCATAGTTTCAGCCTTACTTTGGTGTGTCTTTCCAAAATCAATCACCTGCGTTGAAACTTATTTGCTACTCCATAGCCTATTTCCCTAACCGATCAAGATCTCCTTGTAATCTTCTTCATAATTAACACCTTAATCTTGTGTCACCTGCAATCTTGCTAATCAAGCCTAGAGCATTCACTTCCAAATCATCAATATAAATAATGAATAACAAGAGTCTCAACACCTACTCCTGAACCACAGCACTAGCCATCATCTCTATTCCAAGAAACAAACTTGAATCATCACCCTCTGCTTCCTAATTCCGAGCCAACTTTGAAGCCTCATAACGATTTAACCTTCCAGACAGCATACCATGCAAGACCTTGTCAAAGGTCCTGCTAAAAAGTCAGAACAAACAATATCCATTGCCCTAATCTCATCTAAATGATGCATCAAACATAACTTCAGCCACACAAAGCCATGCTGATCCCTCCTGATTAGAGGTGGTAGATGCTGGTAAATCCTGTCCATCAGAATCGCCCTCCAGTAACGATATCAGACTGACCAGCCTGTGATTTCCTGCTTTGTTCCTGCTTTCTTTCTTAAACATGGAATAACGCTAGCCACCTTCCAGCATTCGGGAATTTCACCAGTGACCAATGATGAAGCAAGCATCTCCTCAAGGACTCTGCAATTTCTTCTCTAGCTTGGGAAAACTGAGAAAGCAGCAAATCTTAAATAATATCAGGAATCCACTGGCGAAAAACAAGCAAGTCAGGCAAAACGTGTTAATAAAAGCCAGGTTTATTTTGGTCTTCATTCAATCTTTAAAAGTACACAAACAGTATATTCAGATGAGATAATCAATTAAACATCAGTTTATGCTCCTGTTCTGCAGAAAATCTGTTGGTTCTCAATAACTCTCTTACATTGAGCACCCCCACTTGAATTTCTAAATTAAAATTCACCTTTTCAATGTAACCATCTCCAAAACCCTGCCAATAATGTCTCCCTCCATTTCAGGGTTGATATATATCTCTCATTGCCTTTGCTCCGTTACAGGTGGTGTCCAGCCTCTCAAAGTCTCGAGTTCCCGCTTTAGAACCTCATCATCTCTTTGCTTTTTCCACTTTCTCTTAAAACCATTCTCTTTGACTGACATTTTGGTTACCTGTCTCCACGTAGCTAGGTGTTAAATGCTAACATAAAATGCCATGGGTTGTTTTATATCACAAGAGGAGTTATGTATACTATTGCTAGTTGTTGCTGTCAGAAATCTACGGCCCCAATGCAGTGGACCCATGAGGAACATTTATTTATAGATGTAGTCAGCAAATGGCAAGTTCAAAAGATATTTATAAACAATTTAGTCAACACCATTGCAACACTGGAGTACTCAGTAAATAATTAAGACTAACCTGACTGAGGATTCATGGGTATCAAACTCCAAATGTGAAACATAAAACTTTAAAATGAATGGAGTAGAATTAAAAAACAGAAATACCGAAGTAACTGATTTAGTGACAAATATTCAGCAGTGTTCCTTTGAGTAAGGAACAGCTCGGACACCAAATGCGAACCATTTTAGTAAAGCACTGGAAGCAGGCTAGGGACTAGAGGCAATTTAGGCAGCTTTTAGAGCAATACCACATTCCTGTTTACTGAACAGACCAGATATATTAGAGAATTCTCTCCAAAGCGGACTAGAACTAGTATGGAGGGGCCACTACACAGGATCAGAAGAAGCTGCAGAAAGTTGAAAACTCGGCCAGCTCCATCTGGCCTCCTCTGCATCCAGGATACCTCAAAAAGGTAGCATCCATCTTTAAGGACCCCCATCACCCCAGACATACCCTCTTACCATCAAGGAGGCAGTATAGGAGCCTGAAGACACACACTCAACATTTCAGGAATACCTTTTTCCCTTCCACCATCAGATTTCAGACTGGACAGTGAACCCATGAACACCACCTCAGTATTTTTCCCTCTCTTTTTGCACCACTTTTAAATAATTTTTATATTTTATACATATTTATCTTATTGTAATTTATAGTTTCCATTATGTATTGCAATGTACTGTGCTGCTGCAAAACAACAAACTTTACAACATATGCCAGTGATATTAAACCTGATTCTGAATTTTCTTTAGGACTGAAAAAGACTCACTTTAGCAAATCACATTAAAGCCAAGTTAAATTGATCAAATAATCAAGTATACCTCAGGATACAAAGGGGCATATTGTACTCTGCTGGAGAGCTGCGTGTGTGTCTATTCTCTGGAATTGCTCTGGAGGGATGTGCAAACAATCTGCATACCTAATGGATTTCTTTGACTTACAGGAATATCTCAGAGTGTCAATGATTCAGCTTGTCCCATACCACTGCAAAACCAGAAACATTTCAATAGGCTTTTCTTGTCTGCCATGAGCTACAGAAAACAGACTGCTCAGATTGCAAAGAAGAAGCAGACATGGTGGATTGAATATAGCTCTGTCTGTTATTCTGAATTGGATGAATGCAGAGTACAAAGGCCACAACTGGCAGGGGCTCTCCAGGTTGTGGTGTTCCTGAGCACTGCCAGGGTTAGAATTAATAATGTTGCCATTTTCAGACTCCTAATGATAATAGCCTTCCTGGATAATTACCTGTTTCATTTTGCTCGAGGCTTTAGAAGATGTGATATAATCTGAAAAGAAAATAGCAAAACCACAATTAAAAACCCAGAGCTCTTAATGCTATTTCTCAAATATTATTTTAGCTCAGGCTGGAGAAATGCTTGGATGTAACAAATACATGTAAAACAGAGGAATCACAAAGATAATGATATTGACAAGGTTTAAGTGAGTTGCAAATATTAATTTCTCATCTCCCCTCCAAAAATGCTAATAAAAAAATAATTGTTAGCATATAGACTGGAAATGATACTATTTATTCCCAATCCTTAATTGTCTTTGAGAACATTCTTCCAAGTCTCATGCAGTCTGTATTGTGAAAGTGATCCCAACAGTGATAGATGGTCGGGAAGTGAATTATTAACATGTTGAGTGGAGAGTTTGAAGGGACACCGACATGACTGCAGGTTGTGTTGCTGTGAGGATTTGATGGGAAATACTGTTGTTGCCATATAGTAAGTTGTAGGTATGATGTGTTGGCTATGGTAGCATGGTGACGCTTGCAGCAAATTTCAGACCATGGAAAGGCACTAAGAATATGGTGACTGGTACAAAACAACACATTTCACTGTACACTTCGATGTACATGCGAGAAATAAAGCTAATGTTTAAAAATCTTTTATCTCTAAAAATGTAGTGCATCATTTTGGTAGTACACACTATTGCAAAAGTAGAGGGTGTGTTTTAGCCTGAACGTGTTCCAGCTTCTGAAGTTGCTGGATCTCTGCTCACTGAGATAAAAGCAGAGTACTCTATCGCACCCTTGCACAGTGGAGATTCTCCAGAAGTCGGGAGTTGGCTAGGACGTTGAGCCTGTAATTGTAGAAAGTACACAGCAGTACGGTCAGAATCTGCAAATGGATGGTAGATAGACATTATGACTGTTGTTGAAGCAAGGGTCTTGATAATAAGTGAAGCTGTGATGCCCATGGGGGGGGGGGTGGTTTCTTCCACTGGTCCCGCTGAATCTTCTCATGGGACTGGACTTCATTGTACCTACACTCAAAGCGTCCATTGTAATTCAATAGTTCACTTCTAAAATGCAAGTTATCTTACAAAGAAAGATTAGCCGGCATCCTTGATCTGGGACAAATTTTAAAATAATCTTGTGGAAAGGAATTTAAAACAAACAAAAAATATTCTGGAAACACACAGAGCAGGTTGGTGAATCTCCTTGGAGGAAAGAGTGTCCACAGGGCCACTCACCAGATGGACTATCTGGGATTTCAATTCAAAAATATTTCATATAGATTCCAAGTTGTACTCATTAAGAAAAATGCCCTTTCTTTTCTCCTGAATATATTTCATCTAACTGGTAAAGCTTCACAGGAGCTGCAATGCTTGGTAATTCACAGAGGCGTAACAGATGCGAGGGTGAGCAGTACTTCCAGGTGTGCACGTACGTAGCCATGCCTGACCCGGCATCAGACATTCACACTTCCCTCAGAGTCATCTGAGAAACCCAGGCTTTTAGCTTCTCCTCAGTCCAAGAGTTGCAGAGGTTAATTGTAAAGCCCTAACATGCTTTCAGAGCTTTGAACCACGAGTACCTACACCAGCCACAATATTTTGTAGGTTTTGTTCAACCAAAGGTTTCCATTAAACAGCACTGGCACTTTATCATTCACGAGGAAAAGCAACAAATATTGGAAGATCTATAACATAGCAGGAAGTAAAACACACCAGTAAAAGAAAATGAAAAGCTCTTCACTGGCATTATAAATCAAGCTGTCAAAATAACTTTTGAACTAACTCTGCCATTTACTAATCAAACTGAGGGCTTATGATTCTGGTCAATGTACTGCATTACAATTGAAATACTACTTGAAGAAAGTTCCCTTTTGCCTCTGCACCATCTGTGCAATGATGTTGGCAGCTATGGTTTGTAATGTGAGGAAGTATCTTCCTGGCAGTGACCACAGAACAGCAGGCCTTAGATCTGATCATACCGAGACCATCCTCGTACAGAATATTCTTGTATCAGATGTCCGTCATACATCCTGTTCTAGATAAACCAGATACAATTGCATTGATTTGCAAATCACTGCAGCGACCGTATTCCCGTGAGCTGCACCAAGGAACCAGTTAAAAATTCAGAGCAATTGCTGCGAAGGCAGAATCAGCTGTTTATCCATGGCTGTCACTGAGTGAGGAAAACCAGGAAAATGGTCTTCACAGCTTGGTATGCAGATAAAGAAACTCCCTGACAGAAGATCGCAATGTGCTGAGGTAGAGTGTTTTAAGCTGTGTCCTAACATCATCTTCCCCAGCTTCACACTGAATGGCCACCTCCATTTGTGCATTCCCTGTTTCTTAGATTCTTGCCTAACATGTATAGCATGTACCACCAATCGTGATAACCCACTCAAAATTTTGTTGAACTTCAGGTAATGGCCACTGCCCCCTCTCCTTCATCGTTTCCCTTTCCCATTTCCCTCTCCTTATATCCCCATTAACTCCCTCTGGTGCTCCTACCCTTTCCCTTTCTTCCATGGCCTTCTGTCCTCTCCCATCAGATTCCCCCTCCTCCAGCCCTTTACCTTTTTCACCAATCAACTTCACAGCTCTTCACTTCACCTCTCCCCACCCCCCCAGTATCATCTATCACCTTGTACTTCTTCCTCTCCCCCCCCCACTTTCTCACTCTGACTTTTCATCTTTTTTCTCCAGTCCTAAAGAAGGGTCTCAGCCTGAAACATTGTGTGTGTTGCTTGGATTTCCAGCATCTACAGATTTTCTCGTTTGTGATATCCCACTCACCTGATTCCCACAGAAATCGAGCTTGGATGCGAGCTTGATTTCAATGTTCAAGAGAAGATTGGATGGTAGGGGTATGGAGGGGTATGGTCCCAGTGAAGATCAGCGGGAGTATGGGAGTAGGCACTTTGAATAGTTAGGCACAGACTAGATGGGCCAAAGGGCCTGTTACTGTGCTGTAGTTTTTTATGACTCTATGATGACTCCTTCAGAGGTATCCACACAGCAGAAAGATTGAACACGAGATTTTGCAGATGCTGGAAATCCAGAGCTACACACACAAAATGCTGGAAGAACTCAGCAGGTCAGGCCACATCTACGGGAAGATCTAAGGATCAGGACAGGTGAAGGGTGTCGACCCGAAATGTCCATGTTTGATTCCGTTCCATAGATACTGCCTGACCTGCTGCGTTCTTCCAGCATTTGTGTGTGGTACAACAGAAAGGTTGAAGATATTGATGGCATGGTCTTTATGAGCAGCAAATTGAGTAGGCAGATCTCAGCAAAACATATGACTAATTGCAACATCCAGTGAAACAGTTTGAAATTGGAGGCACATCACTATTTATTCAGAAGCAAGAGTATGGGAAGACAATTAACAGGATTGCTGGATTATTAACAAATCTAATATTTATCAGTGCAGCTTAAAACCAATGGCAGTCTCATTTATAAAAATGTTAACTGAGTTTTACTGAATGAACCACTTTCCAGGATCGATCATTCTGTTGAATAAAATTGTGATTTTCATCAATATTTAAGCTTTAGCCAGTTGCCATATTCAAATCCAACATTGCACTCACGTTAATATTAGAAATTCAATGCCTTGTCAGTCTAGCTGGGAAATTGAATTGATTCTCTATCCTTTGCAATTGATTCAGCTTGTAATGAATCATTATATACTGCCCTGGGATTTCCAGTCCTTTCACACTGGATGTTTTTTTTTGTGCAATACGTAGTTATGACATTAGAAAGATGGTAATTTTTGGGTTGACAAAAACTGCATTGATTTTAAATCAATAAGAAACAACAAATAATTTTCAACATGAAATTAAGAGCAAAAGACATCAATTCCAAAAAAAATCTTTAAAAATCTCTGGCTGAGATGTCAGAACTGAGGCATTTTTACTGAGTATAGAGAATAAATTGAGTCCATAGCTCAGAAACAGCCATCAGATCCAGTTGGCCCACACCAGTGTTTATGTTCCACATCAGCTTCCACCACACTATCATCTCAATATGCTCCATCCTGTACAAATATAGACTTCCCTTAAGTACATCGATTTATCCACTTCAAGTATTCCACGTGGCAGAGCTGAATGCTCTCACCACTCTCTGTAGGAAGAGTTTTGTATTAAATTTCTTATTTGATCAGTTAATGGCAAACTCAAATTTATATACTGATTTTCAGGACACACCATAAATCTTCACATCCACCCTATTGAATCTCCTTTAGCTCTTTAAAAAATCTCTCCCAAATCTCTGTTTCTCTATAGAGAGAAAAAAATAGCTGTTTACTTAAAAATAAAAGTATCTTCTTAAGGGACAGTGAAAGTGGATTAACATTTTTTTTTAAAAAGTACTGAAAGTATTGTGTTCAATTTAACTCATGATACAAGGGTAGTCAAGGAAATAAATTGAGAAGACACAAAATCTCTGCCAAGAGATAAAAAAGATTAAGTGTGCAAAAAAATGGTTGGAAGATAATATTAGGAAATATACAGTTATCTATTTTGACAAAAATTATTGAAATGCAGAAAGTTGTTTAAATGGTGTTTGACAATGCTGATATGTAAAAGGATTCAGATGTCATTGTATATGAATCATAGAAAGTTAGTATGCAAGATTACAGGTAATAGCTAGAGAAATGAAATACTAGACTTTATTGCAATAGAGTATAACAGTATGGAAGTCTTCTACAAATGGAAGGGCTTTTGGTGAGATCATTCTTATATTACAGTGTATGATTCTCACAGCATCACAGTTGTATAGAACAGAAATAGGCCCTTCAGCCCACAACATCCATGATGACCCATTTAACTACAATGTTTTTACACTAGTGCCATTTGCTCATATATGGTCAGTATTTTTCTACGCCTCGTTTCTTTAGGTGTCTGTCTAAATGTCTCTTAAAGATAAAGACTTCATTTGATTCCACCACTTCCTCCAGCTACAAGGTCCAAATATCAGTCACGCTCCATATAAAAAAATTCCTAGAAATCACCTTTAAAGCTTCTTCCTCTGATCTTCTATCAATGGCCCCTGGTTTTGAAGGTCTAAACCATGCAATGAAGATTCTCATTATATCCCCATCTATGTCTCTTTAAAAAAAGTATATCTCTAATAGGTCACATGACAATAAATTTACATTGAACTTTGTACTCAGCCCCCTTTGCTGCAAGAAAAAGAAGCACAGCCTTTCCATTTTCTCCCTAAAACTAAAGTCATCCAATACAGGCAATGTCAAGATCAAACTTCCCTGCAATCTTTCCAGTGCAATGACGTCATTCCTGTGGTGTAGCACCCAGAAGTACACACAATTCTCCAAGAGCAGCCCAACCAAAGTTTTGTATATTTGTAACATAATGTCCCAACTCTCATTGTATTGCATGACCTATGAAGGCAGCAATGGACTTCAACCCCAAGGTCCTTCTGTCCATCAATAATCCTTTGTACTCTATCATTTACTGTATATATGCTACCCATAGTTTACTTCTCAAAATGCATTACCTTCCAATTTTCAGGGGTAAATTCCACCCCTAGTGCTCCACCCAACTTTTCATTTAATCCATGTTCTGCTGTAGCCATAATTCTGATCTCTTCATTTAATGAAAGATATACCTGCATTGGAAATAATACAAGATAGCAGGGGTGAAGGCATGACTTATGTGGAAGGCTATGTAAGTTAGTAAACTGTCTAAAGATTAGAAGGATGAAAAGTGATTTTATTGAAACTCAGAACATTATAAAGCATGTAAAAAGGGGATTACGATGTCATGGAGAATTTCAATATGCAGGTAGTTTGGAAAAATTAGGTTGGTGCTGGATCCCAAGAGAAGGAATATGTTGAATGTTTACAAGATGGCTTTTAGTGCAGTTTGCGATTGAGCCCACTAGATACAAAGCAATTCTGGACTGGGTGTTGTGTAAGGAAACAGATTTGATTAGAGAGTTTGAGGTAAAGGTAGGAAGCAGTGAATATAATGATAGAGGCAGTTGGAGATAGAGAAGTTAACATTGCAGGTATTGGTGTTATAGTAGATTTAAGGGAACTACAGAGGTATTAGAAAGGAGATGGCTAAAGTCAATTGAAAGGGGAAACTAGCAAGGACAATGGTAGAGCAGCAATGGTGGACATTTCTGGCAGTAATTTAAATACACCAGATCAATTCATCCCAAAGAAGCAGCAGCATTCTGAAGTAAGGATGCAGCAGTCAAGGCTGACAAAGGAAGTCAAAGAGAGCATAAAAAGACACAAAACGTAGCAAAAATTTGTGAGAAGCTATATATATTATATATAAAGAGAGGCAAGAGTGGACATCAGATCACCAGAAAATGACAGAAGCTGTGCCTCTGACTCTAGACTCTCCCACTATTGGAAACATCCTCTCCACGTCCACTCTATCTGGATTATTCAATATTCCGTAGGTTTCAATGAGATCCCCATCATTCTTCTAAACTCCAGTGAGTACATTTGACATTTTTGCATTTTTGGCATGGTTCTGGTGTCTTCCACAGTGAATATTGATTCAAGATACTTACTCAGTTAATCCACCATTTATTTGTTCCTCATTGCTACCTCCTCAGTGTCACAGCTTCAGAATAGAAAGCATCATTTTAGAACAGATGAGAAATTTCTTCAGCCAGAGGGTGGTGAATCTATCGAAGTCATTACCAGAGATAGCTGTGGAGTCCAAGTCATTGGGTACATTTAGAGGTTGATTCATTTGTGAGGGCATCAAAGGTTACTGAGAGAATTCTGCCCCAGCTGTATGTCTTGTGGTCTAAAGGGCTTTGCTGGGGTAAACATGAGGGTGCTTCTTCTGGTGAGGGAGTTTAGAACTTTGGCTGAGGATAAAGGGTGGGCCACATCCAGCTGAAGTGAAGAGCAATATCTCAGAAAAGATCTGCTGAACTCTCTACACAGAGGCTTGTGTATACTGCATCTTTGAATGCGGAGCAGCAGGGAAGTGGAGGAGGTGAATGACCATTAACAATCTTGCTCTTGTTAATTAATAGAGTAGGTTTGAAGGTTTACATCATCTACTCCTGAACTTTTTAAAATTCTTAATAGCTTATATGTCCATTTATTTTGTCTTCTTCTGTAATTTAATGCATGTTCATTTCCCTTCAGGCCAAATGATCATCTTAACTTCCAACTTTGCTGCATGATTACACATTCTAATGTAGGTTTCTTGTTAGATAACAAACAGCAATGTTCAGCTCATGTGCCAAGAACACAAACTAGGCCATGCAATTTCCTGTCCCATCCCTCCCCCCACCACCATTGGCAAATCTTGAAAACTGCCATTGCTGAGTGAGCTGGCTGAATTTGCTAGCCTCCCAGTGGCACAGTACTGTTCTTAATGGTTTCCCAGGTGTGTGATGAATAGTCACTGCCCACGACCCAAGAGGCTTACAGCTAACATCAGCATTCTAGCACGTGACCATTACAAAAGGTCAGAGCTGTTGGTGACAAAGTTAAACTTCTAACATAATTCTTTGCCTGTCTTTTTGTTGTTAATAACCAGTCTTCAGTTCTTAATGCAAACAGCGAGCAGTAATCAGCTTGAAGTTAAAAAGCTTTGCAAACAAGAGTTTCAGAATACAGGCTGCTAATCCATGGGTGGTGGGGAGGGGTGAGGGAAAAGGTGGTGCTGGCTGCTGAGAGATGTGGTTTGCAAAGTGAAGTGACCATGATATTTCTTGCCTGCATTATACAAAGGCAAGATCATGGGTTTGTGTCACTTGGCATATCAAACATGGTTGCAAATTGGGATCTCTATGTACTCAGAGTCAGCCCTCACAGCATTGACTGTGGGTCTTTGGGATCTCTATCACCAGAAGTTTTTAGAACAATTGTGAGAATTTCTTTGCCCTAGCAGACTATGTCATCTAGTAGAAAGTAGTATAAATATTAGAACTCATTGGGGATTGCTAGGAATGTCAGAAAGACAGAGTGACAGGGAGAATTAGAATTCATTCCTCAACCTTTGATTTCTGCAACAGGCAAATCTTTCATCTGCAACGCATTGATATGTTCTTTTAGTCTGTAAGAATTGTACCTGTGCTTGGAAATCCTTTATAAAGTCTGAAATTCTCTTTCATTGTTAAGTGTGGTCAAGAGACACTTGTATAAATTGAATTGACTTTGTTTCTTACATCCTTCACATACACGAGGAGTAAAAACATGTCATTAAAAATAGACTGTGTTTAAACTACTTTGTTAGCTGGAAGTATCTCCTCCTTGGTAGGGAGAGGGGGACCCACCCCTCAAGCAGTGGATGTTGGCAGCTGGACCTTGCCACAGAAACCACACAGGGGAGTAAGCTAATCCTTTAAGGGTAGGTAGACACAGTACAACCTTCCTATTGTGAGGGTACCCATAGATATCTATATCAGATAGGGCTTGTTTTGAGTTTAAGGCTTTGTGGACAGGGAACCAATACCATCACAGGTGTAATGTTTAGACAGTTGTAAGCTGCTCCAAGGCCAACCATAGGATAGGCAAAGGGACTTTCCAAGAAAAGCAGAATAAGCAGCACTAACAGAATTGCTTTGACAGCTGGTTCAGCAACACTATCCAGCTTACCCTTAATGGAAACAGAGTTAATACTACAGTTCCAAGATGCTGGTGATAGCTCGCACACCCGAAGTGTTAACTGTTTCTCTTTCCGTGGATGTCCCTTGACCCTGTTTGGCTGTTTCCAGCATTTTCTGTTTTTATTTCAGACTTTCAGCATCTGCAGGTTTTCAGCCATTAGTGAGCTCGGAATATTTGCAAAAGTCTCCAACTTGCATTTATCATCTGAAAAGTTTAACACCCTTTAAAATATTAAAACACTGAATAGATCAAAAAACCATTGTTTCAATCAATCCAATTATATCAACAAATTATCGAATTACAACTCCCCACAGGTTTTCATTGTACTACAATGAGCAGACCTCCTGTTCTTAGGCCTATTTTATTTAAAGGTACTGTAAATCATGGAATAGGCCCTAACAGCCCAATAAGCTGCACCACTCAGCAACACACCTATTCTTAACCCTAGCCTAATCACAGAACAATTTACCATGACCAATTAACCTGCTAACCGGTATGTCTTTGGATTGCTGGAGGAAAAGGAAGCTCCCGAGGAAACCCATGCAGTCATGAGGAAAACATACTAACCCCTTACAGGAAGCGCCAGAATTGAACTCTGAACTCCGACACCTGAACTGTAGTAGCGCAGCGCTAAACGCTACCATACCCTGGTGCACTGATCTAAAATGGCACAAGCTCAGTGGGCTGGGAATTCTGTGCAAATTCATATTCTCATATCAGATTTCTGCAGGTGGAGCACAATGATATTGTTAGAGGTGACCAGATGAGCTGAATTTCAATGATCCATATTCTTGCAGGATTATTGAACATCTGTACAGCTGCCAAGGTACACACCTGCCAAGTGTAACTGCATGCTTTTCAGAAGAAGAACTTGGCCGTTTAATCTTGAGAAGAGCTTTGGGTTGGTGAAATAGGCCTTTGCTTATGGGAAACCAAATTCTAATGGACATATGTTCACAATATCATTACTTTCTTGATCACAGAAGGGCAGAGTAATGGGTTCTGAATGCAGACTGGTCACTCAGAATTGGCTTTGCTGAGCTGCTCATTTCTTTCCCTGTTAATTGTATTAAATTTCATACAGTTGCAGCAAATGTGTGTTAATTTTCACACACCGATCTACTGTGCAAACAAGGGACAAGGGTAAAAACAATACTGTAGTCAAACTCCCAACCAGAACTCACTGAGAAGAAAAAAAGAGTTCAGAAGAAATTAATAACTCAGTTTGCACCACAGATGCTCTGCTTGTGAAAATTATACTTTGGCATTAATGACAAAGTGGCAGATTAATCACGGAGCCCAAATATTCTCCTGGGAGGGAACTGTAAATGTTCACTTACAGCTCCTCCACCAAGACAGCCAAGCATACAATGTGCCCACCGCAAAAGGCAGAAAACTAAACTGCAGTGGCTGAAAATCTCAAATAAAGTCAGGAAAATAATGGAAGTACTCAGAAGGTCAGATAGTACCTGTGGAGACAGGATAAAGAAACAACAGAGATCTGAAATGTTAACTGTGCTTCATTCTCCAATGATGCTGTCTCACCTGTCTGTTTAAACACCAACTAGGGCTCCTTTTTTCTTTGATTAGGTAACAATCTTTTGCTTCGTTACACTTGGGATTTTGTTTCAAAATTACGAGCAGAGTGTAAATGCAGATGGCTGGTGATTCCTTCTCTATTGACAGATCAGCACTTTATGGCAGTTAGTTTTTATTTAACATATTGTTACGAACCCTGTAACTAGGTGTCTTACCAGCAAAGATAGGAGTATCCGTTGAAGTCTGATACTATTTTTTTAACAGTATTTATTAGTAAAAATACACAAATATCAATGCAAATATACAGACACTATACATCATCAATACTAAACCTAAAAGTGCGGGTATAATAATAATCAATAAGAAATAAGCTCTATCGTTGTCTATGGGATAATGAATTGTCCGATGGAAATATAAAGTTCAGTTCAGTTCATGCAGGCTGCAGTAGTTGTTGTTCGCAGTGTTGCAATTGTTGGAGAGAGAGAGAAAGAGAGAGAGAACAACAGCTATTTAACTTGCTGACTTTCCTTTTACGATCTGGACCCGTCGATGCGTTGTTGCTGTGGTCATTCGCGTATGACCACTCTGTCCTTTAGCTAGACCGTTCCGTGGAGGACTCGTCACCCAGGCAAGGGTGGACACACACACAAGCCCCCACTGGTCTCGTAGCGTCTCTCCTGGTGCGTCTGAGGGGTGTTCCCCAGACCCTACTTTTATCCCCACTCACGGGGTCTCAGATGTCAATCAGGTTAGGATGATGCAATCCCTCAACCAGACCACTCTGGTTGCCCCCTGAGGGGTTTCAATGAATAGAACAGTACTCAATACACAATTCCTCCTTCAAGAGACAATAGCAGTAATCAGTGGTTCCGTTCCGCTTTTGTTAGGAAGAGACATTCCACCTTTGTGTATCCCTGCGTTGTCTCTCTCTTATTACTGACATGAGCGGTTTATCTCTCTCATTTCCCTTGGTATCAGACCCGAAATAATAGCGATTTTGCGATTCTCAAAAGGGGGGGGCGACTTTGCACCCTTCTGCCCATCAGAGTTGCTCCTCATTCATAACAATATATAATGGCCGAATGATATCTAGATACCAGACGTCAGCAAAGTCTAGAGGTCAAACCCTGAAAGTCAAAGACCAAAGTTTGCTAGTCCAGCTGTCAAGGCTTGGAGATCAAAGACTGCGATCGGCAAGGCTTGAGGTCGATATCCAGAGCTCAAAGTTCAGATGTTGAAGCCTGAAGGTCGAACACCAAGTTCAGCAAGTCTGGAGGTCAAAGCCCCTGGGTCGGCTTACACAGAGGTTGGAGGTCAAATGTCTGAGCCCAAGCCAGGGACTGGAGGTTGAAGACCCTATGTCTTCGAGTCTGAGAGTCCAGGGTTAAAGTTTGCAAACTCAGAGGAAGCCTGTGTGGAGGTCTGGTTTGGATATGTACGCTAAAGGCTTACTGTTGGTGGTGGTTGTATTGCTCTGTTGAACTTTGCGGCGTGCTATATTGGCACTGGAAATTGTGCTGACACTTGTGGACTGCAGCACATTGTTAGGTTGTGTTGGCTGTTAATGCGAACAACACATTTCACTCTATACAGTCGGCCCTCCTTATCCGCGGGTTCCGCATGCACGGATTCAACCAACTACGGATCAGGAAAACCCAGAAGTTCTCTCTCCAGCACTCATTGTTTGAGCATGTACAGACTATTTTTTCTGGTCATTTTTTCCTTAAACAATACAGTACAACAACTATTTACATTGTATTAGGTATTATAAGTAATCTAGAGATGATTTAAAAGTACAGGCAGTCCCCGGGTTATGAATGAGTTCTGTTCCTGAGTCTGTCTTTAAATCGGATTTGAAGTCGGAACAGGTACATCCGGTATTATGTAGCCTCAGTTAGTAAAACATTTGTCTTAGTATATAGTAAATATTTTACCTTTCTATGCATATAAAACTCTTAAGAATCATATGTATTTCAATAATTAAACCACTGCGCTGCTTAGTAATAATTGTAGCTTTCATCGGGGCAGGGCCTTTCACATGCTCCATTAAAATTGTTCCGATCGTTGACCGACTGTAGTCTAACGCTTTTCCAATGACCGATGGCATTTCACCTCTTTCCGATCACTTTATTACTTCCACTTTATTTTCAATCTTGATTATTTTCGTGAACAGAAACCCTGCGAATTCAGAGCTGCGCCAGGTCCCAAAGTCCACTGCACTAATGCATTTCAATAAGGTCTGGTGTTCCACTGGGTCCTAAAGACCATTTCATTGTGACAGGTTAAATAAGGGTCTTGAGCATCCACATTTTTTGGTATCCGCGGGGGTTCCCGGGACCAATCCCCCGCGGATAAGGAGGGCAGACTGTATTCTGATATACATGAGAAATAAATTGCTAAATACTTAAATAATTAAACTGACAATTAAGCTAAGTAAAATAAAGATAATAAACAGCTCAGACAGGGCAGGCTAGTGAGCTCACCTACTGAGGCTATGTGGTTGGAATTGAGGAATAAGACAGAGATGATTATGTCAATAGGATTATAAAATAGGCCACTCAACAGTCAGCAAGATTTAGAGGAGCATATCTGTAGAGAGATCGCAGACTATTGCAAGCAGCATAAGGTGCCCACATATTAACAGCAACTCCCATACTGTAAAAGGGCTGATTGGGATAGTTTGTCAAATGTGTTCGCAAAAACTTCCTTAATCAATACACAAGAGGTCCCAACTAGAGAAAATGCAATACTAGACTCCTATTAAGGAAAGGGAAGAGGCAGGTGACAGAAATTTGTGTAGAGAATACTTTGCATCCGGTGATCATAATGCCATGAGTTTCAAGATAATTATCAGAAAAGGATATGACTGGTCCTTGGGCTAAGTCTCTAAACAGGAGAAAAGGCCAATTTTGATGATATCAGAAAGGATCTGGCAAGTGTAGATTGGACAGGCTGTTTTCTGAGAAAAGTATATTTGGTAAGTGGGAAATTTTCACAAGTGAAAATCTGAGTGCACAGCCTTTATATGTTCCTGGTGGATAAAAGGCAAGAATGACAAGTTCATAGACCCTTGGTTTTCAAGAGATAGAGGAATGAAGTGCATAACAGATACAAGCAGGAAGGAGCAAATGAGGTACTTGAAGAGTATAAGAAATGCAAGAGAACACTTGAGGAAATCAGAAGAGCTAAAAGGCATGAGGTTGTTCTAGCAGACAAGGTGAAAGAGAATTCTAAAGGCTTCTAAAGATATATTAAGAGATAAAGACAAAATTGGTCCTCCAGAAGATCAGACTGGTCATGCATGCATGGAACCGAAAGAAAAGGGGGAGGTATCAAACTGATTTTATTTTGCATCTGTATTTACCTGGGAGGCAGACACAGAGTCCATAGAGGTGAGGCAAAGCAACACTGAGGTCATGGACTGTATAAAGGCTCTGAGAAAAAGCCCGGAAATTATAGGCCAGAGAAGGCTGATTTATACTTGTGCATATAGGCTACGCCATAACCTGATTTTCACTTCTGCATAGGCTCTAGCAAGCATGCGCTGGTGTGTGCCAAAACACTAGTTGGCAGTGGGCCTCCTATGCCACTGTGTTGAGTTTCTTCTTGAGAGACATGGATGAGAAAATGCAGTTCAAGCATTTTCGCATGTCGGCAGGTAGATTTGACGATTTGGTTCATCTATTTCACATCGGTGTACAGACATGGCGGAGAAGAAGCTACCAGAAATGCGTAGGAGGAAAAGCAATGCTACCAATCGGACCAATCACAGTTGTTGCAGTCTGTGTCACCACGATGCGCGACTTACTTTTTTGGGGAGGTGCATGTCACCCTATGACATAGGGTACGTGGTGCCTACGGTGTACATGCAACACATAAGTATAAATCAGCCTTGAGGCTGATGTCAATAGTGGATAAGTTATTGGAAGATATTCTAAAGGGACCGGATATACAAGTATTTGGATAGAAAGGGACTGATTAGGATAGTCAACATGGCTTTGTACATGGTAAGTCACATCTAACCAATCTTATGGAATTTTTCAAGGAGGTAACCGGGAAAGCTGATGAAGGAAAGGCTGTGGATGTTATCTACATGGACTTTAGCAAGGCTTTTGATGAGGTCCCGCAGGGGAAGTTGGTCGAGAAGGTCTAATTGCTTGGCATTCAGGATGAGTTAGTAAATTGGGTTAATCATTGGCTTCATGGGAGAAGACAGAGTGGTAGTAGATGGTACCCTCTCTGACTGGAGGTCTGTGTCTAGTGGAGTGCCGCAGGAATTGGTGCTGGGTCTGTTGCTATTTGTCATCTACATCAATGATCTGCATGATAATGTGGTAAAATAGATCAACACATTTGCAGATAACAAGATTTGGGGTTTAGTGGACAGCAAGGTAAGCTATCAAACTTTGCAAGTGATCAAGTCTGGTGGAAAAATGGCAGATGGAATTTAATGCAGACACAAGACATAGGAGCAGAATTAAGCCATTCAGCCCATCAAGTCTGCTCCACCATTCCATCATGGCTGATCCTGGATCCCACTCAACGCCATACACATGCCTTCTCGCCATATCCTTAGTTCCCTGATTGGTTAGGGCATCAATCAACTTCCACCTTAAATATACCCACAGATTAGCCTCCACTGCAGCCTGTGCACTGCATTTCACAGATTCACTGCTCTCTGGCTAAAACAAAAATTCCTTCTTAAACATCTGTTCTAAAGGGTCTCCCCTCAATTTTGAGGCCGTGTCCTCTAGTTCTGGACACTCCCACCATAGCAAACATCCTCTCCACATCCACCCCATCTAGACCTTTCAACAAGAGTGTCCTCCTGTTTCAAAACATCCACCATTGTTCCAGTACCTAAAAAGACCAAGGTAACATGTCTGAATGACTGGTGTCCTGTTGCACTCACCTCACTAATAAGCAAATGCTTTGTGAGGCTGATCAAGGACTACATCTGCAGCTTGCTACCACCCACACTGCATCCCCTGCAATTCTCCTACTGACACAGCTGATCGACAGATGATACAATAGCTACAACTCTACACACTGTCCTTACACATCTGGAGAAGAGGGATGTTTATGTGAGAATGCTGTTCTTGGACTACAGTTCAGCATTCAACACTATAAGAACATAAGAAATAGGAGCAGGAGTAGGCCATCCAGCCCGTCGAGCCTGCCCCGCCATTCAATAAGATCATGGCTGATCTGTCCGTAAACTCAGTTCCATCTACCAGCCTTTTCCCCATAACCCTTAATTCCCCTGCTATGTAAAAACCCTATCTAACTCTACCTTAAATATATTTAGTGAAGAAGCCTCAACTGCTTCCCTGGGCAGAGAATTCCACAGATTCATCACTCTCTGGGAGAAAGTGTTTCTCCTCATCTCCATCCTAAATCTTCTCCCTTGAATCTTGAGGCAATGTCCCCTAGGTCTGGTCTCACCTATCAATGGAAACAACCTTCCTATCTCTATCTTATCTATTCCTTTCAAAATTTTGTATGTTTCTATAAAGATCCCCTCTCATTCTTCTGAATTCCAGAGAGTATAGTCCCAGATGACTCAATTGCTCCTCATAGGTTAACCCCTTCATCTCTAGAATCAAGCTGGTGAACCTCCTCTGCACTGCCTCCAAAGCCAGTATATCCTTCCTCAAGTGTGGAGACCAGAACTGCACACAGTACTCCAGGTGCGGCCTTATCTGCAACTATACCCTGTATAATTGCCGCATGTCCTCCCCGCTCTTGAATTCAATCCCTCTAGCAATGAAGGCCAACGTTCCGTTTACCTTCTTAATAACCTGCTGTACCTGCAAGCCAACTTTTTGAGATTCATGAACAAGCATTCCAAGAGTCCCTCTGCACAACAGCATGCTGCAATATTTCACCATTTAAATAATAATCTGCTCTTCTATTACTCCTTCCAAAGTGGATGATCTCGCATTTACCAACGTTGTATTCCATCTGGCAGAACTTGGCCCACTCACTTATCTATATCCCTCTGCAGACTCTCCACATCGTCTGCACAATTTGCTTTTCCACTCAGTTTAGTGCCATCAGCAAATTCTGCTATGCTACACTCAGTCCCCGCTTCCAAATCATCAGTGTAAATGGTAAACAGCTGCGGGCCCAGCACCGACCCCTGCGGCACCCCATAATTCCCTCAAGACTTGACAAGCAGCTCAGAGACCTCAGCTTTCACCCTGCCTTGTGTAGCTGGATCCTGGACTTCCTGTCAGGTCGCCAGCAGGTGGTAAGAGTGGGCTCCCTCATGTCTGTCCCTCTGACCCTCAACAGACGTACCACTCAGGGCTGTGTACTAAGTCCCCTCCTTTATGCTCTGTCTACCCATGACTGTGTCCCCACCCACAGCTCCAATCTGCTAATTAAATTTGCTGACGATACTATACTGATTGGACTTATCTCAAATAAGTCTACAGAGAAGAATTCACCACCCTGACACAGTGGTATCAAGAAAACAACCTCTCCCTCAATCTTGAAAAAACAAAGGAGCTGGTTGTAGATTACAGGAGGAATGGAGACAGGCTAACCCCTATTGACATCAATGGATCTGGGGTTGAGAGAGTGTTCCTTGGCATAAACATCATTGAGGATATGTACATCACGTGCTCTGTGCATACTGGCTGTGTGGTGAAAAAGGCACAACAGTGGCCCCCCCCCAAATCCTAAGAACTTTCTGTAGGGGCACAATTGAGGGCCGCATCACTGCCTGGTATGGGAACTGTACTTCCCTCAATCGCAGGACTCTGCAGAGAGTGAGTGGTGTGGACAGCCCAGTGCATCTGTAGATGTGAACTTCCCACTATTCAGGACATTTACAGTGACAGGTCTGTAAAAAGGGCCCGAAGGATCATTGGGGACCCGAGTCACCCCAACCACAAATTATTCCAACTGCGACCATCTGGAAAAAGCCAGGACCAAAAGGCTCTGGGACAGCTTCTTCCACCAGGCTATCAGACTGCTTAACTCATGCTGACACAACTGTATTTTGTATGTTATATTGACTATCCTGTTGCAATACTATTTATTATAAATTACTATAAATTGCACATTGAACATTTAGATGGAGATGTAACAAAGGTTTTTACTCCTCATATATATGAAGGATGCATGTAATAAAGTCAATTCATTTAGTA